>NC_091473.1:124973207-125691541 GCF_036971445.1 Narcine bancroftii | reverse complement strand
AGCTGAAATGGCTGCAACAAAAGATCAGCTAACTCAAAAAATTGACATTTAAGTAGGAGAAATAATATGAAAATTGTTGGACTTAAAGAAGGGGACGAAGGTCAAGACAAGAAGTTTTTGCAACATTGGATTCCTCAATCTTTGGGGGGTGACTGAATTTCTAGGAGAAATTTCTAGGAGATCAAAATCCACATCTGATACTGGTTAAATTCCTTCATTATGAAGTGACAGAAATGATCGTGGAACTGGCGGTGAAACAAGTAAAAGAAAGACAATTAACGTTAATTTATGATGGTAATAAGATCTTTTTCCCTGAAACAAGTTTTGATTTGTTGAAAAAAAGGAAATAATTCAATGCTGTTAAAAATGTTTTATGAAAGAAAGGTTATGCTTTTGTCCTGTGATAGAGTATTTTGAGGTGGCTTGGGAGGAATTGTTAGAGCAGGTTGCACACAGACATTTTAAAACATAGAATCTTTGCAGTACTTTTGCAGAATGCTTTTTGCAGAAAGCAACAAAGTTGGAGAATACAGCTTGCCTGGGAGAGCATGTGGTTTTTGCAGGCAGACAGGGAAGAGTTTTGCTCTCAGAGAGGTAGGGAGTGAAACTGAGAGGACACAGAAATCATTTCCAGGGGGACAAGCTGACAAACTTTGGAAGGCTGCCTGGTCAAAGGAGAAGACTGCTGGTGTGAAACGTGACCTGAAAGAAAGAGGATCATCTGGAGAACCCTGAAGGGGGCAAGTTTCATCAGCAAGACTGATTGAGAAGGAATCAGTTGTGGATGTCCTGGAAAAGGAATCTCTCTCTGAAAGCCAGCAAGAACCCTCCTGAGTGGTAACCATTTTCCTGTTAAGCACCAAAGACTGGTGAACTTTGTTAATGCAACCTCTGTGCACAGTAAAAGAATTGCCTGCAACCAGTAAGATCGGACTGTGATTCAAAGAATGTTTCTAATCTTAAATATACATTACACACACCTGCGCGTAGTATTAGAGGGGGGGGGGATTAAATAGGTTAGGTAGGTTAAGAAAGGTGATCGTAATAAGTTAAAATTTAATTCTGTTTTCTTGTTCAATTATAATTAAAAGCTACTTTTGTTTAATTAACCCTGTGTTGTGGTGCATATCTATTGCTATTGGTTTTTGGAGTCCTCTGGATTCCATAACAGTCCTAAGGTACCCGGCAGTATTGAAAGTTTTTGTTCCATAAGGGAAAAAATAGATTTTTTTTTAATGGAACCCAACGAGACAAAGTTGTTTCCAGATTCATTTCCTGAGAAAGAGAGACAAGAAGTGAGTGATGTTTGAATTGAGAGATAATACAGAATGATTACAGCTCATAACATAGAGAGGTAAAGAGGAAATATTTTAAAAAGTTTTTTTGAGAGAGAGAATATTAAGGATGAAAGTTTTAAACTGAATGATCTATAAATAAGTAAAAATTTCTAAATGGTAAAGATTAAATAGATCTAATACAAGAAGGAACAGTACAATAATTGAAGAGAGTTAGTTAGGAGTGAAGGACTAACTTCTATGAAGACATGAGTGCTGATGTGGTTTTGACCACAAATCGTATAGATCAGGGCTTTAAGGATGTATTATGGGTCCTTTACCGGCATCACCTACGGCTCCTAGAACGCTTCCACCAGTGTTGTCTCCGCTCCATCCTCAACATTCATTGGAGCGACTTCATCTCCAACATCGAAGCACTGGAGATGGCAGAGGCTGACAGCATCGAATCCACGCTGCTGAAGATCAAACTGCACTGGGTAGGTCACGTCTCCAGAATGGAAGACCATCACCTTCCCAAGATCGTGTTGTATGGTGAGCTCTCCACTAGCCACCGAGACAGAGGTGCACCAAAGAAGAGGTAAAGGACTGCCTAAAGAAAGCTCGGCACCTGCCACATTGACCACTCCCAGTGGGCTGATATTGCCTCAAACTGTGCATCTTGGCACCTCACAGTTCGGCGGGCAGCAACCTCCTTGGAAGAAGACCGCAGAGCCCACGTCACTGTCAAAAGACAAAGGAGGAAAAACCCAGCACCCAACCCAATCCAACCAATTTTCCCTTGCAACCTGTCCCGCAATGGACTTGTCAGCCACGAACGAGCCTGCAGCTGACGTGGACATTACCCCTCCATAAATCTTCATCCACGAAGCCAAGCCAAAGAGAAAAGATTAATAATGTACACCTTTGGGGGGGGGGGGTTAAATCTTTTTCTAAATTTCTTTCTTTTATTTTTCTCAATACACATAAATATGTCAAAAACATTAAGAAATATAATATTAGTGTTTTAAAAGTGAAAAGGATATGCGTGAAAGATGGATGGTTAGTAGATTTAGTAAAGTGATCTGATGGCTAGAAAATTGAATTGTATTAGTATTAATATTAATGGGATACAGAATCATACAAAGTCAAAAAAATATTAGTATCTATGAAAAAGGCAAAAATAGACAATGCCTTTTTACAAGAAAAATCAAATTTTAAAAAGAAATTAGGAACAGATCTGAGACTCCCAGTACAAAGTCAATTTGAAGGAATAATAACAGATACACTAATTATTAAGAAATATATTACTAATATGTATATACAATTACAAGAAACTAAAAGGAAAAAGGATTTAAATAAGTCAAAATTATGATGGGAGAAAGATTTAAATATACAAATTCAGGAGGGAGTATGGTCAAAATTGTATCAAGAGAGTGTTACTGTGATAGAATATTTGGAAATATATTTGGGAGATATATTGGTAAAATTAGAGTAGGTTACTTACATACACAAACTTTAAAACAGATCTTATTTGAAATACTGAAGAATTAATATTCAGTGACTTCAAAGAAACTATGGAGAATGCTATGCACATTTCACAAGTAGGTTCTAATTGAAATGATGTCATGAAATGAATGGACTGGAGACACTCTGGCTGTTGAAAGATCTTTGCAAGGGTTTTGACAGAGTGAACAGAAGGGTTATTCCTGGGTTCTTGTTTACCTAAAAACAACAGATGGGAGCAGAAGCCGAACTCTTATCATTTGCTGGAGATGCAGATGGCTGTAAGTGCTATCTATCTGATGTTTCTCTTGGAATAAGTGGAACAGGAAAGGAACTCTGTGTAGCCTGAAAGAAAGAGGTTATCACCTGGAGAACCCTGATGGGGCAAGTTTCATCAGCAAGACATTAATGTGACTAATGGTGGTACCTCAGTTGTGGAAATCCTGGAATGACAAATCTCTCTCTGAAAACCTACAAAGAACCTTCCTGAGTGGTAAACATTTACCTTTTGAGCACCAAAGCCTGGTGAACTTTATACATGTTAAATTGTGTGGCACAGTATAAGAATTACCTGTAACCAGTGGACTTGGAAGAATGAGAAGTGAGATTGAACTGTGAACCAAATAACTTTTCTGAACATGCACACACATTACATACACATGCACTTAGAATTAGAAGGGGGTTAATTTGGGTTAGTTAAGTTCATAGAGATAAGTTAGATTGATCCTGTTTTCATGTTTAAAGATAATTAAAACAACTTTTGTTTAAGTAACTACTTGTCTTGGTGAATGTCTATTACTGTTGTGTTTTGGGGTCCTTTGGGCTCGTAATATTACAAATACAGTTAATGCAAGATATCAAATGGTTTAATATGATTCTCTTAATCAATTATATTATGCTCCACATAAATTGAATGGACCTAATTTTAATTATTTGGATAAGTGTCTTTGATGTATCAAGGTAATAGGGACTTTTACATTCGGTATGGTCTTGTGAGGAAGTGGAATGATTTTGGAATGATTTGACTGTATTGTTAGGAGAAATTATGAAGATAAAGATACAAAAAGATCCAAGAATATTTTTATATGAAAAATATATAAAGCTGAAATTGGATAAATATCAAGTAAAATTTTTAAATATAGCCCTAACGACTGCAAAGAAATGTATAGCAGTCACGTGAAAAGTGAGTGTCGTACGATTAGATAGATAGCATATGGAAATGCAAAGTTGTATTCCTTTAGCAAAAATTACATATAGTTTAAGGAATCGAATTTAAACCTTTTATAAAATTTTGGAACCATATTTGGATTTTATGAATACAATTCTATCTACATCTTCCACTCAGTTAGAAATTATAAATAATAGACAATGAATATTATGAATGTTAATAATATTATATATGTAGTAGGTATTCTTCCTTTTCTTCTCTTTCTTTCCTTTGGGGGAGGGGGGTTGGGGAGAAAAATAAAAATATTTTGTATGATTTATTATAATTACTGTATTATTGAATTTATATTTTGTATTGATGCAAATGATACATAAAATTTTCAAAAAAATTGGGGATAATTAAAGAAAGGATGGATACATTTTCAAAAGCACTGGAAATTGAAGGCTATAGAGAACAGACACAGAAGAGGAGATGAGATTAACCTGCATCAGTAAAATCAAATTAAATGTGGGGCTCCTTTGGTGGGCTGTGTGGCCTTCTGCTGATTACATTTTCCTGTGTTCTTATGCTCTTATTATGTTCAAACGAGTTCATTCATAAGAACATAAGAAATAGTAGCAGGAGTTGTTCATCAAGCCAGTCAAGTCAATGTGATCATGGCTGATCTGATCTATTCAATTACATGAGTCAGCCAGAGTATTCTGGCAATATATTTTGAAAGTAACATTGTCATTTATTCCATCTATATCAGGAAAAGTTTGGAGGAAGGCAATAGTGGAGGAAAATGCTGTATATAAGGAACAAGACTTGTGCAAGACCTGCAAGAACATGTGCATTTAATTTCAAGGATTCAATCCGATACTGTAGTCTCAGTAAAAGGCTGAGAGCAGTTATTCATAGTGATATTTCAAACAAAATTGGCTTATGTATTTGCATTGGCCAATGTAGTGTTCACTTGGAAATGAGAGAGAATGAAATAAGACTATAAGGTAATAAAATACTTTCAGGCCTTTCTACACATATTTATATTTCAGCTTTTACTAGCGACACTGTCAGGTTAAAACATGACTTGGTTAGACCAAAAAAGTGTGCCATTCACATCTATTTTGTAAAATATTATGTCGAATTTGTTAAAAGGGGAAGATGAATGCCAGAAGCAGAGCAAGAACACAATAACACCCTAATATCACTGATGTCAGTGTGATAGAATGATCACTCTATACTTTCCATGTCATTCTGACATCTGCAACAAAACTAATGGAGTCTTATCAATATAATTATTTAGAATGGTAAGCTGTCTGCAAATTGTCAGATCTGCACAAAAGTGAAGGAATCCTGCTGGTAGTCATTGTTGCAATATCCACCTTTAGGTCTGTTTGCTTGTTGAAATTAGCACAAAACCTTTTCTAACTTGAATCATGTGTGCAGGTTAAATCTTTAAATGCATATGGACATTTTGCACGCAGCTGAGATTAGATTGGATTCGAATAATTTTTGGTGCAAACATTGTGAGCCAAAGGGCTTGTTACTGCACTGTTCTTTGGCTTGGCTTCGCGGACGAAGATTTATGGAGGGGGTAAATGTCCACGTCACCTGCAGGCTCATTTGTGGCTGACAAGTCCGATGCGGGACAGGCAGACACGGTTGCAGGGGAAAATTGGTTGGTTGGGGTTGGGTGTTGGGTTTTTCCTCCTTTGCCTTTTGTCAGTGAGGTGGGCTCTGCGGTCTTCTTCAAAGGAGGTTGCTGCCCGCCGAACTGTGAGGCACCAAGATGCACGGTTTGAGGCGAGATCAGCCCACTGGCGGTGGTCAATGTGGCAGGCACCAAGAGATTTATTTAGGCAGTCCTTGTACCTCTTCTTTGGTGCACCTCTGTCACGGTGGCCAGTGGAGAGCTCGCCATATAACACGATCTTGGGAAGGCGATGGTCCTCCATTCTGGAGACGTGACCCATCCAGCGCAGCTGGATCTTCAGCAGCGTGGACTCGATGCTGTCGACCTCTGCCATCTCGAGTACTTCGACGTTAGGGATGAAGGCGCTCCAATGAATGTTGAGGATGGAGCGGAGACAACGCTGGTTGAAGCGTTCTAGGATGTAGTGTTCTGCGTTCTACATTCAAACTATTGCCACAAAGTAAATTGAGACTTTAAGCTTTCCCATACTCCCGACCTAAGGTTAAAATTGAAGCATTATCCTATCCAGTACTGGTCCTCCAAAGCAGTATTCTCCGAGGTCTCAAAGGGCCAGAGACTCTGTTTACACTAAATATTCTCTCCACCACCCAATTTCTATATTGTAATTACATTTTGTCCCTAGCCTGGAGACAGTAGGCGGCGACTGTATCAAATGGGATTGACCTCAGTCACGGTCAATTTGGTGGGCACACAAGAATCACCCAATAGTAAACCCACCAGTTTTAGTTTGATAAGATGGCTTTTGTGTGAAATTGTATGCTTTGGCAACAAATGCTGTAGATGTATGCACATCCTTCATCCTGGCCTGTCCATATCAGAATATCATCGAGATAGATGAAAACAAATTTGAGATCCTGGCCCACTGCGCCCGTTAACCTCTGGAAGGTTTGAGCTGTATTTTTTAATTCTGTCAGCCAAGCTCCACCACTTTACAGAATTCCTCCCTTACCAGGTTAAGTTTCTCAGGTGGCAGGTAGCGTGCCCTGGTGTGGAGTTGGGGGTGGGGGGGGGGGGTTCCTGAGTGAGGATCTGGTGTTGCACCCCATGTTTAGGTGCTGTAGAGGTGAAATGCGGCTTTGTAATGGATGGAAACCCAGTAATAATGAGCACAGATGCATTGTCAGCAGCAATTACAGAATGTAGGTGTGGGGTCTTGAGTCTCGTGCCACTGAGCGAGATGGAAAGTCTTTGAGTGGACCAGCCTCCATCCCTTAATGCCCACCTGTAGACGTTTAGCATGGAGAAAGTCAGCCCCCAGGAGTGGCTGTCGAATAGATGCAAAAATGAACCCAGTTAAAATAGAAGTTGTAGAAACGAAGAGGAATGGTGCTGAGGTGCTAACGTGTGAGTTATTGGCAGCCCTAAGAGCTCGGCCCATCCTTCGGCTGTGGGTGTTGGAGGCAGAGTGACGATAAACACTGATTTTAGCCCCAGTGTCAACCAGGAACTGCCGGCATGATAAGGAGTCTCGTAGATGAAGCAGGCTATGACATAGGCCAGCTGTGGCAGCCATAGACGACGGCATGCTCTGGAGTTTCCCGAGCAGCATCAGCGGGCCTCTGAACACCAGCATTGGTGGTAAAAACAGTACAGCTCACCGGTGAGTTCTGTCACTCGGGTGGTCAGTTGGTTGTTTGGTCAGTGGGCTTCCTAGCTGGTCACTGTTGTCGAGACGTCATCACCTGTTTCAGCTTACCGCAGGCTTCACTCTTCGCCGCCCACAGCACATCCGTTCAGGCGGCTACCTTTCTGGGGTCATCGAAATCCTCTTCTGCAATGAACAGCCGGAGTCTTCACGCAGCCACTCCTTAAAGATCTGCTGAAACAGTGGGCAAGAGGTGTGGCCATCGTTGAGAGCGAGCATGTTGCTCATGAGGGTGGAAGGGACCCTGTCCCTCAAACCATCTATATGCAACAGTCAGGTCATGCGCTCACGCTTCGAGACCCCAACTGTGTGGGTTAGTAGCTCCTTGATGGCCACATGATGGAGGACAATGGCTGATGGTCCTCCATCAGCCAGCTCCCCACCATGACTACCAGCCCCCCCACATCTCAATTGGGCACACAAAACTCAAAATGGTCAACCAGTTTACCTATCTCGGCTGCACCATTTCATCGTATGCAAGGATCGACAACGAGATAGACAACAGACTCGCCAAGGCAAATAGCACATTTGGAAGACTACACAAAAGAGTCTGGAAAAACAACCAACTGAAAAACTTCACAAAGATTAGCGTATACAGAGCCGTTGTCATACCCACACTCCTGTTCGGCTCCGAATCATGGGTCATTTACCGGCATCACCTATGGCTCCTAGAACGCTTTCACCAGCGTTGTCTCCGCTCCATCCTCAACATTCATTGGAGCGACTTCATCTCCAACATCGAAGTACTCGAGATGGCAGAGGCCAACAGCATCGAATCCACGCTGCTGAAGATCCAACTGCGCTGGGTAGGTCACGTCTCCAGAATGGAGGACCATCGCCTTCCCAAGATCGTGTTATATGGCAAGCTCTCCACTGGCCACCGAGACAGAGGTGCACCAAAGACGAGGTACAAGGACTGCCTAAAGAAAGCTCTTGGTGCCTGCCACATTGACCATCGCCAGTGGGCTGATATCGCCTCAAACCGTGCATCTTGGCACCTCACAGATCGGCGGGCATCAACCTCCTTTGAAGAAGATGGCAGAGCCCACCTCACTGACAAAAGGCAAAGGAGGAAAAACCCAACACCCAACCCCAACCCACCAATTTTTCCCTGCAACCGCTGCAACCGTGTCTGCCTGTCCCGCATCGGACTTGTCAGCCACAAAAGAGCCTGCAGCTGATGTGGACATTACCCCTACATAAATCTTCATCCGTGAAGCCAAGCCAAAGAAAAATAAAGATGGCCACATACATCCCTTGCTCCGGGGGCTGCTGAACAAATCCGGGCCGCGGTGTCCTGGTCGAGGGTACTTACTACATGGTAGTAGCACGTGTCATCAGCAGAGATCCGGTGAATGGCGAACTGTGCCTTGGCTTGCTGGAACAACATCTGTGGTTGGGACGTCCAGAAGCCCGGCAGCTTCAGGGAAACTGTGTTGATTGAAGGTTGGTCTTCCATTTTGATATCCAGCATTGGGTCCAAAAACGCCATTTGGACCAGTCGGGGGGTCACCACTGTAGTGTTTCTCTAGGCCATTGCTCGGGAAATAAGAAGTGCAGTTGACACTAATTTAATGAACTGGCTGCTCTCTTTTATACAATCAGGCTGACCACAGCTACCATGTCACCGATGGACATGGCCAGTGTTCCTTTGGGCTCTGATTGGTGTCTTCATGACCTGCTGTTGGCGATTGGTTGGATAGGCCCATTTTGCTGCAGCGTCATTGACGGGTGTGGTTTGTGCCGCCGTGGGCGCTGATTGGCCCTTTCGCGATCCGTCACCGGCGATTGGCTGGCTGAGCCTGTTTTGCAGCAGCCCATGGGAGCAGGCCGCTGACACTTCATGCTGCCTGCTCGATTGCCATGATCGAGTGGCGTCTTCTGTGTTGGCCTGCAGCAACGACCGTGGGCCGCTACAAGAGTATAGAGAGCTAAGGCCTAATGACCTGTTTCTGTGCTGCATGAATCAATGACTATTTATCTCTAACGTTGTTACTTTCTTGTCAAATATAGGTGACTAGCTGTAATGTGCTCTAGAACGTCCTGGACAGTATCAATTAGAAGATGATTTCTTCTTTTATCATTTAAAACACACTGCAAATTTAATTCTAATTAATACGGCATACAATTCTGCACAAAGCAGCTCGTAATTGGTTTTGCCATTTCTTTAATAATGAAATATCATTCCTCAGCCTGACAGAAATTACAAAGATGTTCTTCTCCAACGGCATATGTCTTGAACATTTGGTTACAGGATCAGTAACTGAAGCATGGCAGAGAAGAAGTATTGGCTGAGAGATGGGCATTAGGGCGAAATTAGCAAACCAGGAGATGCTGCACTCCAAATATGGCAAATGAGACCAAATCGGGCTTCATTTCCCCATGTCCCTTTGTGAAGTAGACAGGCTTTTGTGACAATTTTTATTTTCAGGGTAAAAGAAGAAGGACTGCTAGAAATGGGGGCACAGTTGGCGTAGTCGTTAATGCAACACCTTTGCAGCGCCAGCAATCGAGGCCGGTGATCAAAATCCAAGCAGTCTGTAAGGAATTTGTTCATTCTCTCCGTGTCTGTCTGGGTTTTTCCCGGGGGCTCTGGTTTCCTCCCACCATTTGAAACATATCAGGGGTAATCGGGTGTAAATTGGGTGGCACGGACCCGTGGACCAAAGTGGCCTGTTATCATGCTCTATGGATGTTTGCATGTCTAAATGCTCAGCTGGCCATGCAGCATGTGTGGAGAGAGTTATAAAAATTGGAAAAGGTTCAAAATTAAACTTGTTTCAAGGTGCAGAGAAGAAATTGAGAGTTCATAGAAAAAGTCTGTGATCAGATAGAGACAAAAAGAAAGATTGACTTACACCAAAATATTGGTGTCAATTGAGTGAACATTTCTTAATTTCAACTGATCTGGCAGAAATATAAATTGATAGAAAAAACAACATTGAAACTATGAGATACAAAGACGCTGTATTTTATGGAAATATGGAATAAAAGAGGTTGCTGAAAGCAGGTGAAACAACATGTTGGGGAGAAGAAAACTGAGTCAACAATTCATCTAAAATTCTTTCATTCACTCTGAGAGCTAGGAAATGAAAGAGATGCTTGTATTTGACTTGTACCAAGGAGGAGGTTTTGATAGTGTGGGTGCATTAAGGTGTATAAATCCACAGGTCCTAACTAAGTGGATCTTCAAGCCTTATGGACATCCAAGGAAGAAATTGTGGAGGCCCTTGCAGAGATATAGTAATCAGGAAACAGGAAGGGCTCATGCAAAGTATATGGTAGCCAGAAAGGAGCTTAAGAAAGGACTTAGGGGAGCTCAAAGGGGGCATAAGAACGCCTTGGCAAATAGGATTAAGGCATTCTATGCATATGTGAAGAACAGAAGGATGGCAAGAATGAAGGGGGGGCTGCTAAATGATAAAGGAGGCAAATGTACCTGGGGATGGTTCTAAATAAATATTTTGCATCAGTGTTCACAAGAGAAAAGGATCTTGATCAAGTGAGGTTGGAATAGAATAGGCTTGTGTGTAAATGTGGATATTGAGGAAGAGGAAGTGTTAGATCATCTTAAAAACATCAAGATTGATAACTCCCTGGGGCCAGATGGTGAGGTACTAGAGGATTGGAGAATGGCAAATGGAGTTCCCTTGTTTAATAAAGGCAAGAATTTTTGGAATTATAAAAAACTGAGTCTTACGTCAGTGGTGTTCAAACAATTGGAGAGGATGCTTAAGGATAGTGATATTTAAAGACATGTATGTTATATGTCTTTAAAAGAGATAGATTGTGGGAGGGTTTAGTATAGGTCACTTCACAAACAGAGTAACACTTCACAAAAGACATTTCAATTAAAATGCAAGAGCTTTGCTGAAGCCAGACATTCAGGCTCTGGTTGGTTTTGCAAAAGACAATGGAACTACTTTGGAAAGAATTTCAAATAGAGGTGCAAATGGAAAAGTCTGGGCTCAAGTGCTGGTAAGATCTTTCAAAGATTGGGTTTGGAGCCCAGTAAGAAATCATTTGGGTTTTGAGAGAGTGGAAAGAACAAACAAGATTCTTTTCTTAGAGAGAGAGACAGACAGACAGACAGAGAAGGGTGTTCTAGAGTAGCAGTTGAGGCTGCAACATAGCAAGCTGGCAGGCTTGTTGAGAAACCCCATTTTGAAGACAGGTTGTGAGTTCTGAGTTCAGCCTGTTGAAAAACCCTTGTCGTCCTTACAAGAGGGAATGACTGGCTAGAGCGTTTCTCCTGAAATAAGGGAAACAAGAGGAACTCTGTGGTGACCTGGAAGAAGAGGTTATCATTTGGAAAACCCATGATGGGGCAAGTTACTTTGACAAGACACTGAAGTGACTGATCAGAGGAAATCAGTTTGCGTGTGTCTGACGAGCAACAAATATCTCTTTGAAAGCAACAAGAATCTTCCTGAGTAGTAACCATTTACCTTTAAGCACCAGAGCCTGGTGAAGAATCACATATGTTAAATTTTGTGCAGTTTAAGAATTACCTGATACCGGTGAACTTGGAGAAGTGAAAAGTTAATGATTGGACTGTGAAACAAAGATCTTTCCCGAGCATAGAGTTATGTTAAGTTAGGTTAAGTTAAGTTATTAGTTAATAAGTTAAAGTTTGATCCTATTTTTATATTTATAAAAAATGAAATGCAACTTTTGTTTAAGTAACCATTTGTCTTGGTGAATTTCTATTACTGCTGGGTTTTGGGGTCCTCATAACTATAGGATCGATGAGCATTTGGAGAAGTACAGTCTACTCAAGGATAGTCAGCATGACTTTGTGAAGGGAAGATTGTGCCAAAAGAAATTGATGAGGGTAAGACCCATATATTCTTTATAAAAAGGTACTAAACCCTCCCTACCTTTTTTTAAAATGTAATATATGGGTCAGGACAACATCAGGGGCTGAAGGGCCTGCACTGTGCTGTAGTGTTCTATTTACATCATCTTTGGACTAGGGTGAAGTCTGATGAGGCCATGTTTGAAGACTGGAAGGTGGTTAATATATTGTGCTATTTGTAAATGGCAGTGAGGACAACTACAGGGAACTACAGACCAGTGAGCCAAAAACATCAATAGTGGGAAAGTTGCTGGGACAAGATCTAACAGTATTTGAATAGGCAGGGATGGATTGAAAGCTTTGTCCATTGGAAATTGCATCTCACAAATATGATAGAGTTTTTTTGAAGACTTGATCAGGAGGATTGATGAGGGCAAGGCAGTGACAATTGTTAATCGTGGGGATTTTTGAAAGGCCTTTGAGAAGTCCCTCTTTGGAGGTTAGTCTGGAAGGTAGATCACATTATCCAAGGGGAAATGGTCAATTGGATTGAAAACTGACTCCATCTAAGATCACAGAATGTGGTCGTAGCGAATTGTTTTTCTGATGGAGGCCTGTGACCACTAGTGTGATCCCTGGGATCAGTTCTGGATCCACTGTCATTTGTTATCTGTATTGACAATTTGGATGACAAGATATTTAGCTGATTACTTACTGTATGTTGAGTCAATTACTGAATCTTAAAAATGTCGTCCACAACCAGGTACTGTTTTATATGTCAAGTATAAAATATATACCTTAACAGTGAAGTCTTAGACACCAAGTATATAATCCAAAACTTAACTGTAAGGTCTCAGCACTTCCCCGCGGGGTCCATCCATTCAGTGTGACTACTGTCAGCTCTATGCAGGCTTCAAGCGGCCTGTTAAAGAGCTGCTGGTGGTTTATTTTAAACTATGCTTATAAAATTTAAATCTTTTCTGGGTTGCTTGCTTTTAAAATATTGTGACAGAATCACTCCACTGGTCAATGGCTAGTGCCAGACTTGGGGTAACCTTAATACAGGGGGCATGGCGTGATGACTTAGGGGGAAAAAAACGTGCAAAAACACTCTCACCTGGCAGAACTTTTAAAAACCCATATATAAATGTTAAAATTATTTTTAAAATTGCAGATTGTATTGTTGAAGTATTTAACTTGTAATAATGAGGAAAACTAAAACTCAAATTGCTGAAAAAAAGCTATTAAATCAGCTACAACTACAGAGGAATCTCAGCCTACTTTATCAACACAACCTGCGGACTTGATTTCCTCTCAACCCAGACCGCAACGCCAGTCGGCCGTAAAGTGTACTCAACACCAGCGCCGACTTTGCATGCAGTTGCGCAAGATGGCACCGGTGTGTAGCGTCAACCCACTCACGACCAGGAAGATCAACTGCGCATGCGCGAACATTCGCACATGTGCACAACACACGAAAAGGCCCAGGCTGCAGGGGGACCCAATTCTTCACCAACCCAGTGAATCTGGGCTGGTGGGGTGGGGGGGGTGGGGTGTCCTCACCTCCATCAGGCAGAAGCAACTGTTTTTTTGACTGAAGACTGAAGAAGAAGAAGGCATCGTTGGAGTGGAAGAGGAAGACCAATATTTGACTGAAGAGGAAGCTGCTACACTTCATTGTAGGCCTTTGGTGAGCCAGGCTGACCTCACCAGTCAGATTTACCTTCAAATGCTGATTTAGCTCTGCAAATAAGTCAAGGCCTTTCTACTATGAAATATCAATTTGCTAAGATGAAAGGAGAAATAGCAACAATTAAAACGTATGGGGAAAATGTTTGAAAGTTGTTGACAAGGTTCAGGACACGTTTAAAAAGATTGAAGAAGAATTTATTAACTGTAAAGATGATGTTGACATTTGTAAGTGGAAGATGGAACAGATGGAAGATTCATTCACTGGTTGGGAAATTCAAAATAACTGATTTGTTAAAGAAGACTGATACTTTGCAAAATCAGAGTTGGAGGAATAATGTTAATATAATTGGTCTTGCAGAAGATTTTGAAGGTCGAGACCCAGTCCAGTTCTTTGAAAAGTGGATCCCCAAAGTTTGGGAACAATGCATTTGTCTGGAGTTGGACAGGCCTCATCGGGCGATATAAAGGAAGCCGTTCCCTGGCCAAGCACCAAGGTCTATTCTGATTCGCTGCCTGCGTTATCAAGATAGAGAACTGATTTTGAGACTTGCGATGCAGAATGCGAGAAATAATCAGGGATCTTTGCTTGTTAAAAATAACAGGGTGTTCTTTTATCCTGATTTGAGCCAAGCTGTGATTAAACGTAGTAAAGAATTTAATTCGGCTAAAGCTGTTCTTTGGAGGAAGGGATATAAATTTGCTTTCCGTTACCCTGCTGTGTTAAAAGTTTTTTTATGGTGATTATCAGTCTTAGTGTTTTTCTGATGATGCTGAAGCTTTGGATTTTGCTTATTCTTTACCTGATAATAAGCAGGGTAAAAATTCAGATAAATTCCCTCAGCAGCTTGTTGTTATTCCAAAGGGCAAGATGGTAAATGAGAGATGGAATATCAGCAGTTGATTGATATTGGTATTGATGATCTAGTGAATCGAGACTTGAAAGAAACATTTCATACTTGAGATGATTTTCTCCATTATTTTTGATTGTTTTGTTCAGGGGGGTGGTGGTCCAATTGCGGATCCTTCTGAAGTCATCGGCCACTTTTGTGGCATCTGTCACTCCCATGTAATTGAGGGAGATAATACCATTGGGTATTTTTTTTTGTATTGGGTTTTTAATTTTTTTTTCTTCCTTCCTTTTTTGGAGGAATCTTTTAATTTCTTTGTGTCCTGATGTCTTGGAGAGGTACTTCACCATTTATGGTGAGATGATTGAAGAGTTACTCAATGGCTAATTTAAAATGTGTTACTTTTAATGCTAACAGGATGAATAACGCAATTAAGAGAAAGAATGTATTGGCTTATATTAAAAAAATTGAAGGTTGATGTGGCTTTTTTGCAGGAAACTCAACTGACTGATAAAGAGCATCAAAAATTTAAGAGATTGGGTTGGGCAGGTTACATCATCTTCTTTTAACTCAAAAGCAAGGGGGGTTGCTATTTTGATTAATAAGAAATGACCTTTTAAATTGGAATCAGTTTTTGAAGCGGCTGGTAGGATTTTGATTTTTAATTGCACAATTTTTTCTGAATGTTGGACCTTAATGAATGTTTATGCTCTGAATACTGATGATGAACAATTTATGGTGGATTCTTTTCTTAATTTGAATTGGGCTTATGATAAAATTATGGTAGGAGGTGATTTTAATTGTTGTTTAGATCCATTATTGGACAAATCTCCGAAAATGGTAATTAAAACTATGATAGCTAAGCAGTTGATGGTATTAATGAAGGAGATGAATTTAGTAGATATATGGAGGAAATTGAACCCTAGGAAGAAGATTTTTCATTTTATTCATTTGTCATGATTCCTTCTCGAAAATAGATGTTTTTAGTATCGGCAGAATTGCAAGGTTGAATTTCTGAAGCTGTATCCAAACCTAGGATTTTGTCCGATCATTCCTTGTTGGTGATTGCTTGTAGCGCTTCAGAGAGGGTGGAGAATGTTTATTGTTGGTGTTTCAACTCTTTTTTTACTGAAAGATCCAGAATTTTGTAAATTTATACGAGACCAAGTTCAGAGTTTTTTGAAAATAAATGTAGGTTCAGTTGACTCTAACTTTGTTTTGTGGGATGCTTTGAAGGCTTTTTTATGAAGACAAATCATTTGTTATATGGTTCAAGTTAAGAAACGGCAAATGGCTGAGGCGTATAAGTTGGAGAATGAGATAGAGATTTTGGAGAAAGATTTACAATGTGTTTCGACGGAAGACAAAAAAATACGATTAGTCAATTCAAAATTACAGTATAATTTGTTACAAATGTATAAATTTTAAAAACATTTTACAGAGGATTTGGCAATGGTACTATAAGTTAGGGGAGAGAGCCCATAAAGTATCAGCAAGGTAGTTAAAAAAGGAACAAGCGTCTAGAACAATAAATGCTATTTGATATCTTTGATATCTTTTGAGGGTTATGTATAAACCTGATGAGTTTCGTAGTTTTATGAGAAATTGTATACATCTGAGGTAGTGCAAGATGAGGTTAATACTGAAGAATTTTTATCTGTTTTAAACTTGCCCTCTTTGAAGGATAAGAATGTTAAGGAATTAGATGCTTGTTTTACTGTTAAAGAATTAATAGATGCACTTCGATCTATGCCGGGTGGTAAATCTCCAGGTGATGATGGGTTTACTTCTGAATTTTATAAGGAATTTCAAGATTTATTAGTCCCTTTGTTGATGGATATTCCAGATCAGGTGGGGAAAACTGGTTCCTTTCTGGATTCCTTTTCTAAAGCAATTATAACTCTTATTCTTAAGAAGGATAGGGATCCTTTGAAGGTGGGATCTTAAAGACTTATTTCTTTGTTAAATGTGGATTATAAGATAGTAGCCAATTTTAAGCTAATAGATTGCCTAAATGTCTGAAGCGCTACAAGAAATCATGAACAAGGAATGATTTGGTTTACATAGATCAGGTAGGTTTTATTAAGAACCGTTATTCAGCAGACAATGTGGTAAAATTGATTTCTTAAATTAATATTTCTCGGCAGCAATCTGACCAACCAATGGTAATTTCTTTGGACAGAGTTGAATGGAGTTTTTGGTTTAAGGTCTTGATAAAGTTTAACTTTGGGCCTCTCTTTACTGGTTGTATAAAAATCCCACTGCGAGAGTGGTGCAAATGGACAGATATCTTTACCTTTTACATTATCTAGATCAACCAAAAAGGGCTCCCTTTTGTCACCAGCTCTATTTGCATTGGTTATTGAGCCATTGGCACAGTTGATTAGACAGGATAATGATATTAAAGGCATTAGGGTGAATTCTAACGATATAAGATAAATTTGTTTTGATATATTTAACACATCGTTCGCAATCTTTGGAGATTTTACATAAAAGTTTGGAACAGTATGGAGGGTTATCTGGTTATAAATTGGGAGAAGAGTGAAATCCTACCTTTGACTGATATGGACTATTCATCGTGTAGACAGCTTGTGAAGTTTAAATAGTCTGATCGCATTAAGTATTTGGGCATTATTATTGATGATAATTATAATCATTTATTTGCATTGAATTATTTACCCTTATTGATCAGAATTAAATGTGATTTCAATAGGTGGAAGGATTTACCTATAATGTTGACAGGATGGGTGAATTATATTAAAATGAATATCTTTCCCCGAATTCAATATTTCTTCTAATGTATTCCATATAAGATTCCTTATAATTTTTTTAAAGATTTGAATACTTTGGTGAGAACATTTTTGTGGAAAGACAAAATGGCGAGAGTTTCATTACAGAAACTAACTTGAAATATGCATTAGGAGGTCTACAATGTCCTAATTTTCAAAATTATTATGAATCAGCTCAGTTAAAATGTATTAATTAGGATGTTTCAAGTGGATAGCCCCTGGTATGGGTGAATATTGAATTATCCCATATTGGAGAAAAGAGGATGGACCAATTTATTTACTGATGGAATCCTCAGTTATTAAGTAGTTATAATTTACCAATGTTGAAACACTTGCTTGAGTTGTGGACTAATAAGATTGAAATTGTAGGTACTGAAGGTAACATTTCAGCTAAAACACCTTTGTTATAAAATAAGCTTTTTTCCTTTCTCGGTTAATAATCAACTTTTGAAATTATGGGAACAAAAAGGAATTAAATTGGTAGAAGATTGTTATGAGGTAGTTATTTTATTTCCTTTCAAAGAATGAAAGAGAAATATGATATAACTTCGAGTATTCTTTTTTCTTATTATCAAGTTAAAGCATTATTGTTAGGTAATCTTGGACGTACTTTGAGGCTTCCAAGATAATCTAAATTTAAGATTTTGCTTCCTGATGACAGTAAGAATGGTTTTATATTGGATATGTATACTTTATTGCAGGCTAAAATGCCCATGCCAAATGTTGATAAAACTAGAATGAAATGGGAAAAAGATTTGGAAATATCTATTCTCCAGATGATTGGTTGTCGATATGTGAGGACAGTATGACTAAAATTATGAATGTAAGATATAGATTGGTTCATTATAACTTTATTCACCAATTATACTTGACTCTGGAGAAATTAAAGACATTTAAATATGTCACTTCAGATTCATGTTTTAGATGTTACAAAGAAGTGGGTACTTTTTTTTTTACATTCTGTCTGGTTATGTGAGACGGTTAAGCATTTCTTGAATAAAATTAAAGAATTTTTGGAAGTTATGTTTAAATTTAAAATTCCATTCGATCCTATGATATTTTTATTGGGTCATATTAAACCATTGAGATTGGAGTTAAAATTAGATAAATTCCAAATTGCTTTTATAAGGTTGGCTTTAGCAGTAGCTAGGAAATATCTTGCAGTTACATGCAAAAATGAGAATAAATTGAATATTCAACGATGACACATGGAGATGAGATCATGTATTCCTTTCGAGAAGATAACATAATTTACAAAATAATTATCTTTTTTTGTTAAAACTTGGAGCCTGTATATGGTTGGATATGATTAAATTTTTTAATTTTATTTTTCCCATACATGGTCCCAAACTATGATACATAATTGAATGTATTATTTTAGTTGTTCTCTTTTTTCTCTTTTCACTTTCTTTTTTTGGGGGGGTAGTTTAGAGTTAGGTGGGGTGGGAGGGATAGGAATAGGGGTGGGGGGTTTTATGTGATAAAATATGTATTAAATTGTATTTTGAATGTATGATTTATTATTGATCATAAATACAATTTTCTAAAAAAAATCTTAAACAGTGAGTATAGCTCAAAATCTACATTATAAGTGGAAATTCTGTGAGTTCATCCTATACTGAGCCATCTTATATGCTAACATATGGGGTAGTAAATTTGCAGATGACATCATATTTGGTAGTGCACTGGTTAGCATAGAAGCATATCTACATTTAAAACAGGATCAAGATAATTTGGGAAGTTGGGTCAAGGGATGGCAAATTAAATTTAACTCTGACAAGGACTTAAACATAAATGGCAGGGCCCTGGAGGCCAGTAACAAATGGTGTGCCTCTGGGTCCTGTATTGGGTCCCTTGCTGTTTGACATTTACATTAATGATCTGGATGATGGGGTGGAAAATTGGATTAGTAAATATGCAGATGATTCTAAAATAGGTGGAATTGTGGATAATGAAGCAGGTTTTCAAAGATTGCAGAGGGATTTGGACTGATTAGAAGAGTGGGCTGAAAGATGACAGATGGAGTTTAATGCTGAGAAGTGCTTCATTTTGGTCAGAATAATCAAAATAGGACATATATAGTAAATGAGAGGGCAATGAGGAATGCAGTGGAGCAGAAAGATCTAGGAATAACGGTTCATCATTCCCCAAAGGTAGAATCTCATGTGGATAGGTTGGTGAAGAAAATATGCTGGCCTTTATAAATTAATGCATAGAATACAGGAGTTGGGAAGTGATGTTGAGACTGTACAAGGCATTGGTGAGGTCAAAGTTAGAGTTCTGGTTACCGAATTATAGGAAGGATATCAACAAGATACAAAGGGTGCAGAGAAGATTTACAAAAATGTTATCTGGGTTTCAGAATCTAGATTACAAAGAAAGATTGAGCAGAATAGGTCTCTATTCCTTGAAGTGTAGAAGATTGAGGGGGGATTTGATAGAGGTAGGAGAGATTGAAACAATAGGTCATAAGTTAAGAGTTAAGGGGCAAAAGTTTAAAAGTAACATGAGGAGGAACTTCTTCATTCAGAGAGTGGTGGCTGTGTGGAATGAACTTCTGGGAGAAGTAGTGGCAGCAGGATCCATTTTGTCATTTAAGAAAAAAATTGGATAGGTATGGGAGGGAAATGGAAAGCTATCGGCAAGATGGAGGTAGGTGGAACTAGAAGCACACATGCCTTCATTGGGTGTGGTATTAAATGAAACATTTGTTACTTCATTATACAATTGTACAGGACATTAGTGAGACCATATTTGGAGTATTGTTTGCGGTTCTGATCACCTAGCTATAGGAAGGACATCAATAAATTAGAAATGGTATAGAGGAGGTTCACCAGCATGTTATGAAATTGGAGGCTTGAGTTTTTGGGAGAGGTTGGTTAAGTTGGATCTTTATTCCCTGAGCACAAGAAGATGAAGTGTGATTTGATAGAGGTTTATGAAATTAAAAGGTCATGGATAAAGTGCAAATTCGTTTTTTCCTAGAGTAGACAATTCTATATTTAGAGGAAATGGTTTAAGAGTAACTTAAAGGGGATTTTTTTTTTCACTCAAATGGTAGTCTTCATCTGGAATGAGCTGTAGAAGCAGGTACAATTACAATGTTCAAAAGACATTTGGACAGATGGGATGGGAAGGGGTTAAGAGGACAAGGACTGAACACAGGCAAATAGGACAAGCTCAGAATGCCAACTTGGTCAGCATGGATAAATGAGCCCAGAGGGCCAGCATGACTATGTGACTCTCTAATTCTGTTGGAATCTTTATTGTCTGTGTTGGGATTTGAATTCATGAAATTGGATTACTAATTCAGGAATGTAACCATTCTGCTGCTATACCTTCAAGTGACCTGATTTAAAGAGATAATTTAGCACTGAGAGTTGTTGGAGAATTTATTTCAGTATATGAAATTTGTCGGTGCTTTGCATGTTCAGCAAGAAAGGTATGTTACCTGCTGGCCATGTATTTGAGTTAGTTTATTTTTAGAAACCTATATAGGAAATAATTCTAGCAGGTAAGGTTAGATGTACCAGATAAAAGGCACAGAGTACTTCATTTAATCTTAGTTCACGAATGCACATTTTCTGGAAGACTCAATTTGCAGGATGTTTTGTCTATCAGAAACAGGAACAAAAAAAAGATCATTTTCATGTTGTTTCTGAACAAACTCAGGACAATGTAAGAGTTTCATAGCAGCAGGCTAAACCCCGACTGTGATATTTTTGACTTCAGGAGCTCTCTGACAGCT
Organism: Narcine bancroftii; assembly: GCF_036971445.1. NCBI lineage: Eukaryota > Metazoa > Chordata > Chondrichthyes > Torpediniformes > Narcinidae > Narcine > Narcine bancroftii. The sequence goes on along the minus strand of NC_091473.1, from coordinate 125,670,380 downwards.
TTCAGCCAGTGATAACACTGGCCCAACACCAGCAAGAATGGTAAAGCTATTGCAAAAAGGTCACTGTCTGTTGGGCACTATCATTTGCCCCAATAATTGCAACAACAAAGACTTGAGGGGAACGATAGGCTTTATTGCACAAAAGACTTGAGCTGGCCCGGATCCAAACTAGGGAAGTGCAAGGAAGGGAAAGTGGCCCGACCTTTATGGCCTGGGTCCCAGGGGAAGAGTCCAGGTAAGAGTGTCATCAGGGGGAGGGCCAGCCTGAGCCAATTAGCCTATAGAATCCATACCATTACACTGTCCTTTCTGGCCACTGGACTGTGTGAAACTCTCTGCCCAATAAATAAACAGAGGCTGCCTCATTAAATATATTTAAAGCACGGTTAGATATATTTTTGAATAATAGGGGATTAATGAATTATGGGGTTCAAGGAGATAAGTGGAGCAGAGTCCAGGGCCATATCAGCCATGATCTTATTGAATGACAGAACAGGCCTGATGTGTTGACTGGCTCCGTGTGCAGCTACAATCATATTTTTTTGTGGTCATTTACCAAATGACATCTTGCAAGCATATTCTCTGACATCTCTCTTTGCCATTATAAACTTACATCTTCTACAATGTTCACGAACATGTCTTTTGAATGGTGCAGCAGATGTAAGGGGCCAAATGATCTACCCTTGCTTTTCTTATTCTCTTATGTTCTTACATTGATTTCTAACTTTGTATAATCTTTGTAACTATTGGCCTGTGTAGGACTTGTAAATTCCATTATGTAAGTGCATACTGATGCAATATCATTAAGAGCTCATAGCACAGCCTGATTCTATTCAGACTGAAGCCCAAAGATCTTCCTTAATACAAATATTTACTGTGCTCTACAGGCTTATTGTCTGAGTTCAGATTGTGTCTGAACCAGTTTATTGAGATGTTACTCACCAGTGCTTCAATAAGCTGTTCACTGCAGGACCATCTGAGGTACAGTTATCTCAAAAAACATTACCTTGTCATTGCACACGGAAATGTATGGTTGTTACATTGGTGAAAGCAGGAAAATTCTTATAATTTGTTGGAAACTAACATTTAACCAAAATAATAAATGTCACAAATGATAGAAAGGTTAACTATCAAGAAGTTTGGAATTCTCAGTAGTCTTAAAAGTTAGCCATTACATTTATGTAATATTCAGATTAATAGAGTTATTATATGATATATACATTAATCTAGTGGCAAGCGCAACACTGTTGCAGCACCAGTTGCGACCGGGGTTCAAATCTAGCACTGTCTATGAGGAGTTTGCATGTTCTCCCCTGTCTGTGTAGGTTTCCTCTGGGGACTCTGGTTTCCTCCCACCCTTGAAAAAAATGTGCCAGGGTTGTATGTCAATCAGGTGTAATCGGGTGACACAGGCTGGTGGGCATAAAAGCCTGTTTTATCATGCTAAATTTAAAAAAAAAATGTAAATAAAAAAAGCTGCAGATGCAGAAAAAAAATAGAAAATGCAGGAAACTCTCGAAAGTTCAGACAACATCTGTAGTTAAAGTAAATTGTCCTAACCTTATTTCCAGGGGAGGAGAATCTAAAACCAGAGACCATAGATCTAATGTGAGGGGGAAAAGAATTTCCTGCTGGTCAGTGGGACTAGGAGGGTGGGGATTTGTTACGGCATGGACTAGTAGGGCCGAACTGGCCTGTTCTGTGCTGTAAGTGGTTATATGGTTATATGGTTAAAGGAAAATGAAGGGTCTCACTCAGCCTCTCATGAAAGATTCTACGGCACCACATTATGGAGGGCAGAAAACCAACTCAGATATCTGTCCAAATATTTATTCTTCAACCAGTAAAATAGACTATGTTTATGTCTCTCCATGTTGTTTGAGGTCACTTGCTATCTGCTTGCTATCACATTCCTACATTTCAAAAGTTACTTCAAAAATATGTTGGTTGCAAAGTACTTTTAAAGGTCTGAAGATCACAAAATCTGAGATCTTTCACATTTTATTTCAAACCATCTTTCCCTCTTGGTTGAATGGAGGCTTAGATGTTCCCATCTCTGCAGTAGAATTTTACCCTTGAATGCCAAGTAGGAATCAAACATTCACCACACTGGAACCTATTTCTTTGGATGTTAATATAGCAATGCTATGGAGTAACAATAGATTGATACAGAGGAAGGCCAAGTTCCTTAAATAACCCTATTTTAATCCAGAATCGAAAATAAATCTTTAAAACTATTTCTTCAGAGAGTGTAAATTGAACAACCATGATTGCATTCTCAATGTATTTCCAGAGATATGAACAAAATGGATTTGTAATAGGATGCTTTTCATTCTCAAAAACAAATTAATGAAGGCACCTTCTGGCCATACATGAAGTAAACACCTATTTAAGTTAAATAGAATTTTAAATGTAGTTTCCTGAATTTACCTCAAGCTTCACGAGATTGCTTGAACGGCCCTAGATCACAAAGTTATTTGAAGCATGAATATGGAGCCAATTTATAACGCTTCCAATCAAAGGAAATGATCTTAATTCCTGGACTCAGAAAATTCAATGCATGATAGGTCTGGCCTCATTGCTATTTAAATGTATTTATTGCTTGAAAAAAACCTCAAGATTTTAATGCTCAATATTTTTTAAATATTCTATTAAAATTCTTACCCATTGTACAACTTAACTGATAGTTGCTCGAGATATGTAATAAAACATAAATAAGGGCATAAGGAAAATTAACATTAAAACCCATTCTTATGTTCATAAGAACTTTGAAGTAGCAATTATGATAAATCTGAACAGAACCAGTTTTGGAAGTTTCCTTACATAAACAGGTTACTGAAAAATCAATAACCCTCTATGTCTTGGATATTCTTTGTAGACTACGTTGATGATCATAATATTACAGGAGACACTCCAAAGCCTTGCCTCCTTACCAATCTAATAATCCTTATAAATCATTTAAAAAATCAGCTGTGATGAAAGAAACAGCATAGTCTCTTAAATTAATAACCAACTTTCCAAAACTTGTTATTTTCTATCAAAGACCTGAAATTACAATATCTGAATAATTTGCCACGCACAGTATTTGCTTCCAGTACTCTTTTGTTAACTCTTTCAAAAGCCACTAAGGACTTTACTTGCTAAAGGAAACTTTAATCACCACTAAAAATTAAGTACTAAAGTAAAAGTTATATACAGTTTTAGCTATCTATCTATCCATCTATCCATCTATCCATCTATCCATCTATCCATCTATCCATCTATCCATCTATCTATCTATCTATCTATCCATCCATCTATCTATCTATCTATCCATCCATCTATCTATCTATCCATCTATCTATCTATCTATCCATCTATCTATCTATCCATCTATCTATATATATCTATATATATTTGTATATATACACACACACACACACCCACACACACACACACACACACACACACACACACACACACACACACACACACTCACACACACGTGTCTGTGTGTGCACGTATGTTCCCTCGTGCCTATGTCCTGTATATGTACAGTTTATCTGCATGTGAATTATGTCTGGTTGTGTGCCTCCATGTTTTGCACCAAGGACTGGAATGCTCTGTTTTGGTAGACGGTACTCCTTAAATCCGATGATAATAAACTTGAACTTGAGAATATGAAAAACTGAAAATGAAAAAAAAACACAGTAGATCAGGTTACACTTGTGGAGAGTAAAACAGATTTAACCCTTTCAATGATCTAATCTCAAATGGCTCCTAGAGAGTATGTGCACGAGACTATGCGCACACAGTTTGTCTGAAAGAGCAATGCTATTTCCAGAGTCCTGTGGTATTTCCGCGGTTTTGAAAGTGAAAAGTTGGGAGAGGTAGTTGCACCCAGTTGAATTCCTTGAGCTGCAGTTCTGAACCAGCGGCATTTAAATACTCAAATTTAACTTTTTGACTCCTGCATATGTGCTAATGAACGTTGGAACAGCATTGCTAAAAAAGCTCCATATTATTTCAGATTTTAGATTTATTGTCATAGTACATACATGACATCATATACAACTTTGAGATTATTTTTTCCTGTGGGTGAGGCAGAATTAACACTTACTGGTAGTGCAAGAAAATCTGCATTCAACATATACCATGTAAACAAATAAAGACATGTAAACAAACTGCAATAATGCAGAGAGAAAACAATCAAAAATGCACAAAAGTAGGAGTCCTTATAAATGAGTCCCTGATTGAGTTTGTTCTTTAGTAGACGGATGGTGGAGGGGTAGCAACTGTTCCTGAACATGGTGGTGTGAGTCTTGTGGCACCTATACTTCTTTCCTGATGATAGGAGTGAGAACAGTGTGTATGCTAGGTGATGTGGATCTTTAATTATTGCTGTTGCTCTCCAATGTCAGGGTTCCCTATAGATGTTCTCAATGGTGGGGAAGGTTTTGCCTATGATGTCCTAGGTGGTGTCCACTACCATTTGGAGTGATTTACTCTCAAAAGTATTGGTGTCCACATACCAGACTGTGCCGCAGCAGGTCAACACACTTTCCACCACATATCTTCAGAAATTTGCAGGTTTTCCAATGTCATACAAAACTTCCACAATCTCCTGAGGAAGTAGAGGTACTAACATGCTTTCTTCATGGTTCCATTAGTATGTTGAGTCCAGGAAAGATCCTCTGAGTTAGTGACTCCTAAGAAGTTAAATATGCTCATCCTCTCCACTTCTGATGTCTCAGTGATTACCTTTGGTTTTCCCTTCCTGAAGTCAACAATCACTCCGTGGTTTTGGTGCCATTGAGTGTGAGATTGCTGTTGGTACACCATGCAGCCAAATTTTTATTTTCCCTCCTGTAAGTTGACTCATTGTTCCATTTTATACAACCCACTTCTGTCGTATGATCAGCGAATTTGTAAATGGTGTTGTTGCCCCGAACCACACAGTCATAGATGTAAAGTGACTAGAGCAGGGGGCCAAGAACGCAGCCCTGTGGTGCTCTGCATAGTGAGGATTTACTGTGCACACAATCGCAGGGTAGGATTCTCACAACAATTTACTCAACTTAATTGACAAGCTGATGAGATCAAGTAGACAAGGATGTCCTTTATCTCCAGCTTTGTTTATACTAGCTGTAGATCAATGACTTTCAACCTTTTTCTTTCCACTCACATCCCACTATAAGTAATCCCTATGCCATCAGTGCTCTGTGATTAGTAAAAGATTGGTTAAGGTGGTATGTGAGTGGGAAGGGAAGGTTGAGAATCATTGCTCTAGACCCAATTATTACTGAAATATTTTGCTTGAGAAAAATTGTCATTGGCCCATTTCCTTTGGAGTTATGAAATCATGCACATAACGAGTCAACTAGGTATGATTGAAACAGTGGTTTTCAAACTTTTTCTTTCCACCCACATGTTATCTTAAGCAATCCTTTACTAATCACAGAGCACCTATGGCATAGGGAATACTTAAAGTGGTATGTGAGTGGAAAGAAAAAAGTTGAGAACCTCTCCTATAGAGCTATTAGCAGAAGTAATTAGAAGTAATTTGGAAAATGAGGGATTTAAGGTTGGTCAAGAAGATCATAAAATTATCTTATTTGCAGATGATGTTTTAATAGACCTGACAGAACCTGAGATTTCCTTAAGGAAATTACACTTTAATTTAGAAGAATATAGTAACATTTCTGGGACCTTATAGTTATTGTCAAAGAAATACTAAATTTAAATGGTCAAAGGATGGAATTAAACATTTAGGAATTCATGGAGACAATATTTTAAAAAAATTATATAAATTAAATTTTTTGCCATTACTCAAAAAAGTTGATTTTTTTTAACCTATAACATTAATAGGAAGGGTTAATTGCATAAAGATTAATACATTCCCAAGAATTCATTATCTCTTTCAAACCTTACCTATACTACTGCCAACAAAGTTTTTTTCAAGAATTAAATAGACATGTAAGGAAATTTCTTTGGAAAGGTAAAATGTCAAGTCTCATTAGGAAGATTAACATGGAAATATGAATTGGAACTACAATTTCCTAACTTTAAGATTTATTACCAAGCGACTCAAATGAGATTCCTTACTTCTCTCTTTGAAGGAGTAGAAAAGAGTCATGGGTTAAAATAGAGTTTGATAAAATAGGAGAGAGATTAGCAGAGGAATTTATATATAAATGGGATTCAAAGTTATTACCTGGGGTTAAGAGACATCATTGTTGAAACATTTGATTACTCTCTGGAAAAAGATAAATGACGAAATTGGAATAAAAAAGATGTATATCGCCTAAGTTGCCTTTAATCCAAAACCCAACTTGTACCTTTTTCAAAGGATGACTGATTTCTAATCATTTGGTTTAACAGGGGTATTAAAAATATTGAAGATTGTTATGAACAAGGCCAATTGATGTTCTTTGAACAATTGAGGAATAAATGTGGAATACCTAACAATACTTCCTTTTGTTATTTCCAATTGAGAGCATATATAAGGGAAATGTTACGTTTAGAGATGCAGCTACCCATTTGCAGTGAGGTGGAAAATCTTATTTGGAGAGGAAATACTAAGAAATTTACTTCTGGATTATATCATTTACTGCAAAACTATTAAACAAGGAGTGCATAAATCTGGACAGAAATGGGAGCTGGACTTGAATATTATAATTGATGAGCTAAAATGGTTAGATCTCTGTCAAGATAGAATGACAAAAACTATTAATGTTAGATATAGATTAGTTCAGTATAATTTTTTACATCAGTTATATTTAACACCACAAAAATAGAATAGAATGAAATCAGAAATATCAAATCAATGTTTTTAGTCTGGTGAAGAGATAGGTGATTCTTGCATTCAACTTAGGCTCCAAGGTAAAACCATTTTGGGTGGATCTAGGGATCTTCTTGGAACAAGTTCCACTACCATCCTATTCTTATTGTGAAATATAGAAGGAACAAGACCTAAATTAAAATTATCAATATATCAAATGAAATTTGTTAAAATAGCATTAGCAGTAGCAAGGAAATGTATTATAGTCACTTGGAAATCAGACTCACATCTAGGTATGGGAAGATGGAACGCAGAAATTCAAAGCTGTCTCCCATTATAGAAAATGACATATAATTTGAGAAATAAATATTCTATACTTTTGTGAATTTGGACCCAGTATATGCAAACCTTAGGTATAAATAAGTAGAAATGTTCTTCCAGCCTCTTGAGACCTGTGTTAACCATCTTCCTTAAAATGGAAATGACCATATAAAATCAGATGAATTCCAGTCTGTTGGGGAGTGATAGTCCGGGCAATCAATGATACTATACTTTCCTATTTTCTTACTTTTTATTAATATTTATAATTATTTACACATAAAATACAACCCTGATGATCTGAAATTGTATTCTCCAAAATCCTCAGTTATCCAAATTTTCTAAAAAATTTCAGATAAATGAGGATTTCAGATATCCTCATTTATCCAAAAATTTTTTGAGCCGAACTGACCAGGGATGCCAGGCTCCCAACGGCGGCTGCAGTGGATCTTGAGCCCCTGGCACCAGCAGTAGTGAAGCTCTGGTCCCCGGCAGCAGTAGCAGCGGACCTCAAGCTCCTGGCGGCAGCAGGGACCTCAAGCTCCTGGGCAGGACTGGGACCCTTGGGCTCCCAGCAGGAGCGGGACCTTGGTGGGGAAGTGTCAGTGATCGGTGGTGGCCACCATTGTTTTGGTTAGAATTAAACATTATTTTAATGCTTAAAAAGCCTTCACTTGCTGTTTGTTGTTGTTTAAACATTGTTACAAGTGATTTATTGTTGCTATTGGCCTGTTTTTAAAAAATGACCAATTCTCCAAAAAAAGTTTATGCAAAATGGACCTGGTCCCGACCATTTCGTATAATCAGAGTGTTCTGTATACATTTTTCTTTATGAGGGGGAAGGGATGAGGGGTTTGGAGAGGGAGGGAAGGGGTTATATCCATCATGTAACAAATGAAAATTTCTTCAATTTAAACATCTATTGTAATGTATAATTATATACTAATTAAATGTATGGAAAAAATTTAAATAAAATAATAAAAAAACTTAATTGACAAGTGTGGAGATGGTGTGAAGGGCCAAGTACTTAAATATTGACCCCAGCTCACCGACAGCTGCCAAAGAGTGGTGACATTGGCGTACAGTTTTCTTGAACTATGTCAACGACTATGGGGACAAGATGCTGAACAAGTACAGAACAAGTACAGGCTGCGTGAGTTGCAATGTTTTCAAATACATAGAAGGATGTGAAAATTCTGGCTCAATTATCTCTACAGTTTATATGTTTAGACTCCCATTGAGGTTTTTGCCAGACATTTACTGGCTTCCAGGTGGCAGATGATTTCTGCAGTGAGTTGGAAAAGTTAAAGAGAAACTGTAATTTTTGAGGTCATCGTGCAGAGCAGTGTGGAAGCGAGGCAATGTGTGACGTGTTCATCGCTGGCGTTGCCTCACCTGTAATATGCCAGCTTTCTTAGAAAACAAATCACTGGACTTCTTTGGCTTGGCTTCGCGGACGAAGATTTATGGAGGGGTATGTCCACGTCTGCTGCTCGTTGGTGACTGACAAGTCCGATGCGGGACAGGCAGACACAGTTGCAGCGGTTGCAAGGGAAAATTCGTTGGTTGGGGTTGGGTGTTGGGTTTTTCCTCCTTTGTCTTTTGTCAGTGAGGTGGGCTCTGCGGACTGCTTATAACCAAGCTAGTGCGTTAGACATAGCTCAACACAATAATGATGCATATGATACCCCAGCGGCCCATCCAGCTGCAGACGTGAACCCTGAACCATCACTGATACTGCAGATATGTGAGAAGGATTCTTTAGCAGGGCTGCCTGATAACCTTCCCGTTTCTCTTAACAAACCAGCTGCGGCAGCCACTTATAATACAAAACGGAAATGTTTCTTCTGTGGTTTCTCTTACTCTTCATGGGTTAACTGTCCAGCATGCGAGGCTTCTTGTTATAAAGGTACCAAGAAGGGACTTTATGCCTGGGTGTACAAATCCAAGGCCTCACCAAGCTCAGTGGCAACAGTCGTCAATTCTCTACACTTTTTAATGTGTTACAAGGAATAACTCAAGCTGCAACTTTTGTGACTGTGAATGTTTAAAAGGTTAAGTGCTCTGCTGGATTCGTGCAGCACTGATAGTTACATTAGCGAGAAAATCACACGGGAACTAAAACTTAAGGTTCACCCATCCAGTAAAGACATTACGATGGCTCAGAAAACTTTAAACATTAGTTTCCAAGGATATATTGTTGTTGTAACTTTAGTGTTAATAGCCAGTCATAAGCTGCCATATGACTTGGTGTATTGAAGGACCTATGTTCTACCTTAATACTTGGGCAGGATTGCCAGCATCAGCATCTGAGTGTGAAACTTAAATGCGGAGGATCCTTGTCTGAGCTAACTGTGAACGGTGCTGATCATTACAGTGACAGCTGCAACAATAGAAGAGCCATCCCTTTTCCCAAACTTCTCACTAAGCTGTGAACCAATTGCTGTCAAATCAAGATGCTTTAACAAAGATGATCAGGAATTCATTGCAGGGGAAATTTCCCAATTACTTTCAGAAGGCATAATTGAGACTTGCATATCACCATGGTGAGCCCAAATGGTTGTGGTAAATGATCCTACCCACCGACACAAGAAACGAATATGTGTGGATTATTCACAGACAATCAATCAATACACAGAATTGGATGCTTATTGTGACAGATTATATTATATTTTATATTGTATTTAGATATGTTTTAAAGGGGATAAATTGTGATGTTTTTTTAATGTAGGTCACATACAAACACTTCTTAAGGACTTCACAAGTAGCCATTAATGAAGAAATTACAGGATGACTTAGAACATTGGAAAGATTTACCACTAACACTGATAGGAAGGGTAAATTGCATTAAAATGAATATCTTCCCAAGAATACAATACCCATTTCAATCGTTACCAATTCCCTTAACAGAGAAATTCTTCAATGAGCTAAAGAAAACAATAAGGAAATTCTTATGGAAAGGGGGGGGGGGGGGAACCGAGGATAGCACTAGATAAATTAACAGAATGGTACAAACAAGGTGGTTTGCAACTACCAAACTTTAAGAATTATTATAGAGGAGCACAATTAAGATGTGTATCAGATTTTTATCAAACAAGGGAAAGACCAGATTGGACCGGGATAGAGCTAGATAGAATAGGGGAGAAGGTACCAGAACATATACTTTATAAGTGGGATGAAAAACTGGTGTAAAGTTCACCAGTACTGCACCATCTGCTCAACATTTGGAAGAAGATTCACATAGAAAGGAAAATAACAAATTACCAATTACAAAAATTATTATTGACTCAAAATCAACTAATCCCTTTCACAATAGATAACCTTTCCTTTAGAGAATGGGAGAGAAAAGGGATCAAAAGAATAGAAAATTTTTTGGGGGAATTAATTTATTATCATTTGAACAACTGAAGTACAAATATGGATTAACTCATGGTACAATGTTTGCATACCACCAACTGAAAACCTACTTAAAGGATAAATTGGGAAGCAAGCTGAGGTTACCAGAAGGAAGCAGCTTTGAATATGTGATTACAGACACAATGATAATTAAAACATTTATAACAAACATGTACATCAAGCTGTAAGAGAAAGAAAATGATGAAATAAGCTATAAACCCAAACAAAAACATAAAGATAAAAAATGAAATATGGGAAAAGCTATGCTCTGGAACTATGAGAAATATAATAAACATGAGGTTACGCATGATACAATATAATTGGTTACACAGTCTATATATCACGCCCCAAAAGTTAAATAAATGGAATCCAACATTATCAGATAGATGTTTTCGCTGTAAGAAGGAAACGGGAACAACAGTACATGCAATTTGGGCATGTGAGAAAGTGGAAAAGTTTTGGGAAGATCTAAATCAGATATTAAATAAAATCACAAAAAGCAACATAGCAAAAAATTCAGAGATCTTTCTTCTAAATAATGTAAGAAGTAAAGAATTAGGCTTCAAACTGGATGAAGCAAGCGCAAAAAAGATTTATTATGATAGCCTTAGCTGTAGCAAAAAAATGTATAATGCCAACTTGGAAATCAGAAGAGAGCCTGAGAGTACAGTAATGGTACATGAAAATGAATAAATGTATTCCATTGGAAACAATAACATATAATTTTAAAAATAAAATCACATTATTTGAACAAATTTGGGAACCGTACATGCAAAACAACAGAAAGGGCCTACCGCGGACCTCCACCCACTAAAATGATAGAATGAGAAGAAGACGAAATGAACTGACCCAGTGTGTAAAAGTAGATGACACAATTTTCTTGTTTATTTTCATTGTGTAATGACATTGTTTAATGGGTTTATTGTATTGTATATGTTGAAAGTTTAATGGATTTGGAGGGGGTTGGGAAGGAGGGAGGGAAGGCAGTGGGGAAAAAGGGGATAAAATGACACTGTGTATATTCAAGAGGGAAATGCTTGTGTGTATTTTAGTTAATATGGTTCATAGTGTGAAAAATAAAAATTAAAAAGACTTCACAAGTAGGTGTTAATTGGACATGCTGTGGAATAATGTATTATTGTTTTGGAAAGCAACAGATGAATGAACTCAGAAGATTATGTCTGGAGCCACAGTTTGTCTGAGTGCAGTTGGCTGTTCTAAGAGGATCATGTGATTTTCTCTGAGTGAGAGAGAGAGAGAGAGAGAGAGAGAGAGAGAGATAATTCATTTCTGCAGTTCTACAGTTCAGCAGCAAAAGCTGAGACTGGAACATGACAAGCTGGCAAGCTTGTGGAAAACCCCACTTTGAAGATGGGTTGTGAGTTCTTAGTTCAGCCTGGTCAAAGCCCTTGTGGTTCATAACAGAGGAGAGGACTGGCAGCATAATATTTCACTTGAAATAAAGGAAACGAAAAGGAACTCTGTGGTGACCTGAAGAAAGAGGTTATCATCTGGAACACCCTGATGGCAAGTTTCTTCAGGAAGACATTGAAGTGGCTGATCTAAAGGAATCAGTTGTGGGTGTCCAAATAGAAAAAAATCTCTCTCTGAAAACCGTCAAGAACCTTCTAGAGCAGTAACTATTTATTTCTCAAGTACCAAAGCCTGGTGAAATTCATAAATGTTAAATTATGTGCACAGTATAAGAATTGCCTGCAACCAGTGAACTTGGAAGACTGAAAAATGAGATTGGACTGTGAATCCAAGAACTGTTCTGAACTTACACACACATTACATACACGTGCGCTTAGAATTAGAAGGGGGTTAAGTTAGGTTCAGTTAATAAGTTAAAGTTTGTTCCTGTTTTCAAGTTTAAAGATAATTAAAAGCAGCTTTTGTTTAAGTAACCATTTGTCTTGGTGAATATCTATTGCTGCTGGGTTTTGGGTTCCTCTGGGCTCGTAACATTACCCCTTCCGAAGAATTGATGAAATGATGGATGAACTTACAAAATATAGTGTGTTCTCTATCTTTGTTCTGAAAAGTGCCTAAAAGTGTCACTGAAGGAGTCATATAAGAAGTACATGGTTTTTAAAGCCCACGGATGTTTATACCAATTTTGTAGGATTCCATTTGGAGTCACAAATGAGGCAGCGGCCTTCCAGTGACATTGATGGGAAAGTTAGTTAGAGAAGGAAAACTGTAAGGTGCCTTCCCTTCCCTTGATAATATTACTATTGCTGGATATGATCTAAATGTGAAGACATTCCTAAAGTCCACTAGTCAGAAGCACTTATAATGATTCAAAGACTATGGAGTCTGTAAATTCCAATAATATCCCTGGATCCTTGGATACTAATATTGCACCCCATGAATGTTTGCATTCCAACACTGTTCATCCCATTGAAATTCACTGTCCTCCTGGCTAATGACTCATGGACCCATATTACTGAGAAGGTTTGTGAGGAGTAGCAACCACGTGTAGATCAAGTTGAACTCCTTGACAATAATCCAACATATGCAAACATCAGGTATCTAGATGGACTGTGTCTGTTCGTGACTTGGCACCTTGTCCAGAAGTCCAGGCAATCATCACATATCCTATTGTGGAACGAGATAAAAGAAATCTGGTGGTACCAATACTGGAGGAGGAGGAAGATGTGACATGCCATAGTGTGGAGGATGATGAAACAGTACCTCCACAAGAACTAAGGTGATCCGGTCGTGTACCAAAACCTCCAAATCAATATGGATGGGAGTAGTCCTGTAAAGTCCTGGAGCAGCCCCAGATTACCTTCCCGCAAGAATATCATCCCCCCTCCAGTTCAGATACTGCTCGTGTTTTTCATTAAGAGGGAAGAATGTAATATTGAAACGTTACTCTTAATTGGTTCTTCTTCCTCCAATCAGCATCTAGCTGCTGCCTTGTGCCTTTCTTTTAAATTCTAACTGTGATTCTTACTGTACAATTAAGTTGAGTCAAGCTTGGAAAGCAGCCACCAAGGTTTTTATACACACAGCATCCTATTTTTGTGATTTTCTGTCATATTTGAAGTTGACTTGAAGCATCCAAGACGATCGTTGATGTGGACTGAGTCCGAGTGGTAAGGCTTTGGCGGGAACAGGTAAAGGGTGAGGAAAAGGAAGAGTTGAAGTATGAGAGGGCCACACTTGTCCAGGAACAAAAAAAGGATTCACCAGGTGGACACAGGTAAGGGCAGGTTTTATATACTGTATTTTGTTCCTTGTGTCACATACAGTGGGAATGGCAGCCAAGGCAGGAGAATGCTCCTCTTGCAATATGTGGGTCATCAGGGGACAGTACCCCTGAAAACTTCATCTGTGAGAACTGCATCCAGCTGCAGCTCCTGTCAAGCCAAATTAAGGTAATGGACTGGAGATGGATAAACTCTGGATCATTCATGAGGCAGATGGGATGGTATACAGGAAGTTACAGGATATTATCACACCTTGAAGGCAGGAGGAGGGTAGATGAGTGACAGTCAGGAGAGGAAAAAGGGAACACAGACAGTGCAGTGGCTGTTCACTTCAATAACATATACCATTTTGGATACTGTTTGGGGGTATGCCTTACCAGGGACAAGCCAAGGAGATCAAGTCTATGGCATGGAGTTTGTTCATATGAGGTGAGCTATAGTGATAGTGGATTCCATAGTTAGGGGCAACAAGTAAAAGGTTCTGTGGAAGAGATCAAGTATCCCAAATGGTATGTTGCCTCCCTGGTGCCATGGTCCGAGATATCTCAGATCGAGTTCATGATCTTCTCAGGAGGGAGGGTGAGCAGTCAGATATCGTGGTCCATATAGGGACCAATGACCTGGGTAGGAAAGGTAAGGAAGTCCTGCAAGGAGAGTTCAGGGAGTTAGGTGCTAGGTTGAAGGACAGGACTTTACCTCTACTGTTGGAATCTCAGGATTACTACCTGTGCCACGTGCTAGTGCACTTTGAAACAGGAGAATAATACAGTTTAATACAAGGCTAAAGACATGGTGCAGCAGGGAGGGCTTCAGGTTTCTTGATCATTGAGCTTTCTTCCAGGGAAGGTGAAACCTGTTCCAATGGGATGGTTTGCATCTGAAATGGTTTGTTACATTCTTCCCTCTTAATGAAAAACACTAGCAGTGGGGCTAAACAAAATTTGCAGGGGGTGGCAACTAAAGTGCCAGAACATATAGAGGAGCAGAGGAGGAAAAAGATGATGTTAAAATTGAATGCACTGGTAGAAGCCAATGGGTTGTATGTGGTGGAAATTGTCTAAAGTGTATTGTAGGAAAGACAGATGAGCTTAGAGCGCTGATTGGCACATGGAATTATGACATTGTGGTCATTAGTGAAACTTGGTTAGAGGACGGGGAGGACTGGCAGCTCAATGTTCCTAGCTTACAGGGAAAATATCACAGCTATGCTCAGGCAGGATAGACCTGAGGGTATATGGGTGGAGCTGAGGAACAGGAAAGGTATGGGGTTGTATTATAGACCACCCAATAGTCAACGAGAATTGGAAGAGCAAATCTGTAGAGAGATTGCAGACAGCTGCAGGAAATACAAGGGCATGACAAGATAATCCCTTGGACCTTGAGGGAAGCTAGAGTAGAAATTGCAGGGGCTCTGGCAGAAATATTTCAAATGCCATTAGCCACGGGTGATAACTAATGTTGTTCTGTTGTTTAAAAGAGACTCTAAAAGTAACCCTTGAAATTAAAGGCTGGTTAGCCTGACATCAGTAGTAGGTAAATTATTGAAAGGTGTTCTAAGAGATCGGATATACAATTATTTGGATAGTCATGTAAGGGATAGTTAACATGGCTTTGTGTGTGGTAGGTCATATTTAACCAATCTCATCGAGTATTTTGAGGAGGTTACGAAGAAAGTTGATGAAGGAAAGGCAGTGGATGTTGTTTGCATGGACTTTAGTTAGGCCCTTGACAAAGTCCCACATGGGAGGTTAGTCAGGAAGTTTCATGGTGTAGTACTGAACTAGATTTGACAGTGGCTGGACAGGAGAAGCCAGAGAGTAGTGGTGGATGATTGCTTCTCAGACAGGAGGACTGTGTCTAGGGATCAGTGCTGGGACCATTCCTGTTTGTCATCTATATCGATGATCTGGATGATAATGTGATAATTGGATCAGCAAGTTTGTAGATGACACTAAGATTGGAGGCATTGTTGATTGTGAAGAAGGTTTTCAAAGCTTGCAGAGGGATCTGGACCAGTTGGAAAAATGGAAAGATGGAATTTAATGCAGCCAAGTGTGAGGTGTTGATTTTGGAAGGTCAAACCAAGAAAGGACGTGGACAGTAAATGGTAGGACATTGAGGAGTGCGGTAAAACAGAGGACCTGGGAATACAGATCCATAATTCTCTGAAAGTGGCATCACAGGTGCATAGGGTTGTAAAGAGATCTTTTTTGCATATTGACTATCATAAATCAAAGTAATGAATATAGGAGCTAGGATGTTATATAAGACATTGGTGAGGCCAAATTTGGAGTATTGTGCGCTGTTTTGGTCATCTAACAACAGGAGTTACAGGGATAGGTTAAATAGATTAAGACTTTATTCCCTGGAGCATAGAAGAATGAGGGGAGATTTGATAGAGGTATTTAAAATTGTGAAGGGGGATAGACAGAGAAAATGTAGATAGGCTTTTTCCACTAATGGTAGGTGAGATTCGGGCCAGGAGACATGCATTAAGAGTGAAAGGGGAAAAGTTCAGGGGGAACATTAGGGGGAACTTATTAATACAGAGAATGGTGGGAATGTGGTATGAGCTGGCAGCTTAGGTGGTGAATGCAGACTCAATTTTAACATTTAAGAAGAATTTGGACAGGTACATGGATGGGAGAGGTATCGAAGGCCAATGACTGGGTACAGTTCAATGAGATTAGGCAAAAGAAAATATTGGCACATATTAAAAGGGCTGAAGGAGCCTTTTTCTGTCCTGTAATGCTCTATGGTTCTAAGTGCAACATGTCATTGAAAATTCATTTTATGCATTCACACTTGAACTTCTTCCCTGCTGATCTTGGTGCAGTCAGTGACAAACATGCTGAAAGGTTTCACAAGGACATTGCAACCATAGAAATGCAACATCAGGAAAAATTGAATCCATCGATGCTAGCCGATTCTTGTTGGGCACTGATACAAGAGGCATCAGATGCTGATTAAAAAGGAAAATCAGTGGCAAAACATTTGTAGGTCAATTGAACTAATGCAATGTGTCAACAGCATGATGCGATTAAACATGCTAAATTCAATAAAAATTAATTTAAGGTTTCTCAAACTTTCTTCGTGATGCAGCAAATCTGAAATTATCTGTGTTCAGCTTGAAATTGTCGACCATAACTTCAATTTTTTTTTGAGGAAGCAAATCTTTGGAAAAAACTTGTTGTCCAGTGCTATCAGTTTATTGATTTAACAATTAGATTGACAATTATAATTGTGCCTCTCAGTCCTAGATAATTTCATGGTGTATCTCCATTTCAGATTGCCCATCTGTTAGTGTCCTTCTAATCCAGACAGCTAACTATGTGTAAGCTTTAGTGCTGTCAGTCTAAATGGTGCATTATTTCAAATTCTCACCCATTTATCCACGATCAGTCTTGATGTAAGGTTTTGATTAGAAACATCTACAATTGCTACTACACTCCCGATACTGCCTGGCCCACTTTTTTTTTGCATCACATGCATTTATGATTCCTGCTATTCAGCTTCCAAAATTTTGACTGCATCCTTTAGTCTAAATCTAGCCACCATTCTGAACTGTTCTTTTTCACAGAACGATGGAGCAGTCGCTAATGTCCAGCAGAACCAGGCCACCAAAGGAAGGATTAAAATTTTATGTTACAATATTGAAGGATTAAAAACTAATTAATGGGCATAGACTGACTAAATTCGAGTTAGAAGATTTTTAACAATGCTATAAAGATAATAAAAAGCAATCAAAATATGAACGGAGCCACTTTATTTAATTAAGATCACAAGTATAGCGCTGGCCTGTTTGAAGAGACAGGAGATTGTATTACACTTGAGCTTGTGCAGAATAGTTTCCACATAAAACAGAGGTGAATGAATTGCTGGGTATAAAAGAAACTGAAGATTATGAGATTAAATGCCTGAAATATGTTCAAATATTTATGGAACACTATGTTGGGGCAACAGAAATGCCATTTGCTCAGTGCAGCTCTGCAAAGTTGAATCATATGAAGATATCTCACAGTTTTCTTTTGATTGTAGTTTGGAGGTCAGATGGAAATGTCTCCATTTATTTGCCACATAGATCCGGGCCTTTATTTCCATCAATGTTCAATTAATTACTTGCTGAATTTTAGTTGGGGCTGGATAAAACAAGAGAACGGGTGGAACACATGTTATCTAGGGTGATTCTGCTTTTTTGGAGGAGTAGTTTCTCAGAGGCACCCTTTCTCATTCAGGTGAACATTAACATTAACAGGTCAGGTCATTCATCTGAGCGCTTCTGGTACCATGTAACCCAATACTACCTGTCAGCGACTAACTGGCTCCCCTACCAGACTTGCCTGGTGCAGAGGTTGCAGGATGAAAAACAAGACCTTCAAAAGGCAGATGAACCCTCTCATAGGATCAACAGCCATCTAGCAAACATGTGCCACGAAGCACGGAAAAGGCATCCCTTGCATCGAAGCTTGGTCTGGCCATTCACTGCCACAGATCGTTCCCCAGCTGCCTTGGGCCTCACCAGGTTGCTGGATCTGGGAGGGGAGGTCGAAGGGTTGGGTCTGGACCTGTGCAACTCATCTAAATCCATTCGTGCGTACACTGTTCCTTTCTGAGCCACAAACGGGCTGAAAGGAACCATCATTATCCTATAGGATGTAGAGCCAGAAGTAGAAGAGAAGAACATTAACAATGGTCAAAACTTTACTGAGTCACATTTATTCATTAACAAATGTGACAAAAATGGATGAACTATTTGCCTCATTTCCTGTCTTTTCCCATCTGCAAATTAATGTCTATACTTACGCTGACACAACAAAAAAACAAAGCCTCCTTCTCAAAAAACAATTACTTGGCAGAGAATTGCAATATCTTGAGATGTTCTTTCTTCTCTGCATATTTAATACAATCATAAATCAGAATCAGTCACTTCTGGGTCCATGAAACAACACTAAGTTTTCTTATCTTCAGCAGGAAGAAATTTCAGCAATTCTCAAACTGGGTCATTTGACTTCCTTATCAGCAGATCCCAATCAGTGCAGATCGGCACAAGCACCTCCTAACTGATAATCAACTCAAGGGCACTCTGAAGCTGTGTGCTTAATTTCCCACTCTGTTCCTTGTACACCCATGAATGAATGAGGATACATCGCTTATTAAAAGGATAGGCAGGTTAGCAGAGGGGTTGGTGTGGCTCTGTTGATAGGGGACAACATTAAATCATTAGAAAAGGATGACATGAGATCAGAAGACATAGAATAATTCTTGGTTGAGTTAAGAAATGGGAAAGATAAAAGGACACTGGTGGCAGTTATATAGAGACCACCAAATGGTAGCCAGGATGCGGACAACGAATTCCAATAGCAAATTGAAAAAAAGTATGTCAGAAGGCAATATTTTGGTCATCATGGGGGATTTTAACATGCAAATGGATTGAGAAAACTAGACTGGGACTGGGTCAAAAGATAAAGAAATTGTAGAGTGCCTACAAGATGGCTTTTTTGAGCAGCTTGTTATGAGCCCCACAAGGGGATCGGCTGTACTGAATTGGGTGTTGTGTAATGCAATGTGAGGTGATTAAAAAGCTTAGGGTAAAGAGATCATTGGGGGGAAGGGGTCACAATATGATTGAGTTCAATCTGAGATTTAACAAGGAGAAACTTAAGTCAGATGTGTTAGGATTTCAATGGGGTAAAGGGAATTACAGTGGCATGAGAGAGGAACTGGACAAAGTAGATTAGAAGGGAGTGCTAGATGGGAGGACAGCAGAACAGCAATGAATGGATTTTCTGCCTGAAATGCAGAAGGTGCAGGATAGATACATACCAAAACAGAGGAAAAATGTCACAACTGTGGCTGACAAGGAAAGTCAAAGCCAACATAAAAGCAAACAAAGAGGGCATAGAAGAAAGCAAACATTAGTGGGGAAAAAATTGCAGGAAGTAACTAAAAAAATCAGGAGATAAAAGATGAAGAATGAAAGTAGGGTAGCAAATAATATCAAAGAGGATATAAAATGCTTCTTCAAGTATATGACAAATAAAAAAGAGTAGATATAGGACCACTAGAAAATGACTCTGGAGAAATAATAATGAAAGCCAAGGAGATGGCAGAAGAACCAAAATGACTATTATGTATCTGTCTTCACTGTGAAAGACATTAGCAGTGCGCTGGATGTCCAAGGGTAGCAGGGAAGAGAAATGAATACAGTTACTATTTCAAGGGAGAAAGTGCTCAGAAAGCTGAATGGTCTAAGGGTAGATAAGTCTCCCAGACCAGATGGAATGCACCCTCAGGTTCTGAAAGAAAGAGCTGTAGAGAATTTGCAGAATGCCTATGAGATAGCTTTCTTGAGCAGCTTGTTGATGAGCCCACTTGGGTTTTGGCTGTATTGGGTTTGGTGTTGTGTAATGCCCCAGTGGTGATTAGAGAGCTTTTGGTAAAATAACCATTTGGGGGCTGGGAACCCAATATTATTGAGTTCAATCTGAGATTTAACAAGGAGAAACTAAAGACAGATGTATGGGTGTTTCAGTGGAGTAAAGGGAATTACAGTGGCATGAGAGATATTTCCTATGGTGGGAGGCATTATTAATGATCTTTCAGAAATCATTTGATTCTGGCATGGTCTAGGAGCACTTGAAAAGCACAAATGTCACCCCAGTATTCAAGAAGGGAGAGAGGAAGCAGAAGGGACATTATAGACTGGTTAGCATGATGCTAGATGCTGGCATTGAATATCAAAGATGAGCTTATGAAAGTACTTGGAAACACATGACAAGATAGGCCAAAGCCAGATTAGTTTTCTTGAAGAAAAATTTTGCTTAACAATCTTATTGAATTTATTTGAAGAGATCCTCATTGCTTTAACATTCAAAATTATTGCACTCTATCTTAAATGCACTCACCAGCTGACGCTCCATAGTTCTCTTTGGTAGAGATTTCTGTGCACTTCAGTTTTGAGTGACTGGCTCCCCTAATTTTGATCTATTAGCAACACCAGACTGATGTTGTGTACATAAGTGCAGTGTGCAGGTGTACTGAAATTCTGACTTGTACAGCAATAACCGTAATACAAACAACACCATCATCTGCAGTAATTTAATACTTCCTATTAAATATCAGAAGTGGAATAAAAAGCATTTCTGCCCTTTATTTTTCATTGAGATCACCTTCTATTCTCCAGATTCCAGAAGCTATAGGAGCAGTCTACTCTCTATCTCCTTTCGAGTCATTTTCCCCATTCTAGAATCAATCAGCACATTTCTCCACCAGAAATGTGATGACATTCCCTCATTGTGTGTGTGTTCCATGAATTAAAATGTTCTCCATCTATTTTCATTAAGAGCATCTCCCCCACCCCCCCACCCCACATAGTGTTCAAATTCTTCTTGAACAAATTTTTCCAAACAAGTACAGGTTGGAATTCGCCCATCGTTATTGAATGAAGATCTACCGGGACCAATGCCTGAAGAGGGCGCACAAAATCAGTGAACCGGTGCGGACTCGAAAGACCAACATGGCCTGTTTCCGCTCCGTAAATGGCAAGCAAGCTTGATAAAGGTGTTGTGTGTTTGGATTTTCATGAGGCCTTTGACAAGGTGCCTAACATAAGACTTCTTAACAAGATAAGAGCCCATAGCAAAACAGAAAACACATGTGGTGCGCTGTTAGCCAAAATCAGACACACACAAGGTAAAAACTGTACAACAGGCTTTAATCCACAAAGACTTCCACAGAGCCAGGCTGGCTGTAGCTGCAGTAACTCTGAGTGAGCTTCGGGAGGCTGGCGCAGGCTTATATCCCAGAGGATGATTGACACCTGACCTGGTGGGGCTTGATCCATTCAAGCCGACTGATTGACAGTCGGCCAGGTGTTGTCCTGTCCCCTTACACTCCTGCAGGTACAGAGGTTTCCCCCTGCAGTAGGCCGATGGTGTACCACCACAACATATTAGCATGGGTAAAGTATTGCCTGACTGACAGGAAGCAGAGAGTTGGAATACAAGGTTCATATTCTGATTGGTTGCCAGTGCTAGTGGTGTTCCACTAGTGGGGTCAGTGTTTTGGCTGGTTCCTTTTATGTTATATATCAATGATTTAAGTTATGGAACAAACTAAATTGTGGCCAAATTTGGAGATGATACAAAGAATGGTAAGGAGCAGGTAGTGTTGAAGAAAGAGAGGCTGCACAAGGACTTAGACAGTTTACGAGAAAGGGTAGAGAAGTGCCAAATGAAATAATAATGTCCAAAATTGTATGGTCATAAACTCTGGTAGAAGAAATAAATGAGCAGACTATTTTCTAAATGAGGAGAAAATTGAAAGTTCCCACATGAAAATGGACCTAAGAGTCCTCGTGTAGGGTATCCTGAAAATAAACTGACAGGTTGTGTCAGTGGTGAAGAAGGCAAATACTATGTTGACATTTGCTTCAAGTGGAATGGACTATGGGAGCAAGGAGGTGATGTTAAGGCTTTAAAAGGGACTGATGAGACCTCACTTGGAGTATTGTGAGCAGGTTTGGCTCCTCATTCAAGAAAGGACATGTTGATGTTAGAGAGGGTTCAGAGGAGGTTCACATGGATGATTCCAGGAATAGAAGGTTTATCACATGAGGATAATTTAACATGTCTTGCCCTGTACTCATTAGAATTTAGGGGAATGAGGGGGAATTCTCATTGAAACATTTCCAATGGTGAAAAGCATGGACAGACTAGATTTACAAAGTTGTTTCCAATAGTGGAAGACTCTGTTACAGAGTTCTGTGTTGTGTATTGCCCTATGTGTTGTGTGGTTTTATGTTAAAAAGTGACAGTTTGCCTCAGAGAGCCAAGGTGAAGGTGGACTGCTGAGAGAGTGGGAGATGGACTGAGCATGTGCAGAAAATGATCTGAAAATTTCTGGACTTGGATGATAAACCACCACTGGGTGGTGCGGTGGAGTGGAAGAAGGCCCAGAGTTTAGAATGTTGGGATTTCAAAAAGGGATGAATATTCCGAAGGCAACCAGAAGGATCCGGACCAAGCCATTGTTCCTCTCTTTAAAAAAAAAACATAGAAGATAGGAGCAGGAGTAGGTAATTCGACCCTTCGAGCCTGCTCAGCCATTCAACGAGATCATGGCTGATCTTAAAGTTCAGTACCCCGTCCCCTCCTTCTCTCCGTAATCTTTAATACCCTTATACTGAAGAAATATATCTAATTCCCTCTTAAATATATTTTATGAACCTGCCTCTACTGCCCTCTGTGGCAATGAATTCCACAGATTCACCACCCTCTGGGTAAAGAAATCCCTCCTCATCTCGGTCCTATTATCCTCGAACCATGGCCCCGGGTTCTGGACTCCCCCAACATTGGAAACATCCCTTCCGCATCCATTCTGTCCAGTCCTGCCAGAATTTTATATGTCTCTATGAGATCCCCCCTCAATCTTCTAAACTCCAGTGAGTACAATCCCAATTTGTGCAATCTTTCCTCCTAAGTCATTCCTGCCATTCCAGGTATCAGCCTGGTGAATCGCCTCTGCACTCCCTCCAATGCAAAAACATCCTTCCTTAGATAAGCTGACCAAAACTGCACACAATACTCCAGGTGGGGTTCTTGTTCCTATACTCAAACCCTCTTGATATGAAGGCCAACATACCATTTGCCTTTTTAACCGCCTGCTGTACCTGCATGCTCGCCTTCAGTGACTGGTGCACAAGAACCCCTAGGTCTCTCTGCACTTCCCCATCTCTTAATCTATTGCCATTCAAATAGTAATCTGCCCTCCGGTTTGTATTACCAAAGTGGATAACCTCATATTTATCCACATTGTAGTGCATTTGTCATGTATCTGCCCAGTCCCTCAATTTATTCAAATCACACTGGAGCTTCCTGACCCCCTCTTCCGTGCACACAACCCCTCCTAGCTTAGTGTCATCTGCAAATTTGGAGATATTACATCCAATCCCCTCATCTAGATCATTAATGTAAATTGTGAACAGCTGGGCTCCCAGTACAGATCCCTGTGACACCCCACTGGTCACCGCCTGCCATGCAGAAAATGAGCCATTTTTCCCAACTCTCTGCCTTCTATCTGCCAGCCAGTTCTCAATCCACATCAATACCTTGCCCCCAATCCCATGAGCCTTGATTTTGCATGTCAGTCGTTTATGTGGGACCTTATCGAAGGCCTTTTGGAAGTCCAGGTACACCATATCCACTGGCTCTCCCCCATCTGTTTTACCTGTCACCATCTCAAAGGATTCCAATAGATTTGTCAAGCACGATTTACCTTTTGTAAATCCATGTTGACTCCGTCCGATCCCTTCTCTGCTAGTCATATGCTCCGCTATTACATCCTTAATAATGGATTCCATCATTTTGCCCACTACTGATGTAAGGCTCACCCGCCTATAATTCCCCACTTTTTCTCTACCCCCCTTTTTAAATAGTGGGGTAACATTAGCTACCCTCCAATCCATGGGTACTGATCTTGAGTCTATCGAGTTCTGGAAAATAATTCTTAAAGCATCTGCTATCTGAATGGCCACTTCCTTAAGTACCCTAAGATGTAGATTATCAGGCCCTTGGGATTTATCTGCCTTCAATCCCATCAATTTCCCAAAGACCATGTCCTTAGAGATACTGATTTCTTTCAGTTCCTCCCTTGCATTAGTCTCTATGTTTCCCAACATCCTTGGGAGGTTATTTGTATCCTCTCTTGTAAAAATAGAACTAAAGTAAGAATTTAATTGGTCTGCCATTTCCTTGTTCCCCATTATATATTCCCCTGATTCCGACTGCAAGGGACCTACTCTGGATTTCACCAATCTTTTCCTCTTGACATATTTATAAAAGCTTTTGCAGTCGGTGTTTATACTTGCCGCAAGCTTACTTTCGTAATTTATTTTTGCTCTCTTGATTAATCCCTTTGTCCTCCTTTGGTGCATCTTGAACTGCTCCCAGTCTTCGGTTGTGGTACTTTTTTTGGCCAATTGATATGGTCTCTCTTTGGACCTAATGCTGTCTCTAATTTCCCTTGTTATCCACGGTTGAGTCACCTTTTTTGGTTTATTTTTATGCCAAACCGGTATAAACGATTTTTGCAATTTCTCCATTAGATCTGTGAATGCTTTCCATTGTCTATCCACAGTCAACTCCCCCATAAACACCACCCAATCAATCTTACTCAACTCCCGTCTCATACCATCATAATTCCCTTTATTTAAATTCAGGACCTTAGTCTCGGTTTTAATTTCATCACTCTCCATGTCGAGTGAGAATTCGATCATATTGTGATCGCTCCTACCCAAAGGGCCTCGCACAACAAGATTGTTGATTAGCCCCTTATCATTGCATAATACCCAATCTAAAATGGCCTGCTCCTCAGTTGGTTCCTCGACATATTGGTCTAGATAACCGTCCCGTAAACATTCAAGGAATTCTTCCTCCTCAGTATTTTTACTAATTTGGCTAGTCCAATCTATATGCAAATTAAAGTCTCCCATGATGACAGCTGTTCCCTTATTGCACGCTTTTCTAATTTCTCTTTTAATGCCTTCCCTCACCTCTATACTACTATTTGGAGGCCTATATACCACCCCCACTAACATTTTCTGCCCCTGGCTATTCCTCAGTTCTCCCCATATAGATTCCGCATCTTCCGAGTTGATATCCTTTCTGTCAATCGTGTCGGTCCCTTCTCTCACCATCAATACTACCCCACCCCCTTTGCTTTCTTGCCGATCGCTCCTAAATATCGTATACACTGGGATGTTAAGTTCCCAGGCTTGCCCACCTTGCATCCATGTTTCTGTAATCCCAATCAAATTTCCACAGCTAATTCATCTACCTTGTTCCGAATGCTTCTTGCATTAAGATACAAAGCCTTCAGATTTGCTTTTTTCACCCTCCTTGCCCTTTCTGATTTTTTACTTTCGCTGCCTAACCTAACTTTTCCTGTTTTATCTTTTCTGTCCTTTGCCCTATCATACAGGTTCCCACCCCCCTGCCAAATTAGTTTAAACTGCACCCGACGGCTGTCCCAAACCTAACTGCCAATATATTGACCCCTTTTGGGTTTAGGTGTAACCCATCCTTCTTGTAGAGGTCATGCCTTCCCCAAAAGAGATCCCAATGATCCAAGAAGCCAAAACCCTGTCCAGGGAGGCAGCACACCATGCGGGCATACCTATCTGGCTCACAGAATCTCCTGTCTGTATTTCTGACAATGGAAGCAACACATGGCAACTTTGAATTTTGTGCTCTCTCTCTCTCTCTCTCTCTCTCTCTCTCTCTCTCTCTCTCTCTCTCTCTCTCATTCTCTCTTTCTCATTTTCTCAAAGATCTTTTGGCTTCAGTTTAACAAACAAACTGAATTTTGTTAATGATCTTTGCTTCGGTTGAGATCGAAGTTTTGTGAGTCTTGTGTGTTTTGTGTTTGTTTTGTGTCAAAGTTTTTCTGTGGGCTGGTTGGAAATATAATTTAGACTTTAATTACATATGTTATATTTAGGCTGGGGAATTTAATAGTGTTACACTGTTAGAGAGATTTGCATAATAACCAGTGGCCATTGTTATAAGAGGGGGGATTTTGAATTAAAGTTTGAAGGTGAATTTTTTGTTAATAATATTACCCCTGTGTGATATGCCTTCTTTGTGGTTGCTGGTTTGATTTTGTAACAACTCTCTGGCAAGAAGGCAAGGCCTCAGGATTGAAGGATGGCCACTTAGATCAGAGATGCAGAGGAATTTCTTTGGCCAGAGGTGACAAATCTGTGGAATTTATTGCCACAGGCATTTGTGGAGACGAAATCATTGTATTTAAGGTAGAGATTGACAGGTTCTTGATTAGCCAGGGCATCAAAGGTTCTGGTGAGAATGCTGAACAGTGGAGCTGAGTGGAAAAATTGAACAGCTCATGATTGAATGATGGTGCTGACTCAATGGGGAGAATAGTCTATTTCTGCTCCTATGTCTGATGGTCATATGGTGAGGCCAAGTTCAGCTTCTACTCAATCCACAAATTTGCTACTGTCATTTGGCTGAAAAACTAGAATGATGAGTCTGAAAATAGAATGAAGATTGATAAGCTGGCTAGGTGATGAGAGAATAATAATCTTCCTCTCAATGCCACCAAAACCAAGCAACTTATTGTTGATTTTAGGAATGAGAGGCCAAGGGACCACACACCTGTTAGCATTGATGGGATGAAGGTGAAGAGAATCAGAACCTTCAAGTTCCTGGGATACATATCACAGAAGAACTTTCCTGGAGCCAGCACATGTAGGCAACTGTGGAAAAAGGCCCAAGGCCCTTTTACACTGCCCTTGAACAATGGCAATCAACTGTTTCACTTACCAATGGAAATGCTATGTATCTGGAATGGGAAGGATAATTTTCCTCTCAGTACGCCGCTTTAGTTGCCCATTCAGAGCCAGCTCTTCAGCGCTTGATGTCCTGCTTTGCGGAAACTGCCAAAATGTTTGGCCTGGAAGTCAGCCTGAAGAAAACTGAGGTCCTCCATCAGCCAGCTCCCCACCATGATTACCAGCCCCCCCACATCTCCATCGGGCACACAAAACTCAAAACGGTCAACCAGTTTACCTATCTCGGCTGCACCATTTCATCAGATGCAAGGATCGACAATGAGATAGACAACAGACTCGCCAAGGCAAATAGCGCCTTTGGAAGACTACACAGAGTCTGGAAAAACAACCAACTGAAAAACCTCACAAAGATAAGCGTATACAGAGCCGTTGTCATACCCACACTCCTGTTCGGCTCCGAATCATGGGTCCTCTACCGGCACCACCTACGGCTCCTAGAACGCTTCCACCAGCGTTGTCTCCGCTCCATCCTCAACATCCATTGGAGCGCTTACATCCCTAACGTCGAAGTACTCGAGATGGCAGAGGTCGACAGCATCGAGTCCACGCTGCTTAAGATCCAGCTGCGCTGGATGGGTCACGTCTCCAGAATGGAGGACCATCGCCTTCCCAAGATCGTGTTATATGGCGAGCTCTCCACTGGCCACCGTGACAGAGGTGCACCAAAGAAAAGGTACAAGGACTGCCTAAAGAAATCTCTTGGTGCCTGCCACATTGACCACCGCCAGTGGGCTGATATCGCCTCAAACCGTGCATCTTGGCGCCTCACAGTTTGGCGGGCAGCAACCTCCTTTGAAGAAGACCGCAGAGCCTACCTCACTGACAAAAGGCAAAGGAGGAAAAACCCAACACCCAACCCCAACCCACCAATTTTCCCCTGCAACCGCTGCAATCGTGTCTGCCTGTCCCGCATCGGACTTGTCAGCCACAAACGAGCCTGCAGCTGACGTGGACTTTTTACCCCCTCCATAAATCTTCGTCCGCGAAGCCAAGCCAAAGAAACCTACCCATCAAGGTAGGTAGTATCAGAGCCAATGCATTTTACATTGCCTCCTCTGTAAAAGGCTTACCTACCATCCTGGGATGCCAATGCTGTAATGCACCTCCTTTTGCACTTGGATGCTGGGTCGCAGTGTAGAATGTCACACTGACTCATCTTTTCTTAGTTCAGTGTGAGCAACCTGATCTGACTTGGCTTTAAGCGCGGGTCATTCACATGCCAATTTAGTGGGATTTCTGTGAAAAAGTGGGCATACAAACTTTACTTTGTCAGGAGTCGGAAGAGATTTGGCATGTTGTCAGATGCTCGATCAAACTTCTACCCATGCACTGTGGAAAGTATACTGGTTGGTTGAATCACCAACTGATTTGGCAATTCGTGCTCAAGAACGTAGAAGACTGCAAAAGGTAACACACATAGCCAGGTCCAACACAGGTTCTGAACTCCCATTGTGACAGATTATATCACATTTTATATCGTATATAGATATGTTTTTGAAGGAGATAGATTGTGGAGGTAGTGTGGGTCACAAACAAACACAAACACTTCACAAAACAGATCTCATTGAAAATGCAGGAGCTTTGCTCAAACCAGACAGTCCAGGCCTAGTGCCTTGGTTGGGATAATGAAAACTGCTTTGCTAGAGGTTTTCATAAGAAGGTGCAAATAGAAGAAGCCGAACTCAAGAGACTTTATAAGTATGTGATAATTGGAGTAATAATTATTGTTTTGAAAGAAACAGGTGAACAGGCTCAGAAGTTTGGGTCCAGTGCCACAATCTGTCTGGTTGCAGTTTGCTCTTCTAATTGTGTCATGTGGTTTTGCAAGCATAGAGAGAGAGGAGAAACCAAACAGGCTTTCTCTAAGAGGGGAGAGAGAGAGAGAGAGAGAGAGAGAGAGAGAGAGAGAGAGAGAGAGAGAGAGAGAGAGAAAGAGAGAGAACTGGTTTCTGCAGTTATGGCAAGCTGGCAGTTTGTTGAAACCCCATTTTGAAGATGAGTTCTGAGATCTGAGTTCAGCCTGTTGAAAACCCTGAGGAAATGGCTGGTTAAAGTGTTTCTCCTGAAATAAGGGAAAGAAAAGGAACTCTGTGGTGACCTGGAAGAAGAGGTTATCATTTGGAAAACTCTGATGGGGCAAGTTTCTTCGGCAAGACACTGAAGTGGCTGATCAGAGGGAATCAGCTTGTGTGTGTCCAATAAGCAACAAAACTCTCTCTGAAACCAACAAGAACCTTCCTGAGTGGTAACCATTTAAGCACCAGAGCTTGGTAAAAATTTATATATGTTAAATTCTGTGCACAATATAAGAATTGCCTGATACCAGTGAACTTGAAAGAGGGAGAAGTGAGATTTGGCTGTGTATCAAAAAACTTTTCTGAACTTATACACATTACGTCCATGTGTGCTTAGAATTAGAAGGGAGTTAAGTTAAGTTCATAGTAATAAGTTAAAGTTTGATCTTGTTTTTATGTTTAAAGAAAATTAAAAATGACTTTTTGCTCAAGTAACCATTTATCTTGGTGAATTTATATTGGCTGCTGGGTTTTTGGGTCCTCTGGGCCAGTAACACCATTCATTGCCTCAAGAAGACAGCCAACATCATAAAGTACCCCCTTCACGCATCTTTAGGTTCAAGAACAATTTCCCAACAACTCTTCAACCTTTTCTTGTTATACTAATGAAAGACTATTTAGACAGCACTCATGGATTCACTCCTGTTTGCACTTGAGCAACTTTGCATATTTATTATCTATCTGCTTTATATAGTTATTGTCTCTTTTAATATAATTTTATTGGTTTACTATTACAGTTTTCTTTGACTGCAGGACTAAGAAAGTTGGTGTAGAACCAATTACCAATTTTCTGTTTAAACACTCGATAGTTCTTAACATTTTGGGTTTCGATTGTGCCTTTTTTGAGCTTCTTATGATATATACAGGGTATCATCTTATACTTTCTTGCTTGCTCGGCATTTCTCCTAACTTATCACTGATGACCAGTGGAAGCGCAAACAGATTGCATGGATAAAATCAATCTTTAGAAAGTGTCCCAAAACTACATGAAAGCCATGTACAAATAAGAAGGCCACAAGCACTGTTGGGAAGGATTTATCATGAATACTGATGTCATTGCAGCAATATTTCTGTGGTTGGCAAGGCGACCTGATCAAATGTGATTAAGGTTTAATTGGCCACCTTGAAGAATCTATTCAAACAGCAGTTTCATTAACCAAGCATTGCTATCTTTGAAGGGAAGCAGCATATTCAAAGTAAACAGGACCCAAATTTATCATCAGTAAATTCCAATCTAATATGATTGAACTGTGATGAAAATGATGTTCATTGTCATAGTGAAGCAAATTGAAATAGTTTAATTGGGATTTGAACTTCTTTGAAGCTGACATGGCAATGGAACTCAATGCGATACTATCAGCCAAGGTGAAAATAATCTTCCCAATGTATAGTGTAGATTTCATACATCATTGCTTCTGAATGCCTTGCAGTATCATTTTATTACATTTTTGCCAATTACTCTCCAGGTTAAAGAAGTAATTTCATGAGGGGGAAACAATAGTTCAGCAATGTTCGCTATGACTGATAGCATTGCTAGAAATAGCAGCAAAAGTAGGAAGGAAAATAATGGAATGATGCCATGAGGATATCAATTTGGGCAATGTTGGAATGATATGTATGAAAAATATTAATGCTATAATTTAACGTGATAACAATAAGAATACTGGAACCAGTGTTAATAGTACATTTATTTTCCAATCATCCAATCACTGTTTTACGTCCATTTTGTAATTGCATGTGATAAAGTTATGATAATGAAACGTTTCAACTGAACTGAAATAAAATGAGCCAATACAGTGAAATGGAATTCTTAATGATCAAGCTGCTGTGTTAGGGAGAGGCTTTACAAATATCATGGCGAACAAACAACCTAAAAAGTATAATGCATTTCATTAAATACATCAATTAATTCAAGAAACTAAACTCACAGTGTTGGATAACATTCCTAAAAAAACAGTGTCTTCATGTCCATCTGGGTACACCATGTGTATTATGGGTTGGCATGGAGGAGGTGGACCTCCTCGCCCAGCGGCAGGACTGGTCCTGGGGATGCAGGATGGTAGCTTTGTCCCTGACATGGACATCCTGGCGAAGGAAAACATTTGTTCATGTGGCGTGGTGTTAGTGGCTGTACTCAGGAGGGACCTAATTGTGTGGAACACCTCCAGTCAATGGGAGATGCGTAGGCCTCTTAATGTCAAGGCTAGGAGGACTGCCTTCCAAGCGGTGGCATTCTCCCATTCCACCAGCCCGTTACCCCGGAAATTATAGCTGGTGCTTCTACTGGTGGCGATGCCCTGTGTCAAAAGGTTACTGATGCAAGTTATTTCAAGTTATGAAGGAAGGCTCTCACTTGCTGTGGATGTAGCTCGGTTACCTGAATAAGGTGAAGATGCTCTGCAGTGCCTTTATGACTGTGGCTGTGGTCAAGTCCAGGCAGGGGATGACAAAGGGAATTTGGAGTGCTCATCAATGACATTGAGGAAGTATAGGTTTCACATGGAGGAGGGCAGGCGCCCTTGAAATCCATGCTCAGGCATTCAAAGGGGCAAGTGTGACTTGTCAGGCCAGTAGAAATGCGGTTTGCACTCAGCACAGACATGGCAGTTTCTGGTCAGTGTCCTGACATCATCAGTGGACTCGGGAAGGTTTCTGGCTTTGATGAAGTGAAAAAGTCTGCTGCCCCCGGGGTGACAGAGGTCATCATGAAATGCTTGGAGTCAGATGGACTATGACTTGGTGCACGTTTCCCGGGAGAGGGCATCTGAAGGGTTGTTGAGCTTTTCAGCAAGTATAAGATGTCATAATTATAGGTGGAGAGTTCTGTTCTCCACCTCAGAATCTTATCATTTTTGATTTTACCCCATTGCTTATTATTAAACATAAAAGTGACTGCACGTTGGTTAGTCAGCAAGGTAAATTGTTTGCTAGCCAGGAAGTGCCTCCAGTGTTGCACTGCCTCAATGATTGCCTGGGCCTCCTTCTTGATAGAGGAGTGCTGGACTTCAGGACCATGCAGGGTGTGGGAGAAAATGCTGCGGGTCTGCCCGTTTGGTTAAACATAGCAGCTAGGGTAAAGATGGAAGCATCACTCTCAATCTGGAGAGGGGTTGATTCATCCATGGCAAGCATCATGACCTTGGTGATGTTTCCAATGATGTGGGTAAAGGCTGCCCGAGCTTCCACTGACAGGTAGAATGAGGTGGCATTCACTAGGCCCGGGCCTTGTCCACATAATTGAGATCCTACTGGGCATAGAAGAAGCCTAGGCATTTCTTAAAGGCCTTTAGGCTGTGGAGAAGTGGGAGTTCCATCGGGGGTGCATACAGTTGGGGTCAGGACCAATGACATCGTGTTCCACTACACAACCAAGGATGGCCAGGCGTGATATGAGGAACACACATTTGTTTTTATTATAAGGGAGGTTGAGTGCCTTGGCCATTTGGAGGATTTTTTCTGTTCACCTCGTGGTACTCCAGGTCATTGCCACAGATGGTGACATTGCCTAAATGGGGGAATGTGGCCGTGAGCCTGTGCTGGTCTTCTATCTGGTCCATTTCTCTCTGAAAGACGGAGACACAGTTGGTGATTCTGAAGGGAACTCATAGGAAGTGGTAGAGGTGGCCATCTGCCTCGAATGCAGTGTACTGGCAGTCCTCCAGGTGGATGGGGAGCTGGGAGTATGCCGATTTTAAATCAAGAGTGGAGAAAACCCTGTATTGGACAATCTAGTTCACCATATCGGCAATGCAGGGGAGGGGGTATGCATCCAGCTGCCTGAAACGGTTAATGGTTTGTCATTAATTGATCGCCATGTGGAGCTACCCCGATTTTGACCACCATGACCTGGGTGCTCTGGGGGCTAGTGCTCAGTTCAGTGACCCCCCTCGGCCAGAGGCCATTGCATCTTTGACTTAATGAATGCCCTGTCCCCAATACTATATTGCCTGATCTTGGTAGTGACTGGCTTACTTTTGGGGGGTGAGATTGGTGAACAGGAACCGGGGGAGAAGAGTATCTGGAGGGTGGACAGTCCACAGGTGGAATGCGATGGGCGGATCAAGGTATGCCGCTTGGACACATGCAGTGGGGAGGGCAGGCGGTTCAAAAACTGGTGAGGGGGAGGATGGGGATGACCAAACTCCATAGTGACGCTCTTGACGTGGCACTGGAAGTCCAACCCCAGTATCATGGGTGCACAGAGTTGTGGCATTACTAACAGTTTAAAGATACTTTTTTAAAATACTGTCAGTGTCACCATGCAGTAGCAACAAATCTCCACCGACTGAGACCGGGGGGCCATGGAGATCTTGCAACTTGCTGAACTCACTGCGGGAGAGTAGTCCCGCATGGTGTTGGGATGCACAAAGCTCTCTGTGCTCCTGCTATCATATAGACAGATAGAGAGATGACCATTTCCTTCAACCACCATCATCGAATGGACGAGCTGGTGGGGGCTGTTCTGGTTGAATACAACTGATGCCAGTACCTGGCCATTGTCGGAGTCACTGTCCAATTCGGACCAGTAAGATGGTGCCTATGACCTGGGCTGGTAAGATGGTGGCCTCCATGGTATGCACAAGTTGCAGTTGCTCGTGGGGCGGAAGTAGGGCCCGAAGTGATGCTGGCCTAGATGGCAGCCCCTTTGGTCCGCATGTGGTGTGGTCATTTGGAAGTGGAAATGACATCGGAAATGATGTTGGCCAAGATGACGCATGCCCCTAGTGCACACATGCGGCACTGTTAGGGAGAGAGGAAGGGCTAGCCTTACAGACTTTGGCATAGTGTCCCTTCTTTTCACATCCTGAGCACATCGCTTCCTTGGTTGGGTAGCACTTCCAAGGAAGCTTCTGTTGACTGTAGTAGCAGTGCTTTGGGTGCTCGGCGGCGGCGGAAATGAAGTCAGGGAGCTGGGCAGCACCTGCGTTCTACACAAGAAGGTCTCATTGTTGGAGGAGAATGGATCTGTATTCCGGAGGGTGACATCCAATATTTCAGACATCTCAAAGACCCTCTGCAAGGTCAGTTCGACCAGTTCCAGCAGCCGCTGGCGGATATAATCTAATTGGATGCCTGCTACGCAGGTGTCCTGAATGAGCTCATCTGTGTAGACCTCAGCAGTAACGACTCCACAGGGTTGTCCGAGTTCGTGCAGGACCTGAAAGTATTCCTCACGGTGCTTACCGGGTTGTTGCTTGCGAGTGGCCAGGAGATATCTGGCATAGACAGTGTTCATCCTGGGCACGTACAGGCTTTGGAGCTTGTTTGTGGCCTCCTCGTATGTCATGCAGCCCCTGATGATCACGTAGGCATGATGGCCGACACACAGTCAGAGCAGGCCTAGCTTGTTGTCATTGGAATTCACGACTTGACCGGAGGCGTGCAGAAAGTCATTAAAAGGGTAGCCATAGCTTGAATCAGTCTGGGCCTTCAGGTGTTTGTGGATCAATGTCTATCTTGTTTGGCCTCAGCCACATGTCCATTGCCATAAAATAAAACTTTATGATAATAAAATTGATACCCTGTCATTAACACAAAAAGACCGGAGTTACTAGACAACAGGCTTCTATTACCATAAGACTGGACACATGCTCCTGTGGCTGCCCCGATTCCAGGATTCGTACTGAAGAAGGGACTCGGGCGTAACCACCTTTATTGGGGAATTCCAGAGGGAGGAGTTACAGGGAGGAGGCAGGCCAGCCATATACAGAGATACAGTACCAATGGCATAACAACATCACAGTGGTACCACCACAGGTGGTTCTTTTAATGGCCTTTCTTTAAAATGCGTTCCTGGTCAGATGATGGAACAGAGCAATGCCTTTACCTCACTCCTGATGTTTGCATTGCATTTCTTCTTTCAATTTCTCCCTACAACTTGTTTCTAAAATTCATTTCATGTTTGCTTGCAGCAAATCAGTTGGTAAAAGATGAGGCAAAAGTTAAAATTATCTGAGCCACTCAGTCCTGCGGTTGGTGGGGAGCTGATGGTTCACTGCCTTTCCAAACAACCTAATTCAACCATGGCTCACAGGCAGGAACATAGTTGAATTCTGACTTCTGCCTCACATTCAACCACATGCTGAAATCTATCCAGGACATCTAATGCCTTGCTGCACATATACTATCAAAGGCCACAGCTCTCTGATGACTCTGTATGGACTTTTAAATGCACAAGCAGACAAATCAATTGCTAGAAAATCCCTGCTATAATTTTATCTGGTACCAGAAGAAAATTCCTGTCATGTGTTCTAACTGTGACGAAGTTAACTATAATTGATTCAGAGTATGTTTGAGAAGGATTGTAAATAGCTTGGAGGCTAAAATAACTTATTCATTGGTCATGAAGAAAGGCTGGTGAGGGGAAACTAGTTTTGATTTTGCTTTCAAAGGTGTTATAGGCCCAGAGGACCCCAACACCCAGCAGCAATAGAAATTCACCAAGACAAATGGTTACTTAAACAGAAGTTACTTTTAATTTTCTTTAAACTTAAAAACAGGATCAAACTTTAACTTATTACTATTAACTTAACTTAACCAAACTTAACCCCATTCTAATTCTAAATGCACATTTTATGTAATGTATGTGTAAGTTCAGAAAAGTTATTTGATTCACACTCCAATCTCACTTCTCACTCCTCCAAGTTCACGGCTATCAGGCAATTCTTATACTGTGCACAGAACTTAACATTTATGAATCCTCACCAGGCTTTTGTGTTTGAATGGTAAACGGTTAGTGTTCAGGAAGGTTCTTGTCGGTTTTCAGAGAGAGATTTATTGCTCGTTGGACTCAAACCTTTTCCTTCCAATCAGCCATTTCAGTATCTTCCTGAAGAAACGCCCCATCACGGTTTTCCAGATCATAATCTCTTTCTTTCAGGTCACTACAGAGTTCCTTTTCTGTTTCCCTCATTTCAAGTAAAGCATTATGCAGCCAGTCATCTCCTCTTGTATGGACCACAAGGCTTTGAAACGGCTGAACTCTGAACTCACAACCCATCTTCAAAATGGGGTTTCAAACAGGCTTCCAAATCATTGCAGACTTCACCAAAACAGCTTGCTCACTACAAAAATCAATTCATGAGAGATCTTATCAGTTTTCTGAGATGGGTTCTTCCATTTGCACCTTATTGTGAAAATCTCCAGCACAGGAAGCTATTGTCTTTGCAGACTTGTAGGCACCGCCTTATGCATAACTCTTACATTTTAAAATGAGTTCTGTTTTGAAGTGATTGCATCTGTTTGTGACCTAACTAAAACTCCACAATCTATCTTTCAAAAACATATCTATACATAACATAAAATATAACATAAAAAAACATAATCTGTCACAAAGGATAGTACCTCGATCAGCACAACCATTGTTGAATCTACCTGTTCAAACAATTCCTGTTTTCCATTGACTGGACGATATGTTCGTGGAGTTTAAAATGATTTCCTTTCTTAGCTTTTCATATAAAATTGTGACCGTATAGCAGAGATATGGACCAGCCCACAAAATGGCCAACAAACACTGCATGCAGACCTGGGAGTGACATCACCCATCGTCCCTGGTGATCTCTGCAAGGCAGCAAGACAGGGAACTCTGGCGGGGATGAGGCCAGATCTCCGATGACGCAGAGCCCTGACGTCAGTGCCGGGAGCCCATATAAGCAGAACTGCCAGTGCAATAAATAAGTCTTCGACTTCAGCTCCTCGCACCTGTGTCTTCCTTTCACATTCACTGTAGCACGTACACTACATTGGTGACCCCAACAAGTCCAACCAGCAATTAGACCTGAAGATGACAGATCAAGCGGAGCCAGTAACATTCCATGTAGTCTCTCTCAGGCTTCCGACTTTCTGGGTGTTGCAGCCACACATGTGGTTCGAGCAGGCCGTGGCTCAGTGCCAGCTTCACCACATTATTGCCGATGACACGCGCCACTTCGATGTTGGGAGTACCCCTGATCAGGACACAGCAGGAAGGGTTATAGATTTACTACAGCAGCCTTTGGAGCAAGGCAAATATGCGGCCCTCAAAGAGCTACTAAGCCACACTTTTGGGCTTTCCTGGCATGAGCATGCTGCCCAATTGCTTCATGTGGATGGATTGGGGGCAGGGCCCCGCCTGCCCTAATGAGCAAGATGCTTGTGTTAACCGAGGGCCACAAGCCTTGCCCTGAGGTTTGAGCAGATCTTTCTGGTGAAACTTCCCGAGGATATACGGTTCTTGCTCTCAGATGGACTTCAGTGACCCTTGGAGGGTTGTCACCCAGGCAGACGTGCTCTGGAGAGTGAAGAAGGACACCAGCGCCATTGTAGACCACATCAGCATGCCCCACAAACAGCCACCTGCAAGATCAAGGTTAGCCGAGAGGCAAGTTAATAACATGGGACAGTTCTGCTACTACCATCAGTGATGGGGTGCAGATGCCCATAGATGCCGCCCACCCTGTGGGTTTTCATGAAACACCCTGAGCAACCGTCGTTGATGGCTGTGGCAGTTGGCCCACTTGATAGCCTCCTCACTGTTGGGCAGGCATTTCCTAGTTGACATGGGCGCTGAGATAAGCGTTCTATCCCCTGCAGGCTTGACATACTGACCGAGCCCCCCCCCCCCCCACTCCATGCCAGGGTGTGCCAACTCCCTCCCAAAAGCTCAGCCTGGTCAAGGAGGAGTTCAAAAAGATAGGGGATCTGGGGATTATGCGGTGCTCCAACAGTCCCTGGGCCTTTCCCCTCCACATGGTGCCCAAATCAACAGGGGCTTGGAAACCATGTGATGACTACCACTGCCTCAATGAGGCCACCTCGCCCAACAGATATCCCATGCCCCACATCCAAGACTTTGCCGCCCATGGGGGGTGTTCTCCAAGGTGAACCTCATCCAGTGGTACCACCAAATTCCAGTTGACCCCCAGGACGTCCCCAAGACTGCGATCATAACCCCCTTTGGTTTGTTTGAATTTCTCCGTATTCTCTTCGGCCTAAAGAACATGGCACAAACTTTTCAGCGGCTGATGGAAGCAATGGGCCGGGACCTCCAGTTCACATTCATCTATTTGGACGATGTCCTCATCACAAGCAGCAGCTGCAAAGACCACGCTGCCCACCTGAGACAACAGTGCACCCTTCTGAGTGAGTTCGGGCTGACCATCAACCCTGCAAAGTTCCAGTCTGGACACCTGAGGCACAGGATTAACAGGCACAGGGCCAAACCCCTCCCCAAGAAGGCTGAAGCAGTCCGGCACTTCATTAAGCCATGCACAGTGAAATGGCTGCAGGAATGCGCTGGTATGGTGAACTATTACCACAGGTTCATAGTGGCATGCATCATGTGCTCTTTGCATTGATGACCAGCGATGTAGAAGACATTGCTTGGGGTGAGGAATCTTCCAGGGCATTCCAGAATGCCAAAGGCGTGCTGACAAACGTCACCCTCCTGGTCCACCCCAGACTAGAGACACCTACCGCTCTGACAGTCGTCGCCTCCAGTACAGCGGCAGGGGGCATGCCACACAACTCATTGAGACCCAGTGGCCTTTCTCAGCAGGCACCTCCACCCCACAGAACTCAAATACAGTGGTTTTGACCGGGAGTTGTTAGCACTGTACCTGGCTGTACGACATTTCCGGTACTTTTTGGAAGGCCAGCAGTTCAGAGTGTTAACTGACTACAAGCCACTGACTTTCACCTTCCATAATGTATCAGACCCGTGGTCACCCCGACAACAGAAGCACTTGCCCAACATGTCTGAGTTTACCACAGATATTCAACATATTGTGGAGAAAAACAACCTCGACATCCTGTCACGATACATGCCCTATCCCAAGGGGTCGATGATGTGACCCTCACCAAAGCGTAGCAGCAGGACCTTGAGATCCTCGCTTACAGTCTCTGGTCTCAGGTTGGAGGATGTCCTGGACAGCCCAGGTAACTTGACACGGCTGTGTGACATTTCTAACGGTCGCCCCTGCCTCATCGTTCTGCTGCATGGAGGTGCCAGGTTTTTGAGGCCATCCACAACCTGGTGCACCCATTCATGGACAAAATGGTGGCCAACAGGTTTGTCTGGCATGGCCTCTGTAAATAGGTCAACTAATGAGCCAAGACCTGCATGAACTGTCAGACCTCCGAAGTGCAGGTTCACACAAGAGCGCCCACATAGACTTTTGAGCCAGTGCGGCACAGGTTCAGCCAAATGTGCATTGACTTAGTGGAGTCGTTACCTGTTTCATGTGAGATGAAATACCTCTTGACCATGGTGGATCACTCCACGAGGTGGCTGGAGACAGTCCTGCTGGCTTATACTACAACAGAAACCTGCACCAGGTCAATCGTTGACACATGGGTGTCCCAATTTGGATTCCTGGAGCACCTCATCTCTGACAGGGGGGCACAATTCACCTCCAGATCTGGCCAGTGCTGGCTAACTTTCTGGGGATGCAACTCCATCATACCATGGTGTATCACCTGCAGGCCAACGGTTTGTTGGAGTGCTTCCACAGGCACCTCAAGGCAGTCTTGATGGCCCGGCTGAAGTGTCCTAATTGTGTGGATGAACTGCCTTGGTTCCTGCTGGGAATCTGTACCACCTTAAAGGTGGACTTCAATGCTTTAATCATCCCTGGGGAGTTTCTGGCCCCAGACAAACACCCGGAAGAGCCCATGGCTAATCTCGAGGGCCTATGGTGAAAGCTGGGGTCCTTGGACTCATGGCAAACCCCTCCACAGAGCCAGCCCAAGCATAGCATCACAAAGGACCTAAAGATTTTCCAGTATGTGTCCGTGAGGAGGGGCGCACATGGGCCCTACAAGGTGATTAGAGACAATGGTTCCACCTTCGCCCTCGACATCGGTGGTAAGCAGGAAACCTTTACCATCGACTGCCTGAAACAGGCACATCAGGACTGTAACAAGCTGGTCTCCATTCCACCCCTGTGATGAGGGGCAGGCCACCGAAGGCTATGGACAATGACCCAGTCGCTGGTTCTGGGGAGGGATCACATAGTGGCCCATGCACAAAGATGCAGACCGGCCTGCAAAGTGGCTGACAAACGTGATGACCACGCAGACCTTGAGGGGGTTGGTGACCTCCGCACGGTGGGAAGGCAGGGAACTCTGGCGGGAGCGCCGGCCAAGCCGAGGCCGGTGATGATGCGGGGCCCTGATGCCAGCACCAGGGGCCCATAAGAGCAGAGCTGCCAGTGCAATGAATCATTCTTTGGCTTTGAGTCCTTGTGCGTGTGTCTTTCTTCCACTCTCAATGTAGAGTGCTTGTTACAACGGTATTATTTTTGAAATAAATGGCTAGGTTGTTACGGGGGAATTTAGTGATGTCAATGAAAATGCTGTTTGGGCTAGTCCTCCTTTTCCTGTGGTCACTTTATTTTATTGAGTGAGGATGGGCTACAAAATCACTTACATTTTTTTTAAAGCTTATGGCTGAAACCAATGAACCAATTGGTTTCATCCTGTGGATATTTTTAAATTGTCCACAAATACGAAACCACAATTCTGTATAAACACTCAAATAAGACACATTCTACCCCCAGGAATGAGCGTGAAAATGAATGTGCAAATCTGCATTAAAGATTGCATTAAACAGAAGTGACATGGGAGACAGGGCAACCTCAAATGCTATATTTTATTAAAGGGCTGCACAACTAAAATCAACAGATGCCTGAAAGGAGGGTAAAGGTGTCGATAGATCTAGGACACAGAAAAAACTGGGAATTATTTGTTTTTTTATCAGTCGAGTATTATTTGTCGGTTTCCACTACCTTTCTTTGTCCACAAATGGTTGACGTTCGTAATTAAGTAGATGTGATGCCAAGGAACTGATTGATGGCAGTAAAATCACTCCTTCAAGAGGAGACTGATTACTTCGAAGGATACATTCTGAAGTTTGCCTTGGCACTTAATTATATTATATATGTTCATGAAGTCTTTGCAATGCCTTTTTCTTTATTGATGGATGAGTTGCAGATCCAAAATACACAACGTGTCATTTTATCCCAACCCATTCAGTAAATGTCAAATTTAATCACTTGCTCTGTGAAGCTACATACCCTTCAATAAATTTGAGGTCGCAGAATGAACTTCAACCTTTTTCATTACAGAGCTATTTGTGAGCTCTTAATAAAGTTAGTGTTTGTTAGAAGAAACAAACACAGATGTGCTTTAAAGAAGGTGGGTCTGGGTATATAAATTTAAATTGACATAGATGCTTTTCACCATTGTACTTGGAGACTGTGATAATTCACCTTCATTATTTTGTATGGCAATGGAAGTGAAAAATGTTTGAGACATTACGTTAACCAAACTGGTGTGAACAATATCTAGAACTCAGCCATCCAGTTTCCCTTGTGAGAGTTCCTTTGTGGTAAATGGTTGTGGATTTAAGTGGAAATGTAAGATCTTCAACTTTTGTTCAAGACAATTATCAAATAAATGTCTCCCTTCTTTGAATATTCAGGTTAATTGATGCTCTGATTAATGTCAACAGTAGACATTTATTTTTTTCATTATTGAAGATTGACCTTTGCTTCACAAATTTTCCATTCATTCAATAGTATTATTAGTGTTATTTGTTCATTGATGGATGTGGGGATTGCTGTCAATACTTAATTTACTGTCCATCCTGAATTGATCCTGAACCGGGAAGGCAGTGAAGAATCTTCCACACTGAAGCATTTGGAGTCACATGTAGTTGGACTTGGTAAATACTGCGGATTTTCCTTGCTTTAATGAACAGGACAAAACTTTATAAAGAGTTACGTATTCACTATTATTACCACTTTCTTTTATTTTTAAATTCCAGATTTTATTTGAATTTAAATTGCCAGAAATAATAGCAGAATTTAAATTCATGTCTCTTGATTAATAGCTCATAACTCTGGCTTCTAGCCCAGTAACCATTACACTGCTGTACACTTTGAGAGAAAAAAAAATCTTTATGAATCACCACTGCACAAATCAGATACTTCAAAGTGTATTGATGGCCTTGACCCAGTGATCTTGAAGTAACAATAATGAATATCCAAGTGACGATGCTATTTGCATTGGAGTAAAGTGATAGGCGAAGCTCTGTTTAGCTTGTTTGGATTTTTGGTGAATGATGGCACTTGGGATATTATAATGGGGACTCTTGATGAAGAAGGCCTTAGTTGGGTGAGATTAATGTTACTCGTCATTTATCAGGACAAATTTGAATGTTGTCCAGGTATGGCCCTGGACGACATCCAGATGTGTGTTAGAATTGTGAATATTACTGAACATTGTTACAAGCTCCCTGCAGAAAACAGCTCCACATCTGTCATGATGATGGAGCTAAGGTCATTATAGAAACTGCTGAAGATATTTACATGGTGAGCTCGTCCAGTCCTGTCTGAGATTGAAATGATTGTGCACCATCTTCCTTTCAAGTTTGCTCTCTGCAGAAGAATTGGGCAAAATGGGTCAAAATCTGACTAATATATAGTTTCAGGTGGCTTCTTCTCAGAATTCCTGAGGAATCAAAGGTTGGTGAGTGTCCCACTGGCTGACGCATATTTTTAACAACCTGCCAAATGCTCGATCAACATATGAAGGTCACTGATAGTCAGTAGAAAGGTATCGTTGATTGTAAATGATAATTGTTGCTTTAAGGTTGTTGCCTGTGTCACATGCTGGGTTTCAGCATGTTTTGTTGAAACTTCCTGACCGTCAGTCCAAAAGAGCCATTGGAATATATTTATGGGGCTCCTGGTGTTGTTTGTTCAACTCATCATAACAATAAAACAGGAATGTCAGTAGCCAGGAAAAATATTCAAAATACGAACAACCGAAAAAGGGAACCTCTCAAGTTGTCAATGCACTCTTTGACAATTACTTCAATAAAGAGCACTCTATGTTTAGATCAGGGATGTATTTGAATTCAGAGAAAACACTAAAGCTGGCATTAGCATAGGTCCAAATCAGCCAAGAACTTTGGAGGCCAAAACATGATAGATGCTGGAAATCGGTAATATAACCAGAAGGTCCTGGAAACATTCATCAGGTTAGGCCGCATCTGTGAAAGGGAGGATGGAAAGTGATAGGACAAAGGGGATACCTATGATTCAAGATTCAAGTTTCTTTTATTGTTATGTAATAAAAAAGAAAATGTAAAATCACTTAGTCAGACAAAGATTTGCCTTCAGCATAAATTTATCGGCGTCCCTTAGAGTCAGAAGAAGAGAGGCAAAAGAGAGTTCTGCAGAGTAATTGAGTGTCCATGAATTCACCTCCAGCACTCCCACAGCTTCCATTGCTTGCTACACAGCCTTCAGTTCAAACCACCAGCACCCAAGCTCCAAATCCGAACCTCTGACATGATTACGAAGCCTTCAGCCCCCTCAGCACTGTCTCGCATCTCGTTTCTGATGCCTAGTACCCCTTCAGCCAGCATCGAGCCAGTCTCCACCAATTTGCAGCCTGGTGTGAGTTCCAGAAAAGCCCAGGATTACCATAGGGATACACTGAAGATGAAACCATCTGATTAATAGGCAATGAGGGAAATTAGAGGGGGAGATGAAGGAAGGCAAATAATCTGAATAAACTAATTCTGATGAAGTCATGTGAAGTTGTATGGTTTGATATTGAGTATAGTAGGCTGCAAGAATCCTAGCTAGAAGATTGGTGTATTGTTCATTATTCATCTTCCTTCACAACAGAGCAAGTGGCTACAGAGTGGAAATGGGTGGAGAGCTAAAGTTTCAGGCAGCTTGAATTTCAAGGTCACGCCAGGGAACTAAATGTGGGTGCTCTACAAATCGATCACTCACTCTTCATTTGATCATTGAACACAGCAGATTATGTCGAATGATATGCAAGTGAATCGCTGCTTCACCTGGATAGACTGCTGGATGGTGAGGAATGAAGAGGTAGGATGGGGATTACATCTCCAGGGGTTGCACAGGTGAGAAGGGAAGTGGTTGATGGTGAGGGAGTCAAAAGGGAAATACCGAAAAACGACGGAAGATGTGTCTAGTGGTACCAGAGCAGTAGATGAATTGAAGGGAAAATAGAGGTTTGGTCAAATATGAAAGGAAGGATGGTCAGGACCATGTGGGCCTGATGGACTAAAATGTATTTCTTTCAATGCAAGATGATGCAGATGAACTTGAAGCCTAGATCAGTACATAGAATTATGATGTCACCATTACAGAAACTTGGCTGAGAGAAGACAAGGACAGGCAACTCAAAGTTCCAGGATTCTGATGCCTCAGACATATTACAGAGGGATGAAATAGAAGTGGGAAGAAGAACTTGGAGTGCTCATCCAGTGAGAAGGCCAAGAATGAAAAATGTGAAATCATGGTCATAGGGTTGTACTGGAAGCCTCCCAATAGCCAGCAGGAGATAAAGCAAATAA
The DNA here is from genome assembly GCF_036971445.1 of Narcine bancroftii. Lineage (NCBI taxonomy): Eukaryota > Metazoa > Chordata > Chondrichthyes > Torpediniformes > Narcinidae > Narcine > Narcine bancroftii. Next base: position 125,625,862 of record NC_091473.1, on the reverse strand, counting down.
ACCCTTGTACCATTTTAACCATCCTTTTCTTGATGGGACAACTATAATGGGTTGAATGGCCTGATTCTATGCTTTGCAATGCATCTACTCGAAAAGACAGAGAGCTCCAAATTCTTTGTCACTCTCCTGGATTCATAAGGGAGCAAGTTCAGTTTCCATTTGCAAATGCAAACAATTGGTTATTTCTCTCAAATTCCTTTATAATTTTTGACTATAAAGACATCGTTCAGTCTTCTCTATTCCAAAGAAAAGAGCCTCAGCCCTTTCAATCTTTCTGGATTGACTCGGGACGGTGTAATACTAGATCTCCTGTTAGGGAATGAGCTAGGTCAGGTATCAGACATTATTGTTGGAGAACAAATTGGGTCTAGTGATCATAACTCTGTTAGTTTTAGGGTAGTTTTAGGGAAGAGCAAGGAGGGGCCTAAAGTTGAGGTTCTGGATTGGAGAAGAGCAAATTTTGAAGGAATAAGATGGGATTTGGGGAGTATTAAGTGGAACAGGATATTTTCAGGTAAGGATGTAAATGAAAAATGGAGGATATTCAAAAAAGAAATTTTGAGGGTACAGAGTAGATATGTCCCAGTGAGGATCAAAGGAAAGGCTGGAAGTCATAGGGAGGCTTGGTTTTGGAGGAATATTGGAAATTTGGTTAGGAGAAAAAGGGAGGTATGCAAGAGGTATAAAGAGCAACAAGCTGAGAATTTGAAGGAGGACTACAAGGAGTGTAGAATGAATCTTAAGAAAGAAATTAGAAAGGCCAAAGAAAGGCATGAAGAGGATTTGGCAGACAGAGTAAAAATAAATCCAAAAGATTTCTATAGGTACATTAAAAGTAAAAGATTAGTGAGGGATAAAATTGGACCCCTTGTAGATAGTGAGGGTAGGCTGAGTGAGAAGTCAGAGGAAGTGGGGGAAATTTTGAATGATTTCTTTGCCTCGGTATTCACTAGGGAAAAAAATATTGAACCAGTTGAAGTAATGAAAAATAGTAGGGATGTCATGAAGCATATAAGGATAACCGAGGAGGTAGTGATGGCTGTGTTGAAAAAGATAAAGATGGATAAATCTCCGGGACTGGACAGAATATTCCCAAGGACACTCAGGGATGCTTGTGGACAGATAGTGGGGCCATTAACAGAGATATTTAGGATGTCACTGGCCATGGGGGTGGTGCCAAAGGATTGGAGGGTTGCGCATGTGGTTCTGCTGTTTAAGAAAGGGTCCAAATGTAAACCTGGAAATTATAGGCCCGTGAGTCTGACGTCTGTGGTGGGCAAGTTGATGGAAAGTGTTCTGAGGGATGGTATTTACAAATATTTGGAGGTACAGGGATTGCTAGGGAGTAATCAGCATGGTTTTGTCAGGGGTAAATCATGCTTGACAAACCTGATTGAGTTTTTCGAGGGGTTACAAAAAAGTTTGATGAAGTGAAGGCTGTGGATGTTGTCTATTTAGAATTTAGTAAAGCTTTTGACAAAGTTCCCCACAGGAGGTTAGGAAAAAAGGTGGAGGCATTAGGTATAAATAAGGAGGTAGTGAAATTGATTCAGCAATGGTTGGATGGGAGGTGTCAGAGAGTAGTGGTAGAAAATTGTTTGTCCAATTGGAGGCCGGTGACTAGTGGAGTTCCTCAGAGATCGGTCCTGCATCCACTATTGTTTGTTAGAAATATAAACGATCTGGAAGTAGGGGTGTAGAATTGGATAAGCAAGTTTGCGGTTGATACAAAGATTGGTGGTGTTGTGGACAGTGAGGAAGATTACCGTAGGTTAAAAGGTGATTTAGGAAGGCTGGAGGTGTGGGCTGAGAAATGGCTGATGGAATTTAATACAGATAAGTGTGAGGTGTTACATTTTGGAAAGGCAAATTTAAATAGGTCATATGCATTAAATGGTAGGCTATTAAGATGTGCAGAGCAACAAAGGGATTTAGGAGTGATGGTAAATAGTACCCTCAGGGCTGATACTCAGGTAGATGGTGTGGTGAAGAAGGCATTTGGAATGTTGGCCATCATAAATCGGAGTATTTAATTCAAGAGTAGGGAGGTTATGATGAAATTGTGAGGCCAAATTTGGAGTACTGTGTACAGTTTTGGTCACCATATTATAGGAAAGATATAAACAACATAGAGAGAGTGCAGAGAAGGTTCACGAGAATGTTGACAGGATTTCAAGGTTTGAGTTACAGGGAAAGGTTGTGCAGACTAAGGCTTTTTTCTCTGGAGCATAGAAGATTGAGGGGGACTTGATAGAGGTGTTTAAGATTTTAAAAGGGACAGACAGAGTAAATGTGGATAGGCTTTTTCAATTAAGAGTGGGGGAGATTCAAACTAGAGGGCATGGTTTAAGATTGAAGGGGGAAAATTATAAGGGGAACATGAGGGGAAATTTCTTTACGCAAAGGGTGGTAGGGATGTGGAATGAGCTTCTGGCAGACGTGGTTGAGGCGGGATCATTGGTTACATTTAAGGATAGACTGGATAGTTACATGGAGAGGAGAGGACTGGAGGGGTATGGACCGGGTGCTGGTCAGTGGGATTAGGAGGGTGGGGATTTGTTATGGCATGGACTAGTAGGGCCGAACTGGCCTGTTCTGTGCTGTAAGTGGTTATATGGTTATATGGATATATATTAATCCTCAGGTCCACTATCAACTTTGCAAATCTTATTTTCCACTTTCTCAAATTCCTTCACATATTTCTTTATATCCTGACCTTTTATGCTTCCAAATTATTTAACGTTGCTTCACAGAATAACAGTAGCTTTAGTATATCATCTTTGCATAAATGCATTATTTTGTTCATATGTGCATTTCTTGCCAGCGCAAACTATTTACTTTACATCTTCAATGGCAATATGATAGAGTATTTTAATTTTGCCAAGTGAGTGATTTCCTCAAAGTCCAAGGAGCCATAGATTGTACTTGCATGGATATATGTTTTCTCTTTCCTCCTGTCATAGCTTACGTCGACTGGAAAGGATATTGTCTGAATATCCAGCTTATTTGGATACTCAGAACTTTGGCAACATGTCAATGAATGCTTGTTTAACTGTAAACCACTCTTCTAAGACTCAATACAATAACTTGGCCTAGGGTGGGTCTTGAGTAAATTAAGGTGAATGACCTATGCACATTTTGAAGTTAGTGGTTGAGCTGAGACACAGTGAAAGCCATTTAACCACCAGTTACATTAAAACATTCATTTCAAACCTTAAAGGAGAGCTCTGAATAACTCCAAAGAGGTTGGGGTAAGGCAAGGAAAGCAGAATTGTGATCACACCCTCCTCCACTTTGCATTTCATGTAGGATCTCAAGTATCATGAACATGCTATTTACTGTACCATTTTGCTAAAGACGTTTTCATATAGTGTCCTCAAAGCAAAGACGCCCTTGGGAACAGGAAAAGCACCACAAAGAACATAGATATGTCAACCACCCTCATTGAATGTGCCTTTGTGTGCTGCCCTCTGCTAAATTTATTGATTCTCTATAAATATATTCTTATTAAAATGGGATTCTTGTGATCTTTTCTGGAGTTTACTTTGTTTTGAGCAACCTACAAGTGAAAAGCATCACCAGGGCCCAATTTGCTTCAGTCCTGCAGAAGTCCACTAATTGCCTGCAATATTATGTTTACACATACAGTATGAATAACCAATAGTCCCGCCCAAATGATGCTTTTAGATAGTTATTTGTGTACAATAATAAGAGTGAAACAACATTCGCAGAGAAGAATTGATGTGCTTTGCACCATCTTGTAGACATTGATGGTAATCAATTCAAACAACTTTGAGTCATGGAATATACAGTAGTACAGAAACAGGCCTTTTCGCCCAGCAAGTTCATACCGTCAATCAAGCTCTTAAGATCCTCTTTATCAGGAATTGAAGAAATTGGCAGCCTCAAGCAACTGGCAAAAAAATTGCAGAAAATAAATAGGTAAAAAATATGAAAGTTTAAAATTAGTGCCTCATGCGATATTTCTTTTAAGTAATAAAGTAACTTGCATTCTTTGGTATTAATGATATTTTATTAGCAACTCACAATCTCATGGTTCAGCCATGTTCTTCATCTCACCTGAATTACAACATTCATCTCTGACTCCCTCTAGTGGTCAGGAGTATCACTAGCATTCTATCACTACATCCCCCTTTCTTAAGATGTTCAATCTAGCAACATGACACACTAGTACAGCAATCATTTCAATTTAAAGTTAAACACTAATATAAACACAATCATCCACAGCACAAACTTTTAAGTGTGCAGTTCTTTTAGAGATTCATCCTGTCAGGTGCTTTGATATCACGTGTGGATCTTCTTACCACAGTGCATGTGTTGGCTCTGCTGATCAACTACTATTTAGCACTCGTGGTGTTTCTTCTGCCGTTGTTCATGATGGATCTTCTGCATTTGTCTCTTGGTTTTTCAACAGACTCTTTCGATTAATCCTCAGTATTTGACCATCCTCTGTTCTAACAATGTAGTATCTTGGATTTACTTCCACCAAAATGGCAGCCTTTTTGTCCCAGGTGTTGGAATCTCCGAGTCTCACTGCCTCCTGTTGTGCCAGTGGCCCTAAGCTTCTCGCTAACTTGTCATAGTTTGCTTTTTGTCTCCTTTGCAGATGCTTTAGTTTCTGTTTGACACCTCTGTTCTGGTTTGAGTCTACAGAGAGGTGAATTGTTGTGTGTAGTCTATGTCTGATCAGGAGCTCAGCGAGTGATATGCCATGTTCAAGTGGTGAAGCTCTGTAACTCAACAGAACTAAATAAGGATCTGAGCCACTGCCTTGTGCTTTCTTGAGCAGCTGTTTAAGTATGTGAAGTCCTTTCTCTGCTTTATCATTTGATTGAGGATTGTTACAAATTTTGTGTAACGAGCAGCAATAGATAATGAACCAGACAGTGTTTAATTATTAAACACTAATTTTATTTCTAACTCTTAAAATTATTGTCTTAACTTTTAAACTATCCTTAACATTAAATCGATCCCCAACTATGCACAGGTGTACTATTTTATGTGTGTGTGTGTGTGTGTGTGTGTGTGTGTGTGTGTGTGTGTGTGTGTGTGTGTGTGAGTGTGTGTGTGTGTGTATGTGTGTGTGTGTGTGTGTATGTGTGTGTGTGTGTGTGTGTGTGTATGTGTGTGTGTGTGTGTGTGTGTGTGTGTCTGTGATATACCCAAACTATTACAGCCGAGGCCAAAATCCAGTCCAGTCTAGGCCAAAATTCAGTCTTTCAAATTCAGTGATGAAGCGAAGGCCTTTGAAATTTGATGCCCAGAATTACTGATGGATTGATGGGAAGACTGGAGTTGTAGCGGCTACAGACTCACAAATTCTCCTTGTGATGCCTTTGAAGAAATGTCCATCCACACGAGCTGTGGTCATAACACTCCTGGTCCTTTTGTAGGTAAGAATCGAAGTGGGCAGCTTCCAAGACCCTGGCACCAGCCTCTCCAAGTGACCTTCATTGTTAGTTACAATCAAAATGAAACACTTTGCTTCCCAAAAAACCCTCAGGCACAGGTCAATCCACTGAAAGGCCCAGTCATTCACAGAACCTGCTTTGCTCTGAATTGCACAAAAATGATTGTTTCCTCTCCAGACGTCAGAATGGTTCTCCCTTGCAAAATCACAATATCTTTGCAAATGTATTGAATCTGGAACTATCGAATCTGGAACAGACTGTGACAAGCCTTCCTCTTCCAATACATTGAATTGTCCCTGGGCTGTGACTAGAGTTGCGATGGTGCTTGTGTCAAAAGTTTGATGTTAGCTGTGACCAATCACTTCCTCTCTCTGTACTGTCCCTTACTTGTACAAGGACTGCCTAAAGAAATCTCTTGGTGCCTGCCACATTGACCACCGCCAGTGGGCTGATAACGCCTCAAACCGTGCATCTTGGCGCCTCACAGTTTGGCGGGCAGCAGCCTCCTTTGAAGAAGACCGCAGAGCCCACCTCACTGACAAAAGGCAAAGGAGGAAAAACCCAACACCCAACCCCAACCAACCAATTTTCCCTTGCAACCGCTGCAATCGTGTCTGCCTGTCCCGCATCGGACTGGTCAGCCACAAACGAGCCTGCAGCTGACGTGGACTTTTTACCCCCTCCATAAATCTTCGTCCGCGAAGCCAAGCCAAAGAAAAAAAGAACGTAAAACCTCCCTCCAACAAAGAAAATTTTGAGCTGTAAGAGACAATTTTTTAACTACAATCTACAACGTTAAATAAACTATTGTTAATATAATATAATACAAATAGCTTTCTTTCACTTAAATGGGAGCTCATAATAGGATAAAGAGGGCTTGAAATCACATGTTAAAAATCATACTCTTCTGCCAAGTGCTGGAATTCTCTACAACTGTAGCTGATCCATTGTCAGAGCAGATGATTTGAGGAATTCCACATCTTGCAAAGATCAATTTCATATATTTGATCACACAAGCAGCAGACTTGTTAGGAAGCAGCGTAACCTCAGGATAGTTCAATAATAGTCAATAACCACCAAGTAATTATTTCCATCCATTTGTGATCATGGGTTCCTTTATCAGCTTTGCATGATGTTTCAAACAAGTCTCACAGCTTGAGACCATCCTGTCAATGTTAGCATTTATCCCTGGTCAATAACAAGCAGTTCTAGCCCTCCTCTTACATTTTTGAATACTAAGATGCCACTCATGCAACCTTTTCAGCACCTCTTGTCGCAGAGATTGTGGAATGACAATTCGACTATGTCTGAATAGAAGCCCATTGACAACACTCAGCTCACCTCTGACATTGTAGTTTGGCTGACATTCACCTTTAGGCCATACTTCATTTAGCTTCTTGATGACCTTCTGTGGAACTGTGTCCTTTTCTGTTTCAGCTGGTATCTGCTTGGATTTCACATCAGATATGGGACATGACTCAGTGAACAGGTTCACATGGAGATTCACATCTGTCTCTGTGGAATTGTAATTGTGAGCTTTACTCTGTGTTATTGCCCTGGACAACGTATCAGCCAGTACAATAGGTTTCTCTGGTGTGTACACCAATTCAAAGACATAATGTTGTTGCTTCATTATCAGTCTTTGGATTCACAGTGACATCTCACTGAGAATTTTCTTGATTATGGCTAATAATGGTTTGTGGTCTGTCTTTGCCACAAATGTTATTGGACCATACACATAACTGTAGAATTTCTTGAGTCCACAGACCAGGCCTACTTTATCTACGAATATCGACATTCAGATATGGTCATTGTCCTGGGTGCGTATGCAATTGGCCTCCACTCTTCTCCCACCGCCTGAAGTAGTAGAGCACCTATTCCATCTTTTGAAGTGTCCATACATTTTTTCATCCTACTGGAATGGTCAAAGAATGTCAAAAGTACCAGTTTTGTTGTTAAAATTATCTTTAGTCATCCGCATTCTTCCTCGTGGTTGACTGTCTACTTGAATTCACATTTATCATGTAACAATTTCCTCAGGTACATTGTTTTGGAAGACAAGTTTAGAATTAATGTATCAATGATATTGATCATTCACAGCACTCTCAATGTCCCTTTTTTGTCAGTGGGTCTGGGCATCTCTAGAATTGCCTTCACCTTGCTGTTGTCTAGCTCGACACCTGCCTCTGACAGCTTTTCTCCGAGAAAGGTGAGATTTCCTTTACACCAAACTGACATCTTGCTTTGTTTTGCTTTAATCCATATTTCTGGATGCGTGGTAGCACTTTGATGAGCCTCTCATTGTGATGTACCTGTGTGGATCCCCATAGGACCATGTCATCCATGTACACATGTACCCTATTTATGCCTTCTATGAAGAGCTCCATTGTCCTGTGGAACACTTCAGGAGCTGAGGAAATTTCAAATGACATCCTCAAACAGGAGTATTGGTCAAATTGTGTATTAAATATAGAGTATTTTGTACTATCTTCATGCAGTTTTATTTGCCAGAAGCCCTGGGATAAATCAAATTTAGTGAAAAAAACTTTTCACCAGCCATTCCTCTTGTAATTTCATCCCTGGTACAAATCTGATAATGTTTTCCTCTTTATATTGGCATTCAAGTCTTTTGGGTCCATGCACACATGTAGGTCACTGTTCTTTTTGACACACAGCATTGAATTCACCCATTCTCTGGGCTCCTCATTTTCTTTATTGTCCTTAGTGATACCATTCGGTCAAGTTCCTGCTTGAACTTTTCTTTTAGTGGTGCTGGAATCTGCCTCGGGCATACTTTAACTGTATCATATAGGTGAATGGTAATTGATCCAATGTTTCTTCTATGCTGTTCCATGCGCTGTTAATGTTGTACACCCTCTTGACTAGGCTTAGGTTTTCACATGCATTGTCACCAAGCAGTGAATCATGTCCATCTGGTAAAACTGCAAACATGAGGTGGTGCTCTTTATCTTTAAATTTCACCTTTAGTCTACATGTACCTTTCGTGTCAATATGCTGTCCATTGTAGGCTTTGAGTTGAACAGAATTTGAATGGATGTATGGCTTTATCTTCATTACCCTGATGTCATGCTCACAGATCAAATTGACCTTTGCCCTGTGTAGCTTGAAAGGAATATCTGCTACATTTGTATGCAATGACACAGTCCACTTGTTCTGTTCAACTCTGTTCATGCTTGTCTGTTCAGTGTCTGTTGGTTTAAAATCTTCCTGTACTACCATGAAGAATGCATCTCTGAATGCAGTTTCTTCTATAATGTGCATCCTTTCACTTCTGTTTTGTTTCCCTTTGGAAGAACATTGCTTTGCATAGTGATTCTGCCCTTTGCACTTATTACAGATTTTTCCATAGGTGGGGCATTGTTTTGGTGCATGTTAAGTGCCACATCATTTACACATGAATGACTCGCCATCTTTTTGTTGTTTCCTATATCTCATTTTTTGTTTACGTGTGTGGACACATACTATGGCTTTTGCATTCTCACCAAACTTTTTTTGCGTTCTGCAGAGCTAATTCACTGGCGTGGCAATGATCACAGCTTCAGCTAAAGTAAGCTCTGTCTCTAGCAGCAACATCTCTCTCTCTCTCTCTCTCTCTCTCTCTTTCTTATCAATAATCCTGAACACAATTTGATCATAGATTATCGAATCTTGCAGCGATTCAAAATTGCATGGTCTTGCTTTTATTTTCAAATCTACTAAAAAAGTATCAAAGCTCTCTCCTTGTAGCTGTGTGCATGAGGAAAACACATACCTATCAAGCATTTCATTTTCCTCTGGTGAACAGTGTTCATCAAACACCTCGATAACCTTGTCAAACTTGCCCTGGTCATCTGCCTCAGCAAAAACAAACATGTTGAAAACCTCTAGTGCCACGGTACGTAGCAGTGCAATCTACTGTGAATCTGGTTTGCTTTCAAGTCCAATGGCTTGCTGATATAGCATGAATCATGGCTTGAACAACCGCCACTCATGGATGATGTTCCCAGTCCAATTCACAATATCAGGAACCTTCACACTTTCCAAATTTTCTGCTGATATTGATTAATACATACTCCTGATCAGAATCATAATGATAATATATGGTCATGAACAAGTCATGAAATTTGATGTTTTTGCAGCAGCGTGGTAGAGCAAACTTTCATATTATAACCATCTTATGACATTACTAGAAAAAGAAAATAATACTGCACGAAAAGTAAGGCAGTGTCTTTGATTAATTGATTATTCAGGAATCTGATGGCAGTAGAGAAGAGTGCTGTTGAGTGTTCATCTTTAGGCTCCTGTATGATAGCAGATTGAAGAGAGGAGGCCGTGGCCTGCATGGTAGGGACCTTTGAAGATAGAGGCTGCTTTTTTAAGATGCCACCTCATGTAGATGTCCTTGATGGTACCTTGTGATGCTTCTCTTAAGTAATAAAGAAACTTGGGTTAACATAACAATTTACAGCACGCAAACAAGCCATTAGGCCCTTCTAGTCCGCACCGAACCAAACACCCCTCTCTAGTCCCACCTCCCTGCACAATGCCCATAACCCTCCATCTTCTTCTCATCCATATACCTGTCCAACCTTTCCTTAAATAATACAATTGACTCCGCCGCCACTATTTCTCCCGGAAGCTCATTCCACACGTCTACCACTCTCTGAGTAAAGAAGTTCCCCCTCATGTTACCTCTAAACCTCTGCCCCTTAATTCTTAACTCATGTCCTCTTGTTTTAATCTTTCCTCCTCTTAACGGAAATAGTCTATCCACATCCACTCTGTCTATCCCTTTCATAATCTTAAATACTTCTATCAAATCCCCTCTCAACCTTCTACGCTCTAAAGAATAAAGACCTAATCTGTCCAATCTCTCCCTATACTCTAGATGCTTAAACCCAGGTAACATTCTGGTAAACCTTCTCTGCATTCTCTCCACTCTGTTTATATCCTTCCTATAATTATTAATTATATATATATAATTCCTATAATATATAATTCCTATAATTAGGCGGCTTTCACGCAAACAGAGGAACTACTGACATGGTCTTTGCCCTCAGACAGCTCCAAGAAAAATGCAGAGAACAAAACAAAGGACTCTACATCACCTTTGTTGACCTCACCAAAGCCTTCGACACCGTGAGCAGGAAAGGGCTTTGGCAAATACTAGAGCGCATCGGATGTCCCCCAAAGTTCCTCAACATGATTATCCAACTGCACGAAAACCAACAAGGTCGGGTCAGATACAGCAATGAGCTGTCTGAACCCTTCTCCATTAACAATGGCGTGAAGCAAGGCTGTGTTCTGGCACCAACCCTCTTTTCAATCTTCTTCAGCATGATGCTGAACCAAGCCATGAAAGACTTCAACAATGAAGATGCTGTTTTCATCCGGTACCGCAAGGATGGCAGTCTCTTCAATCTGAGGCGCCTGTAAGCTCACACCAAGACACAAGAGCAACTTGTCCGTGAACTACTCTTTGCAGATGATGCCGCTTTAGTTGCCCATTCAGAGCCAGCTCCTCAGCGCTTGACGTCCTGTTTTGCGGAAACTGCCAAAATGTTTGGCCTGGAAATCAGCCTGAAGAAAACTGAGGTCCTCCATCAGCCAGCTCCCCACCATGGCTACCAGCCCCCCCACATCTCCATCGGGCACACAAAACTCAAAACGGTCAACCAGTTTACCTATCTCGGCTGCACCATTTCATCAGATGCAAGGATCGACAATGAGATAGACAACAGACTCGCCAAGGCAAATAGCGCCTTTGGAAGACTACACAAAAGAGTCTGGAAAAACAACCAACTGAAAAACCTCACAAAGATAAGCGTATACAGAGCCGTTGTCATACCCACACTCCTGTTCGGCTCCGAATCAAGGGTCCTCTACCGGCACCACCTACGGCTCCTAGAACGCTTCCACCAGCGTTGTCTCCGCTCCATCCTCAACATCCATTGGAGCGCTTACATCCCTAACGTCGAAGTACTCGAGATGGCAGAGGTCGACAGCATCGAGTCCACGCTGCTGAAGATCCAGCTGCGCTGGATGGGTCACATCTCCAGAATGGAGGACCATCGCCTTCCCAAGATCGTGTTATATGGCGAGCTCTCCACTGGCCACCGTGACAGAGGTGCACCAAAGAAAAGGTACAAGGACTGCCTAAAGAAATCTCTTGGTGCCTGCCACATTGACCACCGCCAGTGGGCTGATATCGCCTCAAACCGTGCATCTTGGCGCCTCACAGTTTGGCGGGCAGCAACCTCCTTTGAAGAAGACCGCAGAGCCTACCTCACTGACAAAAGGCAAAGGAGGAATAACCCAACACCCAACCCCAACCAACCAATTTTCCCCTGCAACCGCTGTAATCGTGTCTGCCTGTCCCGCATCGGACTTGTCAGCCACAAACGAGCCTGCAGCTGACGTGGACTTTTTACCCCCTCCATAAATCTTCGTCTGCGAAGCCAAGCCAAAGAAGAATTAGGCGACAGAACTGCACACAGAACTCCAAATTAGGCCGCACCAACGTCTTATACAATCTCAACATCACCTCCCAACTCCTATATTCCATGCAATGATTGATAAAGGCCAGCATACTAAAAGCCTTCTTCACCACCCTATTCACGTGAGTTTCTACCTTCAGGGAACGATGTACCGTTACTCCTAAATCTTTCTGCTCTTCTGTATTCATCAATGCTCTCCCATTTACCACGTATGTCCTGTTCTGATTCTTCTTACCAAAATGAAGCACCTCACACTTATCAGCATTAAATTCCATCTGCCATTTTTCAGCCCACTTTTCTAAGCAGCCCAAATCCCTCTGCAATCCTTGAAAACCTTCTTCATTATCCACTATTCCACTTATCTTAGTATCGTCTGCATATTTACTAATCCAATTTACCACCCCATCATCTAGATCATTAATGTATATAACGAACAACAATGGGCCCAATACAGATCCTTGAGGCACACCACTGGTCACCGGCCTCCACCCTGACGGACAATTATCCACTACCACTCTCTGGCCTCTCCCTTTCAGCCAATGTTCAATCCATTTGACTATCTCAAAATTTATACCTAAAGACTGCACCTTCTTAACTAACCTTCCATGTGGTACCTTATCGAAGGCCTTACTGAAGTCCATATAGACAACATCCACTGCGCTACCCTCATCCATATTCCTAGTCACCTCTTCAAAAAATTCAATCAGATTGGTCAAACATGACCTTCCTCCCACAAATCCATGTTGAGTGCTCCTGATCAGACCCTGTCTATCCAGTTTATAAGTACTATCTCAAAGAATTTTCTCCATTAATTTACCTACCACAGACGTCAAACTTACAGGCCGATAGTTGCCAGGCTTCCTCCTTGAACCCTTTTTAAATAACGGAACCACATGCGCAATGCGCCAATCCTCCGGCACTATCCCCATATCTAATGACATTTGGAAAATTAACGCCAGAGCCTCTGCTATTTCCTCCTTCACTTCTCTCAATGTCCTGGGGAAGATCCCGTCTGGTCCCGGAGACTTATCCACCTTTATATTCTTCAAAAGCTCTAAAACTACATCTTTTGTAATCTCTATATTCCCCATATTTACCCAATTTGCCTTTTTTATCTCACATCTTCCAATATCCTTCTCCTTAGTGAATACCGAAGAAAAGAAACTGTTCAATATCTCCCCCATTTCTCTAGGCTCCACACACTGTTTTCCGCTCTGATTCTCTAAGGGACCAATTTTGTCTCTAGCTTTCCTTTTACTATCGTTAATATCGTTTGATATTAACAATATTTTATTAACAACTCACAACCTTGTGGTGCAGCCATATTCTTCATCTAACCCGAACTGCAACATTCATCCCTGACTTCCTCAAGTGGTCAGGAATATCACTAGCACTCTATCACGACACCTCCTAGAGGGGTGGTTCTCAACCTTTTCTTTCCACTCACATTCTTCTTCTTTCTTCTTCTTTGGCTTGGCTTCGCGGACGAAGATTTATGGAGGGGCATGTCCACGTCTGCTGCAGGCTCGTTGGTGACTGACAAGTCCGATGTGGGACAGGCAGGCACGGTTGCAGCGTTTGCAAGGGAATTTGAGAATCACTACTCTTGACTCAATTGTTACTGAAATATTTTGCTTGAGAAAATTTGTCATTGGTCCATTTCCTTTGGAGTTCTGAAACCGTGCACATAACGAGTCAGTTAGGTATGATTAAAACAGTGGATTTCAAACTTTTTCTTTCCACCCACAAACCTCCTTAAGCAATCTCTTACTAATCATAGAGCACCGATGGCATAGGGATTACTTAACGTGGTATGTGAGTGGAAAGAAAAAGGTTGAGAACTACTGTCCTAGAAGTTATTTTGCCAATCATGTAACATGTAATATCAAGCAACTGACATATTCACTTATCCAGCATCTACCAATCCCCATAGGTGCTGAATACAAGGGATTTACTGTACTTTAATTCCTTACTCACATTAACACATTAACACAGTAAAAGTGATATTAAGATAAAGGAAAGGTGTTCTTGACTTCTTGTATACATTCTGATAGTTTTTTTGTGTCCAGAATTATGGTGCATTGAATATCAGAAATGACTCCTGTTCCTGCTCCCCTCGAGGCACCCCATGAAATTATTCAGTTGATGCAAGATCTTGAGTGGGGTTGACAGGTTTGATGCTAAGAACAGACTGTTCCCTCTGGCTGGAGAATCTACAATGGTGTGCTCAGGAGAAGGGATCAGATAAATGATATGAGGATGTTTTTTTTCTCCCAAAACATATAACACTTTGAAAATATTTACTGAAGTAAGACGCAAGCCACAGCAGAAAACATCAATAAATGAGCATAACACCTAAATTAATGTAATTTGTTATTTATCATTCCTCTCTAACAAAAATGAACAGAGTGACTGAACCAACACTTGGTCTAACTTGAACAAGAAAATCTGGGGTGTGGCAAGATGGTGTAGGACGAAGATATGAGAAAACACCTCTCGCCGACTGAACTATTCAAAGCCCGATTTATAAGTCTTTGATAAAATTTTTAAAGTGATAAGAAGCTGATTAAACATTGACTACAGCAGCAATGAAGAAAATAAAAAGACAACTAGTGAAGATAACGACATTTAAATGAGGTGTAAGTGCTGAAAAATGTCAGTCTACCTTCCAGAGGAGCCTCAAAAGAGAGTGAAGCGATGCCCAAGCCCCAGAGGACTTCTACCGGCAGGTTAAATATAACGCCGGTGCCTACCTTGTGTCCTGACCCGCAAGATGGCGCCGACGTGCTTAGCATTCCTGGCTTATCAGTACACCAGGGTGAACTGCGCATGAGCGGTGACCAATGCGCTGTCAGCGTGCTGGAGATGCGCAGTGAGTGTGCGCAGTAGTGGGCACGCGTATGTGGCTGGTGACTCGGCCATGCACAGCAACGTGTCTGGCGATGCTCGTGTGCACGCTGCAGAGGGGCTGGGTATGTGCAAGGACTCACACCTGCGGGCCTTGTTGGATCAGGCCCAGGCTGTGGGTGAACTCAGCCTCCGCCGCACCGACGAGATCAGCCCAGTTGGGGGGGGGGGGGGTGGGGGGTTCCTGACCTGCAGTCAAGTGGCCCAGATCCAAGTAACAGCAGGTGAAGAGGAAGAAGAAATTCCTGCCCTACAAGAAGAGGAAGAAGAATTACTTATGGAGGCAGCTAGATTAATGGAAGGTAGGCCTCAAGTTTTAAAATCTGAACCTATTGGAACTGAAGCTTCAAATCCAGCATTAATGGACATTGCTAAACAGATGGAATATTTGGTTTTGCAAGTAAATCAAGGTTTTGCTGCTGTTAATGAGCAATTTACTGAAATAAAATGGAAAATGAATGATATATGTGGTGAAATTTCAACAGTAAACGGATGTTTCGTAAGTAAATTTGATGCTAATAAATGTTTTAAGGCTGTCGATAATGTGTAAGACAAATTTAAGAAGATTGAAGAAGTTTTTTGTGACTGTAAAGATCAGGTGGAACAGTATAAAGAAAGAGTGGATTACATGAAAGTTTATTTTACTGGCTGGGAAATTCAAAAGAGTCAGTTGTGGAAGAAGATAGATTTGTTGGAAAATTAGAGTCAACATATAATAATATCAAGATTGTGGGGCTTCCAGAAGAAAAGAAAGGTCCGGAACCAGTAAAAAAAATTCAGAGGTGGATCCCTGAGACGTTAGGGATTGAGGCTTCCCTGGATTATTTGGAATTAGATAGAGCGCACTGAGCAATAAGGAGAAAACCTTTTCTAGGTCAATCTCCACAGTCAGTTCTTATTCGATGTTTGCGTTATCAGGATCGTGAGATGATTTTACGTCTTGCTGTACAAAATGCCTGGAAAAATCAGTGCTCTTTAATGGTTAAGGGTAATATGGTGTTTTTTTAAAAACTGATTTAAGTCAAGGTATAATTAAACGTCGTAGATAAGTTAATCCAGCTAAAGCGGTTTGGTGGAAAAAGGGATAAAAATTTGCTTTTTGGTATCCGGCAGTATTGAAGGTGTTTTATGGGAATTTTCAAGCACAAATTTTGAAAATGATCACGATGGTTTAATCTTTGATAATTCTCTACCAGACAACAGGTCAAATCAGGACCTGATGAACCAACAACTTGTGAAGTTATCGGAGGCGAAGAATGGGAAGAATGGGAAGAAAAAATTGGAGTGTTTGCAGTTGTATCAGTTATTACCTACAAAGATTAATGAAGAATCTTGTTCATTTTTTGAGGACTTGTATACTTCTGGGGGGCGATGCAGGATAATGATAAAATTGAATCATTTTTGTCAGAGTTGAACTTACTGTCATTGGAAGAAAAACATAAGAAAGAATTAGATAATTCCTTTACAGATTTCAAAATTAAAGAAGCTTTACAGGCTATGCCTAGTGGGAAATCACCAGGTGAAGATGGATTTACTTCAGAGTTTTATCAAGAATTTTATGATTTAATGCTACCAGTATTTATGGATGTTTTGAAACAAGCTACAGATACAGGTTTTTTTCTGGAGTCTTTTTCTAAGGTATTAATTACTTTTATTCCAAAAAAAAATAGAGACCCATTAAAGGTTGGTTCGTACAGACCAATGTCTTTATTGAATGAAGATTATAAAATTGTGGCAAACAGTTTGGCTAATAGGTTAGCTAAACTTTTGCCTCACTTGGTTCATGTAGATCAGGCTGGATTTATAAAGAATAGATATTCTGCAGATTATATTGTTAAGTTGATTTCTTTGATTAATGTTTCTAGAAAGCAACTCAGTCAACCAATGATAGTAGCTTTAGATGCTGAAAAGGCTTTTGTTAGAGTGTAATGGAGTTTTTTATTTAAGGTTTTAGAGAAATTTAATTTGGGACTACTCTTTATTGATTGGGTTAAGGTTTTATATAAAAATCCATCTGCCAGGGTGGTAACAAATTGGCAAATATTATCTTTATTTATGTTAATAAATTGACTAGACAAGGATGCCCGTTGCTACCAGCCTTATTTGCATTGCTAATAGAACCATTGGCTCAAGGGATTAGACAAAATTTTAATATCAAAGGTATTAAAGTCAGTCCAGATGAATATAAAATTAATCTATTTGCGGATGATGTTTTAATATATTTAACACATCCTAAGGAATTATTGGGTTATTTACAAAAGCAATTGGAGCAAAATGGGGAAATTTCATGTTATAAAGTTAATTGGGAGAAGAGTGAAATATTACTGGTAGCAGATGATGAGTATTTGGATTGTAAGCAGATGACACAATTTCGATAGTCAGATAAGATTAAATATTTAGGAATAGTTATTGATGCTAATTATTGACATTTATACAAGTTAAACTATATACCTTTATTAAAGAAAATTAAATTTGATTTAAACAGATGGAAAGACTTAACATTAACTTTATTGGGGCAAGTGAATTGTATCAAAATGATTATCTTTCCTTGTATACAGTATTTTTTTCAGTCTATTCCTTGTAAGATTTCAAAGGAATTTTTAAAAGAATTAAATGCGTCAGTTTGAATATTTCTATGGAAAGGTAAGATATCAAGGATATCGTTGCAAAAGTTGACATGGAAATATGCTTTAGAGGGACTTCAATGACTACATTTTCAGAATTATTATGAGGCGGCTCAGTTAAAATTTATTAATAGAATGTTTGATAAGGATCAACCTCCTAGTTGGGCTAAAGTTGAATTGGCCCAGATTTCAGAACAAAATTTAGATCAATTCATTTATAAATGGAATCCTTATCTTTTGCAAAAATATAATTTACCTATATTGAAACATTTGTTGAACACATGGTATATCATGGATCAAATTATTGGATTTAAAGCTAAAATTTCAGCTAATACCCCAATATGTCAAAATAAATTATTTCCCTTCTCGGTGAATAATTATTATTGAGATTGTGGGAACAGAAGGGTATTAGACTAGTGGGAGATTGTTTTGAAGAAGGATCATTTTTTATCATTTAATAGATTGAAGGAAAAGTTTGAGATTACGTTAAATACATTGTTTGCATATTATCAAATTTGTACTTGGTTATTAGATAATTTAGGATGCGAATTAAAATTACCTAAAAGAACTAAGTTTGAATGTTTATTAACTGATGGAGTAAAAAAAGGTTTTATTTCAGAATTGTATAATTTATTGCAGAAGAAGATGACTAAACTTGATTTGTATAAAATGAAAATTAAATGGGAGAATGATTTATCAATCCTAATATCTCAGGGGGAGTAGAGGACTATGTGTGAGGAAAGTATTACTAGATTAATTAATGGGAGATATAGTTTGGTTCATTATAATTTTTTTACACCAATAGTATTTAACTCCCGAGAAGTTAAAAAAGATATGGTTTTAGTTCTTCAGATTTATGTTTTAGATGTGGAAAAGAAATAGGTACTTTTTTGCATCCAGTTTGGCTTTGCGAGAAGGTAGTCTTTTTGGTATAGAATTATGGAGTTTTTGGAAGGTTTATTCAAATTCAAACTAACACTTGTTTCGTTTTGATTTTTATTGGGATATATCACAACATTGACTTTGCATTTAAAATTAGACAAATTTCAAATGGCATTTATTCGGTTAGCTGCTAGCAGTTGCTAGGGAATGCATAGAGATTACATGGAAGAATAATATTGAATTATGCCATATTCAAAGATGGCATACTGAATTGAGAATTTGTATTCCTTTGGAAAAGATAACATAATTTGCATAATAATAATTCTTTCTTTATTAAAATGTAGAATCCATATTTGGAATATGTAGGTCTGGAAGTATGATGTTTGTTAGATGAGATTGGCACCACCTTTGGCATTAAGTTATTGTTATTTATTAGTATTGTATTTTTGGGGGGGGGGGAGTAGATTGAGGTGGGGGGAAGTTGTGAGGGAGGGAATGGAAAGGGGGAGGGGGGTACATGGGGAGAAAATTTTGTATTATTATGTCTTACTTTATATTTGTATTTTAACTTTTGCTCAATAAATAAAGTTACAAAAAAAACCTGCCAAGTGCTGGGAGAAACTCAGCAGGTCACTGAGCATCCATAGGATGTAAAGGGTAACCAACATTTCAGGCCATAATATAGCAGGCATATTCCCAAGTTTAAGTGCAGCAATTTGAGAAGAATCTGAATGTTAATTGACAAAACTCCAGCAAATATGGTCAGGAAATTGGAGACGCTCTGCTGTCACTTAGGTTTACAAAAGCCTGAATATTTGGACACATATAGGAAAAAGTTGCCCTTGCCAGGCAATTTCAGAGGGCAATTAATGATCAATATTGGAGGCAGGGAGGCTAATTTAGACTAAGCTGGATAAAGGGGGCAGATTTCTTTCTAAAGCAATATTCACATAGCCCCATGTTATTGACAGCTGGTCAGACTTCAATCATGGGATCAGGTTTCAAGGCATATCTTAAAGGAGGAGAAGTAGTTTGGCTACTGGAGACAATTGGCAGATGCAAATCTTTAGCTATGGCTTTCTTTTTTCTTTTTTTTTTAATTTTTTTAATTTTTTTTATTTTTCACACCATAAATCACGTTAGCCATGATATACACTTTTTCTTTTTCTTAAGGATTATTTCACCACAGATTGATTTTTGTGAATCCAGCCTTTACGTAGTGAGCCTTGACAGGTACTTCAAGTGGAAGTGAGATGTTCAAGTCTCCTTCTTCAGAACTATAAACACTTAAATGTCAGCTTGACTCAATGGTGACACTCATTGTCTCAAGTTAAAAGGTCATTAGTTCAAACCCCATGTCACGGCATGAGCAAATATATTGACATTTCAGCACAGCACTGAGAGCAGGTCTGACCCTGTCAGAGTCACTATCTGTGAGATGAAATGTTAAACCAAGGTCTTAGTGATTCATGTGCACATAGCAGATCCTGTCACACAGGCTGCAGAAGAAGTGTAGGGATGTGCTCTTGTGTTGTAGCCATCATTTTTTTCCCAGCCATCAACAACCACCTCCCACACAGTCCAACCCCTGCTCCAAAACCTATCTTAGGGTTGGCATCCTGATCCTTGATCGTCAGCTGTCTGAACATAGCTGATAGATGAGGCCCATCAGTTAAATATGAGCAGTACTCCACTGGAACTCGTGCCGGTATCTATCAACTTCCCAGGTTAAAATTGTCCCCTTTTCTTACTGTTGCAGGCTTCTTAGATAAATACCAAAGCTATCTAAACTTCCAGGCAGCCAGGAGCAATGTGTCACATTTAATGAATCAGATCACTGACATCAATATTCTATTCTCTTCAGATTAATTCTGAGCTTTTTGATTGACAGATCTATGTTTACTAAATGTAGATATGATAGTATGTGGCAGATGTAAGTTATGCTCACCCACTGAAAACTCTCTTTGCCTTAATGATACATTACTGAATGAATACATGAGAGTTTATTTAACACACACACACACACACACACACACACACACACACACACACACACGCGCACACACACACACACACACACACACACACACACACACACACACACACACATGCGCGCACACACACGCAACGTACAGATGAAATGGAAGATATATTTTCTGTTTCCCAGTTATGTAAAACACACAATTGAAATTCAGATGCCATATGAAGAAAATAAAGAGAATAACTATAAAAGGAGAAGAAAATAAATGATAAATATTCACATTTAGCTGGTCATACAAAAATATGCGTTGTTAGTAATCCAGACAGATCAGGTAGTCTTGAAGTAAGGTTATGGTTTGGATTGTAATGTTTCCTCATCAGTATACACTCCAGCCACCTTTATGTCCTTCCTCTACAGTTCATGGTCACATTAGAGAGACCAAAATGGATGACTTGCAAGTTTAGAGTGTGGTCCTGATAGATTTTCTGATGTCTAGCCAGAGGCACAGTATGAAAACACAGGTCCTAGAATGGAGAAGTAGGAAGATGCAGGTGAGATAAAGAACAATTTGCAAGTTGGAAATAGTAGGGGGGAGTGTGTGTGTGTGTGTGTGTGTGTGTGTGTGTGTGTGTGTGTGTGTGTGTGTGTGTGTGTGTGTGTGTGTGTGTGTGTTTGTGTGTGCGTGTGCGTGTGCGTGTGCGTGTGTGTGTGTGTGTGTGTGTGTGTGTGTGTGTGTGCGTGTGTGCATGCACAAATACTGGAAAGATACAAAATAAAAGCTGTACTGACAGAAATGTTCACAAGGATGTCACAAGTAAGCTGTTAGAAGTGAAAATGCTTATGTAAGCTATATTATGCATGCCAGGTTAAATCACTATGTATGAATATATATTGTTATTTTTAAGTATACACAAAATAACTGGGAGATACACAATGAAATAAATGGTTAAACTAAGGTAATACACCACAGATGATTCATCAATCAATTATTGTGCAGGAGCAAAATTTTGAAAAAAAGGGGCTCTATAAGCTTGCTGCAGAATACAAGTTTTGTGGATCATAGCATTTTATTTCTGTGATTTCTATAGGAACTGCATGTTCACATCGATAAAAGCAGACTGGCATTGTAGTTCAATTGGGTGTAATTGGGCAGCATAAATTCAATGACTGGAAGGACCTGTTACTGTGCTCCATATCTCAAAAAAAAATTTGATAATGTCTAATGGCATACATCAGCAACCATATACCCATATTTAGTTATGAATTTGGTTTAAAAGTAGTCAGGTTGCACAATAACCAATAAAGGGAAGGGAAAGTGTAGCAATGCATCTATTTTGGAGTAGCGATCTTGCAAGTGGCTTTGCTAGAGCTATTAAGAGATTGATTGAGTTTAAGTGCTGAGAAGTTTATGCAAACAGAGGCAGCAGGATGACAATGTAAGATAAATGTAAGACCCATCATCGCTTTTCTTATCAGTGGATAGTGCATATGAAATGGCAGCTCAGGCTGGTCTTCCTTCAGATTTGTCTGCAGTCCCTGACGACTATTCCTGTTGGAATGGAGTTGCATCCCCTAATTGACCAGATAAAGGAGCTGGAGATGCAGCTGGATATACAGTGGATCATTCAAGAGGGTGAGAACATGATAATCAGCTGGCCCCACCTTAGGTGCAGACGGAGAGTAGCTGGGTGACCATCCAAGAAGGTAGCGGGTGTAGCCTGAGCGCAGGAACACACTGTGGCCATCCCCTGCAGATAAGTGTGAAGTGATGCTCTTTGGAAGGTCAAACTTGAAAGCAGGGTAAGTGGTTAATGGCAAGACTCTTAACGATGTGGCGGAACAGAGGGACCTTGGGGACATTGATCACGTAGATAAGAAGGTGTATGGCGTGCTAACCTTTATTAGTTACGGGATTAAGTTCAAATACAGAAATGCTGGAGGAACTCAGGCAGCATCCATAGAAAGTAAAGATAAATAAACTTGAAGAAAGGCTCAAGCACAAAATCTCAGTTATATATGTTTACCTCCTATGGACGCTGCGAGACCTGCTGAGTTCCTCTAGCATTTCTGGGTTTTTACTACAGTCACAGCATCTGCAGGCTTTTATATTTCATCCCAGTGAACTAAGTTCATGAGTTGCGAGGTAGGTTGCAGTTACATAAAATACTGGTTAGACCGCACTTCCCACCGGCAGTGAGAATGCTGAATGACCAAAGGAATTGCTCATATTAACCATCCAAGACTCTCATATTCATGAAACAACATTTATTTCTTTCTCTGTTTCGATAAAATACTTGTCTTGTTTGTCTGTATGTGTGCTATGTCTGCTTAAATATCTGCGTGTTTTTTTGCACCAAGGACCAGAGAACACTGTTTTGTCAGGTTGTACTTGTACAATCATATGATAATAAATTGACTTGACTTGACTTGGATCATTGCATTCAGTTCTGGTTGCTTCATTACAGGAAGGATATAGAGGCTTTGGAGAAGGTGCAGAGAAGATTTAGCAGAATGTGCCTGGATTGGAGAACGTCCCATGGAGCAAGTTTCACTGTGTTTGGGCTTTTCTCTTTGGAGTGATGAAGGATGAGAGGTAACCTAATAGAGGTCAATAAGATTCAAGGTGGACAGCCAGCACCTTTTTCCTGGGTCAACAATAGCAAATACAAGATGACATGTATTTAAAGTGAGTAGAGGAAAGTTTAGGGGAGATGACAAAGGTACGTTTTTTTACTCAGAATCTGGGTGCCTGGAATTGAATTGCCAGGGGTGGTGGTGAAAGCTGATACAAAAGGTACATTGAAAAACTCTTAAGAAAAATAGAGATTTATGGCTATGAGACAGGGAAAACGTAGATTGTTGTGGAGTAGGTTTAGTCAAGTCATGTTTATTATCATCTAGTTGCACAAGCGGCATGGTTGGTATAGCCATTAGTGCAACATCTTTACAACGTCAGCCATCAGGATTTGGGATCGAATCCCGCGCTGTCTGTAAGGAGTTTGTATGTACTCCCCATATCTGCATGAGTTTTCCCTGGGTGCTCTGGTTTCCTCCCAACATTCGAAATGAACCAGGATTGTAGATTAATTTGGTGTAAATGGGGTGGCATTGACTCATGGGTCGAAATAGCCTGTTTTCATTTATAAATTTATAATTTAAATAAATTTAAGCACAACCCAACGATAAGGTATTCTCTAGTCCTCAGTGCAAAACATCAGACACAACACACTTACAGGCAAACAATACATACAAATAAATAAATATTGTTTCATGAATATGAAAGTGTCAGATGGTTAGTGTGACTATTTCCTTTGGTTGTTCAGCATTTTCACTGCCTGTGGGAAGAAGCTGTTTCTCAGGCTGGTGGTGCTGGCTCTGATCCTCCTGCATCTCTTTCCCAATGGGAGTAGCTGAAAGATGCTGTGTGCAGGATGGAAAAGGTCCTCAATGAGTTTGTGGACCCTCTTCAGACAACAGTCCTGGTAGATCACATCGATAGAGGGGAGGGAAACTCCAGTGATCCTCTCTTCCACTCCTATTGTCCTGTGAATTGATCTCTGATCCATTTCTCTGCCATAACCCTACCACTCTGTGATGCAGTTGGCCAGGACGCTCTCAAAAGAGCTCCTGTAGAAGGTTGACATTATGGTGGTCAGCAGCTTTGCCCGCTTCACTCTTCTCAGGAAGTTCAGTCAATGTTGTGCCTTCCTGACAAGCGAGGAGATGTTGCGTGTCCACGGTAGGTCACTGTTAAGTAGATTCCAAGGAACAGTGCTCCCTCCACTTCAGAGTTATTGATGTATAATGGAGGGTGAAGTCCACGATCATCTCCTTCGTCTTGTCCACACTGAGACTCAGGTTGGTCTGAAGAGCCTATATTGTGCTGTAATGTTGCATGTAAAAGGATAACATGTTATACTCATGTAGAATCCTAAATTAAGGAAAGGCCAATTTTGATATGAATAGGCAGGAGTTAGCATTAGTGGACTGGATGCAAATGTAAGAGAGAAAGAGAATGACTGCTAAATGGAAGGCGTTAAATGTGTTATATGCAAGGTCCAAGACATACATGTTCCTAGATGAGTAAAGGCAGGAACAGCGAACAACCCTGGTCAACAGGAGATACAGTATAGAGGCATGGATCAGAAAGAAAAGGGAGGCATGTATCAGATTCAAGCAGACAGATTTTAGGGAATCCTTTCAAAAGTATACAGAATGTAGGAGCACAGAATAGAGAGAAATAAGGAGGTTCAAAAGAGTTTTGAAATAGCTTTGGCTGACAGTGTAAGGAAGAATACAAAAAAATATATTTTTTTTATTAAGAACAAAAGGGTCATGAGGTGAAGAATGTGTCCTAATCAGGATTAGGATAAACATCTATGTGTCAAGCCAGAGTAGATTTGGAAAATCTTTGATAAATATTTGTAAGTATGTTTACTGTGGAACAGGATACACAGGAGAGGGATGTAAGGGAAGTAGATAAAAATTGTCCAGGTCATGTCTGTATCAGTAGAGAAGAGGAATTACTAGCCTTGGATCATATCAAGGTGGTTAAATCTTCAGGTCTAGACCAGGAGCATCCCTGAACATTGTGGGATGGCAGGAAGAAAATTGTTGGAGCCTTGACAAATATTTTTTACTCATTGTTGAGGACAGAAATTTTGGAGGACTAGAGGATGGTAAATGTGGTGATGTTGTTTAAAAAAGCTGTAAGGATCATTTGTGCAATTACAGACCTGCTAATCTGACATCAGCAGTAGGTAAACTACAGAGAAGTATTCGGAGAGATCAAATCTATCAACATTTGGATATTATGGGGGATGTTAAGGAGAGCCAGGATGAATTTGTGTGTGGGAAGTTGTGTCTCAAAATACCACAAAATGGTAGTGGCAGGTAAGTTAGCTTCCTTTAAGAAAACAGTAGGATAACTATATGAGAGGGGATTGGAGATGTCCTCGGCCAGAGGTGGGCAACCATTTTTTAAAAACTCACATTTCACCTTAAGCAATCCCTATGCCATAAGTGCTCTGTGATTAGTAAGGGATCACTTAAGATGATATATGAGTGGAAAGAGAAAGGTTTTTGAAGAGATGACAAAGAGGATAGATGAAGACAAGGTAGTGGGTGTTTTTAAGATGGATTTTGGTACATTTGATAAGACCCCACATGTTAGGTTGGTATGGAAGAATGGGCCATACTGGATAGGAGACCAACTTGATTTAAAAAAAAAGTTCAATGACAGGAATCAGAGAATGGTTATAGAAGGCAGTTTTTCAGACTGGAGGACCTCAGGGTTTAATATCAGGGCTCTGTTTTTGCGATGAATTAGTTGGACAAAGATATTTTTGGCAAGGTGAGGACTTTGGTGAAGATATGAAAATATGTGCTATGATAGACAGTGAAGAAAGTAACCTGGGCTTGCAAAGGGATCTGATTAGAGGGGGAACTTGGCTAAGGAATGGCAAATGTAGCTCAACTTAGAGAAATGAAAGTGTTGCCTTTGGGTATATTGGATTAGTGTCGAAAGGACTTAAAGAGTGCAATGGAGCAGAGAAATCTAGGATTGCAGTAGCGATGAGAACATTTAGTCAGGGCATTGAATATAAGTGTTGGGACATTAGAATATTGAAGTCACCTCACTATTTGAAAAATATTATAAAGTTGGAAAGGGTGCAGGAGAGGTTTACGAAGTTGCTGCCAGGGTTATGGATGTTGAGTATAATGAGAGACTAAAAAAATTGGACCTGCTTTCCTGAGAGCATATGAGAGAGAGGGGACCTTATTGAGGTCAGTAATATTAGGGGACCTTGAAAAGCTGAATAGTGATAGTCTGTTTGGGAAACGAGAGGGCATAACTATAAGGTGATGGGGGGTTGGATTCAAAATGGATGCGAGGGGACAATTCTTCACAGAGGGTAGTGGACATATGGAACAAAATACCACAAAATGGTAGTGGCAGGTAAGTTAGCTTCCTTTAAGAAAATAGTAGGATAACTATATGAGAGGGGATTGGAGATGTCCTGGGCCAGGGGTGGGCAACCTTTTTTTTAAACTCTCATTTCACCTTAAGCAATCCCTATGCCATAAGGGCTCTGTGATTAGTAAAGTATCACTTTAGGTGATATGTGAGTGGAAAGGAAAAGGTTTGAAAATTATTGTTTTAATAATGATGTACGTAACTCCAAAGGAAATGAGTTAACGACGATTTTTCTCAAGGAAAATATTTTGTTTACAATTGGGTCTAGAGCAGTGGTTCTCAATCTTCCCTTCCCACTTGTATACCACCTTAAACAATCCCTTACCACTTAAGGCCTAGGGAATACTTAAGTTAGAATGTAAGTTTTAAAAAGAAGATTGCCTACCCCTGATACCTAGCCTAACGTGGGCAAGTTGGACTAATGTAGGACGGCATGGGCAAGCTGGCCCTGTGGGCCTATTTCCATGCTGTAATACTCTCTGACTCCAAATATTGCTAATCATTATGAACAGCAAGAAGAATGCAGTAACTACAGGTGAATCTAAAAACAAATTTGCTCTTCAGCACAAGTTTCAACACACCCATTTGTATCAAATACAATTCAGATGAATACGGCTGTTCAAAGAAGACATTATATAGAATTCTCATCACAAGTGAAAGAGCGTTGTTGTCTTTTGTAGTATCTTTCTTTTCTTTGGCTTGGCTTCGCGGACGAAGATTTATGGAGGGGGTAAAAAGTCCACGTCAGCTGCAGGCTCGTTTGTGGCTGACAAGTCCGATGCGGGACAGGCAGACACGATTGCAGCGGTTGCAGGGGAAAATTGGTTGGTTGGGGTTGGGTGTTGGGTTTTTCCTCCTTTGCCTTTTGTCAGTGAGGTGGGCTCTGCGGTCTTCTTCAAAGGAGGTTGCTGCCCGCCAAACTGTGAGGCGCCAAGATGCACAGTTTGAGGCGTTATCAGCCCACTGGCGGTGGTCAATGTGGCAGGCACCAAGAGATTTCTTTAGGCAGTCCTTGTACCTTTTCTTTGGTGCACCTCTGTCACGGTGGCCAGTGGAGAGCTCGCCATATAACACGATCTTGGGAAGGCGATGGTCCTCCATTCTGGAGACGTGACCCATCCAGCGCAGCTGGATCTTCAGCAGCGTGGACTCGATGCTGTCGACCTCTGCCATCTCGAGTACTTCGACGTTAGGGATGTAAGCGCTCCAATGGATGTTGAGGATGGAGCGGAGACAACGCTGGTGGAAGCGTTCTAGGAGCCGTAGGTGGTGCCGGTAGAGGACCCATGATTTATAATTTGGTTCAAAATAGCATACAGAACATAGAAGAATACAGAACAGTACAGGCCCTTCGGCCCTCGATGTTGTGCCAACCAATATACCCCTTTCGACAAAAAAACTACTAAATCCTCCCTACCCCATAACCCTGTACTTTTCTTTCATCCATGTGTCTGTCTAAGAGTCTCTTAAATGTCCCCAATGATTCAACTTCCACCACCATTCCTGGCAAGTCATTCCAGGCACCCACAACTCTCTGCATTAAAGACTTACCATGGGTGTCTCCCCTAAACTTCTCTCCCTTCACTTTGTCCTCTGGTGTTTGTTGATCTTGCTCTGGGAAACAGGTGCTGGCTGTCCACCCTATCTATGCCTCTTATAATCTTGTAGACCACTATCAAGTCTCCACTCATCCTTCTATACTCCAAAGTGAAAGACTCTGCTAACCTTGGCTTATAAGACTTGTTTCCAAATCCAGGCAACATCCTGGCAAATCTCCTCTGCACCCTCACCTTCTTATAATGAGGTGAACAGAACTGAACAAAATACTCTAAGTGTGGTCTTACCAGAGATTTGTAGAGTTGGAACATGACCTCTCTACTCCTGAATTCAATCCCCCACTCCTCCTTTAATGAATCCCAGGATCCCATAATCCTTCTTACCTATCCTATCAACCTGCAATTTTGAGGGATGTATGGATTTGTATCCCATGGTCCCTCTGTTCATCCACACTCTTAAGTAATCAATCATTAACCCTGCACTCATCCTTCTGGTTTCTGCTTCCAAAATGCATCACCTCACCCTTATCCAGATTGAAATCCATCTGCTTTTCTGCCCAACTCTGCATCCTGTCTATATCATGTTGTAAATTTTGACAACTTTCATCTCCTTTCACAATCCTCCAAACTTCATTTCAACTGCAAACTTATTGACCCATCCTTCTGCCTCTTCATTCAAGTCATTTATAAAAATCACAAAGAGCAGAGGTCTCAGAACAGATCCTTGTGGCACTCCACTATTCACTGACCTCCAGGCAGAATACTTTCCTTCCTCTATTATTCTCTGTTTTCTTTCTACCAGCCAATTTTTTATCCATACAGCCAAGGTTCCACTGATTTTGTGACTCGTGATTTTCTGGATGAATTTCTTGTGGGGGACCTTGTAAAATGCCTTGTTAAAATCTATGTACACCACATCTACCACCCTACCCTCAGCAATTTATTTTAGTACCTCCTCAAAAAACTTAATTAGACCCTTGAGGCATGACCTTCTCTTCACAAAGCCATACTGACTATCCTTGAGTAGACTACTTCTCCAAATGCTCATTGACCCTGTCATTAAGAATCCTCTTAATTAGTTTACACACCACTGATGTTAGACTCATCAGTCTATAATTCCCAGAATTCTCCCTATTATCTTTTTTTTAATCAAGGGGAGCACATTTTCCTTTCTCCAATCCTCCTGCACCTCCCCTGCAGCCAAAGAGGATTCAAATATAATAGATACTGGCCAGCTATCTCTTCTCTCACTTCCCACAGCAGCCTGTGTCTGGCCCTGGGGATTTATCAATCTTGATGCTTTTAAGATGATCCAAAACTTCCTCTTCCTTAATACCCACATTGTCCAGCACACAGACTGGTTCAATTTCAACCTCTCTGTGATCAAGGTTCTTTTCTTTTGTGAATATTGATGCAAAGTATTAATTTAGGACCTCATCAACCTCCTCCACCTCCATGCACCTGTTGCCTCCTTTATCCTTTAGCAGGACCACCTTCATTTTTGTCATCCTTCTGTTCCTCAAATACTCATAGAAATCCTTGCAGTTCTCCTTAATTCTACATCCCAGGGCCTTCTAATGCCCTCTTTAAGCTCTCATAAATCCTTTCTTAAGCTCCTTCCTGTCTACCATATACTTCCTGTTTCCTGCTTCCTCTATCTAATGTTTGCTTCCTTCTTCCTTTTGACGTTGCTTGACCTGTTTCATCAGACTCAGTTCCCTTTTCCTACCATCTTTTCCTTGCCCCAGTGGGACAAACCTATCTTGAACCTTGCTCGTGGACCCTAAATTTCGTCCACATTATTTTTGTGCTTTGACCCTCAAATATACATATCTATTATTATCTCGCTAGTTCCTGCCTCGTCACTTGAAAATTAGCCCTTCCCTAGTTAAGCATTTTCCCAATTTGACTGTTTGTTTACTTTCCATAACTATGTTGAAGCTAAGGGAGTTGTGGTCACTCTCACCAAAATACTCACCCACTGAGAGGTCCACCACCTGACCAGGTTCATTACCCAGAGCCAGATCCATTATGGCCTCTCCTCTAGTCGGCCGGTCCACATGCTGTGTCAGGAATCCTTCTTGTACATACGTGACAAATTCAGTCCCATCTATCCTTCTTGCAGTCAGGTGGTGCCAGTCAATATTAGCGAAGTTGAAATCACCCATAACTACAACCCTGTATTTTCCGCACCATTCCAAAATCTTCCTGCTTATCTGCTCCTCGGTATCCCAAGGGCTATTTGAGGACCTAGAGACTACTCCCAGCACAGTGATGGCTCCCTTCCTACTTCTGACTTCCACCCACACTAACTCAGTGGACACTTCCACTGCAGTGTCCTCCCTTTCTATACCCATGATTCTATCCCTGACCAGTAATGCTACTCCCCCCTCCTTTTCTACCTCCCATCCTATTGTTTTTAAAACACCTAAACCCAAGTACCTGCATCAGCCAATCTTTCCCTTTCTCCAGCCAAGTTTCAGTAATGGCCACAACATCGTAGTTCCACGTACTGATCCATGCTCTTAATTTCATTCCCTTTATTCCTAATGCTCCTAGCATTGAAATAGACACATTTCAAACCCTCTAAATAGCTACCTTTATGTTTTGTCCCCTGCCTGGCCTTCCTCACCAACTGGGAGGACCTAGCACATACTTTTGTCCATCTACCCTAATCTCTGAACTAATATTCTGATTTCAAACCCCTGCCAAATTATTTTAAATCTTCCCCAACAGTCCTAGCATACCTGCCCGCCAGGATATTGGTCGTTTTACAGTTCAGGTGCAGCCTGACGTTTTTGTACAGATCAGACCTTCCCCAGAAGAGAACCCAATGATCTACAAAT
The DNA here is from genome assembly GCF_036971445.1 of Narcine bancroftii. Lineage (NCBI taxonomy): Eukaryota > Metazoa > Chordata > Chondrichthyes > Torpediniformes > Narcinidae > Narcine > Narcine bancroftii. The sequence continues at coordinate 125,595,160 of NC_091473.1, read as the reverse complement.
CTGAACCCATGCTCCTGGCACCGACTCTTCAGCCATGCATTCATCTGCCATAACTTCCTATTCCGACCCTCTCTGGCGTGTGGCACAGGCATCAATCCTGAGATTAGCACCCTTAAAGTTCTGTCTTTTAACATCCTTCCTAGCTCCCTATATTCCCTCTTCAGGACTTCAACCCTACTCCTATCTATGTTGGTCCGCACATGGACCATGACACCTGGCTGCTCCCCCTCCCCCTCCAGAATACTATGAACTTGATCAGAGATGTCCCTGACCCTGGTGCCTGGGTGGCAACATACTGGGATCCTTGATCTTGTCCATGGAATCTACTATCCACTTCTCTAACTAATGAGTCCCCAATCACCATTGCTCTCCTCTTCTTCCCCTTTCCCTTCTGAGTCAGGGGACAAGCCTCTGTGCTGGAAATGTGACAAGCTCAACTTGTCCCTGGTATGTACCCCCCTCCCTCATCCCAACAGTATCTGAAAGTGTACACCTGTTGAGGGGAATGGCCACAGGGGTGCACTGCACCATCTGCCTCTTCACTTTCCCTCTCCTGATAGTCGACTAGTGTTCTGGAGAGTGATGGAAATAGAGTCTTTGGTGGACTTGGTTATAGCTGGTAATTCAAGCCTTTCATGACACATCTAATCATGTCACACTGCGTGGCATCCAGTAAACTGCTTACCTTTTAGATGCATTTGGAGAGAACTCTTGTTCCATTGAGCACAAAAATCCAGAAGTTGCTATTGGTGATAATCTACCACAGGGCATAGTTTATACAGATAAAATTAATTAGAAAATAATGACTGATGAAATTATGCATGTGTGCGTGTGCGTGTGCGCATGTGTGTGTGCGTGCGCGTGTGTGTGCGTGCATGCATGTGCGTGCGTGCGTGCGTGCATGCGTGTGCGTGCATGTGCATGCGTGCGTGCGTGTGCGTGCGTGTGTGCGCGCATGTGTGCGTGTCCATGCTAAATTCTACAAAGTTACTTCAAAGTTCCGTCTTTCAATTTCAGTGTTGAAGTGAGGCCTTTGAAATTTGAAGCCCAGAATTAGTGTTGAACTGATGGGAAGAGTTGAATTGTTGCTGTTACAGACTCACGAATGCTCCTTGCATTGCCTTTGAAGAAATGTAGACCAGTCTCTCCAAGTAACTTCCCTGCTATTCAGGATTAAAATTAAGCCGTCTCTCCAAGTGAGCTCCACCTTTAATCACAATCAAAATGAAGTGCTTTGCTGACCAAAAGACCCTCCTGGCACAGGTCAATCCACCAAAAAGGCCTGGTCATTCACAGAACATACTTTGCTCTGAATTTCACAAAAATGGCCGGTCACAAGTGTTGCTTTCAAAAGCTGTTTTCTCTTCAGCGCCCAGAATGGTTCTCCCTTGCAAAATTGCAGTGTCTGCAAATATATCGAACCTGGAACAGATTGTGACAAACCCTCCCTCAGTTCTTCCAATGTATCGAATTAGTGCTGAGCTGCGATTTGTGTTGTGCTTGTGTGAAATGTTAAATGTTAACCATTATCATTCAGTCTCTCTTGTCTACACTTCCTTACAGTGATAATCACATTTTACTAAAATGACAGCTCGTAATACCTTTAAGCAGTGCATCCCTATGTGGCACTGTATCCAGACATCATTACACATATTGTGTATCTCTAACACTAGCTACATGACTCTGCCGTTCTCTGGCATTCTCATGTATATTTATTAGTATGCATAGAAATTATGAAATGCCAAAGATCAATGTGATATACAAGGTACAAGTGTGTATCAGAGAAAAATTTAATAGATTCAGTTGTTCTTGTGTCCCTAGTGGGGTTTTTTCAGCTTTCTGAAAAGAAAGTCAATCTAATATGTTCAATCTGACTGAGCCATAGTCTTGGTCATTTGTCGGCTGAATCCATGCTGAAGATTAACCACTCACTACACATCCCATTATATTCTCCCTACAATTCTCTCCACTTCCTCTGGATTTTACCATTTACCACACATTAAGAGAAATTTACCGCAGCCAATGAACTTATCTCATGAAAATACCCTGGAAAATATCATGCAAGCACAGCGAGATGTATAAGTTTTATGCAGACAACCTCTGAGGTTAGGATGGAAGCCAGACCAGTGGCTCTCTGAGGCTGTGAGACTTAGAACATAAGAAATAGGAGCAGGAGTAGGCCATGTGTCCCCTCGACTCTCCTCCACCGTTCAATAATAGCTGATTGGATTATAAGCTCATCTCCAGTTACCTGCCTTTTCCCCATATCCCTTAATTCCCATATTAAGTAAAATTCTCTCCCACTTAGTCTTAAATATATTTTCTGAGAAACCTTTCACTACATCAATGCACAGCGAATTCCACAGATTCACAACCCTCTGGGAAAAGCAGTTCCTCCTCATCTCTGTCCTAAATCTACTACCCTGAATCTTGAAACTATGTCCCCTACTTACCTACCTTTATCGATGCCTTTCATAATTTTATACGTTTCTATAAGATCCCCTCTCATTCTTCTAAATTCCAATGAGTAGAGTCACAAATAACTCAATCTGTCCTCAGAGGCTAACCCTTCATCTCTGGAATCAACCTGGTGAGCCTCCTCTCCATCTCCTCAAAAGCCAGTATATCCTTCCTCAAGTAAGGAGACCAGACTGCATGTAGTACTCCAGATGAGTCAAGTCAAGTCACCTTTATTTATTGCTCATACCATGCTCGCATGGTAAGGACAAGGTAGCGTTTCCCAGGACCATACAGCATATTTACATAAATATGTTAGAATGGAAGTTCAACATATTAAAATATTAAGACATATGCAGTAAACGTCCATGGTACACTATCCACATATGTTCTGGGAATTCAGGAGTCTGATGGCCTGGTGGAAAAAGCTGTTGCCCAATCTGGACGTAAGGGCCCGAGCACTGCAGTACCTCCTACCAGATGGCAGAAGAGAGGACAGTTTACATGAGAATTGTGTGAGGTCCTACACAATGTTTATTGCCTTGTACCTGCATCGAGTATTGTAGCTGTCTTTCATAGCAGGAAGAGAGCCCCCAATGATCTTTTCACTATGTTCTTCATGGTCTTGGTGTCCGAGGTCGTGCAGCTTCCAAACCAGGCGGTGATGCAGTTGCACTGGATGCTCTCGATACATCCCCTGTAGAATGTAGTGAGGATGGAGGGTGAGAGATAAACTTTCCTCAGCCTTTGCAGGAAATAGAGGCACTGCTGGGCTTTCTTGGCTTTAGAATTGGTGTTAAGGGACAAGGTGAGATTCTCTACCAAGTGCACTCCAAGGAAGTTGATATTCTTGATGACCTCAATGGTGGAAGTGTCAATGGTCAGCAGAGCATGGTCCCCATGGGCCCTCCTGAAGTTGACAACCATCTCTTTTGTTTTTTTTTCATGTTCAGATACAGGTTGTTGGCTCGGCAGGGCACCAGTCCGTTACCGACTGCACCTTATCTCTGTATGTTGACTCATCATCCTTATGGTCATGTCATCATTGAAATTGATGAAGTGGTTCAAACTGTGTTGAGCTGCACAGTTGTGGATCAGCAGAGTGAAAAGCTGTGGGGTAAGCACGTAGCCCTGGGGGCCCCTGTGCTCAGTGTGATGGTCTTGGAAGTGCTGTAAATGATCCGGATTGCTTGAGGTCTCCCCGACAGGAGGTCAAGAATCCAATTGTAGTGGGAGGTGTTTAGACCCAGTAGGCTCAAATTCTTTATTAGGTCCTGAAGTATGATTGTGTTGAATGCCGAAATGAAGTCAATACTCAGCATTCGAACATACAAGTCCTTATTTTCCAGAGGATGGAGGGCAGTGGCGATGGCATCGTCTATAGAGTGGGGGGGGGGGGGGAAATGCCTTGCTTTGCTCATTGTGATGGTCTTGGAAGTGCTGTTTCCGATCTGGACTGCCTGAGGTCTCCCCGATATGAAGTCAAGAATCCAATTTCAGAGGGAGGCGTTTAGACCCAGCAGGCTCAACTTCCCTGTCAGGTTCAGAGGTATGATTGTGTTGAATTCTGAGCTGAAGTCAATAAACAGCCTTCAAACATATGAGTTCTTGTTTTCCAGATGGGTGAGGGTTTGATGGAGGGCAGTGAAGATGGCATTATCCAAAGAGCTGTTGGGTCTGTGAGTGAATTGCAGGGGGTCATCAGGAGCTTGATGTGCCTCATGATGAGCCACTCAAAACACTCCATGACAATGAACGTGAGTGCGACAAGGCAGTAATCAGTGAGGCAGGACAGAGATGACTTCTTCGGTACGGGGACAATGATGGTGACTTTGAAGCATGTTGGCACCACGGCATTTCTCAGAGAGATATTAAGGATGTTGGCGAGAACATCTGTTAGCTGAGCAACACATCCCCTGAGCATTCTGCCGGGAATGTTATCCGGTCCAGCAGCTTTCTGCGGGACCTTGTTTAGCTCTCTCTTCATGTTGGCCACTGCAAGACACAGCACCCGGTCATTTGGAGGAGAGGCCAACCTGCGGCTTCTCCTCCAAGATGAGGCCTCATCAGAACCTTGTTGTGGTGATACAGCCACAAAACTGGCCGCACTCCTACCAGCCTACTGCTGGGGGCAACCACTGTACCTGCAGGTAGGCAATTTGGGAGGCTGGCCCCACCTGACCGGCTGTCAATTGCTGGCCTGTATATAGACTTGAGCCGGCTCCTCCCAGGGTCAGTCAGACAGACAGTCTGACAGTCACGCCCATGTGGATCCAGCAAAGATATTAAGGCTGGTGTGTACAGAGTTTGAGCTGATTAAAGCCTATAGCACAGTCTCCCCGTGTTTTCTGTTTGCTTGCTGCACCACAGTGCATCACACTCCTAAACTCCCTCTAGTAAGAAAGACCAAATTCCATTTGCCTTCTTGACAACCTGTTGCACCTGCAAACCAACCTTTTGCAATTGGTGGACAAGCACTCTGTATGGCAGCATGCTGCAATCAATTCCCAATTAAATAATAATCTGATCTTCTACTTTTCCTTCCAAAGAGGATAACCTCACATTGTACTCCATCTGCCAGACCCTTGTCCACTCACTTAACTTATCCATATTGCTCTGCAGAAAGTCCGAATCTTCTGCACCATTTGCTTTTCCACTCAATTTAATGTCATCAGCAAATGTAGATACACTACCGTCTGTCCTCTCTTCCAAATCATTCATGTATAGTAAAACCCCCATTATGTAGCACCTCTGGGGATTACGGATGATGGAAATGCAAATTTTTCGGTTGACTGAAACTCACTCCTCCAATGCCTAACTCACACACCTGCATTAATACATAGTTAAAAAGACAAAAGACAGTGCAAAATAATTTGAAAAAAATCAGTATTGTTGCCTTTAATTATGTAAAGTTCACTTTAATCAAGTAGTTCCCGTAACTTAAAATTTAAATTTAAATTCAAACCCCATTCGCGAATGCTGTACAACATTGCACTAGCTGCTATACTAACTGTATCACCATCATAATTAACCCCTATGCCCTTCCCCTATTTTACAAATAAAGCCTTACTAATATACTAATAAAGATGTAAACTCTTACTAAGCAGAGTCAGGGAGACACTCAGTAGTGAGTGGCACCGACCAGTTCTTCATCCTGATATCCCAGTCAGGCCCTCGGCACATCTTCCCCACACTGACAACCTGACTCAGCCTCACACGTGTATCCCAGTCAGGCCCTCGGCGCACCTTCCCCGCGCTGACAACCTGATTCAGCCTCACACGAGTGTCCCGGTCAGGCCCTCGGCGCACCTTCCCCACGCTGACAACCTGACTCAGCCTCACACGTGTGTCCCGGTCAGGCCCTCGGCACACCTTCCCTGCGCTGACAACCTGACTCAGCCTCACACGAGTGTCCCGGTCAGGCCCTCGGCGCACCTTCCCCGCGCTGACAACCTGACTCAGCCTCACACGAGTGTCCCGGTCAGGCCCTCGGTGCACCTTCCCCGCACTGACAACCTGACTCAGCCTCACACAAGTGTTCCGGTCAGGCCCTCGGCTCACCATCCTTTATGAACTATAAGTGCTGTAACATGTCTGCGCTAAACACTAAGATAACTCTGCCTCTGTCCTAATTATTCTCCCCTCTCCCCAAAGTTTACAGATAAAGTCTTACTAATATACTAATAAGGACACTTACCAGATAGGGATTGGGAGACACTTTGGGAGATCGCGCCAGAGGTGAGTGGCACCGACTGGCTCTTCATCCTGGGCACCGTTATTTTATTCAAATACAACTTTACTGAAAACTTTATTCAAAGAGCTGCTGCAGACAGGGCACAACCAGGGCACTCCACTGGCTGAATATTTGCTCCTAAGGGGATTTGTGTTGCTTTATTTATTCTTACTTATTTTCTAATAAAGAAAATTATTTATTTCCTCAATATTTTTTTGCCATGTTTGTGTTTATGGTTGATTGAATACTGAATAATGGGGATTTTATTGCATATCCCATATACTTGTTGGGGTTATTTGAGTCATTTCAGACTAGTTTAGAAGCTACACTTCAACTTCAGTGGATGATCTCATGTTTTCTGTTTACATCATCACCAAAATATAAAATATCCTCTGTTTTTGCTGAATAAATTAGCAATTTTACCTCACCAGCTTATTTTGTAATTAATTTATGATATGCAGGAATTGCAAACTGCCAGGATATCTATCTCATCCCACTATTTGAATGCAGAGCAAGGGAAATATTTGCAGCTGCTATCAAATTAAACTGGTAAAGCAAACAATAATTTAATTAATTTTAGAGTTACAGCATGGTTACAGGCTCTATCGGCCCAAGAACCCATGCCACCTAATTACACCCCTGCAGCCAATTAACCTATGAAGAGCATATGTCTTTGAACCATGGATGGAAAGCGGAGCACCTGGAAGAAACCCACGCAGACATGGGGAGAACTCCTTTCAGAGAGCAGCAGATAAAGTCTTACTAATATACTAATAAGGACACTTACCAGATAGGGAGAGGGAGACACTTTGGGAGATCACGCCAGAGGTGAGTGGCACCGGCCGGCTCTTCATCCTGGGCACCGCTATTTTATTCAAATGCAACTTTATTGAAACTTTATTCAAAGAGCTGCTGCAGACAGGGCACAACCAGGGCACTCCACTGGCTGAATGTTTGCTCCTAAGGGGATTTGTGTTGCTTTATTTATTCTTACTTATTTTCTAAAAAGAAAATTATTTATTTCCTCAATTTTTTTGCCACTTGTTTGAGTTTCCAGGTCATGGCACTGTGCTAACTGTTACACAAATGGTGCAATTAAATCTATGCAGCTGTGTCCACTTGAACAGGTCGTAGTAAGAAATGGGTGAGGACCTCAGTTCCATTGTGCTGTCATCCATAAGATAGCCCTGCTTTGTGTCTGCTTCATATTCAAACAAAATCTGATTGTGCCACAGTGTGAGGCATCCAGTAAACTGCTCATGTTCTAGACACATGTGGAGAGAACACTTGATCCACTGAGCACAGAAATCCATAAGTGCTGTTGGTGATTATCTATCACTGGGCACAGTTTATGCAGATGAAATTAATTGGAAAAAAAATAATGATGGATATGATTTTCAATTTGCACACTTTTTTTCCTGCAGAAGCTTCTGAAAACATATACCTTATTAGAACAGGTGTAAACAATTTTTGATGAAAGTTGGCATTTTGGACTCTTTTCTTCAAAACTCTTCCAATCCATAAATAAATCCAAATGCCTTTAGAATCCTGAAATTGTACCTGGTTCGATAGCTTCCTCTGGCAGCTAGTTCCAGAGATGGACCCCCTCTGAGTGGATGTAGTTGTTCCTCAGGTCCTTCTTCTCTCTCATATTAATCCTGTGCCCTCTGGTTTTAGAATCATCTACCCTGGAACAAAAGGGTATAGCCATTCACTTTATCCATACCCCTTTTGGTTTACTGTACCTCTATATAGTCATCCTCACTCTGATGCCCTCAAGAACAAAGAACCAGACAATCCAGCCTCTCTATAACTCATGTCCTCAATTTAAACATAGACATCAACATAGAGCTCAGTAACAGGTCTTTTTGGCCGACTAGTACATGCTGCCAGATTACACCCAATTGACCTACAACTTCCAGCAAATTTTGAATGGTGGGAGGAAACTGAAGCACCCAGAGGAAAGCTCGGCAGGCACAGGGAGAACAGACAAACTCTTTACAGACAGCGTACAATTCAAATCCTGGTGCTGTAACAGCATTGCACCAACAGCTCCGCTAATCGTGCCAGCCTTGGTCAATTCCTGGTGAATCACTTCTGCTCCAATTCTAGGCAAACAAAAGTTGCATACTATACTCTAAGTGTAGTCTCAATGATGTCCCAATCTTTGTACTCATTACCTTGCTCAATGAAAGCAAGCATGCCAAATGTCTTTGTCTCCACCCTGTCCATCTGAGTTGGCACTTTCTATGAATCTGTACTCCAAGGACTTGATCTGCTACAATACTCTCCAGGAACCTGTCTAGTCCTGCCCTGATTTGACTTACTAAGGTGCAACACCTAACACTGGTCAGAGTTAAATTCCATTTGCCATTTTCTGCTCCACCTTCCCAATCTATATTTTTAAGTTAAACACAAAAATTTGGAGTCACTGTGGCTGAAGTAAAAACACAAAACTGGAGAAACTCAGTTTGTCAAGCAGTGTCCTTTATATAGCAAAGATAAAAATACATAACCAACATTTTTGACTATATTCTTATGTGATCTTAGATATCAGTCCTCACTGTTCACCATCCCACCAATTTTGGTGCCATTTGCAAACATAACAACAATGTTCACTATTTTACCATCCATATCATTAGCATTCAGTAGATAGCAGACAATAATGAACCGAGCAACAATCCCTGCAGTATACCATTGGGACACAAGCTTCCAATTACAAAAACTCCCTTTCATGATGACCCTTTTACTCCTTCCTCCAAGGTAATTTTCAATTTGATTGGCCAGCCTACCCTTCGGACTAGACAATTATGCAGGGCCTTTGCAGGGGCTTTGCTAAAGTCCAGATACACAAGGTCCACTGCCTTGCTCTTAGCAATCTCATCTTGTCCAAATGCTGGTAGATCCTGTTCCTCAGAGTCCCCTCAGCAATTTTCCTGGTCCCTCCAGCAACTTTCTGATTCATTAAAATTAAACAATCACACAGTCCTCTTCTCCAAAGGGTGAAATATTTTCAATGGGCTTTTTTGTTCCTGGTAGTAATGGTACAGTCTTTAACAATGTGTTTGGATTAACAGCTAGGAAATGGCTAGAAATATTTTAATGATTTTTATCACATTGCCCTAGATTGACTTTGTGTACTTCTGCAAATACTGGAACATTCAATCTTCCTTCCTCAATGTTTCTTTTGGAGAGTCTTGATGACAGCCAGGTTAATTCTGTCCCAGAGCCTGTTGGCTCAAGTAAACATAAGGCATTATCAACGTCAAGCTGTTTTAGCTGCATAATTAAAAAAGAAGCATATTCATCAGTGCACTAGAAGTGCTCAGATCCAAATGAATAACTCAAGAATATTTATCCTTCTATTTATTCCTCAGGGATGGACATGGCTCATAATCAACTTAGTTTTTGGCATTTATCCTGATAATTTTATTCTGCATCAGTGGCTTGAGCAGATGGTACAAAGTGTGGCACTTTTGCTCTCTAGACTGTGGCTAATGCTAAGATCCATGGTTAGATGGAGAGGGGACCCACGGAGGAAAGCAGCCAACTAACTTGCAGGTATAATAAATGGTGATGTCATATGCTACACACTGGTATTGTGTTCCCTTATCAACTACTGTCATCTTTTGGTTTGATAAACACAAAATAAATTATTCCATTGGACTGATGAAAAATAAACATTCCTCCCAAAACTCCATTGTAATTCATTTAATAATTTTGCTATAGTTGGGTCAATTTATATAATTATTTCATGAAAGGTAACCTGAGGGAACAGCATAATTAAATTGATATTACTGCATCCTAACCACTTACAAATCATTTTATAGTGGCTTTTCAATTCAGCCATAAAATCTTTTGAATTTTGTAAAGCAATTTATTCAATTTATCAACAAACTAAAATGGGATAGAGGCCTTTCTGCTTTTGATAATCCACTCAGTTTTGATCACATCTCTTTTGACACAAGGCTTTATCGCACTGGATACAAAATAAATGCATTTTATTAAAATTCAAGACAAGTGAAGAAGCACACAGTCAGGACCAGCAAGAACATTTGAAATGTTACATGTAGGTCAGATGTACTGAGCAGGATGCCAAATCCACGTCGCAATGTGAATCATAAATTTGAGTCATTAAGTTGTGGGTGTGAATCCCACTCCCAAAATTCTTGCCAAATCCTACAGCACAGTGCTGAGGGAGCATTCTACTGCTGGATGCTCAGTTTTTTGGGTGAGACTATTCCCATCTGCCATCGTCAAGGGATGTAAAAGATCCTACAGAACTGGTGCAGATCTTTTGTTGCTCTCTGATACCTTGCTAATAAACATGGTCACTAGTGGGATCTTCTGCTGGAACCTCATTCCCTGCTCTTCAATGGGTCTGATGCAGTGTATGTCAATTATTATTTATCCTCGTCCCACTGACCTGCACTCCATAATACACAGTCCACCTCCATTACTCTCCCACCCACAACGTGTCCAAATTTTTCTTCATGTTAAAATTGAGCCCACATTCTTCCCTCCAGCTGCAGCTTGTTTCACACTCCCACTATCTGTGTGAAAAAGGTTCCCCCTAATGTTCCCCAAAGACTTTTCCCCTTTCACCCTTATCCCATGTCCTCCACTTTGTATCTCACCTCCCCTCAGTGGAAAAAGCCTCCCTACATTTGCTCTGTCTATAACACTCATAATTTTAAATATCTTGATCAAATCTCCCCTCATTCTTCTACACTCCAGGGAATAAAGTCCTAACATGTTCAACCTTTCCCTGTAACTCCGTTCCTGAAGTCTGGGCAACATCCTAGTAAATCTTCTCTTTACTCTTGTTATCTTATTGATACCTTTCCTGTAGTTAATGAACAAATCTGCACACAATACACCAAATTTGGCCTCACCAATGTCTTATATAACATCCCAGCTCCTATATTCAATACTCTGATCTATGAAGGCCAATATGCAAAAAGCTCTCTTTGCAAACCGATCTACCTGTGATGCCACTTTCAGGGAATAATGTATCTGTATTCCCAGATCCATCTGTTCTATTGTGATCTTCAGTTGTTCTTCCAAAATGCAACATCTCACACTTGTCTGCATTAAACTCTATCTGCCATTTTTCAAAACATTTTTCCAGCTGGTCCAGATCCCTCTGCAAGCTTTGAAAACCTTCTTCACTGTTCACAACACCTCCAATATTTGTGTCATCTGCAAACTTGCTGATCCCATTTACCACATTATCATTGATATAGATGTAACTACTACTGAAGTCAAAGCTACCAACCTACAATTTCGTGGGTTTTTAAAAAAAATCCTTTTTTAAACAATGGAATAACATGAGCTACTCTCCAATCCTTTGGCACATCATCTGTGGTTAAGGACATTATAAATATTTTCTGCCAGGATCCCTGCAATTTCTACACCTGCCTCCCCAAGGTCCGAGGGAATATCTTGTCAGGCCCTTATTTGCTTTAAAACAGCAAGCAACTCCTCCTCTTTAATCTGTATAGGTTCCATGACCTCACAGTGTGTTTTCCTTACTTCCCTCAACTCTGTGCCAGTTTCCAGGGTGAATATTGATGTATAAAACCTATTTAAGATATCTCCCATCTATTCTGGCTCCATGCATAACTGACCACTCTGATCTTCAAAGGGACCAATTTTGTCCCTTACTACGCTTTTAATGTACCTGCAGAAGCCCTTAAGATTTTCCTTCATATTATCTGCCAAAGCAACCTCATGTCTTCTTTTAACCCTTCTGATTTCTTTCTTAAGTATTTTTCTTGTATTTCTTAAACTCCTCAAGTACCTCACTTGCTGCCTATTGCCAATACCTGCTATACCTCTCTCTTCTTCTTAACCAGATCCCCTATGGATCCCTTGAAAACCAAGGTTCCCTGTGCCTGTTAATTTTTCCTTTGATCCTGATAAAAACTTTCCAACTCTGTACTCTCACAATTTTGTTTTTGAAGGCTGAACACATTCTTGCCAAAATGCAACTTGTCCTTAAGCATACATTCTAGGTCCTTTCTCACTTCCACTGTATTTGACACTGGCCTTTCTCCACTTTAGAATCTCCACCTAAGGACCAGCCCTATCCTTCTCCATATTTAACTTGAAACTAATGGTATCACTGGATCGAAAATGTCCTTTGCACATATTTCTGTCACCTGCCCTGTCTTGTTCCCTAATAGGAGATCCAGTATTACATTCTCTCTAGTTGGTACCCTCGATATATTGATTTACAAAACTTTTCTGAACACATTTGACAAATTCCAAGCCATCCAGCCCTTTTACAGTATGGGAGTCCCCAGTCAATATGTGGGAATTAATATCTCCTGCTATCACAACTTTATGTTTCCTGCAGCTGTCTGCTATCTCTCTACAGATTTGCTCCTTCAAATCTCACTGACTATTGGGCGATCTATGATAAAACGACATGAGGGTGGACATACCTTACCCATTCCTCAGCTCCAACCATAGAGCCTCTGATCTGTCTTGTCTGAGCTCAGCTGTGATCATTTCCCTCTGTGCAATGCCATTCCACCCCCTTTCATCCCTCCCGCTCTATTGTGTGTGCAAAAATGGAACCCTAGAACATTGAGCTTCCAGTCCTGGCCCTCCTGCAACCAAGTTTCATTAATGGCTCAATAACTATAATTTCATGTGTGAATCAAAGCTCGAAGCTCATCTGTCCTTCCTACAATACTTCTTGCATTGAAATGGAGGGCCTGAAAACATTTTCACAATGACAACCCTTTGATTTCTGAATTTATATTCTGTATTCACATCATTTTTTTCATTTGCCAATCTGCTATCTTCTTTGGCACTCTGGTTCCCATCCCTCTGCACATCCTCCAGAGCACCTTCCTGCAAGAACATTAGTTCCCCCTCCAGTTTATTGCAAACCATCCAATCAGAACAGGTCCCACCTTCCCTGTTAGAGAGTCCAATGGTCCAGAAACCTGAAGACCTCCCTCCTACACTTCTTCAGCCATTTGTTAAGCTGCATTATCCACCTATTATCTACCTGGCAGGTGACACAGGTAGCAATCCGAGATCACAACCTTGGAGGCCCTGTCCTTCAACTTAGCACTTAACTCCCTGAACTCTCTTTTCAGTACCTCATTACCCTTCCTACCCATGTCATTTCTGCTGACTCTCCCTCCTGAGAATGCCGCAAACTCAATCCAAGATATCTTGGACCCTGGCACCAGGGAGCTGGCATACCATCCAGGAGACTCAGTCTCTTTCACAGAACCTCTTATCTGTCCCCCTAACTATGGAATCCCCTGTCACTACAGCTCACCTCCTCTTCTCCTTTCCCTTCTTAGCCACATGTCCAGACTCAGTGCCAGAGACCTGACCACCTTGGTTTGTCCCTGGTAGGCAGTTCCTGTAAAGGTTAAAACCTCATGTGTTTCATTTTTGTTAGTTTTATGACTATCCTTTTAAGAAAGATAGTTGTTTTGTAGTGTTACCATAGTTACTATGACATTATATGTCATAATATCTGGGTGTATGGGGAACTTGCTTTCAATCTTCAAAGAACCATGAAGAAAACATAAGCGAGAGATTTTAAGAAGTCAAAATCTTTATATACCTGTTAGGTTGAAAGGTAAGGTCAAAAGTTTGAGAGAGTCATGGTTCTCAAGGGATATTGGAAACTTGGTTTGAAAAAAGAGGGAGTACTACAATAAATAGAAGAAACAGGGAAAAAAGGAGATGTTTGGGTCCTATTTTGAATGTAAAAAGAATCTTAAGAAATAAATTAGAAAAGCTAAAAGAAGGTATGAGGTGTCTATAGCAAGCAGGGTAATAATAAATCCAAAGGGTTTCTACAAATATGTAAATAGCAAAAGGAAAGTGAGAGATAAAATTGGTCGACTAGAGAATCAGAAAGGACAAATGTATGTGGAGCCAAAAGAGATGGGAGATGGAACAATTTCTTTTCCTCATTATTTACTGAGGAGAAGGATATTGAACTGTGCATGGTAAAGGAAGCATATATATTAATGATCTGGAGGATAGGGCAGTAAATTGGATTAGTAAATATGCAGATGATACTAAAATAGGGGGAATTGTGGATAATGAGGAGGGTTTTCAAAGATTGCAATGGGATTTAAACTGCTTAGAGGAGTGGGCAGAAAGATGGCAGATGGATATAATGCTGATAAGTGTGAGGTGCTTCATTTTGGAAAGAATAATCAAAGCAAGACATATGTGGTAAATGGGAGGCCATTGAATAATGCAGTGGAGCAGAAAGATCTAGGAATAACGGTGCATTGCTCCCTGAAGGTAGGAGCGCATGTGGATAGGGTGGTGAAGAAGGCCTTTAGTATGCTTGCCTATATAAATCAGTGCATAGAATATAGGAGTTGGGAAGTAATGATGAAACTCTACAAGCCATTGGTGAGGCCAAATTTAGAGTACTGTGTGCAGTTCTGGTCACCGATTTATAGGAAGGTTATTAACAAGTTAGAGAGAGTGCAGAGAAGATTGACAAAAATGTTGCCTGGCTTTCAGCATCTGGAAAACAAGGAAAGAATGAGCAAATTGGTCTTTATTCCTTGGAACGTAGAAGGCTGAGAGGGGATTTGATAGAGGTGTTTAACATAATGAGAGGGATTGATAGAGTTGATGTGGAAAGGTTTTTCCCATTGAGAGTAGGAGAGATGGATACAAGAGGTCACAGGTTGAGATTTGACGAGCAAAGGTTTAGGAGTAACATGAGGGGAAACTTCTTTACTCAGAGAGTGGTTACTGTGTGGAATGGGCTTCCAGGAAAAGTGGTGGAGGCAGGGTCAATTTTGTCATTGAAGAAAGAGTTAAGGATGAGAGGGGGGTGGAGGGATATGGGCAGAGTGTTGGTAAGTGGGATTAGAGGTGGGTACTTGGATCAGTGCAGACTAGAAGGGCCAAATTGGCCTGTTTCCATGCTGAAATTGTTATATGGTTATGTGGTTATATGATATTCTGAATTACTATCTTATCACTCCAATAAACCAAACTCCGTTTTATCTCATCATCTTATTTCATCTTATTTAATTTTAATCATTTTAATTTTGGTTTAACTGGTTAAAGAAAACTATCATTATATAGAATGCTTTATTTATTCAAGTTATGAAAATCTTGATGCAAAGTTCATGCAAATGTTTAATCGTTATCACCTGTAAGTAAAGCTACTTACAGCTGAAAATACAAAGTTTGGTTCATTGGAGTGATAAGATAGCAATTCGGTTTATCGTCACTTATGTTTTTGTGAAGATGGCATGTTTTGAACTTGGGAAATATGAGAGATTGGAAAGTGTCATCTACAGTTATTGAGTAGAATAGCCTGGGGTTGCCCTGCACTGTCTGTTTCCTTTCCCTCTCTTGACTGTCACCTAGCTACCTTCCTCCTGCCTCATAGGTATGATTTCATCCCTGTAACTCCTGTCTGTCACACCCTCACCCTCCCGAATGATCTGGAGTTCATCTGAGTCCAACTTCATTTTCCTAAGGAGCTGCAGCTGGATATACTTCTCGCAGATGAAGTCATCAGGGATACCATTCTGCAAGAGGAGCATGTCCCTGCCCTGGCTGCCATTCCCACTCTCTATGAAATAGAAAAAAAGTTTAGAAAAAGCATATCCTTACCTTGCCTCAACTCCTGCATCTTTTCTTCAGTCTCTACTCATCGAAGCCTTGTGAACCAAAGCCTCAAATTCCAACTCCGTTTGTCACTCCCACAATAGACAGGTTCTACCATTTATTGTTATTGCAAAAATTAGCTGGTTCTGTTAAAAAATAGATTTTTTTTACAGTTAACACATTAAAAACAATTGTAATCAGTGGGATAGAAATTAAAGAAATAATGCAATTATTACAACAACTTGCCTTTCAGAGCCAGCTCTTCAGCGCTTGACGTCCTGCTTTGCGGAAACTGCCAAAATGTTTGGCCTGGAAGTCAGCCTGAAGAAAACTGAGGTCCTCCATCAGCCAGCTCCCCACCATGACTACCAGCCCCCCCACATCTCCATCGGGCACACAAAACTCAAAACGGTCAACCAGTTTACCTATCTTGGCTGCACCATTTCATCGTATGCAAGGATCGACAATGAGATAGACAACAGACTCGCCAAGGCAAATAGCGCCTTTGGAAGACTACACAAAAGAGTCTGGAAAAACAACCAACTGAAAAACCTCACAAAGATAAGCGTATACAGAGCCGTTGTCATACCCACACTCCTGTTCGGCTCCGAATCATGGGTCCTCTACCGGCATCACCTACGGCTCCCAGAACGCTTCCACCAGCGTTGTCTCCGCTCCATCCTCAACATCCATTGGAGCACTTTCATCCCTAACGTCGAAGTACTCGAGATGGCAGAGGTCAACAGCATCGAGTCCACGCTGCTGAAGATCCAGCTGCGCTGGGTGGGTCACGTCTCCAGAATGGAGGACCATCGCCTTCCCAAGATCGTGTTATATGGCGAGCTCTCCACTGGCCACCGTGACAGAGGTGCACCAAAGAAAAGGTACAAGGACTGCCTAAAGAAATCTCTTGGTGCCTGCCACATTGACCACCACCAGTGGGCTGATATCGCCTCAAACCGTGCATCTTGGCGCCTCACAGTTTGGCGGGCAGCAACCTCCTTTGAAGAAGACCGCAGAGCCCACCTCACTGACAAAAGGCAAAGGAGGAAAAACCCAACACCCAACCCCAACCAACCAATTTTCCCCTGCAGCCGCTGCAACCGTGTCTGCCTGTCCCGCATCCGACTTGTCAGCCACAAACGAGCCTGCAGCTGACGTGGACTTTTACCCCCTCCATAAATCTTCATCCGCGAAGCCAAGCCAAAGAAGAAATATCATCCACTCATTTAAAAGAAGGTTGGCTGTCCATTAATCAGGCTTAATCTGGAGCCATCACAGCAAATAGGCTTCCTACTCTGTGAACTGATACTTAAAACCATTCAGTTCTCATACAGAATCGTGAAATTAAATCATTAATTCTGTTTCTTATTCCACAGATGCTGACTGACCAACTGAGTTTTTCCAGCATTTTCTCTTACACTTGTGGACTGAGAAATATACAAAAGTTCATGATACTCCTTGAAAGGTTCATTGCATCAGCATAGAGGTAACCATAGCCTGTGGCAGGAGAACAAAAAAATGATTTCATCAACTCCGTTGCTGGAGACTGTGACTTCTTGCTAACTCTAGTTAGAAATTATGGTATTTGGATTGAAGTCCTGCCTCATCAGTTCTTTCTCCAATCGTCACACAAAGATGGTTGCCACATTTCCTACCTTATAATTGTGATTTAGCTTCAACATCAATTAATTGTCTCAACCTACGACTGTACAAGGCATTAAATAAATGCAAATCTTTATTTCAAATCATTATTTTTTTTAATAGAAACTGGTGTATTGTCAGCAAGACAGTTAAAATAAATCTGTTTCATACGCCACAAATCCTAAATTACTGACAACCCACAAATTGTGGGCATTTTGAATTTGTGCAATTGTATAAAATGGTTGATTGTCTTTTATTGGATATAAAATGTGTTGCCAATTCAGTTCATCCTTTGTAAAACATTAGGCAATTGTCCTTTTAGTTTTTATTCTGAGTCCTGTTGAAAATACTACTTGAAGTAAGAGTGTTTAAGTTCAATTCTGTACACCACTAGAAAGAAGGAGATAAAGACTTTCATGTTGTTAATTTTGCAACTTTTGGTCCTCTGAAAGTACCTTACAGTCAATGAAATACTTTAAAGTGCAATCACTCTTGTGTTATTATTTGCCCAATAGGTGACACACCGACCACATATCCTCTCCATCGTAAACACTGCTTTCTGCCAGCTCCATAAAATTTCCACACTCTCCTCTTGCTTCAGCTGATGAAATTCTTATGCCTTTGTTTTGACTCTCTTCAGAGTCTTCATCTGCTAATTGTCATAACCCTAGCTCTGAAAACTCTGCTTCTTGTATGTTAACTGGCAACAAACCCTATTCACAGATCAGCCTTGTTTTAGCTGAGTTATACTGATTGTCCTTTGAGACTTGCATCAGTTTTAGAATATGTTCAGCCCTCCTTACCTGTAAGTAGTGACAAGTTTACTTATTCTACCCTAGCTCACAGCTCCTTTTGCTGCCAAGTCACGGAGCTTTAGAATTGCCTTCCTAAATGTCAATGCTCTGAAAAAAATTTTTTTAGGCCAAACCTTAATTTCTTTTTATCTGATGACATCAACACTTACTTGATAATGCTCCACTTTGGTCATATTATCCGAGTGTTTCTACATTGACCTAGAATCCATAAAGGAACTTTGCTTTATTATTCCATATGGAGAAGCTTCTCCTGTAGTAAAACAGAAGTTTCTAAGAGGATCTGCTGAGAATAAGTTCTTCAGCCTTTCAGTTCAGCACGGTATTATTCTCATTCTGAGCTGCCATTCACTTCTCTTCTTCTCCTGGCATCTTCTGAGTTATTTTTGATTCATATCATCAAGTAATCAAGGCTACCGTATCACACTGCTTACATTTTGTTTTCTTCTGTAATTCTTGGAATATTTTCGATGACCATCCCAGATTTTGTTTGGACATTTCTTCACTGGTATTCTTCAGGATGCCACATGTTGTGAACTAATAAACCCTGATTAGTACTAACAAAGGAACAGTAATGGAAAATTCACCAGATAAAAGTAACTTCAAAATAATAGTTTTTGTTCAACTATTAATAACATAACATTTCTTGCTTATCTCTAAACTTAACTCTAAATTTAATCCCACCAAACGCAAATTAAATGTGTGTGTAAGTCCAAAACCATTACAGTTTAAATTTGATTCTGAAAAAGTCACTTTTAAAAGTTGCACTTCAAATATCTTGTTGACTTCGGGGTCTTTTTAAATCTCAGTTCAGAAGTAATTATGAAGCAAATTTAAACATTATATTTTCAAATCTCTTTAAACTTACAAGTTTCTTGAGAGTTGTCTTTCAGAGAGATACTTTTCAAACAGGAGTGACCATCTTCTGGGCACAAATGAGAAGTGGTCTTACTTATTTTTTGTGTTATATCTCCTGTGAATAGGATGATACAAATCTTGTCTTTTCAGGAGGTCAAATATTCTGTCTTCTTTACTTTTCTTCCATGATGAAACTGTACTCTTTATTTTTAAAAGAGCCATCAGAAAGTGGTCTCCCTTTTGAAATCTTTTTCTGTATCCCCTTTGATTAGGAGTAACATACAACAGCACCTCTTCCGGTTACCGTAATTCAACCTTGTCTTTCACAAGGGTCCCACTCCTGTGTGTCCCACAGCATCTTGACTTCCGAACTGATTTAAAAATGTCTCAATTTTCCAATATATTTTCAAAATCATGTGACATGACATCATCAACAAGACAATCTCAATTCTTGGAAACCATGTACTGGAATCTTTAACAGTTTTAGATTCATTTCAGCAAAGCCTCTTGCCTTTTCCAAAACCACACCCTATCCATAGCAACCTCTAACCTCATTTTTATTCCAAGAGGTTTATATAGTTTGGCTGGTTCCAGAAAGACGAATGATCCTGTTTTTGTTTAAAAAAAGATGGCTTCCTTCATCAGTTCTTATTGAATACTTAGATACTTCAGTTTTTAATGAAGCAAACACTCCATTGTTCTTGAATTAATTGAAATCCACTTCAGTTCCATTAGCTCTGTCTTTCTAGACATGTGGACTCCAAAAATGACCTCATTTTTGAGTGTATTGTAAATGTGATGATCTGTGTGTGAGCCCACAATTCCCTCACTAGAAATACATTTAACTCTACAACATACTTTACTAAGACATTTTTATATGAAATATAGCTTAAATATTAACATTAACACAGATCCATTGTATACATCAGTCCTGAGGTTAGGGGTCTTCCTACAAACGAGGGCTGATGTTATGCTCCTCAACTTTGCAAGACCTAGAGCAAAAAACAAAAGCCCATATAAGAGTCACTTACGTCAGCTTGACCAACTGCAGCAGCGTTCTCTGAAGAGGATTGCTTGGCGAGACAAGGCCTCCAATACTGAGGTCCTTTCTCGAGCCGCAATGCCAGCAGTTTCAACTTTGGTGATGTCAGCCCGACTCCACTGGGCAGACCCATTGTCAGAAAGCTGAGGGAAGACTGCCCAAGGACATCTTTTATGGACAACTGCCCAGTGGTACCCGAAAACGAGGAGGCCAGTGATTATGGTACAAGGAAGTACTGCACAGGAGCCTCAAGAAAGCTGACATTGCCCCATCAATGTGAGAGGATCTGGCTCAAGATGGCTAACAGTGGAGGGACACCATCAGAGAAGGTGTAGATGCTGCTGAGAACAAGCTCAAATAGGCAACAGAGAAAAAGCACAGGAAGAGGTACAACAGAGCTTCTTCCCCCAGGCCTCACCTGCCAAGAATGTGGCAAGCAGGGCCCGTCAAGGATCCATGAAACACCACTCCAGGACGCAGCTATCAAACCCAACAAACTAACTGAAAGGAACCATTATCTTCATCATCCTGGAATGGAGAGCCAGAAGAAGATTCTCATTCTGAGCTGCCACTCACTTCCTCTCCTATCATCTTGTAACTGAATTATTTCCTATTCATGCCAACAAATAATTGCTTCCCAAGTAATACCATTTACTTGTTGTTTTCTTCTGTAATTCTTTGTCTATTTCTGAAAATCATCCCAGATTGCCTATCTAAAGTGCAAATCTGCACGCTCTAAGTTTCTTCTCCACATCGTCTTTAAATACCACTGACCAAATCTTCCATTGGAACTCTCAACTCCTGCCCTTGTCTTGTCATCAAGAGACCATCCATTAATCTAATTCGCACTTATAACTCAGAAGAGAAGTCCTGCAATCTATCTAACTTGATTGCAAACTAAACTCCTTCAAATGTCCCAAGAGATGTCCCACTAATTTATCTCACTTATCCACAAACCATATCCGTCACATCTGATAAAAGGCTTGTGAAACAGTTTTTAGTTCCTTTCAACACTTTAACTTGAACCTACCCAGAGGGTTGCTCATAGCCAGACCAGGTCATTCTGGACTGGTCGACCTACATGTGATATGTTCCAGTCTTTTAGTTAATAAAAGCCTTGGTTTGGATCAACAAGTCTTTGGTTCTTCACTAAATGATTCATCGTCGTCCAGGCCTGAAGGTGGTGTCTGAATTCAAGGTTTTATTACCTCATAAAGCAAAAATACTGTTACTATTACAGTAATATTTTAAATTCATTCAACCTTGCTTCTCTCATACCCATTGCTCCCATCTAGTCTATTTAATCATTACAGCCAAATATTTTTAAACATCTAGTCTACCTCAAGGATGTAAATTGCTCCAAACTGTGTCGGTGCCAAGGGAGGGGAGGGCATGCGCAAGCATTCCCCCCACTCCAATGAGGTATTCTGATCCCCCCTCCACCCATGGCCAGATTTTATGTTTTTGGCCAGACCATCTGGCTTTTCAGTAATCTGTCCTCCATTCAGCGCCACCTCAAGTTGGATGCTAATTTGTCCTCCAATGGGGCGTAGGGGCAGAAAGGGGCACTTACCATGTTAAGTGCAGCATTCCGGAGTCCGTAAGCCATATGCAGCCATGTTTAATCTTCCGTGCATGCGCAAGTGACGGCGGGTGCATGCGCAATGGATTGGAGTACCGGGGCCACTAGTGTCACTTCTCCCTTCATTCGAAGGAAGAGGCACTAGTGACCCTGGTGCTCCAATCCATTGTGCATGTGCCAACCAGCACTCGCGCATGCGCACAAGAAGAAACACGGTCGCGCACATCCTATGGTCCTCGGGACGGCACATTTTACATGGTAAGTGCCCCCTTTCTGCTCCCCCCCCCCATGAATGAGTTTTCGAGCATCAGATTGTGTCCCCCACTGTTACACTAATGTCCCCCACTAAGACTTTTTCTGGCACTGACCCTGACTCCAAATGAAAGACAAGTCATAGTTGAATTTTGGTTAAGGGGTGGACCAAAATCAAATTATAACATGAAGCAGCATTAACATGGAATAAGAGGCAGGAGAATCAATGAAATCTAATCAGTAAGATTCAGATAAGCTGTCAGTCTTAGCTCAAGCTCCACGGCAAGCTGATCCTATTGAATATTAACCTTGACTGTGCTGAGAGAGAGATGGAAAGAAAGAGAGAGAGAGAGAGGAAGAAAGGAAGAGCAAGAAAAAAGTGAAGGGAGCGAGAGATAGAAGGGAGGGGGAGAGAAAACGAGAGCAAAACTGAGAAAGACAGAGGCAGATTTAGGCGTAGACAGACGCACAGAGAGTGAGAGAGAGAGAGAATGGGATGGAACTGACTAATTGGGGGAGTTTGTGAGGGTGTTGTAGACGTATCAAAAACGTATCTATCAAGATCTGTGAAAAAGCATCTAGTCTCAGGCACGTCAATGATTTTTACAAATGGCTCCTTAATTTCCTTAATATAAATATTCTGGGGCCTTCAACCCTTTATAGATATCTATGATCCATCTGCCCTCATTATAAAATCATTTTTTCATAATTGGAAACCTATACCAGGGTGAACCGTTCTACTGGATCCACTTTGACAGGCCCACCCTTAATTTCTTCATTGTATGACAGATACATTCAGCAAACATATGTCAGCTAGACCACAGCGCAAATTCATAATGCACCGAACCAACTGAATCTAGAGCTGACAGTAATACCACCTGGTTCCAGAACAGTTTTCGGCTGCAAACCAAGGGATAGATGAATTGGAAAGTACACAATTCATCCACATAGATCAAGAACGATAACATTGCAATTGGCCTTGCTGTTTCTGAGATATGGAGCCTGATTTCTGGTCTAATAGGTTAACATGCAGAAAATAAGGGATGTGAGGGTGATCATCCCATTGGCTGTGAATGCCACTTAAAATGAAACCTAAAATGGATGACTACACACTAGGTGAACAAGTGACTGGAAAGGAGCAAAAATATCTTTCCAAGCCCATGAATTTTCTAAAAGAAATAATTGTTAAATACAGAAAAGTTTTGCAGGTGTAGGATGGAAATTGGCAATGGTCCAAGGGGAGAGAATCAACAGTTTCCCTCTGATATCTAATGTGGAGACCAAGGAAGTGATTTAACAAAAAAGATGTTTTTATTTTACTTTGATAACAATTCATTCTTTTAAATGTCAACTACATTCCATATAAATATCTCAAAATTTAGGTGCACTACATCCAATCCTGATTCACATCAAACTGCCAGAATATTTTTCCAGAGTCAGATGTCCACTAAAGAGGTCAAACATCATGCAACACAAGCTAAAACCTTACTGAAATAAACCAAACCTCCATTCAACAGCTGTTGCAGAACAGGTTCGCCAAGCATTGGGCATCATGTTCTTGCTTTCCTCTTTATTTAGAGGGCAAGGTGCTGACATTGGGACCCCTTGCAAGGTGGGTTCAAAACTGGCTGCAAATTGCTCAAACACTTTTAAAGAGAGTATTTAAATGAACAGCAAGTGTGGCATTCTCTTTCAGAGCTATTCATTCAGAGGGAGCCCCAGTGGTAGTACCAGTCTGGAGGCTTTGAACCGTAATTTGGGCAACTGAGGGAATGCAATGGATCATGAACAGGAGGTATTAAAACGAGCAAATAATGAGATGCTGGCGGAATGGAGCATCCATGGATAGAAATGGTCAGTCATCACCAGATCTGGACTCTTACTCAGGTATACTTTTATCTGAGGTGAAAGTGATGGACATTATCCAAAAAGAGTCCTAAAAACACTTTACCTGGAATTCTGTGTTCATATGTAAAGGTTTTCTTTGACCACTCAGATTTGTGTGAGATTTTTAGGGTGGCCTTCACCATGTGTCTGGTCTACTCTCTCTGTGGACAACTCTCATCTTCCTGGACACCAAATCATTTGAGTAAATGTTTCAACTTGCCATGCAGATTTGCTCATGTTCATAATGGTAATGCTACACCACACATGATAATTAGGCCTGAGCGAATGGAGTAATCATTATTATTGCATGCTTAAATAAATGAAAGCAAGTGGATTAACTTCAAACCAAGTTTATTAACTGCATACACTAAGGGAGAAAAGCAAAAGAACATGGCCACTGAAGTGTGCCAGCATAAAGAATTCCCCTGGAACCACAGTAACTGATATACAGTGACTTATCTACATCCCCTTTCCTTAGCTCATGATTCATACCATGACAAAGTTACTTTGTTAAACTTCATCACCCAATATTTAGCAGACACATTCAGTAACTGAAATAACAACCATATATAAGAAAACTAAATATAAGAAAACTCTCTACTACATGTAAAATATCAATATCAATTACTATAGACAAACAAATATATATGCTGTAAAACACAATTCAGTCTCTATATTTGGGATATGGCTTATTAACATGACCTGAGCATGTTCTATACAGATTTTCATTTGTGTTTGAGGGTGGCTCAGCTGGAGGCATCTCATCCTGAAGCCACTCCTCTTTGGACCTACTCTCATGGGAGTGTTGTAGTCTTTTGACCCAGGTTGAGGATCCTGATAGTCAGTGTCACTTAGACTGGGCTGTGCTGGTGCAGGTTCAGCTATAGGTAGAAGGTGTTGGTGATTCCTTCTGTAGAGCTTTCCTTCTGAGCGAACAAGATAAGATCTGGGTCCCTTGCATCTCTCCTTTACGATGCCTGTCTGGTTGTAACCCTTGTGGGGTCTGCAGCCTGATGACCTGTCCTTCCATTAAAGGCTGAAGTGATTGGCTTGACCTGTCATTGCGCAACTTGCGTTGAGAAGCTGGGATTTTACCTCTTGTGGCTTACGCCTATGGCTTAATTGAGACAGGGAGAGTAGAGCGTGTTTGCCTTGACCTTAGTCTTTGTGCCTCAAGTCTTTGTGTCTCGTGGGACATTTCTGAGATTTAGGAGATTGAGGAAAACAGTTCTATCTCTGTGAGATATCTCCAGGAGCTGCTTGGTGCTGCAGACAGCTCTTTCAGCTAATCCATTAGATTGGAGATACGCTAGGCTGCCGGTGTCATGAGTAAAGTCCTTGAATCGCTGGCTTGTAAACTGTTTGGCATTGTCTGATATGAGGATGTGTGATGCTCCCTGAACTGAAAAGTGTTTTGTGATGACCGTCACTGAGGTAACATCACAAAACAGGTCAATCTCATACCAGCCTGAATATGAGTCCACTAGTATCAAATACCACTGACAGTGCCATTCAAAGATATCTATTGCCACAGTTGACCAAGGCAGGTCTGGAACTGGATGGAGGAGGAGTGGTTCCTTTTGCTGGTTACACATAGAGCATGACTGTATCTCCTTGTTGATGTCATCTGTCAACTATGCCTCCTGCTCTCTGTCCAGTAGGTTCTGCACCAGGATGCCCGACATGCATAATGCTGATGTACTCCTTTTGCAGTGACCCAGGAATGACGGCTCTCTGGCCTTTCATGATGACCCTGTCTTCAATAGTTGTTTGTCTCTGAAAGGAAAATAAAGATGAATAGCATGTGGAAGGCTACGCTGTTTGTTGGGTCACTCATAGTGCAAGGTTGGGTCATCTGCTATGTGTCTCGTTAACTCCTCCAAGCGAGAAGATGATATGTAGTTGACTTTCATCATGTCAAAGGTGTCTTCCTCATCAGCTTGTGGAACTGCTGGGCATTTGAGACAGAGTGTCAGCCAGGTGCATGTGTTTTCTGATTTCATACATGAGGGTGAAGCTGTACTTTTGAAGTCATAACATCATCCTTTGTAGTCTTGTCAGTGCTGCATTATGAGATAATAAAGAAAGCCATGCTTAAAGCTTATGAATTAGTTCGTGAAGCTTACAGACAAAAATTCAGGACTTTTGGGAGATCAATGAATGAATCTTCTATGGATTTTCCTATGAATAATCTGTGTTTTTTGACCGATAGTACACATGAAAAGAAATAAAGAATGATTACAACAGATTAAGATAACTGTTGTTAGATGAAGAAATCAAAATAAGTGTTCCTAATGATATAAAATCATACTTAGATGAAAGGGAAGTAGAAATTTGGCAAGAATCTGCTAAGTTAGCCAATGAGTCTGCTCGGACCCACAAGGTTAAGTTTATACCCAATAAAACCTTTAAAAAGGTTTATGTGGTTCATTCCATTAAATTTGAAAATAAATCAGGAAATAATGTGAGAATTAAAGATGAAGGGAAACAGGAAAGGGAAAATCTGCAAGTCCCCTTTGTCATTATTGCAGAAAACCTTGTCATGCGATGGCAAATTGTTATAAGCTGAAGGAAAAGATATAGGCAACACAGATGCCTGTGTTCAAAAGAAAACAAAGAAAGTTTCAGATCTGCTGACAATATTAGGGAAGAGTTTAAATATTTTGTGTTAAAGGGTTTGTTTTCAGTAAAGGAAGGGGCACCACAAGTGCTAGTGAACATACTTTGAGACAATGGGGCAGCCCAGCCACTTGTGTTGAACAGTGTTTTGGAGTTTGGTGATGAAGACTGCCAAGGATGAAATAAATTTAATCTGAGGTGAAACAGAGCTCGTATCTTTGCATAGGATATTGTTGAAGTCAGAAACAATTAATGGGAATGTAACTATCAGCATTCGAGAGAAATTTACCAATAGATGGAGTTTCAATGATTTTGGGGAATGACTTGGCGGAAGGTCAAGTGGGTCCTCAGGTGAAATTGACAGAGAAGCCAGCTATTGATGAAGTAAAGCCAGATTTTGAATTCTATCCAGCCTGTGCAATGTGCAACTTGGGCAATGGCCAATAAACTTGATAAGGAAGATAAAATTATTGATAAGACAGAAATGTTTTTAGATTGGTTGGATATGTCAGAAAATTTTCTTGTAGACCAGAATATTGATATTGAACCTGAAAGTAAGGATTTTTTTTTATCATGAAAGGAATTGATAGGAAAAGAGAAAGCAGATATTGACCTTGCTGAATTGAGAAATAAGGTTTTATCTGAGGAGGAAATTGAGAAAGTGCCATTTGGATATTATTTAAAAATGTTGTGCTTATAAGAAAGTGGATATACCTGGTAAGGAGGAATGGACAGTTATTCATCAGGTTGTAGTTCCTAAAGAATATAGGAATTACATTTTAAACTTGGTCCATAGCACACCCTTGGTGGCCATTTTAGAATAAAGAAGACTATAGATAAACTAACAAAACACTTTTATTGGCTTAATTTAAAGAGGAATGTTGTGACATTTTGCAGAATGTGTCACATTTATCAGGTTGTGCATAAACCTAATCAGGGGCTGCCAACGGCACCATTACAACCTCTACCTGTCTGAGTAGAACCCTTGTGTTGGTCTGTTGCCTAAGACAAAAGTTGGTAATCAGTACTTGTTAACTGTTAATTGTGCAGCTTCCCGGTTTTCAGAAGCTATTCCACTTAGGAACATATAAACTAAATTCATATCAAAAGCTTTCGTTAAATTCTTTATATTAGTTAGTGTGATTGCTTAAGGAAGTTCAATTGGATCAAGAAAGTAATTTTATGTCAAGACTTTTCCAACAAATTATTTATAAATTGGGATTTAAACAAATTACATCATCTACATATCATCCTGAAACTCAAGGAGCCTTGGAGAGATTTGATTTCACACACAAGACCATGATGTGATAATGGGAAGGATTGGGATGAGGGTGTCCATTTGCTTCTGTTTGCAGTAAGAGAGTCTGTACAGGAATCATTAGGCTTCAGTCCGGTTGAGCTGGTGTTTGAACATCAAGTCGGGGGACCTTTAATGTTGTTGAAAGAACAGTGGGTTGATGAGGAGGTGCAGTTGAAATTGTTGGATTATGTTTCAAAGTTTAAAGATCACTAGAAAAATGTATAATGATTTTGAGGAGAATTTAAAAGTGGCTCAAAATGAAATGAAAGTTTGGAATGACAGAAGAGTTAGTCAGAGAAGTTTTAAACCAGGAGATTAAGTGTTAATTCTGTTCTCAACAATGTCTAATTATATTAGAGCAAGATCTTCTGGGCACAATGATAAAACATCTAACATGGGCGAAGCTGGCTGCATAGTTGAAACTCTTGGGAGAAAATGTGACAACGCACAATGCTCTTATGAGAGCCATTTTAGGGAATGGGTGTTTGGTAGCTTTTTGAAAGTCAATTTTAATGATATTTTAGCTGAGAGTGAATTATGTCATGCTCAGGTGAGTTGCCTTGGTTATGCTGTTGCCCAGGGAGGATTAAATCATTTTCAGGTTGGAATTCTGATGGTTTCTGAATTTTTTTATGCCAACAGATAAGAAAGTTATTGCAAGATTTTTAGGAAGGGTAGGATGGAAAGTTCTGTGAAAATTTTGTTGACATTGCCTTTCCCTTGATTGATATTTTGAAGAAGAGTGAAAAGTTTGTTTAAACCACTTTTTGTCAGGAGGCAGGACATGGGTATGTCATGGGCACATGCTTAGGACACTTGATTTTTAGAGGCCATTTGCTTTGGCGTTTGTACCAGTGGGGATGCAGCTGGAGCTGTGTTATGGCAGG
This sequence comes from Narcine bancroftii, assembly GCF_036971445.1. Taxonomy (NCBI): domain Eukaryota; kingdom Metazoa; phylum Chordata; class Chondrichthyes; order Torpediniformes; family Narcinidae; genus Narcine; species Narcine bancroftii. The sequence continues at coordinate 125,566,460 of NC_091473.1, read as the reverse complement.
GGGGTGGTTACAAGGGTGTTGAGAATCCAGTGGCTTGTGAATTTGAAAGATTGAACCTTAAAGAAACTTTCTAGATTTTGTCCTGGACTGTAATGATTTGAGTATAACACACACACACACACACACACAAGCACACACACACGCACACACACACGCACACACACACGCACGCACGCACGCACGCACACACACGCACACACACACGCACACACGCACGCACACACGCACACACACACACACACACACACACACACACTCACACCTGCTCATAGTTGGGGATAGATTTAGTGTTAAGGATTGTTTAAAAGTTAAGACAATAGTTTAAGAGTTAGAAATAAAATTAGTGTTTTAAAATTAAACACCGTCTGGTTCATTGTCTATTGCCTTCTCTGCACTCTCTTCACTCTGTTTATATCCTTCCTATAATTAGGCGACCAGAACTGCACACAGAACTCCAAATTAGGCCGCACCAACGTCTTATACAATCTCAACATCACCTCCCAACTCCTATATTCCATGCAATGATTGATAAAGGCCAGCATACTAAAAGCCTTCTTCACCACCCTATTCACGTGAGTTTCTACCTTCAGGGAACGATGTACCGTTACTCCTAAATCTTTCTGCTCTTCTGTATTCATCAATGCTCTCCCATTTACCACGTATGTCCTGTTCTGATTCTTCTTACCAAAATGAAGCACCTCACACTTATCAGCATTAAATTCCATCTGCCATTTTTCAGCCCACTATTGTAAGGTAAAACATCATGAGATGGGAATGTGTAAGGAGTTACCCTGTCAGGGCTGTAACAAGATGTGAATGCATCCTTGTACTTACAAGATAAGAGAGACATTGATGGATTGAGAGGCAGGAAGCTAGCAGGGAAAGGATAGCAACAGTTTTAGTCATTGGACAAGTAATGATATGATGATGTTCTAAGCACGTATCCAAGGGTATAAAAAAATCACCATTTTGCTGATAACGGCAGAATGCATTCTCCAACTAACATTGTTAGTTGCAAGTGTTACAATCCGGTAATAAAGAACAAAGAACCCTGATTTCGACTCAGTCTGGTGTTTGTCTCACTCATTCATGAACAAAGCAGACCTAACACTTTTCTAAGCAGCCCAAATCCCTCTGCAATCCTTGAAAACCTTCTTCATTATCCATTATTCCACCTATCTTAGTATCGTCTGCATATTTACTAATCCAATTTACCACCCCATCATCTAGATCATTAATGTATATAACGAACAACAATGGGCCCAATACAGATCTTTGAGGCACACCACTGGTCACCGGCTTCCAACCTGACAGACAATTATCCACTACCACTCTCTGGCCTCTCCCTTTCAGCCAATGTTCAATCCATTTGACTATCTCAAAATTTATACCTAAAGACTGCACCTTCTTAACTAACCTTCCATGTGGTACCTTATCGAAGGCCTTACTGAAGTCCATATAGACAACATCCACTGTGCTACCCTCATCCACATTCCTAGTCACCTCTTCAAAAAATTCAATCAGATTGGTCAAACATGACCTTCCTCCCACAAATCCATGTTGAGTGCTTCTAATCAGACCCTGTCTATCCAGATGTTTATAAGTACTATCTCTAAGAATTTTCTCCATTAATTTACCTACCACAGACGTCAAACTTACAGGTCGATAGTTGCCAGGCTTCCTCCTTGAACCCTTTTTAAATAACAGAACCACATGCGCAATGCGCCAATCCTCCGGCACTATCCCCATATCTAATGACATTTGGAAAATTACCACCAGAGCCTCTGCTATTTCCTCCTTCACTTCTCTCAATGTCCTGGAGAAGATCCCGTCTGGTCCCGGAGACTTATCCACCTTTATACTCTTCAAAAGCCCTAAAACTACATCTTTTGTAATCTCTATATTCCCCATATTTACCCAATTTGCTTTTTTTATCTCACATCTCCCAATATCCTTCTCCTTAGTGAATACCGAAGAAAAGAAACTGTTCAATATCTCCCCCATTTCTCTAGGCTCCACACACAGTTTTCCGCTCTGATTCTCTAAGGGACCAATTTTGTCTCTAGCTTTCCTTTTACCATTAACATATTTGTAGAACTCTTTTGGATTAGTTTTCACCCTGCTTGCCATAGTTTCCTCGTACCTTCTTTTAGCTTTCCTAATTCCTCTCTTAAGATTCCTCTTACATTCAATGTATCTTTCAAACATCCCCTTAACTCCATGCTTCTTATATCTAATGTATGCCTCCCTTTTTCTTCGAACCAAGTTTCCAATATTCCTTGAAAACCACGGTTCTCTCAAACCTTTTGCCCCTCCTTTTAACCTAACAGGAACATAAAGCTATTGCACTCTCAAAATCTGATCTTTAAAAGACTTCCATCTCTCTACTACATCCTGCCCATAAAACAAATTGTCCCAATGCACACCCTGCAAGTCCTTTCGCATCTCCTCAAATCTAGCTTTTCCCCAATCAAAAACCTCAACCCTTGGCCCTGACTTCTCTCTTTCCGTAATGACATTGAAGCTGATGGCATTATGATCACTGGACCCGAAGTGCTCGCCAACACTAACCTCCGTCACTTGACCCATCCCATTTGCCAACAGTAGATCTAACACTGCTCCTTCTCTGGTTGGCACCTCTACATATTGTTGTAAAAAACTATCTTGCACACATTTCACAAACTCTAACCCATCCAGTCCTTTCACAGAATGTGTTTCCCAATCTATATGTGGAAAATTAAAATCTCCCATAATTACAACCCTGTGCTTATCACAAATATCTACTATCTCCCTACAGATTTGCTCCTCTAGGTCTCGGTCCCCTCCGGGTGGTCTATAATACACTCCTACAAGTGTAACCTCTCCTTTCCTACTCCTCAGTTCCACCCAAATAGCCTCCGTGGATGTGCCCTCTAATCTATCCTTCCTAGGCACCGCTGTAATATTTTCCCTGACAAGCAATGCAACCCCACCTCCTCTTCCCCTCCGACTCTATCACACCTAAAACAACGAAACCCAGGGATACTCAGCTGCCAATCACATCCCTCCTGCAACCATGTCTCACTAATCGCTACCACATCATACTTCCAAGTATTAATCCACACCTTCAGCTCATCCACCTTTTTTACAATACTCCTGGCATTAAAATATATGAATTTCAGAGATTTCCCAATTTTAATCCCTGTTTTCCCTCATCTTTATTAACAACATTATTTACTTTTCCTGCCAATTGCCCTTCATCTTCTTCCAGAGCATTTCCCTTCTCTATCACCTTCCCATCCATATTCAAATACTTACTACAAACTTTCTTTGTTTGCATTCTAACCTTCTCCTTACTGCTCTGTACTATTTTGTTCCCTCCCCCCCCAACCATTCTAGTTTAAAGGATCCTGAGTAGCCCTAGCAAATACCTCTGCCAGGATTCTGGTCCATTTATCATTTATCTAAACTCGCAACATGGTGTCAGAAGTGGGTTGTTCCTGACTTTTCAAGGTTAATGTTTATCATCCAGGATTTGTTTTTTTTTCGAGCGAGGACGACTCAGCCAATCATGACAGCGCATACAATGAATAGGGTGGATGGATTCCATCAGTTGAATCAACAGTCATTTGCAGAGTTATATGATCGATATAGCATGCCTCATCTACATCGCTGTCAGCTTGATCTGGTTCTATCTGGTGAACGGTTCTCCTAGATCTCCAACTATTGTAGGTCTGTTGTTTGGACTTCCAGTGGTTTTTAAAATGATTCCATTTGTTACAGGCATGGCCCTGTAGACCAAAAGCTGGACATGTGTCTCTTTTAGCTGCAGGATCACCTCCACAGTTATTGGAGTTAGCAATAAACTGCGACACAATTATTTTTTTTGGCTGGATCTTCATTTTTGTCTCATACTTTTGTTTACTCATGAACCTGGCCTGGACTGCATCAACATTTGTGACTGAGTTCTCTGGAGAAGCCAGTGCTTTGTTGTGCTCTTCTGTCATCTCATGAATTTGACAGATGGAGATAGCCTTAGCTAATGTCAAATCACTATCACACAGTAGCACCTTTCTCATATTTGTCATTATTAATACCACAGTCTAATCTATCTCTAATTAGCTCTTCACAGACAACTCTAAAACTGTAGTTTTACGCTTTGATTCTTAAATCACTGACATATGAGTCAATCATCTCACCAACTTTCTGATATCGTGTATGAACTTGTATCTTTCCATAGTAACATTGGTTTGAGGGTTGCACATCTCACTAAATTTTTTCTTGAGGCATTCAGGATCCTCTTTGGATTCTGCAGAAAAAAGGATTGGCCCTCCCTCGCTGAGATCTCTCACTCCTCCCACGCACCTGAATGACCGTGAATGGTTGATGGCCTCCCATGCCGCTAGTTTGAGGGGAATGCATGCTCGAGTTCAGGCTGGCTTTTCAGAGTGTGCCGCCGCAATGAAAATATCATATTGTTGTTCAAAGATCCACCTGCTTTTGTCAAAGACAAATGGGTCAGCCCTCTGGAATCCATCCACCCTATTCATTGTATGCGCTGTCATGATTGGCTGAGTCGTCCTCGCTCGAAAAAAAACCAAATCCTGGATGATAAACATTAACCTTGAAAAGGTTAATGGGACAACCCACTTCTGACACCATGTTGCGAGTTTAGATAAATGATAAATGGATTAACTTCAGACCTAGTTTATTAACTATATACATCGAGGATGCAATGTAACAGAACATGGCCACTGGAATGCGCCAGCATAAAGAATCCCCCAGAACCCCATATACAGGATATGAACACAGTAACTAATATACAATTATCAAACATTTTTAAAGAGCATATTTGACAGAATTTGTTGTAGACATGGGTTACAACTCAATGGCCCTTCAGGTACTACAATCCAGAGTTGATTCCTCCCCTCCTGTTTGTGTATCCTCATTCCACCAGCTACCTGGACTTGATGAAGGATTCAGATCCAAACCATTGACATAAAATAAGTGCCACTGACAGAAGAGCAGATGGAGAAGAACAGGTGGAAGGGTCTCTTCAGTGAGAATGGCGTGTCTTTGCAACAGGATGTAGATATATTGAGTGAGTGGTCGAAAACTTGACAAATGCTGTTTAATATGGAAAAATGTGAGGTAATTAATGCACTTTGGTAAGATGAATGAAAGACGGATTATTATCCAAATGGAAAAATGCTGCACTTGAGTAATGTAGAGAGGGACTTTCGCATGAATCAGCAAAAGTCGCCAGCAGGTGCAGCAATTATAGTGAAGAAGGTAAATGACATTTTAGTCTTTGTTGCAAAAGGAATAATGTTTAGAAATAGGAAGGTTTTTTGACAATTGTCTTGGATGTTGGCAGGGCTACACTTGGAGCACAGAACAAAGTCTCAACTCCCTCACCTAAGAAAGGGATAAGTAACACTGGGAGAAATCCCAAGGAGATTCATCGGGCTAATTCCTCACATGAGAGTATTTTCCTAAAGGATGAAAAGGTTGTGAGTGAAGTTGAGACCAAAGGTTTTCTTACTGAGATATATAAGGGGGAATTACAGGTGAGATGCTGAGATATTGAGCTAGTGAGAGAGTTGTAAACAATGGGAGATGAATTCTGAATGTGCCAGTGATTTAAACCTGAGTTGGGTAGAAATCTTGCTTTGCAGAAGGTAGTAAATTTCTGTAATTGTCTACCTCAGAAAGCAGTGCATGCAAGGACATGAGAAGTTTTTGAAGTGGAGGTAGATAGATTTTTGAAAGATTGAGGAATTGTGGGCAATGGGGATCTTTGTCAGAGATGGTGTTGAGTCCTAGATCAGCCGTGATCATGTTGAATGGCAGGTCAGGCTTCAGATGTCAGGCAGCCAATTCCTGCTCTTATCTTCTTGTGTCATCATAAGGATGGGTGGAAATGCCTGGTATGCAACAGTTCTGATGGTTGTCTAGCCATCTCCAATCTCTACCCATCAGGACAGTCTGGAGCAGGGTTTGAACCCTAAATCTTTAGACTCAAAGCCAGGAATGTTATTTATCAGCAGTAGGCACACTTCTGCTCCCAGGCAACTTTGTTAACTATGTTGAACAGACTTTTTTCTATTTCTGATTACCTGCAATGAAATACTTGGAGATTTCAGTAGTGTGGAAAATAAATGACCAATTGCAAAATTTTCAGCACCCTATGTAAAGTCCCAAATATTACCAGTATAGGGGGAAACAACGAGGTCAAGCATATTTGAAAATAATGTTTGATCTAAGGAAAAACTGACGGCTCTGATCTTTGGAGATTTTTTTTTCTTAAGGTCACAACTAATCAATATGCTTTGTCAGAAACATGACAGACTGCAGTGCAATACCTTCAACACTATTTTCTCAAGACCTGTAGCCCAGAAGAAATAATCTCCAATGAGCAGTTCTTGAGACCACTGCCTTTGGTTAACTATTTAAGGGACTGAGTATTGAGGACTACTCTACCATGTTTAAGGATATTTGACGATATTGATGCTTCTGCTGTGGAAGAATATTTTACATATGATACGCTTTTGCTGGCAATAAAGGCGTTTATTGCCAACCTAAATTGTGCTTATTCTGTATGAGAGAACATTTGGAAACCAAACAGGTAGCAGTGGATATGGAGTCAGGCTCGCTAAGGAAGGTGGATTTCCTTCCCTGAAGGACATTAGTGAATCAAATTATTTGTTCTTTGCAGTTACCATTACTGATGCCCCTGTTATACATCAGATTAATTTATTTAACTGAATCCAACTAGTAATCTTGGATTGAACTGATTTAGCGGAAGTATTGCAGCCGGTGGAAAGTCATTGTGGGTTGCTGGTGCCATCTTGGAACTACTCTGGCAAATATCTCAGATGTATGATACATAGAGTGCTGACTGGCTGCATCCTGAGTGTAAAATCCTCCAAAAGGTCATGGACACAGCCCAGGACATCACAGGCAAAGCCCTTCCCACTATCGACAGCATCTAAAAGATACACCACCATCGGAAAGCAGCAGCAATCATCAAGGATCCACACCACTTAGCACAAGCTCTATTCTCACCATTAGGAAAGAGTTATAGGTGACACAAGACTCGCACCACCAGGTTCAGGAATAGCTGCTACCCCTCCACCTTCAGACTCCTCAACCACAAACTCAAACAAGGACTCATTTAAGGACACTTCCTTAGTTTTTTATTATTCTCTCTGTCATGCAGTTTATTTACATTCACTCTTTGTTTACAGTCCTTTATTTGTTTACATGTGTCTGTTATGCACAGTTATTTTTTGTCCACGACCAATAATTGGTAATTCTGCCTCGCCCACAGGAAAAAAAAATCTCAGGGTTGTATATGATGTTGTAGCATGCTGGATGCGATCGAGTGAACAGAATGGAGACACAGACTGTGAGCTCTGAGGTCATAGCAGGAATGTCTATTTAAACTTTGCACGCTTGCTTTTCAGCGGTGTGGTCAGACCGCATGTATGCTCTTCCGCTTGCATCACACCGACGCAAGCATGCACGCCAACTTCCATCATGGAGCAGAAGAGATGGAAGAGCATCACCATCTCTGCTGCGACTGCCCTGCCGACCGTGTGGAACAAGCGGGGCTGGTTCATTGTGGCAGATTTGTGCATCGCCGCAATGTCATGTATGTACTCTGACAATGAACCTGGAATCTGAAATCTGAACTGATCACTACATCGTTAGTTGATCTCGGAATGCTTAGAGGACTGGATTGCTCATGCATTAATATAATCAATACACTACTTTATCATCAGTTGAGAAACAAGTCCTGATGCTGAATAATGTGCCTTTCCTATCTGAGATTTGCCACAGATGTTCCCAGGCACTTCTGTTCAAGGAAAACCCTGTCACTCTACAAAGTCATTCAAGAGTGTGCTATTTGCTAGTGAGATAAACATATCATTTTTTTTTTAAATTAGACCAACAGCCCATGAGCCACTCAATTACACATAATTGACCTACAAGCCCCAAAACGTTTTGAAGGGTGGGATGAAACTGCAGCATGCAGAGAAAATCCACACAGAAATTTTGAAAACATACAAACTTCTTACAGGCAGCAATGGATTCAAATCTTGGTTCTGGGGATGGTGATGTAACAATGTTGGACTAACCCCCACAATAACCGTGCCTCCGTCCCCTCAACCATGCTGAGGGAAACTAGATGGATAACATTTCTGCTTGCTACATCACAGACACACACACAATGCTAGTCTTTAAAATAATCATAAATACAGAAGTATAGAAAACTGAGGCATCTGCAAGCCATTCAACCCTTTGGCTTGTTCTGAGGCTTGGTAAGAACATCTCCACAATTTCAATCAGTACCAGAGCACCACAGGGCTACATTCTTAGCCCCCTGCTCTACTCACTTTCCACCAATGACTGCATACTTAGTACTACAATAACACCATCTATAAATTTGCCTGGTTGTATTAAAGAAAGGTGATGACTCAGCATACAGGAGGGAGATTGAAAGCTTGGCTGAATGGTGCACCAACAACAACTTTCACTCAATGTCACCAAAACTAAGGAGCTGATTGTTGAATTCATGAAGGGAAAGCCAGAGGTGTACGATCCAGTGATCATTGGGGAATCAGGTGGAGAGGGTGAGCAAATTTAAGTTCTTGGGAGTCACCATCTTGCAGGATCTTTCCTGGATCCAGCATACCAATGGCATTATGAAGAAAGCACATCAGTGCCTCTACTTCTTCAGGAGTTTGTGGAAGTTTGTTATGACACCAGAAACCCAGGCAAATTTCTACAGATGTGTGGTGGAAAGTATTTAGACCAGCTGCATCATGTTCTGATATGGGGACAACAATACACCTGAATGTAAAGCACTGCAAAAAGTAGTGGACACAGCCCAGGACATCACAGGCAAAACCCTTCCCACTGTCGACAACATCTACAGAATACAATGCCATCGGACAGCAGCAGTGATCATCAAGGATCCACACCACTTATCACAAGCTCTGTTCTCGCAGCTGCCATCAAGAAAGAGGTACAGGTGCCACAAGACTCACACCACCACGCTCAGAAACTGATGCTACCCCTCACCATCAGTCTCCTCAATGACAAACTCAATCAGGGACTCATTTAAGGACTCTTGCTTGTGGACTTTATTGATTATTTAATCCTTTCTATATTACACAGTTGGTTTGTTTACATTCATTATCTGTTTATGGTTCTTTATTTCTTTACATGTATATGCTATGTACAGTTTTTTTGCACTGGTATGAAAATTTGACATCTCAAAAGTCTTTCTACCTTCTCCCTACATCTCTTTAGCATTAAGAAATACATCTACCTTCTTGATGAACACATTCAATAAATTGTCCTCCCTGGCCTTCCGCATCAAAGAAATCCACAGTTTCATCACTGTCTGGATGAAATAATTTCTCTTAATCTTTTTTCTAAGCTGTTTGTTTAAAGGTAACTAGAGACGAGGGACACATGCAGGATGTGGATGATTGCTGGAGACTCGCTTGAGACTGGCTGAAGGGGTATCGGAAATAGGATGTGAGAGAGCGCTGAAGGCTTCCTGATTGTGTCGGAGGTGGAGGTTGGGTTGCTCCTGGTTTGGACAGATAGCTGCATGGCTGCGGAGGCTGTGGGAGCACTGGAGCTGAAGCCTTGGCCATTCAATGACTCTAGGGAGACTCTCTTTTGCTTCTCTTTCTCTGGTTGTAAAGGGCGCAGGGCAATATTTTGGTGATAGTGATTTTTTGTCTGCCTTATAGTAGACTAAAAGAAATTATGTGTAATATGAAGTTTTCTATTTTATTACAAGACAATAAAATAATCTTGAATCTAAATTGCATATCCCTTTATCCAGAGCTCACAACCCTGATCAAGAATCTGAAACCATTCCCCCAATATCTAGTCTCTCAATCCCTGTTAGAATTTTATACACTTCTATGAAGGGGGAGTCCAATTGAAATATTTTGAACATTGAAAGGCATGGACAAAGTAGCTGTAGAAAGGTTGCTTCCCATGGTGGGAGAGCCCAGGACAAGAGAGCAAAACTTCAGGCTTGAAGAGATTCCGTTCAGATCAGAGATGCGTAGAAATTTCTTCAGCCAGAGAGTGGTACATCTGTGGAATTTATAGTCAAAGTGGAAGTGAAGGTCAGGTCATTGGGTGTATTTAAGGCAGAGATTAATAGGCTCTTGATAAGTCAGGACATCTAAGATTATGGGGAGAAGGCTGGACAGTGGGGTTGAGTGGGAAAATGAATCATCTTATAATTGAATGGCGAGGCAGACTCGATGCCTATTCTGTTCCAATGCCTTATGGTCTTAGATGCCTCTCATTCTTCTTTATTCTACTGAATATAGGCTTACATTTGAATATATTCTCAATGTGAGAATAATTTCCTCATATATGGGTCCTGTCATTCCCAGGAGTAAGTATTACAGCCTTTGATGCATCTCTCCATGCTAAGAAATTACTTTGTAAGATGAGAAGACCAAAGCTGCAAATAAAACTCATGGTCCAATTGAACAGCAGCAAACATTTCTTGTCTCTTTCGCAAATCCTCTTCCCATGAAGCATCTCTGCATTTGTTTCAGAGACTCATGTATAAGGACTTCATTTCTCATTCCCCTTCTCATTCTGCCCCTATTCAGGTAATAATCTGTATTTCTGTATTTAGGATCAAAGTGGACAACTTCACATTCATCCAATTAAATAGCATTTGCCATGCATTTTATTGCCCATCCAAAGACTAAATCACGTTGGAGCCACATTGTATCCTTCGCACAGCTTACGTTCCCCTCTTGCCCTGAGTAATGTACTGGCATTACATTTAATTATTCTATCTATCTATCCATCATATCTATCTCTCTCTCGATCTCAGAAGATCACAAGATATAGGAGCAGAAGTAGGACAATCGGCCATTGAGTCTGCTTTGCCATTCTATCATGAGCTGATCTATCCTCCCACTTTTCCCCATTCTCTGGACTTCTCCCCATAACCTTTGTTGCCCTCAATAATCAAATACCTGTCAATTTTGCCCTTAAATGCACCCAACAACCTCTGTTCCACAACTGCCTGTGTCAATGTTCCACAGACTCATAACCCTCTGCCTAAATAAATTTTTCTACATCTCTGTTTTAAATTTTTATCCTGAAGCTGTCCTGGACTTCCCTACCATGGGAATCAAACTTGTCCCACCTATTCTGTCCAGGTCTTTCATCATTTGAAATGTCTCTGTGAGGACCCCCCTCATCCTTCTGTACTCCAACGAGTATAGTCCAAGAGCTGACAAATGTTCCTCATATGCTAACCTTTTCAGTCCTAGTATCATTCCAGTAAAACTTCTCTGAACCCACTTCAACACCAGCACATCCTTTCTCAATTAAGGCATCCAAAACTGTACGCAGTACTCCATGTAAAGTCTCACCAGTGCCTTACAGAGTATCAACATTGCATTCCTGCTCTACCATGCTATTCCTCTAGAAATGAATGCCAACATTGCATTCACCTTCATCACCTGGAGGTTAACCTTTAGGGTATCCTGCATGAGGACTCCCAAGTCCCTTTGCACCTCAGAGTTTTGAATTTTCCCTCATCCAAGTAGTAGTCTGCCTGTCTATTTCTTCTACCAAAGTGTATGACCGGACACTTTCCATAATTGTATTTCATCTGCCTCCTCCTTGCCTATTCTCCTAATCTATTGGACTCTCTGCATCCTTTCGATGTCCTCACCACACCCACCTTACCATCTATTTTGGTATCATCTGCAAATTTAACCACAAATCCATCTATTCCCTAGTCCAAATAATTTATACACAAGGTAAGAATAAGATGCCCAACACCAACCCCTGCAGAACACCACTAGTAACAGGTAGCCAACCAGAATAGGATCCACTTATTACCACTCTATGTTTCCTGCCTATCAGCCAATGCTCTACTCATGCTAGTATCTTTCCTGCAAATCCATGGGCCCTCATCTTCTTTAGCAGCCTCAGTGTCAAAAGTCCAAATGCACAACACCTACTGCATCTCCCCTGTCTATTCTGCTTGTGACCTCTTCAAAAAATTGCACAAGGTTTGTCAGGAATTATTTTCCTTTAAGGAAACTTTTCTGACCGGCCTATCTTGCCATGAGCTTCCTGGTTCTCTGTAACCTCATCCTTAACAATCAACTCCAATAGCTTCCTAACCGCTGATGTCAGTCTATAATTTCTTTTCTGCTGCCTCCCTCCCTTCTTAAACAGCAGAGTGAAATTCACGAAACTTCAGTCCTCCAGAACAATGTTAGAATCTATTGATTCTGGGAAGATTATTACCAATGCGTCCACAATCTCCACAGCTACCTCCTTCAGAACTCAAGGGTGCATTCGATACACTCTGGGAGACTTATCTACCTTTAGAACATTTAGTTTTAGATTCTCAAGTACCTTCTCTCTCATGATCTTGACTGCATTCACTTCTCTTCTGAGAGAGTCCTTTATGCTACTAATGTCTTCCACAGTGAAGACTAATACACTACTCTAACTGTGGGCAGTTATGGTTAACATAGAAACATAGAAACATAGAAGATAGGAGCAGGAGTAGGTAATTCGGCCCTTCAAATCTGCTCCACCATTCAATGAGACCATGGATGATCTTAAAGTTCAGTACCCCATCCCCGCCTACTCTCCGTAACCCCTAATTCCCTTATACTGAAGAAATATATCTAATTCCCTCTTAAATATATTCAATGAATCTGCCTCTACTGCCTTCTGTAGCAATTAATTCCACAGATTCACCACCCTCTGGGTAAAGAAATTCCTCCTCATCTTGGTCCTAAATGGTTTGCCTATTATCCTCGAACCATGGCCCCGGGTTCTGGACTCCCCCACCATTGGAAACATCTTTTCCGCATCCATTCTGTCCAGTCCTGCCAGAATTTTATATGTCTCTATGAGATCCCCTCTCAATCTTCTAAACTCCAGTGAGTACAATCCCAAATTCCTGCCATTCCAGGTATCAGCCTGGTGAATCGCCTCTGCACTCCCTCCATTGGAAGAACATCCTTCCTCAGATAAGGTGACCAAAACTGCACACAATACTCCAGGTGGGGTCTCACCAAGGCCCTGTACTGCTGCAGTAAGGTATCCTTGTTCCTATACTCAAACCCTCTTGATATGAAGGCCAACATACCATTTGCCTTTTTAACCGCCTGCTGTGTACCTGCATGCTCGCCTTCAGTGACTGGTACACAAGAATCCCTAGGTCTCTCTGCACTTCCCCATCTCCTGATCTATTGCCATTTAAATAGTAATCTGCCCTCTGGTTTGTATTACCAAAGTGGATAACCTCACATTTATCCACATTGTAGTGCATTTGCCATGTATCTGCCCAGTTCCCCAATTTATCCAAATCACACTGGAGCTTCCTGACCTCCTTTTCAGTGCACACAACCCCTCCTAGCTTAGTGTCATCTGCAAATTTGGAGATATTAAATCCAATCCCCTCATCCAGATCATTAATGTAAATTGTGAACAGATGGGGTCCCAGTACAGATCCCTGTGGCACCCCTCTGGTCACCGCCTGCCACTCAGAAAACGAGCCGTTTATCCAAACTCTCTGCCTTCTATCTGCCAGTCAGTTCTCAATCCACATCAATACCTTGCCCCCAATCACATGAGCCTTGATTTTGCATGTCAGTCGTTTATGTGGGACCTTATTGAAGGCCTTTTGGAAGTCCAGGTACACCATATCCACTGGCTCTCCCCCATCTGTTTTACCTGTCACCATCTGAAAGAATTCCAATAGATTTGTCAAGCACAACTTACCTTTTGTAAATCCATGTTGACTCTCTCCGATCCCTTCTCTGCTAGTCATATGCTCCGCTATTACATCCTTAATAATGGATTCCATCATTTTGCCCACTACTAATGTAAGGCTCACCATCTATAATTCCCTGATTTTTCTCTACCCCCCTTTTTAAATAGTGGAGTAACATTAGCTACCCTCTAATCCATGGGTACTGATCCTGAGTCTATCGAGTTCTGGAAAATAATTCTTAAAGCATCTGCTATCTGAATGTCCACTTCCTTGAGTACCCTAAGATGTAGATTATCAGGCCCTTGGGATTTATCTGCCTTCAATTCCATCAATTTCCCCAAGACCATGTCCTTAGAGATACTGATTTCTTTCAGCTCCTCCCTTGCATTGGTCTCTATGTTTCCCAACATCCTTGGGAGGTTATTTGTATCCTCTCTTGTGAAAACAGAACTAAAGTAAGAATTTAATTGGTCTGCCATTTCCTTATTCCCCCTTATATATTCCCCTGATTCCGACTGCAAAGGACCTACTCTGGATTTCACCAATCTTTTCCTCTTGACATATTTATAAAAGCTTTTGCAGTCGGTTTTTATATTTGCCGCAAGCTTACTTTCGTAATTTATTTTTGCTCTCTTGATTAATCCCTTTGTCCTCCTTTGCTGCATCTTGAACTGCTCCCAGTCTTCGGTTGTGGTACTTTTTTTTGGCCAATTGATATGGTCTCTCTTTGGACCCAATGCTGTCTCTAATTTCCCTTGTTATCCACGGTTGAGTCACCTTTTTTGGTTTATTTTTTATGCCAAACCGGTATAAACGATTTCTGCAATTCTTCCATTAGATCTGTGAATGCTTTCCATTGTCTATCCACAGTCAACCCCCCCATAAACACCACCCAATCAATCTTACTCAACTCCCGTCTCATACCATCATAATTCCCTTTATTTAAATTCAGTCTTGGTTTTATTTTCTTCACTCTCCATGTCGAGTGAGAATTTGATCATATTGTGATCGCTCCTACCCAAAGGGCCTCGTACAACAAGATTGCTGATTAGCCCCTTTTCATTGCATAATACCCAATCTAAAATGGCCTGCTCCCGAGTTGGTTCCTCGACATATTGGTCTAGATAACCGTTCCGTAAACATTCAAGGAATTCCTCCTCCTCAGTATTTTTACTAATTTGGCTAGTCCAATCTATATGTAAATTAAAGTCTCCGACAGCTGTTCTCTTATCTAATTTCTCTTTTTATGCCTTCCCTCACCTCTACATTACTATTTGGAGGCCTATATACCACCCCCACTAACGTTTTCTGCCCCTTGCTATTCCTCAGTTTTACCCATATAGATTCCGCACCTTTCGAGTTAATATCCTTCCTGTCAATCGTGTCGGTCCCTTCTCTCACCATCAATGCTACCCCACCCCCTTTTCTTTCTTGCCGATCCCTCCTAAATATTGTATACCCCGGGATGTTAAGTTCCCAGGCTTGCCCACCTTGCAGCCATGTTTTTGTAATCCCAATCAAATCGTTAGTGTAGCGGTTGGCACAAAGCTGTTACAGTGTGAGCAATTGGGTCTGGGGTTTGAGTTATGCACTGTCCACAGGGAGCTTGTACATTCTCCCTGTGTCTGCCATGGGTTTTCCCCAGAGGCTCCAGTTTCTTCCCATCGTTCAAAACTTACCAGCGGGTAGGTTGTTTAGGTGGTATGAACTTGTGGGGTGAAATGGCCTGTTACTGTGCTGTGTGACTAAATTGAAATGTCAAAATATTCATTAATTTCTTCTACAATCTCTTTGTTTCCCATTGCAATTTCTCCAGCGTAATATTCTATTAGCCCTATATCTACTATTCTCTCTCTTTTACTGATACATACAGTATTTAAAACAAGCTTTTCGTATCCTCTTTGATATTATTTGCTGATCTCCTTTCATAATTCATCTTTTACTTCCAAATCATGTTCTTCATTTTCTTATCTAAGTTTTTAACAGCTTCCCAGTCTTTGAAATTCCCATTACTTTTTGCTTTCTTCTCTGCCCTTGCTTTAGCTCTTTGGCTTTCACTTTCCTTTCCAGTCACAATTTTCTCATTTATCCATTTACAGATTTATTTCTTTTTGGTATGTACCTGTCTTGTACTTTCCTAATTGCTCGCAGTAACTCCAGCCATTGCTGATCTGCCATCTTCCCCATTAGCGTGCTTTTCCAAAGAACTTTAACTCTCACGCAACTGTAATTTCCTTTACTCCACTGAAATACACCCACATCAGATTTTAGCTTTCCTTTACAAATTTCAAATTGAAATCAATCATATTGTGATTGTTGCTTCCTAAGGGTTCTTTTACCTTAAGCTCTGTGGTTCCAATGCAAAACAGCTAATGCCCTGGTGAGCTCAACAATCTACTGCAAAAAGCCATACTGTAAACATTCCACAAACTCTCTCCTGAGATGCCTTACTGACCTGGCTTTCTCAATCTCCTTTCATGTTATAATCCCCCATGATTATATATCTATCCATCCATCCATTTATCTGTAGTCTTGATAGAGGGTTCCAGCCCATAAGATTGATTGACTATTTATATCCATGGATGCTGTAGATCTGTTGAGTCCTCACAGCTTCTCTTTGTCACTGTTTATTACTCTTTGTTCTGTCAGTTAATTTTCTGCCATGCCAGCATATCTCCCATTCCATGTACTTTAACCTGACATATTAACTTCTTATGTGGGACCTTATCAAAGTCTAAATGCAGCACACCCAGTGATTCTTCCTTTTCGACAAGTTACATCCTCAAAATCCTCTCTAGAAATTTAATAAGCACGATTTCCCTGTCATAAACATTTTGTCCAGCCTATTAATGCTTTCTAAATGACTTTTATAACATTTTTCAATTCTGCTAGGCTCACTGGTCTGTAATTCATGGTTTAACATTGCTTTTTTTTCTGTGTTACATTGCAGAGTCACATTTGCTTCTCTGACAAACTAGTATGTAGGAAATCTAGGCAATGCAGAATTCTGGAAGATGGCCAGCAATAGATTCATTACTTCCAGTGCCACTTGGGATAAAGATTATTAGGCCTTGGAAATTTGTTTGCTTTTGGCCCTTTTTCATGGTGCTGATACTGATTTCCTTAATTTCTTCCTTCTCTCTTGGTTATCATATCGGCAAGTAATTTCTGTCTCCTTTGTGAAGACAGATTCAAAGTAAATGTGCCATTTCCTTTTCCCTGAATTAAAAATTCTCCCTTGATAATGTGATAATGAATTTACTGTCACACACATTGTGCTTTGAACATATGCACCAAAATTCTTACTTGCTGCATCTGAACAGGTATTTGTAAAGGAAAACTATAGCACTAAACTAATTGAATTAAATTAAAATACACAATAAATACCGTATATACTCATATAATAGTCGATCCTGTGCAACAGTTGATCCCCTTTTTTGGCACAAAAATTGCATGTTTTCCATATGACCCTGTCAAGGTTGATCTTCTATTTTTGGCCCTGACCACTCACCCACCCTAGCCCACGACACCCCAACTGCCCACACATCCAAGGTCCTGACACCCCAACCACGGATCCTCGCCCTGGCCATCTCCCCATCAGAGCTCCTGACATGACGACCACAGATCCTCACAACGGCCGCCAGCCCAACAGAGCTCCCAACGCCCCAGCCACAGACTCTTTCCTAGGACCTGGATGCCCACCTCTCCAAGCTCTCGACACCCCGAATGCAGACTTACCACCCGGTCACAGCCATCTGAGCTCCTGACATCTTCAACAGCACAGGTACTTACCGTAGTCAAAAGTATGACCCATGTAAAAGTCGATGTCCCCAAATTTGGTCTGAAAAATTGGTCCAAAATACTCGACTATTGCACGAGTATATATGGAACATAATCTTTCTGACTAAAGTGGATTTCCAGTAGCTTTCATAAACCTTTATTTCTCTTTACATACTTCCAGAAAATTGTAGTTATTTATACTCCATCTTCCACCCTAAATGATTTTTTTTTGTCTACTCTTGCCTTTCCATATCCTAAATTATCCCTCTTAACATAAGAGTCTTTCCAAGGTAAATGGTAAACTTACTAGATGGGCTACGATTAGCAAAAAAGCTGCCCTAGGTTATGCAGAAAGCAACACCTTAATTTCCCTGAACTATTCATACCTTTTCTTCCAGTATGATGCCATCCTGCAACCTAATTGCCCAAGGGATCTGTTGGACTGCTTTGAGATCATGGGATCATGAGATCAGTTACCAAGGGAGACCCCTGCTTGTTTAAAAAGGATTTCAAAAAATATGTCATACTGCACAATTATTTTCAAGAAAGGATATTGTGTTACTTTTACTAATGAATTCATTAAAAAGATTTACATTGTTCTGATCTGACTCATGATAAAAAAGACCATAAGCATAAGGTGATAAGACATAGGAGCAGAAAAAGGCTATTCAACCCGTCGAGGCTGCCCCATCATCTAATCATGAGCTGATCCATTTCCCCACTCAACCACACTGCCCGGATTTCGCCCCATAACCTTTGATGTCCTGGCTAATCAAGAGCCTATCAATCTCTGTCTTAAGTATGACCTGGCCTCCATAACCGCCTATGAAATAAGTAATGGGAGAAAGGATTGACCATGTAATTGCAGCCCAGTCAGCCTGACACATGTTCTAGGGACAGCATAAATCAGCATATAAAGAGGGACAGGTTAATCAGAGAAGTCAGTATGGATTTGTTGTGGGAGAGTCATGTCTGATGAACTGAATGGAATTTTTTGATGAGGTAACAAGAAGGGTCAATGAGGGTGGAGCATTTGCAACAGTACATGTGGATTTTCTACTAGGCATTTGACAGTTGCAGATGGCAGATTGATCAAGGAAGTTAACACCTATAGGATCCAAGGGAAGCTGGCAAATTTGATTAACAATTGGACAGGTTGAAGAAAGCAAAGAGTAATGGTTGTCAGTAATTATAGTGAATGAAGAGGATGCAGTAAGATTCACAGATCTTAATATTTGGGGTCTTATTTTGCACAGAATTGATAAATAGTTGAGCGAGCCACAATAAGAAATTTGCCACTGTCATTAAAATTGGCATTGTGATCCACGATAGATACATAGTCAGGGGATATATTGGAACCATTGATTATTAACAAGAACCAACTTATACAACAATTAACAATTACAGTATGGAAACAGGCCATCTCGGCCCCTCTAGTCCATACATCATTGCACTATTGATGCTGGTAAGTAGTAATTGGTTTTAAAACAACAAGGCGCAAGTATGTTAAACACCGGCTTCTGATAAAACAGCATCAATGACAAATGCAGCAGACGCAAGTACATGATAATATTGGGACAAATATTGAGAGAACAAAGTGCCATGATCAAGAGGCACTTGGGGATTGTCAATCAGCTGTGCAGGGTCAATATTGGGCAAAGTTAAGACAGAGAGAGGAGGAAGGACAATTGTTTAGATCCCATTCAACTCATAAGAGGCACAAGGAAAATCCGAGCCATGACACAGCGATGGGATCTGGATTATATACAATTGTCAGATGTGAAATGCCAAGGAAGAGCCATCAATAAAGAGAATAATTTCGGACTCAATGTTATGATCGAATAAGTATATGGCCACCAGTCATGTTCGCATCGAATGGAGTGCCCATCAATAGTCATTCATATTCATTTCATCAGAAATGTATAAAACTTGATTTTTTTTTGGTTTTCACAGATATTCTTCGGTGGAATTTAATCTTCGCTATATGGAGGAACAGAGAGATAATGCAGGTCCAAGTCCATTAATTGCCTCACGTTAATAGGTATGTTGGTCTTTATTTGGATTTCAGACTTCACATTTATTGTCAGAGTACATACATGACATCACATACAGCCCTGAGATTTTTTCTGCAGATGATCCCTGGATTGTATACCTCTGGTTTAATTAGTGGTTTGAGTGCAAGAGCAGTGAGGTTACGGCTGTTACAGCTATGGTTGGACCACATTTAGAGCATTGTGTTCAGCTTTGATCATCTTATTCTAGGAAAGATAGGGAAATTTTGAAGACGGTATAAAGGAGGTCTACCAGGATGCTGCATGGATTTATAGTCATGAATAAAATATTCCAATAGGTTTGTCAAGGAAGAATTTCCCTTAAGGAACAACATTGGCTTTAGTCTATCTTGTCATGTGCCTCATCCTTGACAATCAACTCCAAAATCTTCCCAACCACTGGCTCCTGGTCACTGGTCAGAGGGGACCTGCTGGCGGCAGGGTTCCCTGTGACTGGTGTGGTGCCATGCTGAGGGGTGGCCAGGGGGTCTGGGGACGATATATGATGGTCATTTGGATGGGTGGGGGGGGGCAATTTCATTTCCCAGGGCTGAAGCAGGCCACTGGTGGTCAAGGAGGCCCTGCGTGCCCCATAGCTGCCTGGGGACAGGGATGTATGCCCGGTCAGCGTCGTCCTGGGCTGGAGGATGGTGTGGTGTGGTGGGTGCTCCTGCTAGTGCCAGATCCCTGGTTGAGACGGTTTCCTCCCTGTCACTGCCGAACCTAATGTAGACGTAGTTGTGGTTTGCATGTAGGAGGAAGACCTGCTCGACCAGGGCTTCGACCTTGTATGTCTGTACATCCTTATGCAGGAGTACCAGTCCCGGGGATGTGAGCCATGCTGGGAGGGACATTCCAGTCGCCGACTTCTTGGGGAATGAGAACAGACATTCGTGAGTGGTCTTATTGGTAGCCGTGCACAGCAGCGACCGAATGGCATGGAGCGCCTCGGGCAGGGTATCCTGCCACTACTCAACGGCCCACCAATTTGACCTGAGAGCCAGGAGGACTGTCTTTCAGACCACCCTGTTTTTGCGTTCCACTTGCCCATTGCCTCTTGGGTTATAGCTCGTCGTGTAACTGGTCGCGATTCCCCTCACTGTCTGGTACTGGCACAGCTCATCACTCATGAAACTAGACTCCTGGTCTCTGTGGATCAAGGCAGGGTAGCCAAACATGGTGAAGATCTGTCCCTGGGCCCTGATAACAGTGGCCGTGGAGGGATAGCGAAAGGGCTAGCACTACTGTGAGGAAGTAGACGCTTTGGTTCGTGGAAGGCAGAGGTCCTTTGAAGTCCATGCCGAGACGCTCGAAAGGCCGAGTAACCTTTACAATGTGGGCCTGGGTGGGGGGCGCAAGAAGCAGGGTTTACACTCCGCACAGACCCGACAGGCCTCGGTCATATCCCTGACGTCCCTGATTGTATATGGCAAGTTCTGGGACTTAATGAAGTGATACAACATGGGGACACCCGGATGACAGAGCGACTCATGCAATGCCTGCAGCCTGTCATTGTGCATAGATGCACAGGGGCGAGAGAGGGCATCAGGGGAGTCGTTAAACTTCTCGGTGTGGTTCTGGATGTTGTAGCTGTAGGTTGCTAGCTCAACTCTCCAGGATCTTGTCATTCTTTATTTTGACCTTGTGGGTAGTGTTAAACATGAACGCCACGGCCCGCTGCTCCGTGAGGAGGGTGAATCTCCTGCCGGCCAGGTGGTGGCGCCAGTGGTGGACCACTTCCATAATCGCCTGGGCCTCCATTTCAATGGTGGAATGTTCTATCTCGGAGCTGTGGAGTGTCCTGGAGAAGAAAGCGACAGGGCACCCATCTTGGTTGAGGGTAGCAGCAAGGGCTATCTCGGAGGCATCGCTCTCCACCTGGAAGAGGGAGTCCTTATCCACAGCCTGCATAGTGGCATCCGCAATGTCTTGATTGATGCAGACGAAGGCTGCCTGCGCCACGGGTGGGAGGGGAAAAGATGTAGCTTGGGCCAGTGGGCGGACCTTGTTCGAGAAGCGAGTGACCCACTGCGAGTAATAAGAGAAAAGGCCCAGGCACCTGCGGAGGGCCTTTAGCGTGGGGAGTAGAGGTAACTCCATTAATGGGCGCATCCTTTTTGGATCTGGGCTGAAGACTCCATGGGTCACGATGTACCCCAGGATGGCGAGGTGGGTGGTTCTAAACACACACTTCTCCTTGTTGAATGTGAGGTTCAGCTCCCCGGCCGTCTGGAGGAATTAGAATTGTGGTCCTGCTGGTCACGGCCGCAGATAGTGACATTATCCAGATACGGGAACATCACCTTCAGCTTGTGCCGGTCCACCATGCGATCTATCTCCCGCTTTAAAACGGAGACCCCGTTCATGACCCCCAAAGGGAACTCAGCAGAACTGGTACAGGCGCCTGTCTGTCTCAAAGGCGGAGTAGGGCTTGTCCTTCGGGTGGATGGGAATTTGGTGATACACTGACTTCAGGTCAATCGTGGAGAAAACCCAGTAGTTAAATTAATAAATACATCTGAATAAATCTTCAGCTTTCTGAGCACCTTCTCCTGTTACTGCCTCTAACTTCCATTCCCTGATACCCTTTGACATCTGGCACACTGCCAATTCATTTCATAGTGCAGACTGATGTACAATATTCATTTAGTTCCTCTGCCATCTCTTTTTCTCCCATTATTATTTCTTGCAGAAGTTCCATCCATTGTTGCTTTGCCATCTTCTGAACCAGTGTTCTCTTTCAATCTACTTTGGCCAGTTCCTCTCTTACGCTACTGTAATTCCCTTTGCTCCACCAAAATACTGATACATCTGAATTTAGTTTCTCCTTATTAAATTTCATATTGTGATCAATGCCCCCTAATAATTATGTTACACTAAATTCTCTTCACCTCTGGTCCATTACACAACAGCCAATCTAGTACAACCGAACCCCTAGTGGACTTATCAACAACCTGCTCTAACAAGCCATCATGAAGGCATACTACAAATGGTCGCTCTTGAGATCCAGTTCCAACCTGGTTTCCCAATCTACTTGCAAGTTGAAGATCACCCAAGACTACAATAACATTGCCCTTCTGACACAACTTTTCTATTTGCTGTGTAATTTGTTGTCCCCATCCCAGCTACTGTTTGGAAAATACAAAATCTTTAGCACCTTTATACAACTGCCAACAGTGTCTTTTTACCCTTGCCATATCTCAACTCACCCAACAATGATTCTAGATCATCTGAAGCTTATGCCACCAGTTTCTAATAATTTAATGTTATTCCTTACCAAAGGAGTCATGCCACCCCGAATGCAGACATGCCTATTGTTTTGATATCTATGGGCATTCAGCTTCCAACAACATCCATCCTATAGCCATGACTCCTTGATGGCCACAACATCACACCTGCAACTCTGTAGCTGTTCAAAAGGTCATCCACTTTATTTCTTATGTGGGGTAGATTTAAATACAAAACCTTTAGCACTGAATTTGTTACTTCATTTGATTCTGTGTCACTGTTGCATTGCCATTCATCCCAAAAGGTGTACTTTTGCCCTCTATGCCTGTCCTTCCACCATTTCCCCACCAGCTGACCCTACTTGTGTGTCAACCACCCATCGGCCAATTCATCTGGCTCTTCTCTTGGTTCCCACTCTGCTGCGAATATAGTTTAACCTCCCTCCCCCCTCCACCCTCCCCCCTCCACCCTCCACCCTCCACCCCGAATAGTATTAGCAAACCTCCCTGATAGGATATTGGTTCCCCTCGGGTTTACATACAATTTGTGCCACTTGTACATGTCACCCTTCCCCAGAAAAGATTTGAATGATCTAATGGTGTTTGATTCTAATGCACCATCTCTTCAGGCCACATATTTGTCTTCCTATTCTGACCTTCCCTAGTTCATGGCACCAGGGGTAATCCCGAGATTTCCACCTTTGAGGTCCCACTCTTCAGTCTCTTTCCTAACTTCCAAAACTTACTTTGCAGTATCTCTACCTCATTCCTGCCTGTGTCATTGTCATCATGACCTCTGGATGCTCTCCTTCTCCTTTAGGAATATTCTGCACCCGACCCAAGTCAACACACTTCATTTTCTTCCTCAGAATTTCCTATCTGTTTCCCTGGCTATCGAGTCCCCTGTGGCTATCATTCTACCTGACTTTACCCTTTCCTTCTGAGGCTCGAAGATGACCATGATGCTATTGGTCTGGCTGCCTCCTTGCCCAGATAGGCCATCCCTCTCACCAGTATACTTGTTGGTGAGGGGAATGGCCACAGTGGTACTGCCACTGCCTGCCAGTTCCCATTCCCTCTGTCACCCAGCTACATTCCTCCTGCATCCTTGATGCAATTCTGCTCCTGTCTGTCATCCCCTCAGCGTCCCGAATGATCCGAAATTCATCCACCTCCAGCCTCAATTTCCTAACATGGTCTGTAACGAGTTGTAGTTGGATGCACCTCTCAGATGAAGTCATCAGTGATACTGTTGGCTTTCCTGACTATCGACAGTCTGCAAGAGGTGCATGTCCCTGCCTTGGCTGCCATTCTCACTGTCTATAAAAGATAAAAGATTTAGAAAAACCTCTCATTACCTTGCCTCAACTCTTATACCTCCACCTCAGCCTATGCACTTTGAAGCTTCTCGAGCAAAAGCCTCAGATTCCTTCTCCTAAACAGGACCTCAGCCTATCAAGCCAAAGCCTCAGATTCCTATTCATACACTGGTTTACTCACCCACTGGCCACTCTACAATGGCTGCTTTGTTTGAGCTTCTCTTCCTTTTATTGGCTAGAGCTAATTAGCCAATAGAGAGATTTAAACAAGCTATTGCTCGTGCAGCTTTTTAAAAGCTCCTCCTTTCCTTCACAGTCCCACTCTCGCAATCCCCGATTAAACAAGCACTTACCTCTCCTACTGCTTTTTAAATGCTCCTTTTATCTACAGTCTCACTTTCATAGTTTCCAACAAGGTTTAAACAAACACCTATCTTTTCCACTCCTTTTTTAGGGGAGATTTCAATTTAAATTTAGACATACATTGCAGGAAGAGCATCTTGTGGCCCATGAGATGGGGAGAACATACAAACTCCATACAGACAGCGCCAGATTCGAAACCAAGTCGCTGGCACTGTAACGGTGTGGCGACGTCAGAGGTAAAAAAAATTGAACACAGAGAGAGGTGGGTGCCTTGAATGCATTAGGCTGGTACAATATGGATGTACATTTAAAAAACACATAGATAGGTGTGTGAATGTATGAAAAATGGAAGGTTGAGGGGTGTGAGGAAAGGATAGGCTGATTGATGTGAAGTTGGTCAATGTACAGGTTGGCAAAACATTGTAGGCTGAAGGGCCTACACTGAGCTGTTCTATGTTCTGTAATCTCCCTGCTCTTACGTTTGTACTAAGAGCAATTAAATAAAGATTTGCAAAATTAAATAAAGGTTTGCAACTCTACAAGTTCTAGGCTGCAATGGATTGGGAGGAAGTCCACAAATGACTAACCTGGCAAGAAAATAACAAACAGAATTCACCAAAGGGTGAGATAATGCATGGGACGACCTGCAAAGCAGGAGAAATGTGCAGTGTAAGGTATATGAAGGGACTGCAAAGTTTATTAAACAAAGTTTATTAAATCTATTAAACAAGTCATACAGGTGGATAAGTTGATTAAAAAAGTAGAATGGATGACTTCCTCTTTTGGCCAAGACAGAGAATAGAAGACAGAAAAGTTGTGCTAGAACAATAAGTTGGCCAAAGATGATGTGACAACACAGAAGTGAATGGAGGGGATGTTGTAAGGTCTGGAGAATCATAGTTTTGAGAAGAAATGATCCGAACTGAGTTTATTAGGAACAAGAAAAACTGAGGGCAGGTTTAATTATATTGAGGATAAAGAAATGAATGGGCAAGGGAGTCAGTGAATGCTTAAAGGACATAGCCAGCCTAAGTGATAAATGGGGATCCAATTTTGACATTGAATTTGGATAGGTAAATGGATGTCTGGGGTGGAAGGGAGACAGATGGCTATGGTGTGGGTGCAGTTGAATGTGACAGGACAGAATAATAGTTTGGCAAAGACACCACTCTCTATAACTGAATACTGGACTTCCTTATGGAAAGACTACCGTCTATCTAGGTTGGCAGGAGAATGTTGATCACCACCACTCTATCATCACAGGGCTGTGAGGTCAGCCAATCTTGTTCACACTACTGACCCATGACTGCAACACCAGATCCAGCTCCAACAGAGTCATCAAGTTTGCTGATGACATGACAGTAGTTGGTCTCATCACCAATAACAATGAGTCCCACTACAGAGAAGAGGTGGAAAATCTCGTGAAATGGATCATGAATAACAACCTGAGTCTCAACATGGACAAAATGAAGGAGATGATTGTGGACTTCGGAAGGACCTGGCATGACCACCCTCCATTATGCATTAATAGCTCAGCAGTGGAAGAGAAAAGTGCACCAAGTTCATTGGAGTCCACTTAAGAAGTGACCTTTTATGGACACAAAACATCTCTTCATTTGTCAGGAAGACACAGCAATGACTGCACTTCCTGAGAAGACTGAGGTGGACAAGATTACTAGCCACCATCCTGTCAACTTTCTACAGGAGCTCTATTGAGAGTGTCTTGGTTGGCTGCATCACAGTGTGGTATGGTTGCTGTAGAGCATCAGATCAGAGGTCAATCCACAGGACCACAAGAGCAGCAGCGAGGATTACTCAGGTCTCACTCCCCCATCAATTGATTTACCAGCATTGTTGTCCAAAGAAGACACACAAAATCATTGAGTACCCCTGCCACCTCTCACACAGCATCTTCCAGCTATTCCTGACAGGAAAGAGATACAGGAGTATCAGAGCCAGAACCACCAGGCTGAGAAACAACTTCTTCCCATGGACAGCGAGACTGCTGAATAACTGATGAACCACTCATACAAACCCTCCTTAATACAACAATTTATGTAACAAGAATACTTACTTTAATATTTGTACATATGTACTGTGCATATGTATCATTTATCTGTATGTGTTTTTGCATTATGTGCCTGAAGCACTGGAGAACGCTGTTTCATCAGGTTGTACATTCATTGGAGCGACTTCATCACCAACATCAAAGTACTCGAGATGGCAGAGGCCAACAGCATCGAATCCATGCTGCTGAAGATCCAACTGCGCTGGGTAGGTCACGTCTCCAGAATGGAGGACCATCGCCTTCCCAAGATTGTGTTATATGGTGAGCTCAACACTGGCCACCGAGACAGAGGTGCACCAAAGAAGAGGTACAAGAACTGCCTAAAGAAATCTCTTGGTGCCTGCCACATTGACCACCGCCAGTGGGCTGATATCACTTCAAACCGTGCATCTTGGCGCCTCACAGTTCGGCGGGCAGCAACCTCCTTTGAAGAAGACCGCAGAGCCCACCTCACTGACAAAAGACAAAGGAGGAAAAACCCCAACACCCAACCCCAACCAACAAATTTTCCCTTGCAACCGCTGCAACCGTGTCTGCCTGTCCCGCATCGGACTTGTCAGCCACAAACGAGCCTGCAGCTGATGTGGACATTACCCCTCCATAAATCTTCATCCGCGAAGCCAAGCCAAAGAAAGAAGAACATGTACAATTGGATGATAAATAAACTTGAACTTGAATTTATATGGTTCCATTCAATGTAATTGATAGAATGATTAGAGGGGAGTTGAGAATAAAAACTTTCAGACGCAAGTTTGAAACTGCTTGCCTGAAAGAGCATCGAGGTTGAAACTCTCACCAGATTGGGTTGTGGGATTTACCTGGCCAATTTTTGGTTACCATCGATATGAATTACAGGAAAAAAAATTCTATTTATAATGGACAGATGAAAGTGGGAATTGGCTTTTGTGAGATAAATCTGTCTTACTTTGAACAGTACATGCATAAAAATGCCACGATAAAACTTATGACAATCAACTTGTCCACAATTTATTCAGCCTATCGAAGTCAGACACTTTTCAGTGCCTTAACGAGCAATGTCACTATCAAGCTTTTGAAAATGTTAGATTTTAAGACATAAAGGATCAACTTTAATTGCTTGCTCTCTGTTTGCAGTGTAAAGTATTTGACTGATTTATGGTCCAAAAATAAATGATAGTATGCTCTGAATATTGAGTCCTTTCCACACATATCAGATAAATTACTTATTGACAACTAAAATTAGACTGAATATGCAAGAAAGAAAGAATAACTCCATCTTACCGAACATGGCTAGTTTACTAAAGGCTTTCACTGTTCATTATAAAATGTGGTTGAAATTAGACAAGGACCTGTCTATTCTAAAGTAATGGCGACAGCAGCCAAGGGTTGTCAGTGATGGCCCTGATAATGGTGGTCCTAGCCTGTACCTCACAGAAAAGTGCCCATACTAAGTTCGAATTGTGTGACTGCAGTCTCACCAGCATTATCATCACATCCCTTCTTCAAGCCCAGGTCAGAAGTGACTATACTAACGATGAGTTAAGGTCCCACTGGAGACCTGCCTGATGGCTCTGGCAACTCTTATAACCTGAAAACCCTTCCTTCATGCCTAAATTAGAGTGACAATTCCAAAGGAGGACATGGTCATAGGTTACTATAAATATAAATATATATATATATATATATATATATATATATATATATATAAAACACACACACACACACACACACAAACACAGTGTGTTTGCATTTGTTGTTTTTGCAATACTGTTTAAATTAAATTTTTTATTGCAATTTGTAATTGCCACCCTTAATTGCATCAGATGATGATTTATTTAAAAATAAATCTCAGTTCACCTTTTCTTCTACATGAAGGTGAGTAACCCCATTCAAGTGAATGAATTCTTACTAGAAATGGCTGTGGTAAATTTAGCCAAATGATACCATATGGAAGCTTGTAGGTATGTACTTGTAAGCCAATGCTTAATACCAGCACTCTCTGGGGTGATGTTATGGAAAGTGCACCTTAAAACAAAATGCTAATTCAAGAATCTAGCCCTTACTGTTCCACTTTAATCCATACCAATGAATAACCTGGGGTTTACCTCTGAATCTATGTGTTCAACTTAATGGTGCATTGACAAACTCATACAACCACGATTCATCAAGATGTGTACAAGCTAATAAGCAAATTAATTAATCCTTTCTTGTCAATTATCAAAGAAGACAGATAGGAAAGTTATGAATGAACAATTGTTTATTAATTTTGAATTACAGATAACAGCACTTGAAACATTGAGCATTGAAATAATTAGGAGATAGGGTTAATTGACAAATAAATAACAAATTACAAAAATAGTTCATCTGTGTCAAAATAATTCAGCAATAATTAGTTGCTGATTATAAAGCTACAGCTGAGATCAGTGTCTACGATTGATATAAAGTGGGCAGATTAATTTGAGATTAGGCTCTTTAGCTAGTTGGCAAGTGATAAGTTTAAGATAAACAGCTTAATGAATAGATTAATATGCTTGCAGATAATATTTAAGGAAGTTTCCATCCTACTGTCATGAATAGACTTGCTGTGGGATGATGGTCACTGAGATGTCTAATTAAAGTGATGTTAGCTATTCCTTCTGGATTCTCCATTGGCTTTCTGGCTCTTGTGCACATTGATTCTGCACCAAGAGCTATAACTGGACTAGTTTGCTGAAGTCTCTGACATGGCATAAAAGGTTTGCATATTATAGCATAAAGATGCATTGTCAAACAAAACTGTATTTCAGCCTCACAGAAGTAGATAAGTTTCTACAGATAAAAGTCGAAGGTGATATAAGGAAGGAATAAATAGCTTTTGGAATGCTCTAGAACAGGGGTGTCAAACTCAAATTCACGGAGGGCCAAAATTAAAAACTTGGACTAAGTCGAGGGCCGAACTAAATATTTATTGAAAATTTTCAACAACATCTGCATGTTTTCTCTTCTTTCAACATATGTAATGTTAAACTTTTTCTTATTAAAATAAATGTTTAATAATAGTCTGGATAAACTCTTTCCAGAAGCATTAACAAATGAGAATTAAAATATTCAATAAATAATATTTCTCTATAGAGGATTTGTCAAATGTTGCTAGTGTGCTGTCGAATAGTAAAATCTGAGGGCTATTGAGAATGTGGGAGAATAACATGATTCCTGAAACAATCAAATGGGTGACTGATTGTGGGCATGAACTCTAGCAGGGTTATTTGCCATGCCCTTTTTCTATTGGTACAGATATCCTTTGATTTACACACTTTTCAAGTTTTATGCCTAATGAGCTTGTATCCAGGTGCAGGACCATTTTTAACCAGGAATATATTTATCACTGTGACATGAAACTATTGGAAGATCGTTTTATCCTGAGATTAAAGTTCATAATCCTTACTCAGGCCTGTGTGCGGGAGGGTGGGATTTGCGGGTGATCGGGTTGGACAACGACAGTGCGGGGGCATCGGCTCTCGCTGCAGGGCGGCATCTCAGCGGATCAGCGGCCCCATCACCGTGAGTCGCGGGTCAGCCTGCGGCAGGGAGGGGGAGTGGGCAACGGTCCTGGCGAGGTCAAGCCCGAGGCCTCCGGTTCTGGGTGCTGGGAAGCGGCCTTGGCTTCCCCTGACACCGGCCAGGCCCCAAAACCAGAGTCCACAGTGAGACCCTGCAACGTAAACAGAGGAGGTGGGGGCGATTAGCAGGTTGACGCCAATGCATTCTGGGATTTGTTGTATTACTGTGCATGGGCGGCCAGCGGGCCACCTCTAATACATTTTTGAAATGATCTTGCGGGCCAAATATAATTATATCGCGTGCCAAATTTGGCCCGCGGGCCAGAGTTTGACATGTGTGCTCTAGAACATAAAACTCTACAGCACACTATTGGCCCTTCAGCCCTCAATGTTGCACAAACACGTTTTTTTAATTAAACCCTCCCTACCCTGTAATCCTCTATTTTTCTTCTATCCATGTAGCTATGAAAGAGACTTAAAAACCATAACCTTTTTAAATTTTGTTTGGGACTAAAGGGACTTTGTTAACACTAACAAAGGGACAGCAATGAAAAATTCACCAGGCAAAGTATATATTTAAAATAATAGTTTTTATTAAACTATTAATAACAACATTTTTTACTTATCTCTAAACTTTAAATTTAACTCCACTTCATGCAAATGTAAAGTGTGTGTGTGTGTGTGTCTGTATGTGTGTTAATTTTTTAGAACTTCAGCATCATTTTAGTTTTGCTTGAAGGTCTTAAAATTTCAGTACAGAAATAATTATAAAGTACTTTTCAACCATATTTACAGGCCTCTTTAAACTCACAATTATTTAGATGAGTTGTCCTTGAGATATATTCTTCAAGCAGAAGTGACCAGCTTCTGAGCCACCAATGTATCTCCTGTGAAAAGGAGAATGCAAGTCCTGTCTTCCCAGAATCAAATCATCTTCTTATGAATTAAGTCTTTGGAATCTGTTTTCCAATGAAACTGCCCTCTTCATCTTAAAGAGACAGTTAGAAGTAGGTCTCTCTTATGAAATCTACTTATTCTGCACCCCCCCTTTTCTTCAATAACAACATCCACAATTGATCATCATCAATATATACATAGTGACATTTATTTTTTGTGCCAAATGAGCCATATGAACTTCCACATTATCTTTCCATGTAATTGCAATACACTTCCGTGCTACTGCCAACACCAGATGAACAAATGTCATCTGAAGCTTATCCAACTTTATAATAGTAGTCAATGATACAGTGTAACCCAACAAAAAAATTAATGGACCCAATTGTAATCTTATCTTTAATAAATCTTCCAAAAAGTTTTAATTTTTATCCAAAATGGATGAACTTTGTCACAAGACCAAACTGCATGTAAAAATGTTCCAGTAGGAAGTCCACATTTAAAATATAAATCTGAATTACTAAAACCATATCTTTTTAACTTTTCAGGAGTCAAATACAACTGATGTAAAAATATATAATTAACTAAACTGTATCTTACACTAATCAATTTAGTTATACTCCCTTGACACATAACTTCCCATTCTTCCAGAGATATATCAAAAGATAAATCTTCTTCCCATTTAATTCTAGATTTACTTAAATCTGGTTTACTCATCTTATCTTGTAACAAGGCATGCATTTCTGAAATAAATCTCTTTTTTAATGTGTCCAAAATTAAAATCTCAAACTTAGTTAATTTAGGTAGCATCATTTCTCTTACAAAGTTATCTATCACTAATGCTCATACCTGATAATATAGAAATAAAGAATTAGCTGGTATGCCAAACTTCTCCCTAAGCCTGTTAAAGGAAACAAACTGTCCATCTTCAAAACAATCATCCACCACTTTAATACCTTTAGAATCCCAAGTCTTTAAATACGAATTGTTCATTGAAAAAGAAATAACTTTATTCTGATATAATAGGGTTTGAGCCATAATTTTACCCCAGGAACCTATAATGTAATTTATTTTAGTCCAAATCTCCAATGTGTTTTAAAACAGGCATATTATACCCCTGCAACAAATGAGGACTCCACTTAAATATAAATTGAAGGACATGAAACTCAAGTATACAATCCAATTCAACTTTAGCCCTTCCTGGAGGTTGAATAATATCAAACATGTTATTGATATATTTTAATTGAACAGCGTCATAATAATTCTGAAAGTGAGGCAATTGAAGTCCACCTAAAGCATATTTCCAAGTCAATTTCTGCATTGCTACTCTAGCTAATTTACCTTTCCACAAAAAACATTCACACAGCAGTATTCAATTCCCAAAAAATACCTTTGGAACTGCACATGGAATGGACTGAAAAAGATATTGAATACGTGAAAAAATGTTCATCTTAATACAATTCACATGGCCTATTAATGTTATAGGAAGGTCTTTCCACTTATTCAAATCAGTTTTAATTTTCTTTAATACATATATTTACATAATTTAATTTATATAAAGATTGGTAATTTACATCAATTGTTATCCCTAAATATTTAATTTTATTAGATCATCTCAATCTTGTAATCTGTTTACAATTAGTAAAATCATCATCTTAAATTGATAATATTTCACTTTTTTCTCAATTAACTTTGTACCCAGACATTACTCCATATTTCTCTAAACACTCTTGCAAATATCTCAAAGATTATTCAGAATGTGTTAAATATATCAACACATCGTCTGCAAATAAATCCATCTTATACTAATCTTCTGCAATTTTTATTCCTTTAATATTATAATGTTGTCTAATAGCTTGAGCTAATGGCTCTATGGCCAATGCAAACAAGGCTGGTGACAATGAGAAACTCTGACGCTTTAATCTCGATAGTTTAAATGTCAAAGAAGTTTGACCATTCGTCACCACTCTAGCAAATGGATTTTTATATAGTGCCTTAACCCAACCAGTAAAAAATGGCCTGAACTTACATTTTTATCGTACTTTAAATAAAAAAATGCCATTCCACTCGATCAAACTTTTTCTCTGCATCATGTGCGACTAACATTGGTTGGTTAGGTTGATGTCTCAAAGCATTGATCAATGTAATCAATCTAAGAATGTTATCTGAAGCATATCTATTCTTAATAAAACCTGCTTGATCAACATGCACCAATTGCGGCAAATATTTAACAAGTCTATTTGCTAACACTTTAGATTTTATAACATACATTTAATAAAGAGATTGGTTGATATGAAGCTAATTTCAAAGGGTCTCTGTCTTTCTTTGGAATTATTGTAATTATCGCTCTTGAAAAAGAATATGGGAATTGTTCCTCTTCTGTTGCTTATTTAAGCACATCCATAAATAGAGGAGATAAAACTTCATAAAATTCCTTATAAAACCTGCAGTAAATCCATCATCTCCAGGAGATTTCCCATTTGGCATAGTCTATATAGCCTCCTTAATTTCAAAGTCTGTAAATGGAACCTCCAATTCCCACACATCCTCATCCCTTAAATCTGGCAAATCTAAAGCAGATAAAAAAGAATCTATTGAACCAGAAGTATATAACTTTTGATAGAATAAATGAATTTGGTCATTAATTTCCTGAGGTTTATAAGTAACCATCAAATTCTTTTTTATAGCATTAATCGTCCTCAAAGCCAGTTCAGCCTTCAACTGCCAAGCCAACACCTTATGTGCCCTATCTCCTAATTCATAATAATATTGTTTAGATCTCTGTATTAATCTTTAATATTGATATGTTTGTAATGTATTATAATAAAGTTTCAATTTAGTCAAAGCTGCTCTTTTATCTTCAGTCAAATTGCTTTGAACTTCTTTTTCTAAAACTGTTATCTCCTTCTCCAAAGTCAGGCTCTCTGCCAAAAATTGTTTCTTAACTCTTGCAGAATAACTAATGATTTGACCTCATAAATATGCTTTCAATGCATCCCATAAAGTAAACTTGCTTTGTACCAAATTAGTATTTATCTGTAGAAAAGATACAATACATTCCTTAATATAACTAATAAAAGAAAGTTGCTTTAATAACATTGCATTAAATCTCAATTAATAAGTCATCTCCATAACTTCAGAACCAACACATGATATACATAGCATAGAATGATTGGACACAATCCTACTGTTATATTCAGCATGAGTAATTCAAGCATGAAGATGTGCCAATATTAAAAACAATTCAATTCTAGAAAAAGAATCATGTTGATGTGAATAAGAAGAAAAATATTTTTCCGTTGGATTTAGCCTTCTCCAAATTCCAACCAAATTCAGATCTTTCATCAAAGCTGCCATTTTTACAGCCATTTTAGTTTTCCTACTATTTTTTGTAGATTTATCCAGTAACGGATCTAAAACACAATTAAAATCTCCACCAATTAAGATATCTTCATTAGCCTGATTCAGATTCAAAAAAAGTTTCAGATACAAACTGTTCACCATCTACATTAGGGACATAGATATTCAACAGTGTCCATGCTTCAGCAAATATTTTACAGTCCACCATCAAAACTCTGCCTGCTGTCACAGAAAAATGATTCTAATTCAAATGGTATCTTTTTATGCACCAAAATCGCCACTCTTCTAGCTTCAGACTTAAAAGAAGAAGCAATAACAAGTCCAACCCAATCCCATTTCAACTTGATATGTTCTCTCTCAATCAAATGTGTTTCCTGTAAGAAAGCAATATCAACCTTTATCTTTTTAATATACGGCAAGACACTTTGGCTTGACCCTTAACATTAAAAGTTGTAAAATTCAAATTAGCCATATTTTACTAAAAAAAAACACCTCTCATAGCAAATACAACCACAAAAAAGCTCCCCTTAAGTAAATAAAAATCCCTCTCTAAACCAACACAAAAAACCCCAAAAAAATATTAAAAATGAAATATATATAAAAAAAAACTACAACAAATGTAGTAAACCCCCAATTAACTGGGTGCGGTCAATACCACTAGTGTCGGATGATTTCGGAAATATCAGAGTCATCCACCCAGCCAACCCCCCACCCCCCCCCCACCCCGGCTGAGCTTCTTTGAAATTTATCACCCTATCCAAGTTCATCCTACTGTCTCCAGTCCAGACAAAGATTATTTGGGGTCTTCAATATCAAGCAAGCTTTGCGACATGTCTCCCTTCTTCTCATTCCCATTCCCATTCCTCTTCTCAGATATTTTTTTCTAAGGTGATTGTGGTCCATCAGATCAAACATTAATTCATCATGATCACTCTCAAAGAATTGAGATTGATAATTCCCATAAAAAACTTTTAACACCGTAGGATATCAAAAAGTAAAAATACATTCACTTTTCTCCACAATACCTTTTCAGCTGAATTAAATTCCTTGCACCTCTTAATTATCTCTTGACTCAAATCTGCATAAAAAAATACTTAATTACCCTGTACCATCAGTGGAGTCTGACTTCGATGGGCTTTCTGAACAGCCATCCGCAAAATCATCTCCCTGTCTTGGTACCTCAAGCATTGTAATAGGACAGCCCGAGGAGGCTGTCCTGGATAAGGTTTCTTCCTTAATACCTTATGCGCTCTATCCAATTGCAAACCATCTGGGAAAAATTTGGCACGCAAAATATCTGGAATCCACTTCTTAAAAGACTTAACCGGATCCGAGCCTTCAATATCTTCTGGAAGTCCCATTATCTTTACATTATTACGTTGACTTTGGTTTTCCAAAAAAGTCAATCTTCTTCAGTAACTCCCTCTTCTGAATTTCCCAACCTGTAAAAGAATCTTCCACTTTTTCTATTTTTTGTCTATTTTGCTTGAACTGAGCTCTACATTCAAAAAATGCCTCTTCAATCTTCTTAAAATTATCCTGTACTGTATCCACTGCTTTCAAACACTTACTGATATCAGATTTCACTGTAGACATATCCTTTTTAACTGATGAAACTTCTTCACAAATATTATTCATTCTTCCCTTCATGTCCACAAATCCTTGGTTCATCTGTGAAGTTATCTGAAAAGCCATATTCTCCATCTGTTTAGCAATACCTTCCAGAACAAAAAAATTCTGCTTCAATCCCAGTCCCTTCCATTCCAGGAGACATCCCAGTTAAAGCACCAATTTGAGGACTACCTTCTTTAATTTTGGCTGCTGCTGTTAAAATTGCTTCATCCACTATATCCAGCAGGGCAGGAATTTCTTCCTCCTCTTCACCTACAGTCTTTGCCAGGCACGCCATCCTGCTGTGGGTTTGGACCCCCGTCAACATCAGACCAACCCCTTTGGCGCAACGCTGAACGGGTCCCCCCGCAGCCCAGTTGCGTTCCAACAAATCACGCACACGCATATTCCCACGCATACCCAGAAGCCCCGATGGCCGCATAGGCACATCTTCCGATGCACCGCTGCGAACCGTCAGGCCACTGGCCATGCATGCAGGCTTGTGCTGGCTGAGAGGGGATATCTCTACATGCCACTCTGCTGCCTTGTCCACGTGCTTGGCGACACGGCGTGCAGTTCTGAGTCTGCCTGGAGGTTAGAAGAACCGGCACCATCTTGTGGTTGCAAGACCACTGCTGGTGTAATACTTAGTCTGCTGGGTGTCCATTGCAACTTGGGAGCAGCTCCAATTGACTCCATGGCTTCTTTCTGGTGAGTAGGCCTCAATTCTTCGGCAGTTATAAAAGGTAGTTCCTTTTGGAATTGAATTTTAGTTTTCTTCACATTTGCAGCCATTAGTATACTTCTTGTCTTCAGAATATTTTAAAATTCTTTTTACAGGTTTTATAATTCGGGCATTGTATAGCTCAACTGAAGAGAGGTGGTTTTACACGTCTTCTCCCTACACCATCTTGCTTGGACCTCCCTTACCCACTGTTCTTTTAACAACATTAAAGATCCTCTAACCTCACGTCCAAATAACAATTCCCTTACTTCAAACAAAAGTAAATGAACACCTTCATCCCAATTCTTTTCATTATTTTGACAATAAGTTCTCATTATAGTGTTTAAAGTTGAATGGAACCTCCCCAAAGTTCTCTGAGATTCTGGGTGGTAGGCAGATGATGTAATTAGTTTAGCTCCCAATTTAGAAACTAACTGTTAACAAGGGGAATCACCTGACAAAAAATTTCTTACCTGACCTGATTTTATTTCTTTAAGGCAAACCAAAATAACTTAATGCCCCAGACATAGTTTTTTGCTTTAATATTCCTGACTGATATTGCTTGAGGAAACCTAGAAACTGCACGCATAATAGTCAACAGATATTCATTTCCAGCTTTTGTTTTGGGCATTGGACCAACACAGTCCACAATTATTTTAGAAAAGAGTTCTTCAAAAACAAGGTGCCACAGTGGGACCGTGATTAGGTTTCCCCACTACTTGACCTGTGGCATGTTTATACAAAATTAGGCAAGTAAAATTGTTTCATAATTTTGTAGGCAGTTTTCTTTATCCCAAGATCTCCACCTAAAGGTGTGCTTTGAACCATGTTCAAAATCTCATGTCTATAGGCTCTAGGAACTACAAACTGCCCATTCTTCATTAGCAAACCATCTCCCATTACTTCCATTTTCTCATCAATAAACCCTCATTAAAATAATATCGAACTGGCACTTTCTTAAATTCCTCATGAGGTAGTGCTTTTTCTCTAAACTTCAGCAAGATCACTATTCTCACTTTGTTTTTCTATTAATTTTACTCTGGATAATGACAAGTCTTTTTCCAGCTGCTGTTCACTGTCACAGACTTCCAACTCTATAAAATCATCTTGTACACTACTGTTTTCACTGGCAAGCTTTCTTGCCATCATCCTTGTCACTGCACACATCGGATTTATATATATATATATATATATATATATATATATATATATATAAATCCGTCTCTGTTTCATCAATGACTGGCTTACCTGTTAATTTCACTGCAGGGACAGCTTTATCCTCTGCCAAACCATTCCCTAATAATAAGGAAATCCCATCCATTGGTAAAGTTGATCTGATCCCCGATTAACTAATTCTGATTTCAACATTATCTTGTGGAAAGGTATCGCCTCCAAATAATTTTCAAAACTTTTAATCAAATTTATTTCACCTGTGGCGGACTTATCACTACATTCCAAGACACTGAGCTGCCATAGTATCTCTGAGCATTTTTTTCTATTATCTGTGGTAATCCTTCCTCTTATGAAACTTTACCCTCTGAAACAAAATATTTTACTTCTTTCCTGGTTTCTCCAGCAAACTCCTTTCCTACTTCCCTGTATTTCACCTCTTTGAATATCAGCTGTTCCTTCTTTTTCTTCAAAGAAAAACATGACCAGTTTCTTACAGTAATTGCAAAATGGACCAGAAAGCTTCTCCTTTTCTGACTTTCTTTCTTCCTTAACTCTAGCACCATTCCCCCATTTT
This sequence comes from Narcine bancroftii, assembly GCF_036971445.1. Taxonomy (NCBI): domain Eukaryota; kingdom Metazoa; phylum Chordata; class Chondrichthyes; order Torpediniformes; family Narcinidae; genus Narcine; species Narcine bancroftii. The sequence continues at coordinate 125,528,009 of NC_091473.1, read as the reverse complement.
CTTTCTACTTCCATTGGATACTTCAGATGTCCTCCTTGAAAAGGTTTACCTTCTGAAAAAGGTCGGTTGTGCACAAATCTCATTTTCTGAGTAGATGGATATCCATCGTTTAACTTAGCAGCCTCCTGCCAAGTGGTCACTTCATTCTCATCTAAATATGTTTTTATATCATTAGGAATACACATTTTAATTTCCTCAACTCACATGAACTCTTTTAGTCCATTATAGTCACCATTTATTTCTTTTGATATGCTCCATCGGTCAAAGTGCACAGCTTTATCATAGGCATAATCCATGCAAGATTGGTTCATAGCCTTTCTCAAAGTCCTGAATATTGTCCACATGCATTTTGAACCAATTCATACACCTTAAGCACAGTTTCTTTTACTGTATCATAATCAGTTGCTTGCTGAATAATGAGGGCAGAGTAAGACTGCTGAGCCTTTCCTGTAACATTGAAGGACCACTGGTTTCTTGGCCATTTCAAACTCTCAACATGTTGAAAATACTTATCAATATCATCCCCAGTAAATGGCAGAACCAATTTCACTTTCATAGAAGTCATCAAACTCTCTCAAGGAGCAACTCCTGCTTCTCTCATCTCTATTTCAAACCTTCCTTTTTTCTCTACTTCATCTTCCTCAACTCTTCTTTTCCAGTTCCATTCTATGTTCTTTTCTCACTCCCTTTAATCTAAGTTTTTTCGAGCTCATGCTGTTTATTGTTCTCTCTCTCTCTCTCTCTCTCTCTCTCTCTCTCTCTCTCTCTCTCTCTCTCTCTCTCTCTCTATCTCTCTCTCTCTCTCTCTCTCTCCATCAATTTTATATTTTTCAACTTCCATCTGCAGACATTTATTCACAGAAAATTGTTTCAGCACATCCTCTTCAAAAATACCCTCTTTTCCATAGAGGTCAGCCATAATTCTTTGGATCTCAATTTTCCTCATCCCTACTTTTATCTCCAACTCTTTAATGATAATCAACAGCTCCTCTTTTTTTTGCCTTCTGCAAATCTGCAGAGTTTGCTGAATCCAGAAACTTTAATATCCATTGCTGCTGTTTTGTTTCCACACAAACAATGAGCCTTTAAAATTGGCCTTCAAAAAGATTTCTAACCAAACAAATCAAATATTACTCAATAAAATAAGCTCAAATCTCTGGTTTCATCTTGACAAGTCACCATATATGTTACAAACCAAAAACCCTTTTAATTTTGTTTGGGACTAAAGGATCTTTGATAGCATTAACAAAGGAACAACACCAATGGGAAAAAAAAGATCACCAGACAAAGGTAAATTCAAACGAATAATTTTTATTAAACTCTCAATAACATAACATTTCTTACTTAACTTCCCTTTGCGCAAATGTAAAGATGTGCATGTGTAATAAAGACCCACTCTGAAACGTTAATTTTTTAAAACTTCATCATGATTTTAGTCTTGCTTGAAGGTCTTGAATTTTCAGATCAGAAACAATTATAAAGTGCTTTTAAACCATATCTTCAAGCCTCTTTAAAACTCACAATTCTTTACATGAGTTGTCCTTGAGATATATTCTTCAAGCAGAAGTGACCATCTTCTGAGCCACCAATATATCTCTTGTGAAAATGGGAATACAAGTCATGTATTTCCAGGATCAAACCATCTTCTTATGAATTAAGACTTTGGAATCTGTTTTCCAAATGAAACTGCCCTCTTTATCTTAAAGAGACAGTTAGAAGTAGGCCTCTCTTTTGAAATCTACTTATTCTGTGTCCCCCTTTTCTTAAAAGAAACATAACAGCACCTATTTTGGTTACTGTAATTCAACTCTATCTTCCATAAGGTTCCAAATCCTGTGTGTGTCACATGGTATTGACTTCTGTAAACTGATCTAAAATTTCTGAATTTGATAATATATCTCACCAAATCATGTGAAAGTTACCTCATCAATGAGGTCAGTCCCAATTCTTGGAAACTACATTAGTTTTATTTCCACCAAGTTTCTGGCCTTTTCAAAACAAATCCATATCTATAACAACCTTTCTCCACATCTCTGTTCAAGAGGCTTCAGTGGTTTGGTTTAAAAAGAAATGGCATCCTTTTGCATTTCTAATTCAGATACTTTAGTTTTTCTCCAGCAAACTCCTTTCCTACTTCCCTGTATTTCACCTCTTTGAATATCAGCTGTTCCTTCTTTTTCTTCAAAGAAAAACATGACCAGTTTCTTACAGTAATTGCAAAATGGACCAGAAAGCTTCTCCTTTTCTGACTTTCTTTCTTCCTTAACTCTAGCACCATTCCCCCATTTTCTTTCTCGGGGAGTTGTGGTCACTCTCAACAAAATTCTGCCCTCTGATCAGGTTCATTACCCAGAATTAGATCCAGTATGGCCTCTCCCCTTGTTGATTAGTTCACACACTGTGTCAGAATCCTTCTTGAACACACCCGACAAATTCAGCCCCATTTATCCCTCTTGCAGTCAGGAAGCATCAATCAATATTAGAGAAATTGAAATCACCCATAACTACAACCCTGTATTTCCTGCACCATTCCAAAATTTGCCTGTTTATCTGCTCCTTAGTATCCCAAGGGCTATTTTGGGGGCCTATAGACTACTCTTAGCACAGTGATTGCTCCCTTCCTAATTCTGATTTCCACCCATACCATCTCAATTGATACTCCCTCTACAGCATCCTTCCTTTCTGTAGCTGTGATACTATCGCTGGCCAGTGATGCTAATTCACCCCACCCCCATCTCTTATCTCTCATCCTATTCCTTTTAAAACACCTAATCCCCAATACTCGCATCAGCCAATCCTGCCCTTCTTCTAGCCAAGTCTCTGTAACGACCACAACATTATAGTTCTCTATTCACCAAAGATTATGTGATTACTGTGGTATTTGCTGCAACTCTATGGGGGCTGGATTAGCATAAGAACATGCAGTATATGACAACAGATGAAGACTTGATGGGCATGCAGTGCCCTCCATAATATTTTGGACAAAGTTACTATTTGGCCACAGAAAGGATAGTAAATTATAAATTGCCAAAAAGTATTTAAAAGAGCCTGCAGGATTCTGAAAATAAATGTCTTGTGAACAGATGAGACCAAGATTAACCAGCATCAGTGGTAGCAAGAGCAAAGTGTGGAGGAGTAAAGGAACTGCCCAAGATCCACAGCATACCCATCTCGCAGCACAGCCTCTGTATTTCTGCAACAGTAGTCATCAACCAGAAGAGTGTTTGTGATCTGTAGGAGATACATTTGAGAATTTTTCTTCATTATGTTGAGAATTCTTCAGCCATCAGCAGTGGAGGTCTTCCTTCCTTGGAATACTAGTTCCTTTGTGATGACTGAGCTCACCAATATGCTCTTTCTTCTTAATAATGCTCCAAACAGTTGATTTTGGTCATCCTTGGGTTTGGATGATGTATCTTACTGTTATATTCTTATTTTCCAGTCTCATAATGACTTTGACTTTTCTTGCCACATCTCTGGTCCTCATCTTGAAAAATGGAAACTAGAGACTCCAAATGTGATCAAAAGCTTAGAAGCAAGCCTAGCTCTCTTATACCTGCACCAATGAAACATACCTGAGTAATCACAAATACTCGTGAAGTCAAATGTCCCAAACAAGTTCAAATCAAGATGCATACAAATAACCTTGAATAATATCTGGAATGTGCCCTTTAATTATCTGTGAATTGGAGGAGTCATGTGATGGAGTAGGAGAATACCAGCCCCCTTCAGAAAAGAAGAAATAAAGTGAAGAAAATACTAAGTTCAAGAAACACAAAACACAACAAATAAAAGATAAAGTTGTGGAGAAAAGAAAGAAAATGGCACCCAAGAAGGAAAAAGTAAAAACAATGGGAAGAAAAAGATGCCAGAAGAGAAAGGAGAAGGCCTTAACTGTATGAAGGAACAGGGAGTCGTCATGGAGAAAAGAGCCCGCTCCCCAAGGTTGGTGATGACTCCACAGAGTCGTGACCTCCCGACCGCTGGACTGCAAAAATGGCTCTCTTTGCCAAACAGAAGTGTGCGACTGCACATGTGTTACTCCTCGCGCATGCGCAATGTGCACACTAAGGAAAAAGAAAACACCGATGGGAGGGGGTCCCAGCTGAGGAGCGAACTAACACAGCGTGACCAGCTGAGGGATGCCCGACATCAGCTGGAAGAGGAAGAAAGCGACAGGAAAGGGAGTGATAGGAAAGAAGAACAGCAACAGGAGGCCCAACAGATGACTAGCCCAGAAGAAGTGGACTAACAGCAAGAAGCCATGCAAGAAGAAGCCTAGCAAAGTGATGCAAGCAGCTCATCAAGAAAGTCAAAAGAGATACAGTTACAAGGAAGAGAAGTAGAAGACACAAACACAGAAGCAGACACAGAAGAAGAGGAAGAAGAAGACCAAGCTCTACACAGAGGAATAGAAGGTAAAATAGATGGACAGTATATTGATAAAAAAAATTTCAAGAACAAATAAGAGCATTAAAAGAATGGTTGACATTTCAATTTTGTGAAATGAAAAGAAAAATGAAAAGTACAGAAGAAAAAGTGAGTAGAATAGAGCTGGTCATGACAGAAATAGGGAAAAAATTAGAAAATGTGGAAGAATGAGAAACGGCTGTAGAAATGGAAGTGAATGACTTAAGAAGAAAATTGGAAGAAAGTGACAAAAAAGTTAAAGAGTCACAAGAGTTGTTAGCTCAGAAGATGGATATAATGGAAAACTATAGTAGGCGAAACAATATAAAGATAGTGGGCCTAAAGGAAGATGAAGAAAGCATAAATTTATAAATGAATGGATCCCAAAGGTCCTGGGAATGACCGAAATACAGGAAGGAATGGAAATAGAAAGGGCACACTGAACACTTGTCCTGAAACCACAGACACAACAAAAACCAAGATCCGTTTTAGTAAAATTTCTGAGATACGCAACAAAAGAAAATATACTGGAGAGGGCAAGGAATAAAATTAGAGAAGACAAAAAACCATTGGAATACAAGGACCAAAAAAAATTTTTTACCCAGCCATAAGTTTTGAACTTCTAAAGAAGAAGAAGGAGTTTAACACAGCAAAATTGATCCTATGGAACAAAAGCTATAAATTTATGTTAAGATATCCAGCTGTGCTTAAAATATTTATCCTGGGGGAGCAAAACAGACTGTTCTTGGATCCAGAGAAAGCACGAGAATTTGCAGAAAACTTGCAGAACAGAAGGAGAGATGAAGAGATGTAACAAGAACAAAGAACAACGACAAACTACATATAAAGATGTAAGAATAATGTTTAAGTAAGAACTAAAGAAGGGAAAAAAGGGAAGAAAGGAAGTAAGGGGAAAAAAGAGGGTGAGCTTTGTTATATGTGAAGATAAAAGTCTTTTCTGGAGGGGGTTGAGTAGGAGAGAATAACAGTCACTGCAAAATCAGTTGACGCTTGCGAGTGGGTTCGCAATCCAAATGGAGAGGGAAGTTGTGGTTGCCTGGTAAGGGACAAGGGGCAACTCAGAGAGAGGGGGCATTTGGGGTTAAAGGAATTTTAGATGTGGGAGTTGTTGAACTATTTTATGTTTTAAAAGTGTTGTCATTCATTGTGTTCAAAAAGGGAAAACTGAGAGATGAAAATAGGGAAAAGGGGGAAGGTGGGGGTGAGGAAGCAGAAATGAGGTGTAAACAGAATATGAGATGGCCATGTTAAACTATATGACTATAAATATTAATGGAATACATAACCAAATTAAACGAAAAAGGCCATTAAATTTCCTGGAAAAAGAAAAAAATAGACATAGCATTTGTGCAGGAAATGCATCTAACTGAAGTGGAACATAATAAATTAAGGAGGACTGGGTAGGAAACGTAGTGGTAGCATCATATAATTCAAAAGCCAGAGGTGTAGCTATATTAATAAATAAAAATGTACCAATCAAAATAGAGGAGGAAATAATAGATCCAGCAGGGAGGTATATAATGATAAAGTTTCAGATATATTCAGAATTCTGGAATTTGATCAATATATATGCACCTAATAAAGAGGATCAAAAGTTTATGCAAGATAATTTTTTGAAGATTGTAGATACGCAGGGGAATATATTGATAGGAGAGGATTTTAACCTTAATTTTGACCCAATGTTGGATAAAACTGGACAAAAGACTAGCAAAAGTGGCCAAATTTATGGTTGAATCAATGCAGGAAATTAAACTTATGGATATATAGAGGAGGCAGCACCCAAGGGAGAAGGAATACTCATATTATTCAAGTAGACGTAACACATACTCAAGGATTGATACGTTTTTGTTGTCGGCCCATATTAAAGGGAGAGTTAAGAAAACTGAATATAAAGCTAGATTACTATCCGATCATTCACCCCTGTTGTTAGCAATAGAACTGGAGGACATCCCACCAAGAACATATAGATGGAGATTAAACTCCATACTATTTAAAAGACAGGAATTTAGAGAATTTATTGAATGCCAAATTAAAATATACTTTGAAATAAATATGGAATCAGTGAAAGACATATTTATATCGTGGGATGCAATGAAAGCCTTCATTAGAGGGCAGATAATAAGTTATGTCTTCTTCTTTGGCTTGGCTTAGCGGACAAAGATTTATGGAGGGGGTAAAAAGTCTACGTCAGCTGCAGGCTCGTTTGTGGCTGACAAGTCCGATGCGGGACAGGCAGACACGATTGCAGCGGTTGCAGGGGAAAATTGGTTGGTTGGGGTTGGGTGTTGGGTTTTTCCTCCTTTGCCTTTTGTCAGTGAGGTGGGCTCTGCGGTCTTCTTCAAAGGAGGTTGCTGCCCGCCAAACTGTGAGGCGCCAAGATGCACGGTTTGAGGCGTTATCAGCCCACTGGCGGTGGTCAATGTGGCAGGCACCAAGAGATTTCTTTAGGCAGTCCTTGTACTTTTTCTTTGGTGCACCTCTGTCACGGTGGCCAGTGGAGAGCTTGCCATATAACAAGATCTTGGGAAGGCGATGGTCCTCCATTCTGGAGACGTGACCCATCCAGCGCAGCTGGATCTTCAGCAGCGTGGACTCAATGCTGTCGACCTCTGCCATCTCGAGTAAGTTATGTAACCAAGATGAAAAAGGATTACAATAGGGAAATAGAACAGTTGGAAAGGGAGATAGTACGTGCAGAAAAAGAACTAGCAACAAGGGAAAATATAACAAAAAGATGAGAATTGGAAGTAAAAAAAATAAAATATTAAACATTACAAATGTATAAGGTGGAGAAGAACAGAATAAAAATAATGCAAAAGTATTATGAGCTAGGAGAAAAAAACACACAAAATATTAGCCTGGCAACTTAAAACAGAACAAGTTAAAGGAACTGTATTAGCATCAAGGAAAAAGGACAAACAAATTACATATAATCCAATGGAGATTAATGAGAACTTTAAGGAATTTTTTGAACAATTATACCAAACTGAGAATAAGGGGAAATAACACAAAATAGATGAGTTTTTAGCTAAAATTGAACTGCCAAAATTGCAAGAGGAGCAAAACAAGCTGATAAAACCATTTGAAATTGAGGAAATATATTAAAAAAGCTTCTGAACAATAAAACGCCTGGAGATGATGGATTCCCAATAGAATTCTATAAAAAATTTAAAGAGTTATTAATTCCTCCTCTCCTGGAAGCAATGAACCAGATAGAAGAAACACAAAACTTGCCAGATTCATGTAAGACAGCAATAATTACAGAAATACCAAAGACGGGAAGGATTCACTAACACCAGCATCATATAGACCAAAATTTCCACTTAATTCTGATTATAAGATAATAGCAAAATTATTAGCAAACAGATTGGCTGACTGTGTACCAAAAATAGTAAAATAAGATCAAACTGAATTTATTAAGAAAAGACGAATAGCGGATAATGTCTGTAAATTTATTAATTTAATTCATGCAGTTCAAGGAAATAAGATGCCAACAGTGGCTGTTGCTTTAGCACAGAAAAAGCCTTTGACAGTGTAGAATGGAATTATTTATTCAAGATATTACAGAGGTTCAACCTACCAGAAAAATATATTAATTGGATTAAAGCATTATATAAGGGACCATTGGAGAAGGTGACAGTAAATGGATATGTATTGAACCAATTTAAATTAAGTAGGTCAACTAGGCAGAAGAACCCTCACTGTTCGTTTTAGCAATAGAACCATTGGCAGAACTGATAAGAATAGAAATAAAATAAAAGGGATAAAAATAAAGGAGAAGGAGTATAAAATCAGTTTATTTGCAGATGACATCATAGTATACTTAACAGAACCAGAAATATCAATAAAAGAACTACATAAGAAATTGAAGGAATATGGAGAAATATCAGGATACAAGATCAACGCAAATAAAAGTGAAGCGATGCCAATGAGTAATGCAGATTATAGAGAATTTAAAAAAAGAATCACCATTTAAATGACAGGCCTAAGTATTAGATTAGATAATAATTTAAGCCACCTGTACAAATTAAATTATCAGCCATTAATGAAGAAATTACAGGAAGACTTAGAACATTGGAAAGAATTACCACTAACATTGATGGGGAGGGTAAATTGCATTAAAATGAATGTCTTCCCAAGGATACAATACTTATTTCAATCATTACCAATTCCCTTAACAGAGAAATTCTTCAATGAACTAAAGAGAATAATAAGGAAATTCTTATGGAAAGGGGGGAAACCAAGGTTAGCGTTAGATAAATTAACAGAGTGGTACAAACAAGGTGGTTTGCAGTTACCAAACTTTAAAAATTATTTAGAGCAGCACAATTAAGGTATTTATCAGATTTTTATCAAACAAGGGAAAAACCAGATTGGACTAAGATAGAGCTAGATAAAATAGGGGAGAAGGTACCAGAACATATACTTTATAAGTGGGATGAAAAGAAGGTGCAATATAAAAGGTCACCAGTACTGCATTATTTACTCAATATATGGAAGAAGAATCACTTAGAAAGGAAAAAAAACAAATTACCAACTACCAAAATTATTATTGACACAAAATCAACTAATCCCTTATAAAATAGATAACCTTTCCTTTAGAGAATGGGAGAGAAAAGGAATTAAAAGAATAGAAAATTTTTTTTGGGAAATAATTTATTAACATTTGAACAAATGAAGTACAAATATGGAATAACTGAAACCCTACTTAAAGGATAAATTGGGAAACAGACTGAGATTACCAGAAGGAAGCAGCTTTGAATATGTGATTACAGAAACAATGATAATAAAAAGATTTGTAATGAACATGAACATCAAGCTGCAAGAGAAGGAAAATGATGAAATAAGCTATAAACCCAAACAAAAGTGGGAAAAAGATTTAAACATAAAGATAAAAAATGAAATATAGGAAAAGTTATGCTCTGGAACTATGAAGAATATAATAAACACAAGGTTACACATGATACAGTATGATTGGTTACACAGGTTATATATCACCCCCAAAAGTTAAAAAAATGGGATCCAACAGTATCATATAGATGTTTTCACTGTAAGAAGGAAACAGGAACAACAATACATGCAATTTGGGCATGTGAGAAAGTGAAAAAGTTTTGGGAAGATCTAAATCAGGTATTAAATAAAATCACAAAAAACAACATACCAAAAAATCCAGAGATCTTTCTTCTAAGTAATACAAGAAGTAAAGAATTAGGCCTCAAATTGTATAATCTGCAAAAAAGATTTATTATGATAGCCTTAGTAGTAGCAAAAAAATGTATAATGTCAACTTGGAAATCAGAAGAGAGCCTGAGAATACAGCAATGGTACATAGAAATGAATAAATGTATTCCATTGGAAAAAAATATATAATTTAAAAAATAAAGTCACATTATTCAAACAAATTTAGGAACCGTACATGGAACATAACAGAGGGCCAACTGCGGACCTCGACCCCCTAAAAGGATAAAATGATAAGAAGATAAAAGGACTTGATCCAGAGTGTAAAAGTAGATGACACAATTTTCATGTTTATTTTCATTGTGTGATGACATTGTTTAATGGTTTTATTGTATTGTATATGTTGAACATTTAATGGGTTTGGAGGGGGTGGGAAGGGGGGAGGGAAGGTAGGGGGAAAAAAGGGGAGAAAATGCCACTGTGTATATTTAAGAGGGAAATGTTTGTATGTATTTTGATTGATATGGTTCACAGTGTGAAAAATTAAAAAAAAACCTGTGAATTGATTACAAATTTAAAACTGTGGAGCACAGAGAAAAATAAATGAAAAAAAAATGTATTTGTCCAAAACATAATGGAGGGCACTGTATCATGTTGTCATAGAATACACAAGATCTTAGTTAATGTTTGGTTTCTGGGAGAAGTGCAAAATAGATCATGTGTCTTCTTGGAGATACAGTATAAAACCATTGTCAGCTTACTTGCAAAACAATTAATTTCTGCAAAGTGCATGCTGGTGCCAAGCCATGGGAGTGCATCGTTAGAATAGTGGTGAGTACAATGCTATTACACTGCCAGCACCTGGCTTCACATCCAGTCCTGCTTGTAAGGTGTTTGTTCAGTCTCCCCATGTCTGCATGGGATTCCTCTGGGAGCTCCAGTTTACTCCCACCTTTCAAAATCTACAGGGGTTGTAGGATAATTGCGGTATTTGGGTGGCACAGGCCCGAGGGCTGGAAGGGCCTGTTACTGTCCTGTATGTCTAACATTTAAAAACTGTAAAAATCCCAGGGCAGCTGGGAATGGCCATTCTGTTCAGTACCATTGGCTCTGTAAGGAATTAATTAATCAATCTACAAAGAGGCATCTTGGTATGAAACCATCAGATATTGAATAGAACATTGGAAAGAATTACCACTAACATTGATAGGGAGGGTAAATTGCATTAAAATAAATATCTTCCCAAGGATACAATACTTATTTCAATCATTACTACTAAATCCCAGTTGACTGCATTCAATCCTTCCTGTCGAATTTAGGGTCTACAGGGAACAGGGGATCCAAAGTATATGATTGCCACGTCGGTAATGTCGGAGGTAGTTGATCCTACACCTTCTTGGTTCCAATTGGTTAAGAGATAATCTCGAATTGCTGCTCTCACCTCCAAAATGTAAATGGAATTCCATATTTTGTACGCTTCAAGAGAATGGATAAGCTGCATCCATAGGGTGGCCAGGTTCCTTTTTATTTTGCTCCATAGCAGTCAACTTTTTCTCAATGATAAGTGAAATCTATCATGTGTTTTTCAGGTACAAGGGTAATTGTTCTCTTGTCAGCTACGTGATTTTCTATTTCAAATTGATTGTTATGTGCACCAAGAGTTAGTGAACAGTTTTGCTTTGTGAGCCATCAACTTGTCCTTAAGTAGAGCAGGTAGGGCAATAATAAATCAAAATTGCAGGGTCTACTGCTGCACTAAGTGAAGGGTGGAGTGTTAACAGGACAAGTTCAGCACATCATAAAATACAATTAGACAGAACTCAACTTTTACCAATTCAAGAGTCTGATAAAAGCAGGGATTATCCCGATGGACATGACTCTATCATTAACACTAAGAAATACCGAGGAGCTAATAAGTGCACATCTTCCTCAGGACTTCCCTTAAATGAAGAGTTCGCACGCAGGTCCAGACTCTGGTGGTTGATGTTCTAATGCTTTGTTCGTAAGAGCTTTCATGATACGACTGGGATTTGCCCTTCACTCTATCTGAAAATTCAATTTTCACAGCCGTTCCTAAGCCATTTATTCTGAAATGCCCAAACAAACAAAGAAAAGCTGTTTGCAATCTGGATAATAAATCCTTAAAAGAAAGTCCTGATTTTCTTCTGTTCTTAATATATATTTTGATGGCCCTAATAAATATCTCCAATAATAGCAATGTAAGCACATTTACCTGAGTTTAAACATATTTTTGGTGCAGCAAAAGAAAATTGATATTGACCATCTCTCCAAACTAGTATCAGTCATCATCAACCATGTAACAAATCTGCAATGGAACCTAATCACAGAGCAGGAACCTTTGCATCAGTGAGGACATCTGTTAGTGAATGGCTTGATGCCAACTTCACTACTGAAGGGACTACGACTGGAGCGACTGTCGTGCCAGATTCCCATCGGGAAGCCACTGTTTTTTTATTTGAACTGCCGCTTCTGTAAATGCTAAATGTTAAAGTTAAATGGCATCAAATGTCATTGATTAATCTTGTTGCAGTTCACTATGAACTCTTTTAGTGGATTCAAAGTGGCACAGGACTTTTGGTGAGCTGCCTGCATGGCGCGCAGCACGAAGCTTTTTGCAATATCACACTGTGCATGTGGTGATAAACAATTCCATTCAATACCTATCGCAATGCAGGTGGAGGCCAAGTCCACACTAGTTCCCTACAGAGCAACCGCATTTAGTACAGGAAGAGAAGCAAGTCCTGTTCCCCTTCTCTTTTCCTCTTTGGCCTGACAACCTATTCTCCCTCATAAGCCCATCAACTCCTCTTTGATTCATCTGGCTTTAGCAACACAACTTAGAGCAGCCAATTAGCATGCTACTTCTCTGGGATGCAAGTGGAAACAGAAGTACCCAATGGAAACTCATGGAGGTATGGGGACACCATTCAAATGTCATGCTGGTGACTCCCATGGACAGATTGAACCCAGGTTTTGTATCTTTAATATTGCTGAGTTTTCCCAGCTTTGTGTTTTTACTTCAATCGTGGTGTCTGAAGACTTTTGTGTTTTACCCTAGATTGATGAGACAGCAGTGCTACCTGCTACACCACTGTGGCACCCTCTAATTTGGTTAAAAATTATAAATAGATTTTTTTTTCAAAAATGGAATAGCCAGATGAAGTACACAGAAACTATGACTGCGAAGGACATCCGGTATTCAAAGACTGAAGGCAAAGCAGCATTGCAGCAGTTAAGTTGAGCAGTGAAGCCATCTGGCAAGCCAGTCATTTTTACATCAAGCAGAACTTCAAATTAACCCCAGATGAAACAGGTCCATGCTGCTGCTCCTGCTGTTCACCTTGGGCTGGAAAAAAGGGAAGGGCAAAGAGGACATAGGGTGGGAAGGGCTCAGGAACGGGAAAGAGTTTTAACTTTTCACGTCTAACTTCATGTAGAAATTAGAGTGCCTTTTGTAAAGGTGCAAAGGACAATGGTGCCCTTGCATTTCTCATGTTGTCAGGCCAACATTTATCCCTCATCTCAACTGAAATGAATGATCTGGTTTGTGAAAGCTTGCTGGTTGCACATTTGTTGACATATTAGCAGTGAATTAGACATTAACTATGTCTGTAAATGCTTTGGGGTGACCAGAGGAAAGGTGATAAATGAATGGAAGTCTTTTTATCTCTTTTTTAAAATATTTTATTGACCAAATGTATATCTGTGGATCCACTGTGTTGAAAGATGTTCAAAGCATTTGGAATAAAACACAATCTGGAATGTAAAACTTCATGAATCTGGAGTCCATGAATAATGAAGCAAAAAGTAAAAGAATGATGGATATTATGACAAAAATAAATAACCTTTAACTTACTTAAGATAAATATGTCCATTATATGAAACATCTAATCGGCAAAGGACCGGCAGCCAACACTTGCAATTTCAGATGATAAAACAGTGCATTTGAGTACGGGAGAAAAAAATAGCAAGGAACTAATGAAAATGGACATTGTCTTCCTGAAATTTCTTCTTCGTTGTTTACAAATGTTTACAGGTTATGGAGTATTGATCTGCAAGAAATTTTAAATTCAGTTAAGCTACAACTGAAGTGATCTCCAAGGATTAAGAGTCAGGCTGGTGTTTTTATAGCATTTTTCTAATGCAAGGCAAGAGATTACTACCTTTTAGTGACATTTAAGCAACATTTTGGATCAACTTGACCCCATAAAGCTCACATATGTTTCGCAATATTCAATTGCAATGTTGCAAGTTTCCTCATGGCAGGTTTAACACATATCTTGAAGTTGCCCTATTTTAGCCTTGCAATCATGATCCCTACAGCCAGCTTCAAAAGACATACTGCCATGTAAGCACTACTCACCCCCATTGAGGAGTGTAGCTAATGAATTAATAGATGTTCTAAGTGGAAGATGAGAGTTTACTGCCATGAGTCAGAGAGAGCTGAACAAGGGGACTGGTCGAGCTATGTGTGGGTCAAAGAGTCTCTCCAGGCTACAGATAGAAGGTTTCCAAGGAGGTTTCTGTAACGAGAAATACCACATAAGCGCAACCTATGTATACATGCTCTTTGAAAAATGATGCAATACAGAAAAATACCCACCTCCACTCTATCTGTTCTATGCTTTATTTGAAAGAGCTGAGGTGGTGGGATATTGTGGGAGAGGTGGAGTGGCAGGTAGAGGGAAAGAACATAGTGGGGTGGGGGGGCAGTGGGTTGAGAGAGAAGTAAGAATGGGAGTAGGTAAACATGAGATGGAAAGAGTGAAACAAGGAAGAGGTGGGGGTTTGTAGCACAAATAAAAGCTCTCATGACTGGAGGGAGAACAAATGCTTTTATTAGCTTATAAATATGGGTAGGGTCTCACAGTGGTCTACAGAAGGGTTCTGGGTTTAGGCTGGAAACTAGAATTATAAGTGAGCAGATTGGGAGGAGCCAGGAGGCAGGGCCAGCCATCAGCACAACACACTGCTACTGAATCCCAGTTCACTTCATTCAACCCTTCCTGTAGAATTTAGGGTCTACAGGGAACATGGGATAAAAAAAAAGATAAATATACAGTAATTTACAAATTTACAGATTTAAGCAGTCCAGTGGTCTGGAGATCCTGGTGGAGTGCCTTAGCACTGGGGGGGGGGGGGCTTGGACTCCTTGTATCTCTTGGTCCCCTTGTGAGGAAGGAGAGGTGGGCTGGGTCTCTGGCTCAAAGTTCTCAGAAGATGCATTTTCCTCCTGAACCAGATCCCCCGAGGCCCTGACTGGGGTTGGAGAGAATGAACACTGTTGTTCACAGGGCACCTGTTCCAGGGTGCCAGGTCCCTGATGAAGATGGTGTCCTCCCTGCCATCTGCCATCCAGGTACTCTACATAAATGTATGTGGGATTGGTATGGAGCAGTTTCACTAACCTTTCCACCGGGGGTTGGTCTTGCTTCTCTTCATATGCTTCCTGAGAAGGACCAGACCAGGAGTGGTGAGCCAGATTGAGAGTGTAGTTCCCAATGGTGACCTTTGCTTGAAAGTGAATAGGAGCTCATGAGGAGTAGCATTGGTCGTGGTACGTAGTTGCGACCAGATGGAATTGAGTGCCATAGGGTGGACTTACTGCCAGCATGAGTCTGGAAGACCTTTTGATTTCAGGGACAGTTTGACAGCCTTCCAGACCATGGGATTCTCCTTTTCAACTTGCCGATTCCCCTGGGGGTTGTAGCTAGTAGTATTGCTGGATGCTGTGCCTCACACCAGTAGGTATTGATGTAGCTCGTCGCAATGAATAGAGCTGGGATACCCAAATAGTGCAAAAATGGAGTCTAGGTCCTTGATGACTGACAAAGTGGACTTGTCTGGACATGGAATGGCAAACGGGAAGTGGGAGTACTCATCAATGAAAGAGTAGAAGAAGATGTTCCCATTCGTGGAGGGCGAGATCCCTTAAAATCAACACTGAGCTGTTCGAAGGGCCTGGACGACTTGATCAGATGTGCCTTTGTGGGATGGTAGAAGTACGCTTGCACAAAGCAGAGACCTGGCAAGACCTGGTCATTTCCCTGATGTCCTCCATGGAGTAGGGCAGATTGTGCTCCTTGACAAAATGAGCCATACAGGTAATCCCTGGATGGCAGAGCTCATTATGCATTGACCACAGTTGACCGGTGTGTGCAGAGGCACGGCTTCCTCTGGATAAGGTATCTGAAGGGTCATTAAGGGCTTCTGGCTGATAGGCAATGTCATAATTGTAGGTGGAGAGCTCAATTCTCCACCTAGCAATTATGTCATTTTAAATCTTTCCCCTCTTTACATTATTAAACATGAATGCGACCGAGTGCTGGTCAGTGAGGAGCGTAAATTTCCTTCCAGCCAGGTAGTGTCTCCAGTGACTCACGGCTGCTACAATTGCTTGAACCTCTTTTTCCACAGATGGGTTCTGGAGCTCGCGGCCTTGTAATGTGCGTGAAAAAAATACAACTGGCCTGCCTGCCTGGTTGAGGGTAATAGCCAGGGATACGTCCGAAGAGTCGCTTTCCGTCTGCATGGCAGCTTTTGCAATGTGGTTCTGGAGGTAGCTAACAGCCATTTGGGCTTTAGCCGAGAGAGGGAAATTAGTGGCCTTTAAGAGAGGGCTAACCTTATCAGCGTATTGAGAGATTCACTGGGTGCAATATGAGAAAAACCCCAGACATATCCTCAAAGCCTTTATGGTCCTGAGGATGGGGAGCACTGACAGGGGGTGCATCCTATCAGGATCGTAGCTAATTATGTCATTCTCCACCATGTAGCCAAGAATAGCCAGATGTTTAGTCCTGAACACACACTTGTCAGAGTTCTAAGTGAGGTTCAGGACTTTCGCTGCGTGGAGAAACTCTAGAGATTGGCATCATGTTTTTCCAAGGTGTGGCCACAGATGGTGATATTATCGAGGTAGGGGAAGGTAGCCTTTATCTCATACTCATCCACCATTCTGTCCATCTGTCTCTGGAAGATTGAAATCCCGTTAGTAATACCGAAAGGGACCCTTCAGAATTGATAGAGATGACCGTTAGTCTCAAATGCCATATATGGTCAGTCCTCGGAATGGGGATAAGCAGCTTTCAGGTTGATGGTTGAGATTGCGCAATATTATTCACCATGTCTGAAATTCGAGGGAGGGGGTACACGTCCAGGAGTGTGTACCAGTTAATAGTTTGGCTTTAGTCAATTACTAGGCTGGACATGTTTTCTTCTTTTACAACTACCACTTGTGCTCTCCACGGGCTGGTGCTAAATTTGATGATACCTTCATCGAGCAGACGTTGTGTCTCAGACTTTATGAAATCTTGGACCGCTGTGCTGTACCTCCTGCTCTTGGTAGCAATTGGTTTTCAGTTTGAGGATAGATTCGGGAAGAGAAGTGGGGGGTCGATATTCAGTGAGGAGAGGCTGCATGTGCGTTCTGATTTTAGAGGTCCTCCATTCCAAACCATTACAGAGGGGAAGGGATAAAGGTCACGCTTTTAAGGTGACACAGGAAATCCAGACCCAACAATACCAGAGCACACAATTCATCAAGTATATACAAGTGAAATTTACAGAATTCACCCCCCTTCAAATGACAGATGTACTTATACAATGTTGTGGAACATGCGTAGAATGGGAATGAGACGCAAAAAATATACGGTAATTAGAAGGATACATGTGTCTATGAAGTTTTCAGTAGAGCCCGTGTCATTTAGGCATTTAGTGGAATATCAGTTTACCTTCACAGTCACTATGGAGTTGCTGAGATGGAGAGGTATGGCCTGATCTTGGACCATCAAGGCTAGGTCCCGGAGACTCCATGCTCCTCACTCAAGTGGCCCCCACTGTCCTGATTTACCTTGTGTGGTAAGATGATGTTGACCTTGTGGTGTGGTAAGATGGCCGTCCTCCTTTTTCTTTCAATGATGACTATGCGGAGTTCGAATTTGGTTCACGGCAAAATGGCTGCCAAGCATTTTTGCGCTGTTTCCTCACTGCCACCCTCCATTGGTATGTCATGTAGCAAGTTGGTTCGGGTGAATTTGGGGCAGATGGCTTGGGGCTGGAATTGGATCTGGGAGGGGTGCAGGCTGTGGACTTCCCCAGGCTTCCCCTCGCGCGACAAACCCTCGCCCATTGCCCTTTCTTGCCACACTAAGTGGAACACACTAAGTCTTTTGATGGGCAACGAGATCGGGGATGCTGGCTCTTGCCATGGAAAAAGGCCTCCCTAGCACTGGAAGCAGCATCCATTAGGGCAGGGGTAGTGGGAACAGCCGATCCTTCAAAGGGGTCACCTGGGTGAGTGAGCTCGGTGGCTTTGAGGTCATCGTTCTGGAGTTTGGCCTGTTCCAGCAGTTTGGCCAGCTCGACATGGCTAGCCAGATCCTTCATTCCCGACTCAAGCAGTCACTGCTTCACATACTTCAAGTGGACCCCCGCGACATGTTTCCTGGATCTGTACTTCCTCATGAATGCAGCCTGTAGCTGCTTCGTACCTACACTTCTTGGCAAGCATACACAGATCCAGCAGATAGTCATCGATAGTTTCTCCTGGCCGCTAGTGATGTAGAGTGAGTTGGTGCCTCGCTAGGACCTCGTTCTGTGAATTCAGGTACTTCAATGCCTCAATAGCAGCATCATATATAAAGCAGTCCCTGATGACTGCACATCCTTTCATTCCTACCCTTGAAATGAGTGCAGACCTCCTGAGTTCATTGGTGTGGAAGGCATCTCTGGTCGTATTCAGATAGGCCTGGAAGCAGACTAGCCAGTACGTGAAGTCCTTTGGTGCCTCAGGGGATGAAAGGTCTATCAACAGCATGCCTGGCTTGAGTAGCGCTTCCATCATTTAGGGAATAAGCTAATAAAATTGTAGCGCGAGTAAAAGCTCGCACGACTGGCGGGAGAACAAACGCTTTTAATAGCTTATAACTAAGGGCAAGGTCTCACAGTAGTCTTCAGAAGGGTTCTGGGTTTAGGCAGGAAACCAGGGTTATGTGAGCAGATGGGGATCGATCCAGGAGGTGAGTTCAGCCATCGACGTAACACTCTACCAGTGAATCCCAGTTCACTGCAGGGTTACCTAAAAATAGAAAAATTGATGTTCCTACTGTTGGGTTTAAGGCTCTTCTACCTTATGTCCAATATGATCATTTAGCCCAGTGGTTCTTAACCTTTTTCTTTCCACTCACATACCACCTTAAATTACTCACTAAGCCCTTGCTAACCACAGAGCATGGGATTCCTTGGGTGCTCTGTGGAAAGCAAAGGATTACTTAAGGTAGTATGTGAGTGGAAAGAAAAAGATTGAGAACCACTGTCTTAACCTTTCTCAGTTTCTCCAACCCCCCCATCCCCTTCCCTATATAATTAACACAACCCTTTCCTATATTAGTCTCAACAAAGGGTCTCAACCTGAAATTTTGACTGGTCCAGACTCCTTACAACTTCTTGTGTGTGTAGTTCCCATTCTAAACTCCTGACAGAACATTCACAGGTAAGCAGGTTATCTCATTAATACAGTTAGGGCATGAGGAAATGTACCCCTGGGAGAAGATGCTTGATTAAATGTGCATTTGATTAACTTCCCTGGTGGCTTGAACATCAGGAGAACTTGAATGCAGTGATAGTATTGAGCATATTTGTTGCCACCTCTCAGGATGCTTGCACATTTGGAAAGTTATGATCATTATCACTCCCAACACACCCCACACCATGCATTCAGCCTCCAAGCTGAATAGATCATCTGATATGTGATTGTTTTATTGTTTTATTGCATACCTGAGCACCAGGTAGGCAATAGCTCAGCACTAGCCACTGCTGAGACAGTCAAGAAAACAAAGGTCCATTGAGGGCACAATAGTAAATCTAGACCTATTATTTGATCTTCAGATTATTGCTACTTCCCATGCTCAAAACTTGGAAACACAGGATGATACAATCTGAAGGCTATTCAGTCCTTTGACATTGTTCTGGGCTTTTGATAAATATAAAATTAACCCTTGTCAACAACCGAACGAGGTTTTATTTCACTCATTTATTTGTGACCGAAAGCATTCACTGAATCTGATTCATCAGACATTTCAAATCATAATGACTCAGCATAAAAATAAAACTCGTGTTGTAAAACAGGAGAATCTGCAGACACCATGGTTGATGTAAAAACCCAAGACTGGATAAACACACCAGGTCAGACAGTGCCCTTTACATAGATAAAGATACATAACTGACGATTTGGGCTAGAGCCCTTCATCAAAGTATGGAAAAATGTCGGCAGGTTTCCCAACAAAACAGTAAGTGGGGGGGGGGTGGGGGGAAGGAAGGGGAAAGAGCACGGTCCTAAAAGTAGGAGGTAATAGGTGGAGAAGAAATAGATGGCACATCAGCAAGCAGGGAGAGGAGGGATGGCTCTGTGAATAGAGAGGTAAGGGGGTAGAGAGCTAGGGAAAGAAAACAAAGGGAAGCGAAGGGAGGGAGAATGGAGAATAGGTTGGCAAAAACTGGTTAAGTTGATGTTATTGCCTTCTGGCTAGAGAGTGTCCATTCAGAGAATCAAGTGTTATCCTTCCAATTTATGTGTAGTCTTGGTGGGATAGTATGTGAGGCCATAAACAGACATGTGAGTGGGACTGAGTGCTCTATCTCAGAGAGAAGAAAAACAGAGAGGATGGTAAAGACCAAGCAGGGGTCAGAGTGCGAATCGGTGTGGTGGAGGGTGTTTGGGGGAGGAGGGCTAGGGAGGTCAGAGGGTAAAGATAGGTATAGGAAGTCTGAGGGGGAGGTGCAGGTTTGAAGGTGCTGTTGTGGTGTGGCACACTGACCTCTACCTGTCTGAGGCCAGATAACAGCTCTCAGACATCGCCTCCTACTTACCCCTTCCACAGGACCCCACCACAGCTCATCAAGCCACTGTTTCCAACACCATCTCTAATTTCATCACCTCTAATCATCTCCCTCCAACAGCCTCCAACCTCATTGTTTACCATCCCAGCATTTCCCAGTTCTACCTTTTACCCAAGATACATTAACCCAATCATCTAGGCAGACCTACTGTTTCCACTTGCTCTTTCCCCACCGAACTAGTTTTGTCATACCTTAACTCTATTTTTTCTCCCCTGGTCCAGTCCCTCCCCACCTACATCCATGATACCTCGCATGCCCTCCATCTCTTCAATGACTTAAATTCCCTGAACTGGACCACCTCATTTTTACTATAGATGTCCAATTACTTTATACCTCCAATCCCCATACACAAGGTCTCAAAGCACTTTGTTTCTTTCTGGAAAAGAGACCCAACCCATCGCCCACCCCCACTACCCTCCTCCACCTGGCAGAACATCCTCACTCTTAATAACTTTTCCTTTGACTCAACTCACTTCCTTCAAATCAAGTGAGTTGCCATGGGTACCCTATGGGTTCCAGCTATGCCTGCCTGTTTGTGGGCTTTGTGGAGCAATCCATGCTGCAAGTCTGGACAGGCAAGGTCCCTTAACTCTTCTTCCACTACATTGATGACTACTTTGGGGCTACCTCATGCACCCATGAGCTCCGTTAACTTCACTCACTTTGTTGACAATTTCTACACCGATCTCAAACTCACCTGGTCCATCTCTGACAACATTCTCCCCTTTCTGGATTTCTCTGTCTCTATCTTGGGGGACAAGCATTCCACTGACATATTTTACAAACCCACCAACTCCCACAGTTACCTCGACTACACTTCCTCACTCCCAGTGTCCTCCAAGGATTCTTATCCCTTCTCGCAGTTTCTCTTCCACTGCATCTTTTCCCAAGATGAGGTCTTACACTCCGTATCATCTGAAATATCCGCTTCCTTCCACAAATGTGGCTTCTCCTCAACCACCATCAACTCACCCCTCACCCGCATCTCCTCCATTTCCTGCTTATCTGCCCTGCCCTTTTCTTTCCCACAAGGCAACAAACACAGGATTCCTTTTGTCCGAACATACCACCCCACTTGTCTACAAATCCAACACAATATCCTTCGTAATTTCTGGCACTTACAACATAATCCCACTGCCAGTCACATCTTCCCTTCTCCTCTCCTTTCTGCCTAAAGGTACTGCTCCTTCCAGGATTCCCTTGTGAACTCATTCCTCCCCAACAGAGTCGGCATCAGAATAGATCTAATTGGGGGGGCATTAGAGTAACCACAGTGGGGAGGGGGGCACAAACTGCCATTCAACAACTCACTCAGTGGGGTGGGGGGGCGGGAGGAAGAGTTGGGGAGCGGGTTCCATACCTGCCATGGACCTCCTCCGTCTGCCATACTGGCACACTTTCCCCTCCCTCTGGTGCTTCAATCTCCCATGCTTATAGCGCATGAAGACAAAACCACATGATTCATTTTGGTGACACCTCCTCTGATGGTGTCACCCAGTGCGTTTCACAACCCCCTAGTGACGCTAGTGATGTTGATGGGTGGGAGGGGGGAGCATGGCCTGTGAATGCCTCCCCTCCCATGATGCCAAGCCTGTTCCCCACCTATCACTGCCCCCCCGGCACCTTTCCTTGTGGCCGAAGAAGGTGCCATACTTGCACCCACACCTCCTCCCTCACCACAAGGCCCCAAACAGACCTTTCAAGTAAAGGAACTCTTCACATCTGTATCCGTGGGAGTGATTTATTACATCCAGTGCTCTCTGTGGCTTTATCTACATTGGAGAGACTGGCACAGACTGGCAGATCGCTTCACTGAGCATCTTCACTCTGTTCGCATCCTTGACAGGGATCTTCCAGCAGGGAACCATTTCAATTCTACGTCCCACTCTGTCCATGGCCTCATGTGCTATCTGACCAAGACCATCTATAAATTGGAGGAACAACACGATTTTCTCTCTGGGCACCCTGGATGGCATTAATGTCAACCTCCAATTTTAGCTAACCTACTCTCCAATCTCCATCCTTTCCTTTCCCCTTGTCTTCTTTCCCTCTTTGCTATATAAAGTACGCCGTTTGACCTGCTGAGTTTCTCCAGCATTTTCAAACTCCTCATGTTGCTTTGACTTCTTTAATCAATCAACTTATTTGCCATTCTTTCTGCCATAGGAAAGAGCTTGGTACATGTATATGATTCTGGAGTATCAGGTAACATTTGAACTAGTTTTTGGGTTTCTTTTCTAAAAGTGGGAAAGACAAGCAGGGTTGTTAGGTATGGCTGGCAATGCGTGAATAGCTCGATCAGCAGTGATGCCATTCATGGAGCCATTGCCAAGTAGCCATAACCTATTGTTCAAGCCCTTCATTGTCCTTGTTCTCTATCTGGTTGGTACTTCTCGTACAATGTTTCCTCTGCATTGTACTGTTAAATTATGCTCCAAGCAGCAAATCACCCATCACACTCCCCGAAGGAAGAGCCTGTGCAAAGATGCTGCCTGAATGTGTCAAGTGTCTACACAAATAGGTCAACAGGACTAAGCCCTTGTCCCAAATGGCCATCCACTCACTTGCTGTTGAATCAGAAGCAAGAGGTATGGTTTAGCACGCGAGGTCATGGCAAGTTCTCAGCATGCTGTTAGGATCATAGACAGGAGGACTGGCAGCCTTTACAGTTCACAAAGGCAGCAGGCTCATTTGCAGTTTGATCTGTGTGCATTCAGTGGCACCTTGAGCCTAGGGAAAGCAGGTAGATATGTGTTAGCTGTGGCTCAGCTGCCAGCACTCTCACCTCTATATCAAAGATTCCAGGTTCAAAGATCACTCCAGGGATTTGTGCAAAAGACTCCAAGCTGGTCTTCTTGTGCAGTGCTGAGGATGTGTTTCACTGTCAAATGTGCTTTTAGATGAGTCATTAAATTGTCTTCTCTCCCAGATGAACAATAATTATTCATAAGAAACTGCTTTAGAGAAGAACTGGGGAGATATCACTTAACTACAGGAAGGAGATCAGCAAGATTGAAAGAGAGCAGAGAAGATTTACTCGCATGTTGCCGGGACTTCAGGAATTGAGTTATAGGGAAAGATTAAACAGAAAACTACTTTATTCCCTGGAGTGCAGAAGAATGAGGGGAGATTTGATAGAGGTTTACAAAATTATGAGGGGTATAGACAAAGTAAAAGCAATTAGGCTTTTTCCACTTGATACATACCAGATGAAAGGGAAAAAGTTCAGGGGAAACATTAGGGGAATCTTCTTCACACAGAGACTAGTGGAACGAGCTGCCAACTGAAGCTGAATGCAGGCTCAGTTTTAATATTTAAGACAAAGTTGGACATGTACATGGATGAGAGAGCCATTCAGGACTATGGACTGGGTTCAGGTCAGTGCAGTGGGCAGAATAATAGTTCAGCCTAAACTAGAAAGCCAAAGGGTATGTTTTCTGTGCTCTAATGTTCGATGGTTCTATGATATATCTGGTGCTAGGGCCCATAATTATTCAGCTTAACAGGAGCCTATTCCCTGGTGATGATATGATTCCTGTCGGTGGGATCCTGTTGTGTAAAATTCAGATGCTGCATTTCCTCCAGTGCTGGGTGCCCTGTAATGGTGACGACTTCAAAAGCTCAGCTGAGGATGCTGGAAACCTGGAATACAGCAAAAGGAGCTTTGGTGCTTCAGAAAATTAAGTATCGTGACACCAGGGTAATCACTTGGTTCATGCGATCAGGTAGAGTAGATAATGACAATGAATTTGGACACAACATGCTAATGGATTCCAGTTTTTTGTCGGTTCAAATTTTCAGAAGCCATCTCAGCCTTCTTTTGCCTATGCACTGTCTGGTCCCTCTGGCCGAGCTGCTTATCAGCCTTTCACCTGCTCTGCTATATTTCTTCCTTCTCTCCTAGGCAGAACTCTCATTTTTCAAAATAGTCTTTAATCCCTTAATAGTAAGAAGTGCTTAACGCTCTCTGAACTCTAACATTTCCTCAGGCATCTTTACGTATTTATTTTCTCTTCAAAATATATTGTATAATTTGGAAGATATTTAATCTTAACTAAGAGAACACACACACACACACACACACACACACACACACACACACACACACACACACACACACACACAAACACAGTGACATCACACACATACACACACACATACACACAGTCATCATTCACAGACTTCATTCATTCATAGACATCACTCAGACACACACACATTATTCACAGACATCACACACACTGTCACACACACGGAAACACAGTAACATCACACACACTAACACACACACAAATACAGTGACATCACACACACTCTCACACAAACACAAACACAGTGACACACACACACACAAACACAGTGACATCACATACACTCTCGCACACACACACACAGTGACATCACACACACTCTCACATACACACAAACACAGTGACATCACACACACTCTCACACACATACAAATACAGTGACATCACACACACTCACACACACACAAACACAGTGACATCACACACACTCTCACATACACACAAACACAGTGACATCACACACACTCACACACACACAAACACAGTGACATCACACACACTCTCACATACACACAAACACAGTGACATCACACACACTCTCACATACACACAAACACAGTGACATCACACACATTCACACACAGACAAACACAGTGACATCACACACACTCACACACACAAACACAGTGACATCACACACACTCTCACACACACACAAACACAGTGACATCACACACAAGCATGCATAAATAAATAAAACATAACAACCAAAAGGTTGTGTTACCGTAAAATTATTTTGGAAAGTGACTGTGACTTCAGGGACAATATTTCAGTTCAGCTACAATATTTACTATGCCTGGAGCCTAAGCAATCAGATAATTGTGTCCAAGTACATCAATCACGACAGACCCATTGAAGAGGGAGGAGTCAGAATAGGAAGCTCAAGGCCTTTTGGGCCAAAGGTCAGGAGAGAGGTGGTTGAGAATCGCATTTGAATCAGCCAGACTTCTTGAGCCAGCAGTGAGATCATGTCTCCATTGTGGCATCGTGGTGTTTACAGAGGGTGGCACTCTGTTGACAGATAAACAGTGATTGATGGATATTTGATGCATAGTGTTTAATATTCCAAGATGTATCTTATCACTTGGAAATTCTCCAGTAAAACTAATTGCCAGAGATGGATCTCATCATTAATATCATGCCTCAACTATTTAACCTATGCAGCAATGACAACTTTTTATGGAAATTAAACATAATTTATCATACAAAATAAATTTTTGATTAATTACAATGGCTTTAACTTGGGGATAGCTCTTCTAGTTATCTAGGAAATGGAGAAATCTTTCTTCTCTGTGAACTCCAAGAATTTTCAAATGGTTCTTTTCCCAGTGTCTTGGAAAAAATAATTACAATTTTCAGGAAAGCAAGCTGTGGAATGGTATTAATGTCATATTTCTCTCAGAGAACTATTACAGACATGATAGACTGAACAACCTCACTATGCTCTATCATACAGTAAAAGTCCTAAAATCTGGACTGCTCAGGAATTGGGTTGTTCTGGATTTTTGGATTTTCTAGATTCTCAGGTAGTACTTTTAAAATACAAATTTAAGGAGGAATAAAGAAGAGATGAACGGGTAAATTTTGATAGATTCATTAGCATGGTTCATTTATCAAAATGAGCAATTTTAAAGAAAAATAAAGTCAACACTTAATAAAAATGTAAACATAAGACATTTTTAACTAGAGAAAGTGTATAATACCTGAAATTATGTTTAAAAATGAACATTGTGAAAGAAAAATACAGTATAGAAATGAATTTCTTTGTGATATAATTACCTGTATTAAGCGTGGTTACTTGTTGCCAATGTGCATCAGCGGCATTATGCATGCACCAAGGTACGAAAACCCACTAAATTTAAAAGGTTTGAGACTCCAGATTCTTGGCGGTCCAAATTTCAGGCATCTAGATTTTTGGACTTTTACTGTTGGACAGGTGCCTAACCTTTTATCTGGGATTCCGAAAACTAGCAACCTCTAAACACAAGCACTTTTTTCAGTAAATGACATCTGCTCATCAAAGCTGGAGTTTGGTGCCAAATATGAGTCAACTCGACTCACTCAGTTTCCGTGTATCCCTTCATGTTCTATGTCACTAATTTGTGGTATCACTACATTATAAGAACCCTACTCATCGAGCATGACCCTTGCTCAACTCATGGTGGAATATCCCTTGTTGTTCCTCTACTTTATAAATGCCTCTGGATTGCCCTATACTGACGTCCAGTGTCGCGGTGCTTTCAGTTGGCCTGGTGACGGAAGCCCAATGGTCATCATCACTACCCATAATCCCCAAGCAGCTGAAACCACTGTATCAGTGCCAGTGCAGGGGAACCGTGAAGGGGCTGTTCTCCTGATGCTGGTTCAATGGTTGGGGGTGGAGGTGGGGGAAGAGAGAGATGGCAGAGCAACTCATGTGGGCGAGGGAGGGGAAGAGACGGGAGTGCAACTGAGGCAGACAGTGGGGGTTGGGGGAGTGGGGGGAGGAGAGAGATGGCACCATGACTTAGGCAGGCAGACTTTAAGGGACCAAAATCAAAATGATTCTGAAATCTGCAAGACCTTGAACAACGGCAGGTGTTCTGTTTCAATAATCCTGGATAAAAGGTTAGGCACTTGCATTATTAACGTTTCAACGGCATTTGTGAATTTACATACATAAAACAAAGGTTAGGGAAAATATTTTAATGTTTTGGTACTTTGACTTTAAAAGGTAAGAATTTACTTAAAGGTCAAAGTTAGTTCAGGGGTGGTAGTGTGGATTCTAATTCAAAGCTGAAGGCTTCAAATCCAAGAACTTGAAGATGAAACATAACTTGAAATAACAGTGATTGAATGGAGGGACACAGCTGAATATCCTATTTCTGCTCCTATGTCATGCATATTATCAAGTAATATGCTGATCCTGCCTGTCTTTTGCCTAGTGAAGGTCAGCTTTCTCAGGTGGATGCAAAAATGAGGGTTTATTCAGAAAATAAAACATCAATGTTTTACCCCCCCTGACGTTCTGCTGAATATTTATGACTCACCGTTAACAGACACACACAGACATCACAGATGTGGTTACTTATCTGACTGTGGAAATATGCCATGTGCAAATTGCTGCCCTCATTTGATGCTCCAAAATTACATTTCAAATATACGCCGATGGCCATTGATTGTACGGATGTGAACAGAAATGCATTTGCTGAAAAATTAGATCACTGAAAGTGAGGTTCATATGCAATGCACAATCTAATTCAATGACAAAGGAAGTAGGAATGAAAATTGGGAGTTCACAACACAGTGCAGGAGGACTATGATTTCTAATCAGGCTTCCTTGAAGTGTCTGAAGAATGCTGGACACTTGCTTTGGTATCCATGATGGGAAATTAGGTGCTGGGATTTTTATTCTTTTGGATTTGATCTTTGTTGTTCATTCTATTGAAGTAAGCTTCTAAAAACAAAATGAGGTAAAGCTGCACACATATGGGGACTTCCACCCTAGTGGTGATGCCACATAGGCTGCACAGTAATGGTGAGAGCACACACAACTGGTGAGGCTGCAGAGTAGGAAGCACGGACACGTGGTGAGGATACACACCAGCAGTCCACTCATACTGGTGGTGAGGCCATACATTGGCAGTCTGGCCGTATACCAGCAGGTGAGAAAGGTCCAGGCCCAATTCTATAAACCCAAATTAGGCAGGTATCCTTTAGCCTACTTTCCTCAAGGCTTTGTTTCAAACCAGCATATTTCCCATCTGTACCCCATCCCTCTCACTGTCTTGATCTCCATCCATCTTGCAACCTCAGAGCCCTTGCCAGCTCAACCCATTCCCCACCCATTGGGAAGCAATTAGCATCCACCACCAGCAATTTCAGACTCACATCTGCCCTCACCAAACTAACCAATACCTTAGTTCAACTTTCAACTTCTAATCCATGCCCAAAATCATGTCCCGTGCCTGACTGCTTGTAACAGCCCAGCTTTTATTTGATGTTCTTTGCATATTCTTCACTCTGCAGAGAGCGAAAAGAAGATACTGGATCAGATGATGTTAGTCGAACGTGACTCAAGCCTGGAACCTTGGGCATCACTGAATTTCCAACTAAATCACAGAGCAACTGTTTGACAGGCTCGCAAAAATGCCAGAGAAACTCAGATCAAGCACTATCCATAGAAAGCAAAAAGCCATCAACATTTTAGGCCTGAGCCTTTCTCCTGAAAATTGTCTCACTTCATGGCCCTTTGACGGAGATTTTGAAGATCAGACATATTTTTTGAATGCTAGTAACAAAAAACTGTAAATTATTAAAATACAATAAAACTCCTGGTATCCGGCACCTATGGGGGATTGGTTGATGCTGGATAAGTAAATTTTCCAGTTGCTTGAGGTTGCATGCTGTGTGATTAGTGAACTAATGGCAAAGTGCGCCAATTATAAACGTCTGTATTTTTTTACCTACTTACTTTCCACGTGATTTTTTAATGCTGGTTGCTTGAAGCTGCCAGTTGCTTGAATTTTGGATAACAAGGGTTTTACTGTACTCAGCGGGTTAGATAGTTTCAATCCAGGGAGAATCAAAGCTAAGGTTTTTCTTTGTAAATGCTCCTTGATCCACAGAGTACTTCCAGCATTTTTGTTATTTAAGATTTCTTGCATCCAACATTGTATGTTTAGTCCCAATACCAGTTTAAGTAATCTTCATGAAATAATCCTTCTGGAATTTTTTTTTAATCCAAAAGAGAATGTTACTGGAACTGATGGGCTTGAGTTCTAAGGAGAGATTGGATAGGCTGGGAATTTTCTGCCTGGAGCATGGAAGGCTGAGCAAGGACCTTGCAGAGGTACGTAAAAAACATGGGAGGCTTAGATAAGGTAAGTAGTCATCATCTTTTTCCCTGGGCAGGAGATTCTAAAATTAGAGGGCATAAATTTAAAGTGAGAGGGGAAAGATTTAAAATGGATCCAAGGGATATTTTTTATCACACCGTGAGATACGGTACATATGCGGTGTGAGATGTCAGAGGTATTGGTAAAGCAGGTAACAGAGGTATCATTCAAATGACATTGAGACATGGAGAGGAAAGGGTCAAACAGAAGCAAATGGAGCGAGCTTAAGCAGAAACGCTGATCGGCATGAACAAGTTAGGTGAAGGCCATGTTGCTGTACTGTAAAACATCATGGTTCTATGATAATTTCAATGACGACTGCAGATCTGCATCACTCAATTCTAGAAGGATTTATGATTCCTCCTTAGTTGAACTTCTTCATGTAGGAGGTAACTCAGCAACATGCAAAGTGTATGTGCCTGTGTAAGAGGAAATACATAGATATTTGTCCATGATATTGCTGATTTTGGACTTTGAAGCACCTGCTGTTGGTGAGAAAAAGTGCAAGTCCATCCCAAGTGGGATTATGGGTGTTTTCTGTCGTAACTGTGTGATCACAGTCCCCCATTATCACTTGCAACCTGTGAAAGTTCAGCTTTTGCTACTTCTCAAATCTGCAGGATTACACTTCAGTCAGCCAGAGAAGCAGAAATGTAAATAACCTGAATTAACATTAGAATTCAGTGGTATTTCAAATGAAGGAATTGCATTTTGCAGAATTGTAGAACACCTGCAATGACTGCTTTTCGCCAATGACATGTTAGGGCCTGCTTATTTTCCTGCAGAATAATCACAATGTGAAGTCAAACATGAATTAAAACATCTTACCACCTGGGGCTGTCGAAGCAGATGCACTTCATAAGTGCCAGGTAGTGACCATCTGCAATAATAGAAAATATAAGTAACTTCTTTGCACGATTAGCTGTACTTTTCTCATTTGCACTGTACACTCTACCTTGGTCTCATGTCACTTTACATCCTCAACCTTTGTCATATGAAACTTTATGCCCTCCACCTTTTTTGTATGTCACTCTATGCCCTCCACATTTGTCCTATTAAATGTTAAATATAAATTTAGACAAACAGCCCATTAACAGGCTCTTTCGCCCCTCCAAGTCCGTGCTGCCCAATTTACACCCAATTAACCTACACCCCTGGTACATTTCTAATGGTGGTAGGAAACCGGAGCCCCCAGGGAAAACCCACCCACACTGGCACTGTAAAGGCATTGGATTGATCATTACGCCAACCATGCTTCCACTTTTGTCTGATATAACACTATACCTTACACTTTTGATTTGTTGTAAGCATGTTTGTATTCTTGCACAACCTGACGAACAGGTAGGAAAGGTTGACTTTCCTAGATAGACACAAAACACATTTCTTCACGGTATCTCAGTACATGAGACAATAAATAATTTGATTCAAAATCGTAGCTGAAACACTAAATATCAATGAAATAAGTTGAATTTGTGTGAACAATAATCTTCTCTTTAAGGACTGTACCAAGAGGTGAACTGTTCTCTGGGCTTCCACAATATAAATTCTAGAGACTCTGAGAACATCTATAGGCTGGGTACTCTGCCATGATTGACACACCTCTTGATTCCTCAAAGCCTTTGCAAGAATTACCAGAGTGTGATGGAATACCTGCCATTCACATGGATGAACTCATCACCAACAACTCTCAAGACGCTTGAGACCATTCAGAACAAAGTAAGGTACATGATTGATATTCAGGCTTAAACATGAGCTTCATGTCCTGCCAGATTAGTTGTGATCTGCACAATACACAAGATGCAGAGCAGCAACTCACCAAGGCTTCATCAACAGCACCTCAGAAGCAAGTGTACTTTCCTACCAAGTGCGAGGGAATGAGGCAAATGACAGCACACCAATTGATATATGGGAGGAGGGTGCAGTTGGCACAGATAGTGCAAGAAATCAAAGACAAATTTCTGTCCCATTATTTGAATTTATTTTTGAGGCATAAAATGCCATAAATTAGATCCTCTTGTGGGAAACATGCATTCTAATTTTCAGAAGAGCTCACTATAATAAAAACAAGTATTGCAGAAAGTCAGAATGGGGCATGGTTAAAGTTTTCAACAAGTGTAGCAGGAGGATAAAACCACTTCTGTTAACCTGAGAGAGAGTAACATTTAGCAATACCCATGAATTTTAATTCCCAGCAGCACATTCACCATATCTTTATTTTTTTTAAATGAAAAAGCTGTTTAAATTCAAGAATTGTGGCTATTCTCTTGCAGAAGATTTACATGGCACCAAGAGAACTTTCATAGTTAATGTTCAATTGTTAAGTTAATGTCCACTGGGCACCTTCTTGCAGATAAGTCATGACATTCGACTGCCATAAAGTCCACTAGCTTAACGAGGCTTAAATTTTAATTGGAAAATGCTCAACTGATCGAGAGCAAGAGCAGTCTCTGTGAAGTGTGGCCATGTGACATCCTGAGAAATGATAATAGCTCATTTTAAATTCTTCATATATTCCTGGTCTTTAATCACAATTCAGAAAGCAACAAAAACATTTCAAACTTGACAAACACAAAAACCGAATCTGGCTGATTCACATTTCTCCTCTCAATAACAATTGAACTTCTTATTTTCTGCGGCAATTTAACCCACGCTGCATGTTGACAACGATGAGTTCATTGTCATATAAGTTGCACAATGTACATATGCACTGAAATTCTTACTTGCTGCAGTTGAACGGGTATTGTAAAGAGAAACTATAATTGTAAACCAATTTAATTTAATTAATAAGATAAATGCAAATTTCACAGTAATTCTAGTGCAAAAAAGTGATTTGCAATATTGCAGGCATTCATAATTGTGAAAGTAGATTATAAAAGTTATAATGAACAACCAGCTCTTGAAAACTGATTAATGAGAATGGGCTAGGAATTTTCATTGGATTCATCTGGTTGGCACCAAATGTGGGTGATGAGGCATCAAAAATAAACATCTTGAATAAACACATGGATCCAGGCAGATAAAGAATTGTCAGAGAAACTCAGCAGGTCAGACAGTATCCAGGGTAGAAATGGCCAGTCAACTTTTCATATCTAGACCCTTTATAAAGATGAGGGAAGAAAGTGATATTATGTATATAAGGGAAAGGGGGGAGAAATAAGTTGGGGAGAGTCCCAGAGGACAGCAGATGTCAGATAGAGGGTAAAACGCAAAGGAAATTGGGGGTTGGGGGGAGAGAAGAAAAGCTAGAGAGGGTGTAGGAGATTTCCTTTTATAAGAGCATGTATAGAAGAGATGGAAACACTGGAATCAGATGGGAGTGTGGGATGACCTAAAATAAGAAAAAAACAATGTTTATTCAGTTTTGTTTATGGCTGTGTACGAGAAATATGAAGTAGTGCTCCTTACGTTGGAGTTTAGCGTCATCCTGATAATGGATGAGACCAAGGACAGACAAGTAATTGCACTAATAGTTGTGAGAACTAAGATGGTTGGCTACAAGAAGATCAAGTTTAGATTCTCAGAGCATATGTATTTGGCGAAGCAGGTACCCAGTCTGCATTTGGTCTCACCAATGCAGAGAAGGCCACATTAGGTGGCTGGATGCAATAAATTAGGTTGAACGATGAGCATGTTAAGCTGTGCCCCATCTGGAAGGTTTGTCTGTGGCCCTGTCTGTGGGGAGATGTTGGGGCAAGGTTTACATTTCCCATGGTTACAGCAGGATTTGTCTAAGGGGGTGGTGTGCAGAAGGAAGAGTGGATTAAAGTGTGTCAGGAGACTTATCTCTGTGAAAAGCAGATAGGGGTGGAGAGGGGAAGAAGCAGTCAGTAGTGGGATCGTGGTGATCCTGGTGGAAGTGTTGGAGGACAATGTACTGGATGTGGAGGCTGGTGGGGTAGAAAGTGAGAACCAGAGGGAATTTGCCTCTGTTCTGTCTGCGGAGAGACAGAGTCAGGGCAGAAGTACAAGAAATAGAGAATTTAGAGATGTGGAATTTATCATTGATGGTTGTAGCATGAATAAAAAGCTCTCATGACTGGATGAAGAACAAACAATTTTATTAGCTTATAACAAAAGGTAGGGTTCAACAGTAGTCTTCAGAAGGGTTCTGGGTTGAGGTGGGAAACCAGGGTTCTATTTGAGCAGATGTGGTGGAGCCAGGAGGTGGGGTCAGCCATCGGCACAACACCCTACCAGTGAATCCCAGTTCATTGCAATGGTAAGGGAGAATCTGTTTTCTAAAGGAAAAGGATATTTTGGATGTCCTGAACTGGAAGACCTCATATTCGGAACAGGAAGTGGAGCTGAGTGAGAGAATGGATCAGCTCATGATTGAATGGCGGTATAGACTCGATGGGTTGAATTGCCTATTTCTGCTCCTTATAATGTTGTACGGTGGAAGTGGAGCAATTGTGAGAAAGGAATGGTGTCCTTACAAGAGATGATGGAAAGATGTATGATCCAGGTGGCTTTGGGAGTTAGTGGGTTTATAATAGATGTCCGTGAGTAGTTTGTGCCCTGAGATGTAGACAAAGAGAGAAGGAAGGGGAGAGAAGTGTCTGAAATGTCCAGATAAATTTCAGGGCTGGCTGTAAGTAGGCAATGAAGTGCTTTTTCCCTTGTGGCAATAATCTGCATTCAGTGTAGCAAAGAAAGAACATTGATTTAAGCACAGTAAAGTTTCAAAACAATTTACTTTAACAGTTGAGAAATTACGTTGAGCATGCTTCGGTTATTGCAGATAATTCCAGAAAATTGTGATGCCGCAAATTTAATGAAAATTACCACTCCATAATTTCCAGGACTTTTCTCCATGTGTTGATTGGAACTGATAGGACTGCAAGTTTGCAAAATGTAACATTTTGCACCAAATTCCGACACAGTGGGCTGACATTTTTTTTCCGAGACCATTTCAGGGAAAGTGATGCCTGAAGACAAATTGCATTCGGTTGATTCTTTTTCTGACATCCTGAGTTCACGGAAAGTGCAGGGAGTGTTGCATTTACTGAAAGCTTCATCGAAAAGAAGACATAGTTTTGCCCTTCACAGCCCAAGTCTTTGAGAGGCAGAGAGGCTGAGAGGTAACAGGATGGAGGTATATTGATAAGAGCCATAGATGGGTCAGAATTCCATAGTAGGGACATCAAAAAATAATGGGCACAACTTGAAGGTGAGAGGGAGGACAGTTAAAGAGAATCTGAGAGGTATGCAGAAATACCTCTGGTATCCAGCACCCAGGGGCGTTGGTAGATGCTGGAAAAGCAAGTTTTCTGGTTGCTTGAGACTCACTCTTACAATGCCTAATATACTTCACATACATGACTATATAAACCTAAAAGAATTTTACTTCTTTTCAGTCACATTCTTTAAAAACATTTAACTGTTGCTGCATCTCCATGGAGCTGCCTGAGAGATGAACAATAACATTATAGATATTTAATAACCCCCATCCCTCAAGGTAAAGCCTCACTAACTATACTTAATAATAAGATAAAGACTCTTATTAAGCGGGAAGCGAGCCTCTTACTAAGACTCTTACTAGCACGCCACTGGCTGAATATTTGCGCTCATTATCACCAGCTGTTTATGCGTTCCTTCAGAGAACATTTACTTTGACAATTTTAAACGTCCATTTATTCGTATTTATTTATTTATCTATTTGTTTATGTCTTGATCTATCCACTTATCTATTTATTCATTTATTTGCCTCAAATGTTTTGCTGGTTGCCAATTGTTTGAATTCCAGATAACGGGGAGGGTGGGGAGGTGGGTTACTGTATTTATTAGAGTAGTTAGTATCTAGAATTGGGGGTGGTGGAGGCAGGAACAGTGACAACACTGAAGAGGCATCAGGACAGGAACTTGCATGACCAAACATAGAAGGGTATGGAATTAATGCAGGCAAGTGGGATTGGATTAGATAAGTATGGGTCAGCACAGACTTGATGGGCTGACAGTTCTGTTTCTAAGCTGTACAATTGTCTGACTTTATTGGTCATGAACATCATATAACCATATAACCATATACAGCACAGAACAGGCCAGTTTGGCCCTACTAGTCCATGCCGGAACAAATCCCCACCCTCCTAGTCCCACTGACCAGCACCTGGTCCATACCCCTCCAATCCTCTCCCCTCCATGTAAATATCCAGTCTTTCCTTAAATGTAAATAATGTTCCTGCTTCAACCACCTCCGCCAGAAGCTTATTCCACATCCCAACCACCCTTTGCGTGAAGAAATTTCCCCTCATGTTCCCCTTATAATTTTCTCCTTTCAATCGCAAACCATGGCCTCTGGTTTGAATATCTCCCACTCCTAATTGAAAAAGCCTATCCACGTTGACTCTCTCTGTCCCTTTTAAAATCTTGAACACCTCCATCAAGTCCCCCCTCAATCTTCTACGCTCCAGCGAAAAAAGCCCCAGGCTGCTCAACCTTTCTCTGTAACTCAAACCCTGACATCCTGTCAACATTCTCGTGAACCTTCTCTGCACTCTCTCTATTTTGTTTATATCCTTCGTATAATTTGGTGATGAAAACTGCACGCAGTATTCCAAACTTGGCCTCACCAATGCTTTGTACAATTTCATCATAACATCCCAACTCTTGAATTCAATACTCCCATTTATGAAGGCCAACATTCCAAATACCTTCTTCACCACACCATCTACCTGAGTATCAACTTTGAGGGTACTGTTTACCATAACTCCTAAATCCCTTTGTTGCTCCTTCACTCCTCAATTGTCTACCATTCAATGTATATGACCTATTTAGATTTGCCTTTCCAAAATGCAACACTTCACACTTATCCATATTAAATTCCATCATCCATTTCTCAACATAATCTTTTTTTTGTTAAAATGGCTATTGGTTGTCTGGAAATTAAGTGTGGCATGAAGTCATGTCCGCATTTAGTGCTAAATCCTAATTTGAAGCTTCATAGAATATCGCAGGATTGGTCAAAATTCTATTTGAAATAGCTTTAATGTGACATTGTAGCAGGCCATGCCCAAAGCGGTGACCCGACACCAGGAGCCTAAGCAGCCAGCCGAGATGGGCTACGCTCTTCAAAGCACGTGGCTGTAGCACCCCACTCTGATGGGCTGGCCAGCAGCAGCCAGTTGGGTGGAGCTAGGGAAGCAGCCACACCAGGTGATGAGAGGGGCTCAGTGACTGGCTGCTCCCCATTGAGCTAAACAACCAATCCCAGGAAGCAGATCGTAATGCCACCAGTCAGGAGGCATAATGACGTCAGAGATGGGCTCCTGAGCCCTTGATAAGCAGAAATGCCAGCACAGTACTATTCCCGTCGTGTGTGTCTCTTCTTTGAGTGTAACCTCTCCAGCAGTAGCAGACCTTTCAAGACATCCTGTTAGGGAATGCCTTATCTATCTGTGCAGCTGTCTTTGAGGATGCTTGCATGTGCATGCAAAAGTTCCTCTGATTTCAATATTTCCTAGAGTCCTACCACACATTGTGTACATCCTGGCTTTATTAATCATTTGAAAATATATTATCTTCAGGATTCAATTTCATTTCCATTTGGTGTGCACAGTTTATCCCTCTGACTACCAACAACAGATTTTGACATCTTCTGCAGGCTTAGTAACCATACTTCCCACATTCACATCCAGTTTGTTTATGTATTTTATAACAAGCATGTGTTGGGAACTCCAGTGATGAAGAACTGGCATGAAAACAACTGCTCAATCCTGCAATTTCTCACGAAAATTTCAGGAGCGGTGGAAAAGAATGGATTAGATATCATCTCATCCGAAGAGGAGAATCATTCCTCACCTATTGCTTTTAATCTACTGCAAGATGGAGATGCAGGCGCTTTCTCCACTGTTGTTGAGTCACAGAGAAATGAGTGCAATTTTTCAAGTTTATTGTGTTCATGAGCCTTATAGGTCAGAACGTTTCCAGGATAGATGGTGGTGTATGCTGCATCAGTCATCTCTCAGTATTAGTCAATCAAAATTACAACAACACAGATTGTTTCAAGATCATAAGGGAGGAAAAAAAGACTATTATATTTCATTTCTGCTATCTCAAAGTTGCCATTTTAAAATATTCCAGGAGCTATTTAGAAACAAAATCTACAATGGAACCTTCAGACTGAGAGAGACCGTTTTGAATTTGTATTTTGGTGAACTGCTCTGAAATATATATAAATATATAAGACTCTTTCATTTAAGCCAAAGGATTCGTGTAGAAGCACCACAGCATTTTTAATAAATATCATTCATTTAATTATAAAGAATAGAAATATAACCATATCATACATCATCCAGATATTTCCTGCACTTCTGATCAAAAATTATGACAGACAAACAATGCGCGTAATTTTGTAACAGATCTTTCAAGACATCCTGTTAGGGAATGGCTTTTTTTTCTGATGTGGACTTTCAGATTATCTCCCTCTGTCAGAGGTAAAATAAATGTTGTTTTCCTTTTTTTTTACACACAAAAACTGATGTGTAACTTTTCTTCACTGTGTAGCTCATTACCGCAGTTTCCTTCCTGCTTCATTTTGCCTGCTGCTAGATGAATTTCATCCAAGATCAGGCAAAACTGTGGGAGATTTTGCAATGCTTTATTTCCATCTGCAAAATTGCATTTTTTTAAATTATTCATGGGATATGGGTTATCAGTGTCTAGGCTGATGTTCATTACAAAGTCACAACTATTATTGAGCTATCAGTGGTACCAATTTTTCAAGATGTCTAAGGAGTGAAGCCTAGGAGGATGATTCCCCAATTGGAGAGCCCAGAAACAAAGGTCCCAGCATCAGAATAATAAGACACCTTTTTTAAAAAACTTGATAGGAAGAGATTTCATTTATCAGAAGGTTTAAACTGTTAGATTTTCTGGATCCATATGGCACTGCCCAGAATCAGAATCAGATTCAGAATTTATTATCTGAACAAGTCAAGAAATTCATTGTTTTGTGGCAGCATCACAGTCCAAATATTTATATAAGCCATCTGACAAAAATATATAAAAATAGTGCATGAAAAATCAAAGTAAGACAGCGTCTCTGGTTCATTGATCATTCAGGAATCAGATGGCAGTGGGGAAGAAGCTGTCCTTGAGTCGCTGAGTGTTTGTCTTTAGGCTCCTGTACCCTTTTCCCTATGGTAGTAGAGTGAAAAGAGCATTTCCCTGGGTGGTGGGGGTCCTTGAGGATAAATGCTGCTTTCTTAAGACAACATTTCTTGTAAATTTCCTTGATGGAGTGAAGTCTGGTGCCCTTGAAGTTACAGACTAAGTTAACAACTCTCTGGAGTTTTTTTTTTCTGGTCCTGAATGTTGGTACCTCCGTACAGACAGTGATGCAACCATGTGGAATGCCCTCCATGGTATACCGGAGGAAGTTTTTGTTATTCTTCAGTTACATACCAAACCTCCTCACAAAGTATAGCTGCTGGCAAGCCTTCTTCATGATCGTATTGACATGAACATCCAGGACAGATCCTCGGAGATTCTGAAACCCAGGAATTTGAAGTTTTTGACCCTCTCCCATACTAAGGCCTCGATGAGGACTGGGTCGTGTCCTTCTGACGTCCTCCTGAAATCCACAATCATATCCTTTGTTTTCCTAATACTGAGGGCAAGGTTATTGGTGTCACACTGCCCAACGCGCTGATCTATCTCCCTTTTGTATGCTTTCTTAATGCACAATTGTTTTGTCATTACCAAATTTGTAGATAGCATTGGAATTGTGCCTGGCCACACAGTCATGGGTATATAGTGTGTAAAGCAGTGGACTAAGCACACATCCTTGAAATGTACCTGTGTTGACAATCAGTGAGGAGGAGACATGGTTTCAAATTCGTACTGACTGTGTCTTCTGATAGACAAGTCAAGGATCCAGTTGCAGAGGAGGGTGCAGAGGCCCTAGGTTTGAAGCCTGTTGACCAGCACTGAGGGAATAATGCTGTTGAAGGCTGAGCTGTAGTCGATGAAGAGCAGCTGTTATGCATGAGTTGCTGTTTTTGGAGTGATCCAGAACTGAGTGGAGAGCCAGCGATATTGAGCCTGCTGTGGACCGATTATGATGATGGGCAAATTGCAGAGGGTCCAGTCCTTTGCTTAGGTACATGTTCATTCTAGCCATGTCTGTGATAGAACCACTGTATTACTGTTGGTACATGTATGGCTGACCCACCCCTGGCTGATTGTACCTGTGGCTCTTCCCCCTTGATTCCCCTAATAAAGCGGAATACCCTTCCCCCAGACAAGTTTGGATCTTGGGTCAACAACATGAGATGGTAATAAAAGTCTATCAGTCAGGTAACTTCTAATATTTGGAGTTATTGACAGCGCATCGATTTTATTACTGTAATATTTTTGGAATGGACAATTCGCTGAGACCAGAGGGGCAGGAAATCGATCCACAGTCACCAGAAGCAACCGACAAGTTCAAACTCTGGCTGCATTGCTTCATTGTGTTTCCCCCCCACCTCTTTCTCGTCCAATAAAATGGCAGCCGTGTGGGAAGATCAAGTGCTGCCATCTTGGGATGTGGGATCACAGGCCGCCCCATGCCCTGGCCTGACTACAGCCACTACCACCAGTGAGCACCCGACGTGCTATTTCGGTGGCCAGCAGAAGCATCCCAGGAAATGCTGCCCGGTGAAGGACATGCTCTGTTCCGGCTGCAAGAAGAAAGGACATTATGCGAAGGTATGCAAATCTAAGCAAGCTTCTAATCCAAGCAGCGCCACATGCGGCTGTGGGGACCGCCATCATCTTAGACTACATCACTTCCTTCTGGGCCACCGCCATTTTGGACAACGTCACTCTTGACGAACAACAGCACTGTGTGCACACCTTGGGGGCTGCCATCTTGCAGCGTGCCATCTTACCAGACCATGAGCCAGTACAACGGGTCAGACTTATCCAAAGCAGCTATCATCAGCTCGCCAGGTTTATGATGGACATAGAGGCAAATAGGCACAAGATGGGCTGCCTGTTCAATAGCGGAAGCAGGGACAGCGTTACTCTCTCGCGGTGAGACCAGTGAGTTACAGAGTCTCCATGGTATCTAAGTCCCCTAGGCAGAGATCAGCGGCAGCTGCATGGTGACACTGACTGTGCATTGTACAGAGTGCAAAAATTTTAAACTGCTTGTCATGCTACAACACTGTGTGCCTGTACTACTGGGGTTGGACTTTCAGAGCCCCCTTAAGAGTATCACCATTGTATATGATGGGCCCCATCCACCCCTCATGGTTTACAACCAACAGTTTTTAAAATGCCCACTATCCCCTCCAAATGCATCCAATCAGCAATCCGTGACCTGACTACTGCCCGCGACCTGTGACCTCTCCATCTTCCAGGTTCCCCCCCACCTGTTCGCCAACCTTATCCCCAACTATAAGCCTGTCACCACCAAGAGCAGGCGATGCAGTGCTGGGGACAGGGCCTTTATCAAATAAGAGGTGAGATGGCTCCTGACCACGGGGATCATTGAACCCAGTACCAGCCCCTGGAGAGCTCAGGTAGTGGTGGTTAAGAGTGGGGAAAAAAAATTGAATGGTTATTGACTTACCATTAGTAAGTTTACACAACCGA
Source organism: Narcine bancroftii (assembly GCF_036971445.1). Classification (NCBI taxonomy): domain Eukaryota; kingdom Metazoa; phylum Chordata; class Chondrichthyes; order Torpediniformes; family Narcinidae; genus Narcine; species Narcine bancroftii. Next base: position 125,486,932 of record NC_091473.1, on the reverse strand, counting down.
ATGCATATCCCCTCTATCGCATAGCCGACATGATTAATCAAATCGTCCAATATTCGGTATTTTAATGACCCAATATTGGGTATTTTAAAGTCGGTATACCAACAGCTCCCTATCCGTAGAGAGGACTGCCAGTATACAGCGTTTGAAGTGGATGGCCACCTCTACCACTTCCTGAGGGTCCCCTTCGTGGTCACCAACTGAGTATCTGTTGTCCAGAGTGAGATAGATGAGTACGAGCTGCTGGCCACAGTCCTCAACCTCGACAATGTCACTATCTGCGGCGACGACCTGCAAGACCACAACGCCAACCTCCAAAAATTTCTCCAGACAGCCAAAACCCTCAATGTCACCTACAACAAGGATAAATGTATATTCCGCACACCACTCCTGGCTATAGTCAGCTGCATCCTGGAGAATGTCTGCATGCACCCCCTGTTGGAGCTCCCACTCCCCCACAGCCTTAAGACCCTGAAAAGGTGACTGGGGATTTTCACCTATTTTGCCCAGTGGTCTCCAACTATGTGGATAAGACCCACCCTCTTGTAAAGCCACCTCCTTTCCTCTGTCGGCAGAGGCCCAGGAGGCCTTCAACTGGATCAAAGGTGATATTGCCAAGGCGTCAATGCATACTGTGAACAAATCCACCTCATTCCAGGAGGAGAGCGATTCATCTGATTTTGCCCTGGCTGCAACACTTAATCAGGTAGGCCGACCCGTAGCATTTTTCTACCATACCCTCCAAGCCCCCGAGATCTGGCACTCCTACAGCAAGAAGGAGGCCCAGGCCATTGCTGAGCCAGTTCAACACTGCAGGCACTATCTTGCAGGCAAATAATTTACCCTGCTGACTGACCAACATACAGTCATCTTCATGTTCAACAACAAGCATTGAGTAAAATCAAGAATGACAAGATTATGGAGAATCGAACTCTACACCTACAATTATGATATTCATAGTGCATCAATGACCAATCTCCCAAAGCATTTCATCCCAATAAATGTGAGTGGCATTGGGTGATGGTCGTTGAGGCAGCTCGCTCTACTCTTCTTGGGCACTGGGGTGAGTGATGGCCTTTTGAAGCAGGTGGAACCTTCGACTGCAGCATTACGAGATTGAAAATGTCAGTGACCACTCCCGCGAGTTGGTTGTGTTATGAGCCCAGAGGACCCCTAAACCCAGCAGCAATATATATTCACCAGGACAAATGGTTACTTAAATAAAAGTTGCTTTTAATTATCTTTAAACATGAAAACAGAATCACACTTTAACTTAACTGATCTAACTTAAACCCTTTCTAATTCTAAGTTCAAGTGTGTGTTAATGTGTGTGTAAGTTCAGAAAAGTTCTTTGGTTTACAGTCCAATCTCATTTCTCATTCCTCCATGTTCACTGGTTTCAGGCAATTCATATACTGCACACAGAATTTAACATTTAGAAAGTTCACCAGGAATTAGTGCTTGAAAGGTAAATGGTTACTGCTCAGGAAGGTTCTTGTTGGTTTTCAGAAAGAGATTTGATGTACATCTACTTCCATCAATGACTTCAGTGTCTTGCCGAAGAAACTTGCCCTGTCAGGGTTCTCCAGATGATCTCTTTCTTTCAGGTCATCACAGAGTTCCCTTTTGTTTCACTTATTCCAAGTGAAACATTAGACAGTCTGTCCTCACCTTTTGCATGAACCACAAGGGCTTTGACCAGGCCATCTTCCAAATGGCTTTCCACAAGTTTGCCAGCTTGTCCTGATCCAGTCCCAGCTGCTTTTGCCGACTGTAACACTGCAGAACTGATCTCTGTTTCTGTCACTGTCTCTCTCTCTCTCTTTCTCTCGCTCTGAGAGAAAGCCTGTTTGACTCTCTCTGCTTGCAAAATCGCATGACCCTCTTAGAAAAACAAGTTCTCTTCCAGACAATCTCCGGCTCCAACAAGATCTTTCATCTGTTGTCTTTTGTAAACAACAATCCATTAGTGAAGTCTTTGAGCACTCTTCAAAGCTCTTGCAAAAACTGTGGAGCTGATATGTCTAGCATGGGGCGGAACTTCAGTATTTTAAATAAGATCTGTTTTAAAGTGTTTGTATGTGGCCTACTTGAACAAACCTTTCCCAATTTATTTCCCAAAAACTTATCTATATACTCTGTCACAGTTGGCACAGATTTTCAGTACCCTGCCAGGTACACCGTCAGGGCCTGATGCCTTGCAAGGGTTCACACTCTTGAATGATATTCTGACTTCAACCTCAGAGGATCGCAGGATCAATAGATTTTTGTAAGCTCAGGCATTCAGGGATTTAGGCACAGTGTTGGAAGGTGGTGTTGGAATTAGGAATAGAGTAAGATACTGAAGGGTGCAGATGGCTGCGGAGGTCAGTCAGTTAACTCTGGCTCTTCTCAGCTGATCCATAAGCTGATAATCTGGAGATCCTCCATGATTGACTCAAATGATCCATTCTCACAGGAGGCTGAAGAACGGTTACAGGACTTCTTTGAGGCAGTGGATTGGGTGGTGTTACAGGACTCTGCTGAGAACCTAAATGAGTGCACTGGGGCAGTCACAGACTTTATCAAAGCAGCTGTGGAAGAGTGTGTCCCTACCAAATCATTCAGACTTTTCCCCATCCAGAAGCCCTGGATGAACAATGAAATCCAGAACCTGCTGAGAGCCAGATCACAGGTATTTAAGTCCAGAGATGGAGATCGATACTGTAAGAGCGGGTATGACCTACAGAAAGCTATCTACCAAGTAAACTAGAGATTTTGGTTGAAAATGGAAACAATAAAGGTCACCTGACAGGTGTGGCAGGGTCTAAATGCCATAATCTGTTACAAAACCAAATCCGGTGAAGTATTAGACGGCAAAGCTTCGCACTCAGAGGATCTCAAAACCTCCTATGCCCAATTGGATGAGAGTCAGAGTGAAGAACCACCCCTCCACACCCCCATGTCCCCGATGATCCTATCCCGTCCATAACTGAGGATGACGTGCGTGCTGCCTTCAGGAGAGTGAATCTAAGGAAAGCAACTGGCCTGGATGGAGTACCTGGCTGAGTATTAAAAATCTGTGCTGACCAACTTATCAAGGTATTCATGGATATCTGCAGTATCTCACTCCAGCATGGCATGGTACCAACCTGTTTCAAACAGGCATCAATCATGCCAGTGCCTTCATGACTATTGACCAGTAGCACTTACATCAACAGTGATGAAGTGTCTGAAAGGCTGGTGATGAAGTAGATCAGCTCCTGTCTGAGCGGTGACATGGATAACAGGTCTTTGGTGGATTCTATCTCATTGGCTCTACACAAAGCCCTAAACACCTGAATGCTCTTTAATGACTACAGTTCGGCATTTAACACTATCAACCCCTCAAAACTGATCAGCAAACTCCTAGACCTGCGACTCAGCACCGCTGATTTCCTCACTTCCAGACCACAATCAGTGACAATTGGTAAGAAGATCACCCTCATAATCTCCATCAGTAGTGGAACACCACAGGGCTGTATTCTTAGTCCCCTGCTTTACTCACTTCACAGCTATGACTGTGTGGCTCGATACGACAATAAAACCATCTACAAATTTGCTGACGATACACTGTAGTGGGTTGTATAAAGGAAGGGGATGAGTCAGCATGGGGATGGAGATTGAAAACTTGGCTGAATGGTGCAGCAACATCAACCTTGCACTCAATGTCATCAAAACTAAGGAGCTGATTGTTGACTTCAGGAAAGGAAAACTGGAGGTCTATGATCCAGTGATCATTGGGGAACAGAGGTGGAAAGGTAAGCAAATTTAAGTTCTTAGGAGTCACTATCTCGGAGGATCTTTCCTGGATCTAACACACCAATGACATTGTGAAGAAAGCACATGAGCTCCTCTATTTACTTAGGAGTTTGCAGAGGTTTGATATGACACCAGAAATCCTGGCAAATTTCTATAGAGCTGTGGTGAAAAGTGTGCTGACTGGCTGCATCAATACCCAGGAGCGTAAAGTCCTCCAAAAGATAGTGGACACAGCCCAGTACACAGGGAACGCTGCTGTCAGAGAGCAGCAACAATGATCAAAGACCCACACCACCCAGCACACACTCTGTTCTCACTGCTGCCATCAGGAAAGAGACTTGCATCACCAGGTTCAGGAACAGATGCTACACCTCCACCATCAGATTCTCAATGACAAAGTCAGAAACTCGTTTAAGGACTCTTACTTGTGCACTTTATTAATTTTCTTTTTTATTCTTTCTGTATTGCACAGTCAATTGATTTACATTCATTATCTATTTACAGTTCTTTGTTTGCATTGTGTATCTTTTTTTTGCACTACCAATTAGTGGTAATTCTGCCATGCCTGCAGGTAAAAGGAATCTCAGGGTTGTATGTGATGTCATGCATGTACTCTGACAATAAATCTGGCATCTGAAATCTAAAGCTGAATGAAGTCCCTTGGATTTGTGCAAGAAGATGGTTGTGGTTCTGCAGAGTGCAAAAGTGCTGGAGAATCTACAGGTCATCCATAGAACATAAAAAATCAGTTGATATTTCAGGCTTGAACCTTTCTTCAGGAGTGATTGTGGACTTTGCTGAAACATTCTCTTCTAATGCACACCCCTTCACTACCATTCTCAAAATATGCATATTCTCTGGGTGTAATAGTTTGTGGGGTGCATTCTCCATAAATCTACTGATCACAGTAAAAGCAATTCAATGGAGAATGTCTAAATCATTATCGGCTGTGGCCTTGGGACGGAACAGTCTTACGTTCTTCAAGCCATTAGAAAAAAAGTCACTTTGGTTTAAAGCAGTGGTTTTCAAACTGTGCCCCTAGACTCACATTCCACCTTATGCAATCTTATAATAATCACAGAGCACTTATGGCATAGCGATTGCTTAAGCTGGAATGTGAGCCAAGGGGAGCAGTTTGAAAACCTTAACGCATGAAAATAATTATTCTAAAAGGCTTTCCTGGTTGTAATAATCACATCTTAAATTGTCTGATTCATCATGTCCATAATCCCAGATGAGCCTGGCCACTGCAGTTATTTTATTCCAGAATCTATCCTAATGCCCATTGGTAAAAGATACAGCCTTTGCATTGACTTAACTCTATCTTTCTCCATAGCCTGCTCTTCATTTTGTAATGCAATACCCACACTCTTTTACTTACTGTAACAGTGTACCCTGAATCTTTGTCTTGTATTGCACAACCTCTTGTACAAGTTGACATGCAAGTACCACGCAGGTCGAAGTTTTTCACTGTATCTCAGTAAGAGAAACAATAAAAATGTAATTCAATTTACATCTGTCAGTGCAAATGGAGTGAATTCAAATCTACAGCACAACTTCCAACATATTATAAATATAAGGGATGTCAACATTTTTTTTTAAATAGGATTGATTGCTTTGTTAATTTTATTTGAGGAAGGTGGATGTCTGTGATGGATGTCCATCCTAATATGAGCTGAGTGGTTTACTCTGCCTTTTTGAGGACGTTGTTGGGAATGGAATCATATATGGATGGAATATTTGACAAAGTGTTGAATGTTGGACAGGTGACTTTTAGAAGAGCTGGACCAAATGGATATCCAAGATTTATGTTGATGTGTACTATGGGCACCAGAATACCAACTTGGTTATTTCATAAGTGCTCTCATTGGTGATTCCTTGTTCATGACAAATATAAGTAATTGATAAATTAAAATTCCCCAGCTGTCCTATTGAAATTTGAACTCCTGCTCTGGGTCAGACTTTGGCCTCTATGTACTAATCCAATCATTCGATCACTGTGCCACCTTACCAAGAATTTCCAACACTTTATTTGTTTTTGAAATTCACTGTCCATTTTTACTTAAGGTTTCTAAGTCAATTAACTTTACCTAGAAGTGATAAAAGTTGCATGGAATTTGGGACCACATTATTTGATTTCTTGTGTCCAATCATCCCAGAAAATTGCTTGTGCCAAAGTCTTGATTACAATTTGAAAGAACCTTCCGACCGTAAAATGCGAGACTGTATTAAGACAAATATCATTTGATTAGAATGCATTATGCCTGTAGCAAAATGTAATTAGAATAAAATTAAAAATACTGCTGAAGCAGGACACTGTTTCATGACATGTCTGGAATTTGCATATTTAGACTGTAAGCATTAACAAAGATTGAAAGGGCATACGTTTGAAACACCCAGTGCATAACAGCATTCTATAGCATTGCACAAAATAGTGAGACATGTTGCGTGGCAATAACAGCACAATATTAAACATAATACAGGATTATACAGCAAAGTCCAATTTAACACATCATAAGAGAATACAACCAGTGAAACACAATATATTAGAACTTCACTGCATGGTAGGTATAACCTAATGTAATGTGGATATATAACATGCCATAGAATTTTAAAAATGGCAATGCTGCTGGAGATGCTGTAACAGCGGCGCTGCCGCTGGTGCGGACCCGGAGAGAGTGGAGAACAGATACACAACACTGCTCTGAAGGGTATAACCGCTCGGTTCTAATGCCAGCATCTCCATGCAGGCTTTAAATGGCCTGTTCAAGGAGCCAACGGAGTTAATATTTAAAATCCTGCAACTGCTGGGTCTGTGCACAAGATGAAAGTGCCTGAGCTCTGCAGCCGCCACAGGGGTTTCAACTCTGGAGGAAGCAGAAAACCAGTGCAGAGCACTGGAAATGGGAAGAACACTCCTCATTGAGTAGGAGAAGCAGAGGAGTTGACCCTACAGGACGGTGACCACAGCTGCAGACCAGCGAGGGGCTAAGCGGCTCATGAAACCGCACAGATCGCAAGCAACTTGGGGTCAGGGGACTTGCACAGGCTGCAGGCTGAGCTAGGATTTGAGAGGGTGCTGAGGGCAAGAAGGGCTCCCAAAAGGCTTTGGGCACTGAAGGCTTCCTGAATGGGTCGGAGGCTTGGATCTGGAGCTTGGGTGGGTGACGGATCGAGCAGGAGTCTGTGTGGCTGCGGGAGCACTGGAGGTGAATCCACGGACACTCAGTGACTCTGAACGGACTCTCTTTTGCTTCTCTTTCTCTCGTACTGTGAGGGACTCTGGGCAGCATACATGCTGATGCTTTGTCTGCCTTACAGCAGGCAAAAGGCTGTTTCCTGTAATATTACATGTTCGGTGCTATTACATGACTATAAAAGAAGCTTGAATGTATAAAGATCCATGGCATAACACAACATAGTACGACAAAATGCCTTCGAGTAAAAGTAATTAAAATATACCTTCTTTCATGTCACTTTCATGTTTGACAGCCCAATGAAATGCCTTTCTCAAATATGATCACCGCTATAAAAGTAAGAGATTCAATTTTCAAACAGCAAGCTCTGACAAAGAACATAATATTGACCAGATAATCTGTTACTGAGGTCAATAAAGGTATGAATATTAATTAGGAAGCTAAAATTAACTTCCCTATTCTTCCTTGAAATAGTGTCGTGGATATCTGTTATGATAGTGTAACTAGACTGATAAATGCACGTTATGCAATGATTAATTATAATTTTTTACATCAATTATATTTAGCACCTGAAAAACTAAAAAAGTATGGTTTTCATGAATCAGATTTGTGTTGTAGATGCGGTAATTCTGTTGGAACTTTTTTTCATGCTGTCTGGTCATGTTTATATATATATATATATATATATATATATATATATATATAATCTTTTTGGAAGAAAATTCAATTGTTTTTAGAATACCTGTATAAGATTAAAATACCTTTAGATCTGACAGTATTTTTATTGGGTAGTTTGTAACCTTTGAAAGGTTTGGGATTAGATAAATTTCAACTTGCTTTTGTATATTTAGCATTATCTGTAGCGAAAAGATGTATTGCTAATACGTGGAAAGATACAAATATGATTGATATTAATAGATGGCATAATGAGATGAAATATTGCTTAATAATGGAAAAAAATTACATATGTTTCGCATGATAATTATAGCTTTTTTATTAATAAGTGGTTGTTATATTCAGAATATTTACATTTCAATTTAAATTGATTAGATTTTAATATATATGTTTAAATATTTTTTAATACTTTTTCCTTCTTTTTCTTCCTTTATGGCTCTCCTTAGGAGAGTTGGCTGAAGGGGGCGGGGGTTCTTTTAAAAAATTTTTTTTTCCCTATAGATAAAAAATAACATTCATGTTTAGAATTACTTGTTGTATATGTCATGTACTAATTGTTTTTTGAATGACATAAATATTTTTTTAAAAAATGAAATAATGTCATTGTATCAAAGTATCTAGGAATCCTGGGGGGGTGGGGGAGGGGTCAAAAGACTAGTATAGAGGAGGAGTTGACAGAATTTCTTATAAGTCGTGAAACTGTGCCAGGTAAATTAATGGCATTGAAAGTAATTAAGTCCCCAGGGCCTGATAGTCTACATCCCAGAATACAAAAGGAGGTAGTTCCAAAAAAAATAATAGCACTGCTGGAGCTGCATTAAGGAAAGTGCTGCCATTGGTGAGGATCCATGGAGAGCAGGGTGCGGAGACAAGCACTGCTTCACTGGGTCCATCCCCCTGGTCTTAATACCAATGCTTCTCTGCAATCATTTAACATCCTGTTTAAGGAACCAACAGTGCTTTTTATTAAAATCCTGCACTGTGAGGTCTGTGCCTAGGATGGTGGTGCCTGTGTTGGACAGTGTGCCTCGAGGGGCTGCAGATTTCAAGGGAGCAGCACATCAATGCAGGGCACCAGGCAGAGGGAGAATGAGAAACCTAGAGCTGCCCCTATGGGACTGTGACCATGGCAGTGAACCAGTGAAGGGCTCAGCAGCTGAAGGACCCACACGGGCTGCAGGCTGTTGGCATTGTGTTGTTGAAAGACTCACACAGGCTCTGGGCTACTGGAGCTGGCTCATCTGGAACCAGTTATCGGAAGCAGAATGCGAAAGGGTGCTGAGGGCAAGAAGCCCCTCAGGTGCCACAGGCTTCCTGATCGCATAAGAGAATTGGATCTAGAGCTCAGATTGCCGACGGTTTGGACTGGAGTCTGTGCCGCTACAGAGGCCGCAGGAGGGCTGGGTGCAAATCGGCAGACAATCATGGTCTTTGAAGGGATTCTCTTTTGCTTCTCTTTCTTCTTTTGCTAGGGGTACCAGGTAATGCTCATTGCGATTCTTTGTTTGCCTCATGGCAGACAAAAGTTGCAGTGTATCATGTGTATTATATTTTTAATGTATTATCACATGATAATAAAAGGAACTTTGAACCTTGAGCCTTGGATGCATAAGTAATTCTTTTCCAGCATTATCTACACTCTCGATCAGTTCCTTTAGATTGGAGGGTTACTACTATGAAAGAGGAGAGCGAACTTAGGGAATTATAGGCCAGTTAACATGACTTCAGTAGTGGGGAAAATGCTGGAGTCAATTATTAGAGATGTAATTTGTAGAGGACTGAAAGGATATGATCAAGTCAGCATGGATTTACAAAAGGGAAACCAAGCTTGAGATGTCTTTTAGATTATTTGAGCATACTTTGTGTGAGTGAAACAGATGATGAAGTGTATTTGGACTTTCAAAAGGCTCTTTATGATGTCCTGCTCAAGAAAACAAGGTATGGGAGCTAACGTACTAATGTGGATAAAAAGCTGCCTGACAGGCCCGAAACAGACTAATAAGTGGGTTCTTTTCAGATTAGCAGGAAGTTACTATGGGGTACCTTAATGTTCACTGCAGGGATCCCAGCTATTTACAATATATATTAATGATGAAAGAATTAAATGCAATATCTTTAAATTTGCAGATGATCCAAAGCTGGAAGGCAATGTGAGATTATTTGAATGGAAGAGCAACCTCGATGGGCTAAATGACTTAATTCTGCTCCTAAGTCTTATGCATTTAGGTGAGGAAGATTCCAAAATGTTGCAAAGTGACTTAGATGGACTAGGAGAATGAGCAAATATTTGTAACTGCCCTCCTGAATGAGGAGGCAGCAAAGATTAGAACCATATTGATCTGAGCAAAAACACAGAGCTGGAGAATCTCAGCAGGCCAGGCAGCCTCCATGGAGGGAAATGGACAGCCAATTTTTTCAGGTTGGGATCCTGTTTCAAGACTGAGAAAGAAGAGGGAAGATGAGTAGTATTGATGAGAGGAGGAGGGGTCAGAGGTTGGCAAGTGGATCAAAGAGGGGTGAAATATGATGGGGACAGTTGGGGTGGCAAAGGGGGACAATAATACTTCAAAGTAGATGAAGGCCAAAAAGGGATCTGATGGGAACAGGGGAAAGGAGAATGTGGCCTAATGGGAGCAGTGGGTTACAAGATAGGGTGAGAAGAGTGTTTGGGTGGTGGGCAGGTGGCGACGGAGAAAGTAAATGGGTGTCAGGGATGCAGGATGGAGTTAGGAAAGAAGGATGTATGAGAGACGATCTTAGTGGATGAGAAGGAGAGAGGAAGAGACCAATGAGGAATGGGTTATTTGGAATTGGAGCATTCACTAGAACTAAATGCAGGCTAGACAAGGGAAGGATGGCAGATTTCTTTCTGCAAAGAATATTTGTTGATCAAGTGGGGTTTGAACAGCAATGTTATAATTCAATGACTACCTTTACAATGTTTAAATAAATTCCAACTTGATTGAATTTTTTGATTGTAGTTTCCACGACTTCTAAGATGGAATTTGAACTTGTCCAGTAATTTAACCATTACATTAATTTATCTTTCAACGGTTTACATTGTTGGTGTGAAAATATCACTGCAATTTGTGGTGAGTGATGCACTATCAACAACTCGAAAGACTGGAGTTACAGACCAATAGCCTTTTATTTTCAATAAGCTTCGAGGCTATTCTGTTCTGTGACCCAGCTTTCTGGGGAGGGGTTATGGTGTGAGAGCCTTTATACAGGGTCAAAAGGGAGGAGCCATGGGTACAGTCACAGAATGGGATGGAGCCAGAAAAAAATAAGTGTTCATCACATTCACCTCTTGTTTTTCTATTTTGTCCGGCGGGGTGACATGGGGCACAAAGTCTTATAGGTTAAGTCTGTCTGGTGGCCTGGTCTTCCATTGTGACTGGCAGAGAACCAGTTACGGTGCTGTAGCTGGGGCCATTGTTGAGTCCTGGACCTCCAACGCTGTGTTGACCTGCTGGGGGCATGGTGACTTGACTGGAATGACTCCCTCTGGGAATAGTAGGAAAAGAACCCCAGGCATCTTTTCAGGTTCTTGAGGCTGTGGGGGAGGGGAAGCTTGAGCAGGGGCCATATGTAGTCAGTGAGGAAGAGATCTATTGCAAGATTGTTTGGCAGATTGCTATGCTCTACTCTCAAGAGCTTCTGTCAATCTATACAATAGTGTCGAAAAACCATCATGAAATGCTTTGTAAATATAAACTAAACTTGCTGCAGAAAGTTTCATGGCATAAGGATTCTTGCTAATGAAGTGATTCATGGACTGAGCATGAAACTTTCCCTTGGAGGCCCGAACAAGAAAGAATTGAAACTGGTGTCTCGATCATGTTATTAGTATTTTTCTTCCAGGGATTGTTTTTTAATTTATAAAGTGTCTATTTTGAGAGTTTTCACAGTAAATAGGAATCCATAAAAGATGACACCAACTGACACAATATTAAGGCAAGAAATGGAACCTCAGGGGCAAGAGACAGAATAGCAGAGTTTGCCAACCAGGGTTCACCAAGGCTATAGCAAGAGAGAAATCTTGACATGGCATTCCAAGGCCGTCTCCCTGTAAACAAGCTCTCTAAAAGGTCAGAGTGCAGCAGCTGCTACTGGTCTGGGTGGTATCAAGCCATTTTTTATTTTTCTCACATCCAACAGACTATATTTCTGTGCATGTTGCTCAGAATCAACCTCTAAATGCACCTTAGGTGGGTAGAAGAAGGAAGACTTTGGTGTCCCTCCATTGTCCTTCTTGTTTCTGATGACAGAATACACATCAAAAAAAGGAGATAACAAATTTATGGAGACCAAAACTGAGAGAAACTGGCTACAAGTGAATGGAAAGCACAGGGCTTGTTTACAAATAAGGGAGAGAGGAAAGACGAGAAAGGGTTTTGCAGAAATATTCTCAAAGAGCTGCCAGGAATTTAATTACAGAGGTTGTTACAAACATTTTATAAATAACACTCATTCACTCAACATATCAAAAGTCTGGCCATTGTGCAGTTGTCAACCCAGAGAAATTGCATACAAGTCTCATTGATATCACTGAGACCAATGGTAATGTAACCAGCCACTTATTCTGTCAATGGATTATTAACTGGAAAATAGGATGGGATGCAATGTGGGGAGAAATCTACAATTACATTCTTTTTTTGAACAATTGCACCCAATGTTTTTTTTTAACCTTTAATTGGCTGCAATTGATTGAAAAATCAGTTCTGATTAAAGGGCTTTAAAGAGGATCACAAAACACCTGCTTTGGATATTCTGTGCATAACAGTAGTGCCATTTTATACATCCTTTTTAAACATTGTGAACCTGGTTAAAAACGTGTGTGTAGCAATGTGGTGGTCCTGAGCACCCAGAGGCACCAGAATGTGACCTGCACTGTGTCATGCTGGGGCCAGGCTAAATTCAATGCATTGGATAATTCTTTGCTGGGTAGCATTCAGAGCTGAGTGTCAGCCGTTAAATGCACATTCCCAGTGGTAACCAGGCAACATCAACACATGTAGTAGCTACCACCAGAGGAAGAGTAGGGGAGGGGGGTGGGGGGTGGGAAAGGGAAGGGGAAGGAAAAGGGGAAGGGAGAGGGAGAGAGGGAGAGAGAGAGAGGGAGAGAGAGAGAGAGAGAGAGAGAGAGAGAGACTCATAGTTATTCAAACAGTAGTATATGTGCATTTGCTGAAATGATGGAGTGATAGCAAGGGAACGCAGGAGGTCAACAAAGCTGTGTCTGGTTATTTGGGATTATTTCTGGACTGCATATGAATAATGCAGTTATAGGAACAAAGAGCAAGCCCCCTTAGAATGTTTTATTATTCAATAAGATCATGCCAGGTCTGCTTACAACCTCTACCTCTGATATCATATGACTTATTTGTTTATCAGGGATCTGTGGATTTTACACACGTGACATCACACTTAAAGGCATATACCTCCTTTCCCACTGCCATACTCTGCCTCTCCCGACATACCCTCACATCTCACTCCACATTGATATTTTACTTCCTCCACGCACCAGCAAGAACCAATCTACAAATGTAGAAATAATGAAAAAGTCACTTTGTTTCCTGCATCTGGGTTAAAATAGCAAGAAAGAGCTTAGAGGCTATCTGGACTTTGAACGGTCTACAATCAACTATAAGGTGACAGCAGAGACTCCTTTTTAATGCACTCATGATGCTCCTGTGACTGTTCCTCGACAGTTGTTTCCTGGAAATTTGAGCTCCAACATATATGGGAAGGGGCAGAAACATGTTTTCCCTGATGACTGATATCGGGTGCACTTCCAAAGCTGAGAAAACATGGGCACAAAGCAGAAGAGCACATTTTTTTTATTTTCAAATAGCTCAATTTCACCTGCAATATAATTTCTATTCTGTCAGAACCAATTGTGGATCATATACAACACATTTCAATTATCGCAGCTTCCAGATGGGTTCACTGGATAAGTCAGTGGGAGCACCTCCTCAAGATTTTGCCTGACACAAAACACAGGAACTGGAGTAATTGTGGTTCATCTACCACGTCTTTCTACAGGAGCTGCATTGAGAGTGTCCTGGCCAGCTGGATCGCAGTGTGGTACAGTTGCTGTCGAGCATTGGACTGGAGGTCAATCCACAGGACCATAAGAGTGGCAGAGAGGCTCACTGGAGTCTCCCTCCTCTTCATCAACATGATCTACCGGGATCATTGTCTGAAGAGGGCATGCAAAATCGTAGCACCGCATAGTTTCTTCCAGCAACTACCATCGGGAAAGAGAGGCAGAAGTATCACCAGGCTGAGAAACTGCTTCTTCCCATGGGCAGTGAAATTGCTAAATAACTGATGAACCACTCATACTGTTGATACAAATCCCTCCATGACTTTTCAATTATTTAGCAATATTTATTTATTTTTAGTGTACATCACTTTTAAACATGTGTGCTTTGTCTAAATATGTATTGCATGCATCTTACAGAGGACGGAATAACACTGTTTCATCCAGTTTTACTTTACAATTGCCTCATGATAATAAAATTAATCTTGAATTTCACTTGAAATGTCTCCGATCAGTACAGATTAGGTGGATGTTTTCCTTGGCTGTAGAAGACTTGCGTTGCTGAGAGATTTACCTTAAAATGCAAACCAAAAACAAGTGTTACAGAAGGACTGTGATAAGTACAGATCTATCACCAATGTACATAGTGTATATAGTTACTGTATCTAGACTGTGCTTACAGCGATTGGCTGAGAGCTAAGCCACGCCTATTGTCTGGGCCTTAAAGGGTTGTGTCCCTAGCCAGGTTGGATCATTCCAGACTGGTCGGCCACCTGTGAAGAGCTCCTGTCTTTTGCTAATAAAAGCCTTGGTTTGGATCAACAAGTCTTTGGTTCTTTCGACGAGCTCTACAATGACAGACAGCTGCAATGCACATCAGATGGATGAGCAGAAGTGTCTCAGTCTCTGACTGGATAAGTTAAATACAACTTGAACTCTGCATCTATGCATCTCTGGAAGATTTCTATTAACCCTACTGCTCAATATCTCATTGCAGACATAGGTCTCACAGCTGAAGACATTGATAATAGAATTCAATGGAAATCGACCAAGTTAATAGTTATTTACTTCAGCAGTACATTATTGGAATCTCTCTGCTTTCTCTAGATGATTGTACATTCAGAGAATTTACCACAAAACCTACACTAAGAGGTTATGGAATGTTGAAAATACTTCTCATTGAAACATTTTAAATGGAAGTCTATATTCCTCCTTAAGTGGATGCAATTTTTGGCAGACATGGCCAATATTTATCTACCAACCAACAACTATTGAATAAACAGTTAACCTAGCCATTATGCTGTCGACATGACCTTGTTGTGCACAAAATATCTGTTGATTTACCACATTACAAAGTTACATTTACCATATTACATGAGCTATCACACTTCAGGAATACTGAATTGGATATTTTTTTTGAATATTTATGGGCCATGGAATATGCTATATAAATGCAATTTCTTTTCTGTAACTTGGCTTTCATTCAAGAAATCACAAGCGAATTTTGGTCAGGTAATAATCTTCCATAAATTACAATCAGTGGTATCATATAAATTAATAAAATGTCTACAACCCCGAACATGGCCTTAGGTGAGTCAAGGAATTGCCTGATTACAATAGCAGATTGGAGAGCAAATTGGAATCATCGTCAAAAAAACAAATTTACTGAAGTCAGCAGCCATCAAAATGTGCATTAGCACACTGATCAGAAAACATCTAGATGCAGGCACTGGCCACATCTATCAAATGATAATCATGAATATTGATTAAAACTATAAACAGAAGGAGCAACTGACATTTATTAGTCAATTTGGGAGGGTGAAATTACTCTCAGCAGGATTTGAAGCAAACGCTTTATTCCGATCAACAAACTTCCTCTGAATGCAATTGGAATTCGATTGTTAAACTGGTTTTTTGCTTTAAATAATTTAACAAACAAAATAGTATAGCATGGAATTTCGATCCTTTTGTGTTTCACTGCAAAGAGGGGACTGCACCTTCCCGCACTCCAAGAGGGTAACTTTAACATGCATTTAAGGTCATCATAACTTTTTAGATTTTTATTAAAAGATTTCATATGGTCAGGCATTGCAGATATTAAAAATGGTAACTTCAAGCAGCGCTCAATGAGTTCAAAAGAAATCGACATCTCACTTACTGATCAAATTGTACAGCCAAATTAGTTAGATTCTTTGTAGAACAATCATCAGCTTAGACAATTGAGAATGATAAAATAATCAATTGAAATATATATTAGACCCTACAAGCCAGGTACCAATAAAGATCTATGAGAGATAAGATCATATACATTGATAAAAATCAACACCACAGAATCTCATTGGTTAGAATATCAGAAATCTGTCCCAATCTTTAATTGACTGATCAACTGTTAGCAATAAATTGGAAAAAGAGAACCTCCATCAAATACCAAAATGGAGAATTGAACGTCTACAACTTTAAAGTAGGTACTTTCTGAAGATGAAAATGGCCCAGAGAAAATAAAGGCACATCTGCATTGAAATTTGAGGTCTAGGAGAATTTTTGAATTCAAATGAAGATGATTGAGAAATTGATGCGAGATCAAATTAAAGACAAGAGTAAATGAGCAAGAGCGATGGAACCAAATCTTCTACTGACTGAAAGGACTAACAATAGTAAAAATAAAAGTAGTAGGAGGAGCGATTATGAAGGGGAATAAGGAGATAGAACAGATACTGTTCTAAATATCTTCACTTTGAAGATTAAAAAATATACAGACAGCACAGAACTATAGATATTGGAAGAATAAGTTGCCTGTGCGGGTATGAGAGCAGAGCCATCAGGAACAGGCCGCCTGCGCCCAAGAACTTGCATTTGTGTTGGAAAAGATTTTGACTGTTCTACTCTTTGGCCCTCAGCTCCATTTTCTCAACTGAGCTCCACCACCCTTCATTCTCCTGCAGTCAAAGAGTCTGCAAATCTCAGATTTACGACATCATTACAAACAAACTCGTATTAGCAAATAATTAATAGACGAGAAGTGAATTCTCCAGGATGAGATGAGGTTTATCATGGGCTGTTAAAGAAATAGTGGATGCATTGTTTTAGTTTTCTCAAAACTCAAGATTGTAGAATGTTTCTTATGGTTTGGAAGATAGCAAGTGTAACCCTGTTAGTCAAGGGAGAAGAAATGGAGAAAAACTGAGTATTATTGGAAATGGTTGCACTTACGATTAAGTTTGTAATTTAAAAAAATCTGTTGGTAAAGATTAGACAGAACCAAAGGAAATTAATGAAAGGAATATCATGTTTGTCAAATCATTTAGCAGTGATTCTCAAACAATTTTTATCCACAAACAACCTTAAATATTTCCTTTACTTAACTTGGATGACCTATAAAAAAAAATCCATGGTCACCAAAGGGCTCTCATGCACCATAACACCCCTTCTCATGCACCAATGAATTTTTTAATTTTTATTTTGAGAGTAAATGTTGTTGAGAATTTTTTTAAATTCTTTTACCATCCAATTTATAACCTTGTTTTACATATTACTGGAGCCATAGGAAACTACAGCATAGAAACAGGCTCCTTCAGCCCTTCTAGTCTGTGCTGAACCATTTTTTTTGCCTAGTCCCACTGACCGGCACCCAGTCCATAGCCCTCCATACCTCTCCCATCCAGGTTCCTGTCCAAATTCTTCTTAAATGTTAAAATTGAACTCGCATTCACCACCTCTGCTGCCATCTTGTTCCACGCTCCCATCACTCTCAGTGTGAAGTTCCACTTAAACTTTTCCCCTTTCACTCTTAACCCAAGTCCACTGTATTATATTTGTTTTCACACCAATCGTTATGGACTAAATATGGAACAACAGTGGTTAAAGGAAAATAGATCAGGGAATACTGTGTTGGAGTTTTTTGAGGTGGTAACTAGCTCAAATGATAAATTCACTGGATGCCATAGAACTATACAGCATGATGTTACGAGCACAGAGGACCCATAATCCTAGCAGCAATAGATATTCACCAAGACAAATGGTTACTTAAACAAAAGTTGCTTTTAATTATCTTTAATCATGAAAACAGGATCACACTTTAACATCTCTATTTACTTGATTAACCTAACAACCCCCTTCTAATTCTAAGCACACATGTGTGTAATTTCAAAAAAGTTCTTTGGTTCACACTCCAATCTCAGTTTTCATTCCTCCAAGTTCACTGGTTGCAGGCAATTCGTATAATGTGCATAGAATTTAACATTTATAAAGTTCACCAGGCTTTGGTGCTTGAAAGGTAAATGGTTACTGCTCAGGAAGGTTCTTGTTGGTTTTCAGAGAGAGATTTGTTGTTCCAAAATATCCATAAATGATTCCTTTTTAATCAGGTTCTCCAGCATCATGAAACTTGCCCCATTCAGGGTTCTCCAGATGATAACCTCTTCCTTTCAGGTCATGTTATGGAGTCCAGAGGACCCCAAAAATCAGCCGCAATATATATGCACAATAACACAGAGTTATTTAAACAAAAGTAGTTTTTAATTATATTTGAACAAGAAAACAGAATTAAACTTGAACTTATTACTTAACCTACTTATTGAACCTACCTAACCCACTTAATCCCCCCTCTAATACTAAGTGCAGGTGTGTGCAATGTATATTTAAGATTAGAAAAATTATTTGGATCACAGTCCAATCTCACTGGTTGCAGGAAATTCTTGTACTGTGCACAGAAGTTAGCATTAACAAAGTTCACCAGGCTTTGGTGTTTAACAGGTTATCAATCTGGAGGGCTCTTGTTGGTTTTCAGAGAGAGATTCCTTTTCCAGGACATCTACACCTGATTCCTTCTCAATCAGTCTTGCTGATGAAACTTGCCTCCCTTCAGGGTTCTCCAGATGATGTTCTTTCTTTCAGGTCACCTTTCAGACCACCAGTCTTCTCCTTTGACCAGGCAGCCTTCCAAAGTTTGCCAGCTTGTCCCTCTGGAACTGATTTCTGTGACTCCTTCTCTCTCTGTTTTATTCCCTCCCTCTCTGAGAGCAAAACTGTTCTAAGTCTGCCCGCAAAAAACACATGCTCTCCCAGGCCAGCTGGATTCTTCAACTTTGTTGCTCTTTCTGCAAAAAGCATTCTGCAAAAGTCCTGCAAAAATTCTGTGTTTTGAAATGTGCGTGTGCAAGCTGCTCTAGCAATTCCTCCCAAACCACCTCTAAATACTCGGTCACAGTCACCACAGAGTTCCTTTTTGTTTCTCTATTCCAAGTGAAACTTTAGACAGCCAGTCTTCTCCTCTTGCATGAACCACAAGGGCTTTGACTATTCTGAAATAAGAACCTATCTTCCAAATGGGGTTTTCCACAAGCTTGCCAGCTTGTCCAGTTCCAGCCCCAGCTACTGTTGCTGGCTGTAACACTGTAGAAGTGATCTCTGTGTGTGTGTCTGTCTCTCTCTCTCTCTCTCTCTGAGAGAAAGCCTGTTTGACTCTCTCTGCTTGCAAAACCACATGATCCTCTTAGAACAGCTCCAGACAATCTACAGCTCCAACAAAATCTGTTGCCTTTTTGTAAACAACAATCTGTTAGTGAAATTTCTTGAGCACTCTCCAAAGGTCTTGCAAAGACTGTTGGCCCCAATATGTCTAGCATGGGGCAGAGGTCCAGTATTTTAAATCAGATCTGTTTTAAAGTGTTTGTATGTGACCTATTCTAACAAACCTTTCCCAATTTATCTCCCAAAAACATATCCATATACTCTGTCACAATAAAAACAAGCTCTTTCGCTCAGCTCATTATGCACTCAAGTTTTTAAAAAAGATTAATGAAATGCCACACATGTGATCACTACAAAACAGAGCCCATGGGATTAGGAAGAATAAATTAAATTAACAAGGATTGGAAATTAGTACACAATAATACACAAAAGTGTTGGAGAAACTCAACAAGTAACATAGCATCTATTGGAAGTGAAGGGAGGAAAACGTTTTAGGCCTGAGCCCTTAATCAAAGTATGAGGTAAGAACATAAAGACTTCCTTGAGGGAACACCATGCAATGTATCCAAGCTTACTGACAATGCAAAGTCGAGTGGGCACATAAATATTTGGGTGAGAACAAAGTAGTGGCAAAGGAATAGTTAAGTATAATGGGCATGAAAGGGGCAGATGCCAAGAAATCTGATTTATTTGTGCCCTTTTTTTTTCCTGTTAATCCTGAATGAAGAAATTATTGTGCACATTTTGATGTATTTTCATTCATTTTTTGAAGAAATACTGCCCACTGAAAAATTGTCTGGAATCTTAGCTCACATTCAAATTATGGTGGGTGTTATTTCCCAATTATATTTCATGCTTGCAGAGACGTCATCAGCGCTCACACCATGGATTTCCAACTGTCCAAAAGGAATCGGACAAAAGGTCATGACTATGGTTTTCATTATAAAGTTAATTGTAAATAATGAACAAATCATGCAGAAAATTGGGAAATATACCTGATAAAAAGGCCATCCATTGAGTCACTGACTTCATGTTCAAGGGATTCCACATGTCCATTTACAGGTACTCTTTTCTTGCAACTCTGGGAAAATGTTGTGGCATCTTTGCACTGTACACATCGATGCAGATTGCTACAATCATTGTTTCCATCGTTTGGAGTAGGAGTGGACTGATTGCAACTCAGTGTACAATCGGACCTCCATAATGTGAAGAAGAAGCCTCAAACATCTATTGGCTGCAGCCACCTTGGGTCTCTGCTCAAAGGTTTTGTGCCCCTTCACTTTTTTGTATTTCTCTCCTACCAACACTGATTTCCACAAGGCTTTGCATTGTCAGCTTGGATATATTACGTCAATAAAAAACATATTAAAAATTATGATTTCAATCCGTGGCTGAAATGTGCTGTGGCTCCCAAAGAGGCCAAGCGGCTCCTCTGGAGATTGGATGATGAAATACATCATTCCACCTCTCCCCTACCACACCCCTGCCAATCACCTTCATACATTTGGCATCCTTGGTTCTGCCAATGTAGTGACCATAAAAAATGCACTGCATCTGATCTGAGCTGCTCTCCAGCAGACAAGGGTGCAGCAGACGAAGGCTCATTTAGCAGCTGCGTATAGAACTGTGTAGGTTGTGTTTTAGTGATTCCAAAAGGGGAAACAACAAGATGCTCTCTATTAAATCTCTCGATATTGTAATATTTTGCATGAGGTTCCTAATTTGGCACTGGGGCAAAACACACCTGCTTAATGCAACAGAATGGGAAAAATCGAATTTCTACGGATGGCACAAAGATTTCCAAAAGGAGATTTAAAAAAACAAGAAAACAATGCTGAACCTTCTTAAAACAATGATAATCACAAGCTGACAATTTGCATCTTCAGAACTTTGATTGTGATGGACTACAGTTTGAATATCCCTTATCCGAAATGCTTGGGACCGGATGTTTTTCAGTTTTGGGGTTTTTTTCAGATTTTGGAACAATGGAACTAAGTAGCACAGTAGGATCAGCAGAATATCTGTATGAGCAGTTAAACAGCAACTACAAACAACGGCAGGGTTTTTGAGTGCCAACATGATGCCCCAAGTGGCAAATTCACATGAAATAAAGATTAGTACTTACCAAAAAAAATCTCGATCTCTATTTACAACAGAAGACCACCTCCCCAACCACTGCTGCCTCAATCAGTCACCAACACCTCCCAACTGTCGCCACTGGTCCCCAACACCTCCCCACTGCTTCAGGATCTCGACTGCAGTCCCCATTCTTGCCCGGGAGCCTGAAGCGACTTCTTCACTGCAACCGATGTTGAGATTGGAGTCGCCATCACTGACTCAGGCTGTAGCTGATACTGACAACTTGGACCCAACTCCATTTGGCATCTTCTTGGCCAGAAGCCAAGATTTTTTTAAAAAAATTACTATCATTGGAATCACACTGGTGCCAACAGAACAAGTCAGATGTTAAATTTGTATCTTCAGAACTTTGTTTTTGGATCACTTCAGTTTTCACATCTATGTAAAGGGGTACTCGACATGTAGTAGGTTTTCTGAACCTTTGGATATTTCCTCTAATAATACCCCAGCTCATTTTTATTTCATTTCTTTTTAAATGCTATACAATAGTTAACACAATACTACACAAAGCTATTTAACATAACATAACAATTACAGCACGGAAACAGGCCATTAGGCCCTTCTAGTCCGCACTGAACCAAACACCCCTTTCTAGTCCCACCTCCCTGCACAATGCCCATAACCCTCCATCTTCTTCTCATCCATATACCTGTCCAACCTTTTCTTAAATAATACAATTGACTCCGCCGCCACTATTTCTCACTATTTATAGTGCCTGTAAACTGAATAATTTTACTCCAGTTTTCTCCCACCCTCCAAAAACGTACAGTGTTAGTCACCTAATTGGGTGTAATTTGGCAGCATGGATTTCAATGGCCAGAATCAATTTCTGCTGTGTTGCATTGCTAAATTGAAAAAAAAAATTTTTTTTCCAGTGAACCAAATGAAATTAAAGGGAGCAGGAAATAAAGAAGCATTCTATGTCTTAGTTCTGGCCACAAATGTACACATGCCTCTGTCCCTGTTCCTTCAAGCCCGAAACATTGATTATATATCTTCAGTCAAATCGCATTTATTTGTCATTCATACCATAAACCTTGCAGTGTACAGTGAAAATGAGATAGCATTTCTCCAGACCTTGGAGCTGATTATTTACATGGATAAATTAACTTATAATTTATTTTTTAAATCACATATCATAAATAACGTCACTCAGTAAATAACATGTTATATATGCTAGCCCTGTATCCCCGGAATTCAGAAGCCCCTTGGCTTGGGGGAGAAAGCTGTCTCATAATCTGGTTGTGAGGGCCCGAATGCTTTGGTACCTCTTCCCAGATGGCAGGAGGGAGAATAGATTGCGGAGGAGTGTGTGGAGTCCTTCACAATGTTTATGGCTTTCCGCAAACAATGGCCATTATAAATGTCCATCATGGCAGGGTGAGAGATTACTATCTGCTGCAGGGACTTGCGTACTGGGCTGGTGCTGTTCCCAAATCAGGCAGTGATGCAGTTACATAGGATGCTCTCAATGCATCCCCTGTAGAATGTAGTGAGAGTGGAGGGTGGAAGCTGAACTTTCCTCAATCTCCACAGGAAGTAAAGGCATTGTTGGGCCTTCTTGGCAATGGATCTGGTGTTGGGGGACCAGGAGAGATCCTACATTAGATGCATGCCAAGGAATTTGGTGCTCGACTTTCTTGACGGTAGAGCCATTGAAGGTCAGAGGAGAGTGGTCACTCTGGGCTTTCCTGAAGTTGACCACTATCTGACCTCCTGATTTTATCCAGCATTGGGTTTTTTCTCTGCTCCAGAATCCTAGCCCCAGTTCCAGCAGGTACCAGACCCAGAAACCTCACCAAGCTCTGACTGCACTCCTTTGATTTTACCCTTGCTCTCTAAACCCAAGAGAGGACAAATGAGTGAGTGAGACACCAAACAGTCAGTATTTCTGAACAAATGGTCGCTAGAATATTGGAGTGTTCATCAGGTGTGGCTTGTTCAATTTAAGTTGACACCTTGGAAAGGATATGAAGATCAGGAGGATGATCGAAAATGGCATTGGTGATGGGATTGAACAATCTCGTAATGCTAGGATTGTTCTCCTTGGAACAGAACACAAGAGAATTAATTGGTCTTCAACATTATGAGGATGTTTGTGCAAGAAGAACTGTTTCTACCAACATGAAAGTCAGTAATTAGCTTCACAATGACTGTCAGAAGAGAAAATTTTTACAGAATAAATTATGATCTGGATTGCATTGCCTGAAAGGACGGTGAAGAAACAAAATTGATATGAATGTTCAAGGCAATTTGAATAATTATTTGAAATATTTTCAGACCTGTAACTAACGG
Source organism: Narcine bancroftii (assembly GCF_036971445.1). Classification (NCBI taxonomy): domain Eukaryota; kingdom Metazoa; phylum Chordata; class Chondrichthyes; order Torpediniformes; family Narcinidae; genus Narcine; species Narcine bancroftii. The sequence continues at coordinate 125,463,331 of NC_091473.1, read as the reverse complement.
ACATGGTGCTGGAATTTATTTTAAAGCTCAAACAGCCAGCACGTACAATTTTCTCTACAGCTTTCTTTTATACCATGCATAAAAGTCTGCCTTGTGAACAAACATGGCCTAACAAGTTCCAGGAAAGTTCCAGGAAAGCTGCAGATTTTGAATCCATGGGAAGGGTTAGATTGGAAAGGACAGAGTGACATCTGCTCTCCCCATGACCAAATCATCAATATAAGCACCTGTATGCTCTTGATCTTGAATCACAGAGTTTATCACCCTTTGAAATGTTCCTGGAGCATTTTTCATACCAAGTGGTAGAACTTTGAATTCCTATAAATCTGATGGTGCTATAAATGTGGAAATGTCTCTATCTCTCTCTGTTAAGGGTACACAGAAGTAACCTTTTAATTAATCTATCTTCTTTTTTTTTCCAGTGTAACTAGATTGATATAAATGCATGTTAAATTAGTCTATCTTCATAAGAAATTTAGCTTTTCCAACTTTATCCACATAATCATCCGCCCTAGGGATTGGATAAGAATCCATCTTTGTCACCACATTAACTTTTCTATAATCAGTGCAAAATCTAATCATCCCAGCTGATATAGCTACCAGGACATAAAGTGATCTCCAATCTGAAATGATGTCATTCTTTAACACATATTCAATTTCTTGATCTACCAGCTTTCACTTTTCAACATTCATTCTACATGGATGTTGTTTGATAGGTTTTACATCTCCAGAATCAATATCATAACAAACCATTGAAATTCTCTGTGGCACATCTGGAAATAAATTTCTAAATTTTAAAATTAACTGTTCCATCTGTTCTATTTCCTGGGGCCGAAAATGAGCCAACTTCTCATCCAAATTCTGCAAAATAATTGAATTAGATAGATGAACTGGAGCAATGTTTGCTTTTAAGTGACCCTCACAAGATTCAACTTGTATCATCACATGATTGCTAACCTCATCAGTTTTGTTAATAACTAATACCTCTGGTGAAGGCTGCTTCTTCTTAACATTCAAATACTCAAAATTAGGTTTTAACATGTTGACATGGCAACACTGTGTTATATGTCCCTTATCTGATCTTTTAATTATGTATTTATCTTCATTTATCTTGGATTCTATCTCATAGTCCTGAAAATGTTGGCATTTATTGTGAACTGAATTAACACTTTATCCCCTGGTCTAAACATTCTCTCTCATGCCTTTTTATCATACCAGACTTTCATTTTATCTTGAGCCACTTTCAAATTCTCCTCAGCTATCCTGCAGACAATCTCCCAGTGATCTTGAAACTTTGAAACATAATTCAATACAATCCACTGCACATCCTTATTAACCTATTATTTTCTCAACAACATTAAATGTCCTCTAACTTCATGTCCAAACACTAACTCAAAAGAACTAAAACCTAATGATCCTTGTACAAACTCTCTCCCTGCAAACAAAAGCAAATGGATACCCTCATCCCAATCCTTCTCATTCTCGAGACAATTGGTTCACATCATGTTGTTTTGGGTCGAATGGAATCTCTCCAAAGTCCCTTAAGATTCTGGATGATATGCAGATGATGTGATCTGTAGGTCTCAATTTATAAACTAACTGCTGAAACAATCCTGACATAAAATTACTCCCCTGATCTGATTGTATTTATTTAGGCAAACCAACTAAAGATTTTTTAAAAATTACAAGAGCATTTGGCAACAGTTTTAGCTTTAATTTTTTAAGTGGTATGGCTTCTGGAAATCTGGAAGGTGTACACATGATAGTTAACAAATATATATTTCCAGCTTTTGTCTTGGGCAATGGACCAACACAATCCACAATAACGTTAGGAAAAAGATTTTCCAAAACAGGAATCGGTTTTAAAAGAACCATTGTGGGACCTTTATTAGGTTTTCCAGCAATTTGACTAGTCTGGCAGGTCCAACAAAATGTCATAACATCTTTTCTTAAGTTAGACCAATAAATATGTTTCATAATTTTATAGATAGTTTTCTTTAACCTAAGATGATCACCTAAAGATGTACTATGGGCCAAGGTTAAAATCTCATTCCTATAGGCTTTAGGAACTACAACCTGGTGAACATCTGCCCATTCTTCATTGGCAGGCATATCAGGTGATCTCCACTTCCTCATTAACACACCTTCCTTGAAATACTATCCAACTGGTATTTTCTTAATTTAATCAGCAAAGAGAGCTTTATCTCTTACTTCAGCAAGATCAAGATAGCCGTTCTGTCTTTCTATTAGCTCCTTTTGAGATAACGACAAATCATTACTATTGAGTTTTATACCAGGACTCATCACAGCCTATTTGCTGCTTTGCACCATCACTGTCTTCCATCCCCTTTAAATCAGATTTCACAGCACTTTCTTTGCTAGCACTAATTCCCCATTTGTTTTCCTATTTAATTGGGTACTTCATATTACCTTCTTGAAAAGGTCTATTGGGCACAATCTCATCTTGTGAGTTAAAATATACTCATCTGCAAATGTAGAAGAATCTTGCCCCTTTTGGAAAGTTCATCTTGGCCTTATCTTAATCTTGAGGGGTGGGGGGCTAATTCCACTGAATCTGGTCAGGTTTCCATTTCTCTCTCAAACCCCCTTTGTATCTCTTGTCTCTCCTGTCTAAGTTTCTTTAACTCTACCTCAAACTTCCTTTGCCTTTCTGTTTCCTCTTTTTGTTTTCCTGCTCCTTCTCTTTGTTTCTCTTCTTCTTTCATCTGATTTCTAAGTATTTCTAACTCATACCGTTATCTCTCTCAATCTGTTCCAAATAGAGTGATAAGCAACAACTCATCCTTTTTCACCCCTTTCAAATCTGCAGTTTGGTGATTCTAAATTATATTAAATTCCATTGCAGCTGATTCCACACACACACAAGCCTTTTAATTGGTTTTCAAAAAGAAATTTAGGCAAACAAATCAAAAATTAATTGATCAATAAGCTCCAAATTTTGTTATAGCCCAGACGAGCCCCACAATTTGGTTATATACTAGACCAACAGCAATAGAAATTCACCAAGATAATGGTATCATCAAAATTATATAACTATTAATAATATAATGCTTCTTACTTAACTCTAAACAACTCTAAACTTAACTCTAACTTAACCCCACTATGTGCGTGCGTGCGTGCGTGCGTGCGTGCGTGCGTGCGTGCGTGTGTGTGTGTGTGTGTGTGTGTGTCTGTGTGTGGCAAAACAGTTCAGACATAATTCTGAAGAGAAGATTTCAAAGTTCTGTCAGTTTTCTTTTCAAACTCAGATTCTTTAAATTGTCGCTCAAAAGCAATTTGTAGTACATGTGAGGCATCAAACTTCTCAAAACTCACAAAATTATTTGGAGTAGTTTTCAGAGAATTCTTTCTTCATATGGATGATTTCCCCCTCTTGCATGGAGGTTTCAGTATTTCTGCATAATGATTTCACAAACCCAGGCAAGGGTTACATGAAGTTCCCCTATAGAAATGGACACAGCAAGTCTGCCCTCTCTCTATTAAAGAGACAATCAGAAATGGTCATTCTTTTTCAAAAACCACTTATTTTGTGTTCTCCTTTGACCAAGACTAAGACATAACAGTACCTTTCTGGTTACAGTATCTTCATTCCTGCCTTAATTACAGGATGGACAAGCAACTTCTTCTCGTTTCAAATGTCTCTGGTTTCAATAATAGTTTCTCTGATAATGTCTTTAATCATGTGACATGACATCACTACAGTGTTTGAAGCTTAAATTCCAAATTGTGATTTGGAGTTGTCTCAACCAGCAAATGGCGGCGGGCGTGGCAAGATGGTGTAGGGAACAGACGTGCCTTCCAGACCTCTCCTGACTCTGATTTATTGTTTTGTCTTTAAGTGCCCGTTAAAGTTCTTTTAAAAGTTTATAAATAATAAGAGGTGCTGGATCAGTGCCTAGTGTTTTATATGCAAAAAAAAAGGTAAAAGAAAACATCAACAGACTGTTAAAAAACTACATTTTCCGAAATTGTCTGGGCCTGCTTGTTTACAAGAAGCCAGGACTCAGCGTAGAATGGATCCAGAAGAAGACGTACAGAATTCGGCATTGAAACTCCATTTTATACCGATTAATGCGATGGTGGAAGCCATTAATGGAGCTTTTAAGCTAGAAACCACTGAAAGATTTGAAATGTGTGATCAAGGTTTAGTCGATGTACAGGATCAACTGCAAGATGAAAATAGAATAATTGAAACATTGCAGATCCAAAATAAAAATTTAGCAAAAAAGGTTGATTATTTGGAGAATCAATCTAGATGGAAGAACGTGAAAATTTTTGGTTTGCCAGAAGGCATAGAAGGACCAGATCCAAGAAAATTTTTTACTGAATGGATTCCACGAGTGTTAGGACAGGATAAATTCCCTGAAGGTTTAATACTGGAACGTGCTCATAGAGTTTTAAGAAGAAAATCTTTTTCAGGACAGAATCCAAGACCTGTTCTGATCCGTTGTTTAAACTACTGTGACAGAGGGACAATTTTACGTACGGCTATTAGAAATGCCCAGAAAAATAGATCTCCTTTGATGGTTCAGAATAATCCTGTTTTCTTCTATCAAGATTTGAGTCAAGAAATTATGTTTCAATGACGTGAATTTAATTCTGTGAAAGAACGGTTGTGGAAAAAAAGACATAAGGCAACATTCAGGTATTCTGCGGTACTGAAGATTTTTCAGGATGGAAATCAGCCAAAGTTCTTTGACAATCCTAAAGAGGTAATGGACTTTGCTCAGTTTCTACCAATCATGCAGTTTCAGGAACGATGTAGTCCTTTAAGGTCTCCAAAGAGAGACCTGTTTTTTTTCTTTTTAATTTTTGGGTTAAGAACTGAAGTTTTTTTTTAATTATATTTTTTTTAATAAATAATTTTTTTTAACTCTTTTTGTTTTCTGATTGTAATTGAGAGGGAATTAGGAGGTTTTTTTTCTCTCCTTTTTTTCCCCTTTTTTTGGGGGGGGGTTTCTCTTTCTTCTCTCTTTTTTAAGAGGATGATGTCACAAAAGATAATAAGTCAAAAATTGAGGATGTTGAATTAGATGAAGAGGAAGATGAGGGGAAAGGTGATAAGAAGAAAAAGAAGAAAATCAAGTATAAATACATTGAGGGAGAAGAGTTTAATAAAATTAAGTTAATTTCGATAGAGAATTTTGAAGATGATATAAATGAAGAATATGGAGAATTTTATAAGAGTTTGAAATTTTTTTTTCTTTTTTTCTTTTTTATATAAGGGGAGGGGAAAGGAATAAAAAGTTTATCTGATTGTTTTTCTAAGGGATGTTTTTGTTCTCTCGATGAATTATAAAGGAAACTTGGTATTAATGGAAATTCTGTATTTATGTATTATTAATTATGATTTTTTGTATAACAGATATGTGGTTGATATATGATTTTAATATTTGAACTTAGTTTTAAAGTGGATTTCATTTGTTAAATACATGTATTATGTTTGATTTAAATATATGTTTAAGGGTATTATTTTAGTATTGATATTTTTTTTGTTGTTAAGTTTTATCTTTTTTTGTAAGTGGGGTTTTTTCTATTTTATTTACAACATTGTTAATTAATTCTTCACTCTTTATTTTGGGGGGAGGGTTGGACTAATTTTAAATTAGACGATTAATGTTGTGTTATAATTATTGGGGTTTTTTTGTGTAGTTTAATGATATAGTATTCTAATTTTTATTATCTTATTTTTTATTATTTCTTTAAATGTAATTTTTATTTTATTCATGTCATAAAATTTTAAATAAAGTTTTAAAAAAACAGCAAATGGCTTCGTTTTCTACACAACAGTTTCTCTGAGTAAACATTCATTGACTTCAACATTTCAATGGACAATTACTTGTTTTATGACTGTTTACATAGCTTCCACCAAACAATGAATTCAGCAGAAAACTTCCAAAATAGTTTCTGTGTATCAGGTCTGTGTCTGTGACTTTGTCCTGCAACTAAACCCACAAAATAACTTTTCTAAAAATATATACAGAATGTTATATGCTTAAAGATTAATATTACAATTCCATTGCAACTGACCACATCATGCAGCCTTGCATGTAAGATAAACAATTACCTGTTTGTAATTGGCAACGGGAGAGGAGGGGTGGGGAATATAAAATCTGATAAGAATAATTGATAAGAATTTGACATTTCTTATTAATTTTGAATCAGAAATGTGAAATTAGACAGAAAATTCTTGCCAATCTCTCAAATTAGGTAAACAAACCCTGTCACAGTCACGTACTTACCATTGTTGGGAGTGGTACCTGTCACAGCTGATAATGTAAGTGAAGTGATGCATGGGAGTAGTTGAGCGCATGCTCAGGTGTGTTAAGTGTCAGTATACAGGTGATGGATCTTAAGAGGAGGAGAATGAGAGCATCAGGATCACCTGTGTGGCAGTGAGCCAATGAGAACGTCAGAGGAGTTTAGCTGGGTGGTGTTTGGGGAGTTGAAGATCAGAATATTGTATCTAGTTAATAATAAAGGAAGCCGGCTTCTTGCTGTGCTGAAAGAAATGAGTTAGTGTATTCTTTATTTGTTTGTAAGCTGTGGTAAATCAGTGCTGTTGGAAGTGGTGACCCTGTGAATTCACAGTACCTAATTTAAAATGGCTAGTGATCAGGATAAACCCCTTACAGAACCAGTTGAGGAGGTCAAAGAGAAGATATCCTCCCTTTTTATTAATAATGCACCTGCATGGTTTATGATCCTCAAAGTGCATTTCTCTGCCCTCAGTGTGATGAGTCAGAAGATGAGGTGAGGTTTACTTGTGGAGCATCTTCCAAGGCAGATTGCCTGTGAAATGAAAGATGTCTTAGTGCATCCAGATAGAAATCTCCCATTCGACATTCTTAAGGTGGCTATTCTGTACAGTTCTCAGCCAACTAGGGACACTTGTATTGCTGGTGTCAGCCTAGGCAATAGGCAACCATCACAGGTGTTGAGGAGGTGGCGCAGGCTAACTGGAACAGACCCTGTTGAAAAAGGCAATTTTTCGAAGCAGAGGTTCCTTCAATGTTTACCTTGTCATGTTCAACAGACTTTGGTCAGTATCTTTTAAATTTCCACCCTCAATTAGTTGGCAGATCATTGCAGCACAAAAACAGGCCCCTTCAGCCATTCTAGTCTGTGCTAAACCATTTTATTTTGCCTAGCCCTACTTACTTGCACCCAATCCACAGCTCTCCACATCTCTCCCATCCATCTACCTGTCTAAATTCTTCTTAAATGTTAAAGTTAAGCCCACATTAATCATTTCAGCTGACCGCTCGTTCCATAGCCCCATCACTCTCTGTGTGAAGAAGATCTACCAAAACTTTTTCCATTTCACCTTAACCCATATTCTCTGATTTCACCTATCATCAGTGGAAAAAGTCTATTTACGTTTATTCTCTCAATGCCCCTCATAATTTAAAAAACCTTTATCAAATCTCCCCTCATTCTTCTTTTTTTTTCTTTGGCTTGGCTTCGCGGACGAAGATTTATGGAGGGGGTAAAAAGTCCAATCCTGTTTAACCTTTCCCTGTAACCCAGTTCCTGAAATCTGGGCAATATTCTAGTAAATCTTATCTGAACTCTTTCTATCTTTTTGATATCTTTCCTATAGATAGAAAAAAAAATCTCTTTTGGCTCCATACAAAGCAGACCACTCTGATCTTCAAGGGGACCAAATTTGTCCCAATTTTCCTCTTAATATATGTATAGAAATCCTTAGGATTTTCCTTCACATTGTCTGCCAAAGCAATCTCATGTCTTCTTTTAACCGTCCTGATTTCTTTCTAGAGGTTTTTCTTGCATTTTTATACTCCTCAAGTACTTTATTTGCTCCATGTTGCCTATACCTGCTATACACCTCTTTTCTTCCGAACCAGATCCCCAATATACCTCAAAAACCAATTTTCCCTATGCCTGCTAACCTTGCCTTTAATCCTGACAGGAACATACAAAATCTGTACTCTCATAATGTCACCTTTGAAGGTCCTCCATGTACTTTGCACATCCTTTCCTCAAAACAAATCATCCAATCCACGCATTCTAGGTCCTTTCTCATTTCCTTAAAATTGGCCCTTATCCAATATAGAATCTCACCCAAGGACCAGACCTCTGCTTCACTATAATTAACCTGAAACTAATGGCATTATGATCACTGGACCCAAAATGTTTCTTCTATCATCTCTCCTGTCTCGTTCCCTAATAGGAGATCTAGTATTGTATCGTCTCTAGTTGGAACCTCCATATATGATTTAGAAAATTTTCTGAACACATTTGACAAACTCCAAGCCATCCAGCCCTTTGACAGTATGGGAGCCCAAGTCAATATGTGTAAAGTTAAAATCTACTATCACACCCTTATGTTTCCTGCAATTGTCTGCTATCTCTCCACAGATTTGCTCCTTCTCTCATTGACAATTGGGCAGTCTATAATACAAGCCCATGATTGTGAGCATACTTTTCCCGTTCCTCAGCTCCACCCATATAGCCTCAGTGGATGAGCCCTCTGGTATCTCCTGCCTGAGCACAGCTGTAATATTTTCCCTAATGACCATGCCACTTCTCCCCCTTTCATTCCCCTATTATGCCTAAAGCAACAAAAGCCCAGTCCTTCCCCTCCTGCAACCAAGTTTCACTAATGGCCACAATGTCATAATTCCACATGCCAATCATCTGCCTTTCCTACAATGTTCCCTGCACCTGGGAACATTTCCACCACGTGCAACCCTTTGACTTCTAATGGTGCATGTAATTTTCACATCATCTTATCCCTCCTCCACTCCTCTATCTACTCTGACACTCTGGTTCCCATTCGCCTTTAAATATAGTTTTAAAATCACATGCAAGGATATCCTTCGTGCTAGGATATTAGTCCCCCTCTAGTTCAGGTATAAACTATCCCAACAGTTTCCTGGAAAAGACCCCAATGATCCAGAAACCTGAAGCCCTCCCTCCTGTATCATGTCTTTAGCTATGTGTCAAGCTGCATTATCCTCCTATTTTTAACCTCTCTAGCATGTGAGATCATAACCCTGTAGTCTCTGTCCTTCAAACTAGTACCTAACTCCTGGGATTCTCCTTGCAGGATCTCCTTACCCTTTGTATCCACATCATTAGTCCCTAATATGGACCATGACATGTAACCATATAACAATTACAGCACAGAAACAGGCAATCTCAGCCCTCTAGTAAGCACTGAACCAAGTACTCTCCTCTAGTCCCACCTACCTGCACCTTTCCCATAACCCTCAATTCCCCTCCCATCTATATACCTATCCAATTTTTCCTTAAATGACAAAATGGACCCTGCTGCCTCCACTTCTCCCAGAAGCTCATTCCATACAGCCTCCACTCTCTGAGTGAAGAAGTTTCCCCTCATGTTACTTCTAAACTTTTGCCCCTGAACTCTAAAGTCATGACCTCTTGTTTCAATCTCTCCTACCCTGAAGGGAAAAAGCCGATCCACATCAACTCTATCTATCCCCCTAAAACTTAAAAACCTCTATCAAATCCCCCCCTCAACCTTCTACTCTCCAAGGAATAAAGACCTAATCTGTTCAATCTTTCTTTGTAATCTAGATTTCAAAATGCAGGTAACATTTTTGTAAATCTTCTCTGCCCTCTCTCTACTTTGTTGATATCCTTCCTATAATTTGGTGACCAGAACTGCACACAGTATTCAAAATTTGGCCTCACCAATGCCTTGAACAATCTCAACGTCACCTCCCAATTCGTGTATTCTATGCTTTGATTTATAAAGGCCAGCATACCAAAAACTTTCTTCTCTACCCTATCCAAATGAGATTCTACCTTCAGGGAATGATGTACTGTTATTCCTAGATCTTTCTGCTCCACTGCATTCTTCAATGCCCTCCCATTTATTACGTATATCCTGTTTTGATTATTCCGACCAAAATGAAGCACTTCATACTTATCAGTATTAAACTCCATCTGCTATCTTTCAGCCCACTCTTCTAATCAGTTCAAATCCCTCTGCAATTTCTGAAAACCTTCTTCATTATCCACAATTTCACCTATTTTAGAATCATCTGCATATTTACTAATCCAATTTACCACCCCATCATCCAGATCATTAATGTAAATGACAAACAGCAAGGGACCCAATACGGATCCCTGAGGCACACCACTTGTCACTGGCCTCTGGCCTGACAAACAGTTATCCACTATGACTCTCTGGCATCTCCCTTCCAGCCACTGTTAAATCCATTTGACTATTTCAAAGTTAATACCTAGCACCTGAACCTTCCTAACTAACCTTCCATATGGAACTTTATCGAAGGCCTTACTTGTCCATATAGACAACGTCCACCATTCTACCCTCATCAACATTCCTAGTCACCATATCAAAAAAATTCAACAAGATTGGTCAAACATGATCTTCCACATACAAACCCATGTTGAGTGTGCTGATCAGACCCTGTCTCTCCAGATACTTACATATATTATCTCAAAGAATGCAATCAATTAAATTACCTACCACAGTCTTCAAACTTACAGCCCTATAATTGCTGGGTTTGCTCCTTGAACCCTTTTGAAACAAAGGAACCACATTAGCAATATGCCAATTCTTCGGCACTATACCCATCTCTAATGACATTTGAAAAGCCACTGTCAGAGCAGCTGCTATTTCCTTACTAACTTTTTTTTTATATAACAAAATAGTTTATGGCATGGAAACAGTCTATTTCGGCCCTTCAAGTCCATGCCGATTCATTCCGCTAGCTCCCCCCCATCTATTCTCTGCCCATATCCCTCCATGTATATATCCAGCCTCCTCTAAAATGAAAGTATTGACTCTGCCTCAACTATTTCCTCTGGATGATTATTCCATTCAGCCACCACTCTTGAGTGAAGAACCATCCTCTAATGTTTCTCCTAAAATTTTTCCCCCTTACCCTCAACTTGTGTCCTCTTGTTTCAACCTCCCCTGCTCTCAGGGGGAAGAGTCTACTTGCATCTAGTCTATCTATTCCCTTCATAATTTTAAACACCTCTATCAAATCCCCTCTCAACTGTCTACGTTCCAATGAATAAAGTCCTAACCTCTTCAATCTATCTCTGTACTCTAGGCATTTTAAGCCAGGCAACATCCTTGTAAATCTTCTCTGCACCCTCTCCACTTTATTTATATCCTTCCTATAATTTGGAGACCAGAACTGAATACAATACTCCAAACCTGGCCTCACCAACACCTTAAATAGTCACAGCATCACTTCCCAGCTCCTATACTCTATGCTATGATTTATGAAGGCTAACATACCAAATGCCTTCTTAATCACCTTGTCAACATGGGAATCCACCTTCAAGGAACGATGCACCATAACTCCAAGATCTCTTTGTTCTTGTGTATTCCCCAATGTCCTCCCCTTTGCTACATATGTCCTATTTTGATTATTTTTACCGAAATGAAGCACCTCACACTTCTCTACATTAAATTCCATCTGCCATCTTTCAGTCCAACTCTCCAGACAAATCAAATTCCCTCTGTAATCCCTGAAAACTTTCCTCGCTACTCACCACTCCCCCTATTTTTATATCGTCTGCATATTTACTTACACAGTTAACCACCCCATCATTCAAATCATTAAAATCAATTAAGAACAACAGGGGACCTAGCACCGATCCTTGAGGCACACCGCTTGTCACAGGCTTCCATCCTGACAGACAGTTGTCCACCATAACCCTCTGCTGTCAATCCGCCAGCCACCTCTGAACCCATCTTACGATTTCTCTATTAATCCCTTGTGACTGAACCTTCCTTACTAACCTTTCATGTGGAACCTTATCAAAAGCTTTGCAAAAATCCAGATAGATTACATCAACTGCCCTACTTTCATCCACTTTTCTTATCACTTCTTCGAAAAACTCAACAAGGTTCGTCAAACATGACTTCCCCTTCACAAACCCATGCTGGGTGCTCCTGATCAATCCCTGCTTATCCAGGAACCATCTCTAAGAATACCCTCCATAATTTTCCCTACCACTGAAGTCAAGCTTACAGGCCTGTAATTACTTGGCCGACACCTTGTGCCTTTTTTAAACAATGAAACAACTTAGCAACCCTCCAATCCCGTGGCACCACACTCTCCTCCAGTGATCATTGAAAAATCACTGACAGTGCCTCCGCTATTTGCTCCCTGACCTCCCTTAACATTCTGGGGAAAATCCCATCAAGACCAGGAGACTTATCCCCTTTTATTGACACTAGAAGCTCCAAAACTCTCTCTTTACTTATCCCTATCTTTTCCATAACTAAGTCTCACTTATCTCACATTGTCCAACGTTCTTTTCCTTCATGAACACAGATGAGAAAAAATAATTTAATATCTCTCCCATCTGATACGGTTCCTTGCACAGTTCACCACTCTCATTTTTCCAGCGGTCCTATTCTATCCTTAACCTTCCTTTTAGTATTTACATATCTATAAAAACCCTTAGAATTCACTTTTACCTTATCAGCTATTGACACCTCATACCATTTTTTGCCTTTCTAATTTCCTTCTTCAGGTTTTTCTGCAATCTATGTAATAATCATATATATTATCCATTTTTTGCTTCTTAAATTTGGTAAATGCCCCCCTCTTATCTCGAACCAACTTCCTTATTTTTCTAGAAAACCAAGGCTTTTGGCCTTGCCTTTCAATCTGACTGGCTTGTAAAGATCCTGTACTCTCAATATCTCTTCTTTAAATACCCTCCAAATCTCCTCTATATCCTTTCCTGAAAAAAGATCAGCCCGTATAATTTTCTGCAAATCCCTTCTCATTTCTTCAAATCTGGCCTTCCCCCTCTCGAAGACCTTCAACCTCAGACCTGACCTATCCCTTTCCATATTAAAGTTGAAGCTAATGGACCCATGATCACTGGATCCAAAGTTCTTACCAATGCACACTTCTGTCACCTGCCCTATTCCGTTCCCTAACAATAGATCTAACACTGCCTCCCCTCTAGTAGGCACCTCCACATACTGCTGTAAAAAGCAATTCTGAACACACTGTACAAAGTCTAAGCCATGCTGCCCTCTCACTGATTGTGTTTCCCAATCAATGTTAGGAAAATTGAAATCCCCAACTATTACAACCCTATTTCTACTACACATCTCAGCTACCTCCCTGAACATTTGCTCTTCCAGTTCCCTATACTCTTTTAGCGGCCTATAATATAACCCTATATTTGTAGCCTCACCTTTCTTATTTTTTAGTTCAACCTACAGAGACTCATGCAATGAGTCCTCCAGCCTATCTTGCCTCACCACTGCTGTAATATCTTCCCTGACAAGCAACGCTACACCTCCCCCTTGTACCCCCCAATTATGTCACGTCTAAAGCAACGAAATCCCTGAATATTTAACTGCCAGTCACAACCTTCCTTCAACCATGTCTCGCTAATTGCTATCACATCATAACACCATGTGTCAATCTACACCATTAGTTCATCCTCCTATTTTACCACACTCCTTGCATTGAAATAAATGCACCTCAGAGATCTTCCACATTTAACTTTCTGCCTCTCGCCCTCTCTACAATTGTTACTATGGCCACTATTTATTACCTGCTGCTGTTCCACCTCCAGATTGTGTGAAAAAGCCTTTTTTCTTTGCCTAAAGACTCTTTTCTTGTCATCCTCCCTGACATGAACCCTTGTCCCCAACTTTACTAGTTTAAAGCCCAAGCAAATGCCCCTGACAGGAGACTGGTACCTCCGGGATTTAGATGTAACCCGTCCTTACAGCATAGGACCCATCTCCCCCAGAAATGGTCCCAGTGGTCCAAGAACTTAAAACCCTGTCTTTTACTCCACCCCTTCAGTCACATGTTCAATCTCCACCTGACTCTATTTTTCCCTCAATATCATATGGCACAGGAAGTAATCCAGATATTACACCCTTAGTGGTCCTTCTTCTGAGCTCCCTGCCTAACTCCCTATATTCATTTTGTAGGACCTCTTCTTCCTTCATACCAATGTCGTTGGTACTGGCATGAACCACGACCTCAGGCTCTTTCCCTCCCCCCTTTAGGATGTTCTGGACTCGTATACCCACATCCCAGACCTTGGCACCAGGGAGGCAAACCACCATCAGGTTTTCTTTATCTTGTCCTCATAATCCTCTGTCTGTCCACCTCACCAACGAGTCCCCTATAACTATTGCCATATTCTTCCTATTACTTCCTTTATGGGCTACAGAGGCTGACCCTACACCTCTGCCTACCTTACCCTGACTATCCCCTTCCTCAGTACTCAAGGAGGAGTACTGATTTCTCTCAAGGTCCTGGAGAAAATCCCATTGGGACCTGGAGACTTATCCACCTTTATATGCTTCAATAGCTCCAGTACTTCCTTTTTCTTAATCACTACAGTTTCCACGACTACACTCTTTGCTTTTTTTAACCCTGCACAATTCAATATCCTTCTCCTTAGTGACTAGCAAAGAAAAGAACTTGTTCATAATCTCCCCCATCTCATTTGGCTCCACACACAGTTATCTGTTCTGAATCTCAAAAGGATCAATTTTATCCCCCACTCTCCTTTTGCTATTAACTTATTTATAGAAACCTTTTGGATTTATTTTCACCCTGTTTGCTCTAGCCACTCGTACCTTCTTTTAGCTTTTCTAATTTCTTTCTTAAGATTCTTTTTACATTCAATGTATTCTCCCTCCATCTCCTTTAATCCTTGTTTCTTATTTTTATTGTAGGTCTCCCTCTTTTTTCAAACCAAATTTCCAATATTTCTTGAAAATCATGGCTCTTTCAAACGTTTGACTCACCTTTTATCCTGACAGAAACAAAGATTTTGGACTCTCAAAATCTCACCTTTAAAAGACCTCCATTTCTCTACTACATCCTGCTCATAAAACAAATTGTCCCAATCCACTCCTCAAAATACTTTCTCATCTCCTCAAATCTAGCTTTTCCCCACTCGAAAACCTCAATCTTAGGTCCTGACATATCCCTTTCCATAATTACATTGAAGTGAATGGTACTATGATCACTGGATCCAAAGTGCTCCCCAACACATATCTCCATCACCTGACCTATCTCATTCCCCAACAGTAGATCCAACACTTCCCCTTCTCTACATATTGCTGTATAAAACTATCCTGCACACATTTTACAAATTCTAATCTATCTAGCCCTTTCACAGAATGGGTTTCCCAATCTAAATCTGGAAAATTAAAATCCCGCACTATCACAACCCTATGCTTATTACAAATATCTGCTATCTCACTACAAATTTGCTCCTCTAGCTCTTGCTCCCCATTAGGTGATCTATAATACACCCCAATAAGTGTGACTACACTTTTCCCATTCCTCAATTCCACTCATACAGCCTCCCTGGACAAGCTCTCTAATTTATCCTGCCTAAGCACTGCTGAAATATTTTACCTGTCATCTGGCTGATTACCCTCCCTCCTGAGAAACCTGCAAACTCAATCTGAGATATCTTGGACACTGGTACCAGGGAAGCAAAATACTATGTGGGATACTCAATCTCTTCCACAGAACATCATATCTGTCTCCCTAACTATGGAATCCGTTATCACTCCTGCTTGCTTCTTTTCATCCCTTCCCTTCTCTAGCGGAGGACCAGAATCCATGCCAGAGATCTGATCACCGTACCTTATCCCTTGTAGGTCATTCGCCCTCAGCAGTATCCAAAATGGTATACATGTTATTGAGGGAAATGGCCAAGGGGTTTCCTGCACTGCCTGCCTGTTCCCTTACCATCTCCTGATTGTCACCCATCTACCTTCCTCCTTCCTCCTAGGTGTCCCTGTAACTTCTGTCTCTCACCCCCTCTTCCTCCAGATTGATCCAGAGTTCATCTAACTCCAGCTCCGATTCCTTAACTCAGCTTATCAGGAGCTGGAGCTGGATGCACCTCACAGATAAAGTTATCAGGGATACTGCTGGCTTCCTTGATGACCCATATTCTTCAAGAGGAGCTTCCCTTGCCTTGGCAGCGTTTCCTACTGTTTATGACTAGAGGATTTTCTGTAATGCTGAGCAATATCATCAGTGAATGTGCCAAGAAAAGTTGTGTTGACTTAGTATTTTCTCATCAATCCATGAGTGGAAATTTTAATCGCAATATTTTTAAAAAGTATTTGTGAATTGTGTTAGGCCACATATCTGTGACCTAAATGGCCATATGCATGGATCACCTGTGTGTTTCTTCTCCCACATTTTTGCTGATGAGTTGAAATCACTTTGAAGTTTCTTTGTATCATCCTCACAGTTCCCCTCCTGTCATTTAGATGAACCATTCCTCGAGGATTGTCACGTGGAATCTGGACACCACTTGACTGATATCAAGCTAAATCACGAAGATACCCATTAATCTAATTGGATGTTCTCAATCTTGCGGCTCAGTGACAGGCTGAATGAAGCATTGGAGGATATTTACTTTATTAAAAGTACATTAAAAGTACAGTTTTATGTGAGTTTCTTGCTGCATTTTTCATCTAATTGTATTAATGAATTTATCCTTTAATTTTGATTTTATTATGTGTATATCTTTCTTAAGCAAAATGCATAAAAATAGAAATTCAATTTACTGCACATTTAATATCAAAAAGGAGAAATTTAATTTTGTTATAAAGCCACCAAGAAAATCTCAAGGATAATAACTAGATGTACAGTATGGAAATTTACAAGTGAAAAATGAGGTATGTCTTAAAATAAAGACCCACAGGATTACTTCATAATTTTAACGATTGTAAAAGATGGCAATTTTTTTGAGAGCTAGTTTCAAAAAAATAGTTCTAATCTTTTGGGAAGAAGAGAAATCTATTTAAGATTTCTAGGACCACCTATGCTGCTGTCCACAATCCATCTCATTTATTCTCAACAGAAAGATTTGGATCTGGTAAACTGCCAAAAAAAAATAAAGAACCAACGCATTGAAATCAAATCTGAGATCATTCTTACTTCCACGAATCAGCAAAAGTAACATACCTTATATTAATGGCCATGACAGCCCTCAGTGAATTTGTATCTCTTCAGCATGCCATCAATATCAAGCACAGAATCAGAGAAAATTATTGTCTTACAACATAGTAACAGGCCCTTCGGCCAATTAACTACATGCTAACTTTCAAACACCTATCTGCAGTTATCTCATGTCATTATCCAGTTTCTATCCATCTCCTCTCTTGCACTGTAAGGGTAATTTACAGGGAGCAATTAACTTACAAACATGCTTGACCTAAGGGATGTGTGAGGAAACCAGAACACCTTGTGGAAACCCATGTGGTCTGAAGGGCTATGTGCAAACATAGTCGGCACCATCGATCAGGAAGGAAGCCAAGTCATTGGAGCCGTGAGGCAGCAGCTTCAGTCCCTGTCCTAATATGTCGCTCAAGTCTTGATTTATCTTTGGCCTTGATTCCAATCTCATCATTACTTGTGGTGTCCCAAGGTATGAAGCTCTGATATTTTTGAATTGCTTGTTGTCATGTGCACCAAGTTAAAAGGCTTGTTTTGTGTATATACAGGCAAATCAGCCCATATTTAAGTACAGGTAGTGCAATTTGAAAACAAACATGCAGGAAAATACTGTTACAATAAGTGAAAAGGTGGGCTGATCTCCCAATGACTGGTGAGCTGATGGTACCACAATGTCCCACAGGCTGATTTTTGGTGATGGAGGCACAAATATCAAGAAAAGATGGGCTTTCTCACCAGACAAGTTAAAATGGGATCTGAGGCTAATATTATCAAAGACTCTTGCTAATTGTATTCTGACTGGTTAAATCATTGTTTGCTATGAAGGTGTGTAGCGCGAATAAAAGCTCTCACAACTGGAGGAAGAACAAACGCTTTTATAGGCTTATGACTATGGGTAGGGTTTCACAGTAGTCTTCCGAAGGATTCTGTGTTTAGGTGGGAAACCAGGGTTATATGTGAGCAGATGGGAGCGGAGGCAGAGCCAGCCATCAGTACAGCACACTACCAGTGAATCCCAGATCACTGCAAGGTGGCAATGCACAGGACAGGAAAAAGGCTACAGAGGGTCGTAAACTCAGCTAACACCATAATGGGTATTAGTCTTCACTCCATTAAGGATATATTTAAGAAGGGGTGTCTCTTAAGGAAGGCTATGAGCAGACATGAGGTTGCTTTGGCAGACAATGTGAAGGAGAATTCTCAGGGCTACTACAGGTAAATGGATGGTAAGGGACAAAATTGGTCCCCTCAAAGATCGGAGTGGTCGGCTATGTATGGAGCCAAAAAAGATGGGGAAGATCTTAAATGTTTATTTTTGCATCAGTATTCACTCAGGAAACTGGCACAGTGTCAAGGGAAATAAGGAAAACAAACAGTGTTGTCATGGATTAAAGAATAGAAGGTGCTTACTGACTTAAAGGAAGTAAGGGTGGATAAATCCCTAGGGCAAGATAATCTCTAAGATTTTGAGGGAGGCTGGTGTAGAAATTGCAGGGGCTCTGGCGAGAAATACTTCAAATATCAAGCCACGGGTATAGTGCCAGAGAATTGAAGAGTAGCTCACGTTGTTTTGTTGTTCAAAAAAGACTCCAAAAGTAACCCTGGAAATTATTGGCCGTTGAGCCTGACATCAATAGTGGGCAAATTAATGGAAGGTGTTCTAAGATATCAGATATACAATGATTTGGATAGCCAGGATTTGATTAGGGATAGTCAACATGGTTTTGTGCATGGCAGTTTGTGGTTAACTGCGCTGGGTGGGTCACGTCTCCAGAATGGAGACGCCTTCCCAAGATCGTGTTATATGGCGAGCTCTCCACTGGCCACCGTGACAGAGGTTCCCCAAAGAAGAGCTACAAGGACTGCCTAAAGAAATCTCTTGATGCCTGCCACATTGACCACCGCCAGTGGGCTGATCTCGCCTCAAACCGTGCATCTTGGTGCCTCACAGTTTGGCGGGCAGCAACCTCCTTTGAAGAAGACCACAGAGCCCACCTCACTGACAAAAGGCAAAGGAGGAAAAACCCAACACCCAACCCCAACCAACCAATTTTCCCCTGTAACCGCTGCAACCGTGTCTGCCTGTCCCACATCGGACTTGTCAGCCACAAACGAGCCTGCAGCTGACATGGACATTTACCCCCTCCATAAATCTTCGTCCGCGAAGCCAAGCCAAGGAAAAAGAAAAATCTTATAGAGTTTTTCGAGGAGATTACCAGGAAAGTTGATGAAAGAAAGGCTGCAGATGTGGGAGCTTAGTCAGGAAGGTTTAGACGCTCGGTATTCATGGTGAATTAGTAAATTGGATTTGACAATGGCTGGATGGGAGAAGGCAAAGTGTGGTGGTGGAGGATTGCATCTTAAACTGGAGGCCTGTGACTAGTGCTAGGGATCACTGCTAGGACTATTGCTGTTTGTCATCTATATAAATGATCTGGATAATAATGTGATAAATTGGATCAGCAAATTTGCAGATGACTCTAAGATTGGAGGCTCTGTGGACAGCCAAAAAGGTTCACAGAGCTTGCAGATGGACCTGGACCAGCTGGTAAAATGGACTAGAAAATGTCAGATAGAATTTAATGCAGACAAGTGTGAGGTGTTGCATTTTGGAAGGAAAAGCCAAGAAAGGACATACATGGTAAATGGAAAGGCAATGAACAGTGCAGTAGGACAAATGGATCTGGGAATACTGATACAAAATTCCCTGAAAGTGGTATCACAGTCGGATAATGAAGGGAGATTTAAAATTATGAGGAAGTTTTTTTCCACTGAGGGTAGGTGAGATACATATCAGAGGACATGGGTTTAGGGTGAAAGGGGAAAGGTTTATGGGAACATTAGGGATAACTTCTTCACACAGTGTGTAGTGGGAGTGTGGAATGAGCTGTTAGCTGAACTGGTGAATGTGGGCTCCATTAATTTAAGAAGAGTTTGGCACATGGATGGGAGAGTTTTTGAGGGCTATGGATTGGTGCAGGACAGTGGGACAAGACCGAAACATGGTTTGGCATAAACTAGAAGGGCCAAAGGGATCTGTTTCTGTGCTGTAATATTCTATGGTGCAAGAAAGCAGCTATCATCATGGTCCATCACCACCCAGACCATGCCCTTTTCTCATTGCTATCATCAGGAAGGAGGTACGGGAGCCTGAAGACACACACTCAATGTTATAAAAATGGCCTCTTCCTCTCTAGCCAGGTTTCTGAACTGATACCTCTACATTTTTTCTTTTTTTGCACTAATTAATTTTTTTTACATCTTGCAATTTATAGTAATTTTGCACCTGTCGTGCACAATACCAGTACGGCAAAACAACAAATTTCTTGACGCATTTGCGTGGTAATTGATTCTGATCCTGATGGAGAACCTATGAGCAAATGTGACAGGTTAGATGAAAAGAAAAATTTACAACTTCAGCAGTGGTGTTGGTAGTTCAAAACCAAAAATACAAATTTTGAGATTGGCTAGAACATCGTGAAATTGTCCTCAGCGCAACTGGATTTCACAATAAGCCAGTGCTGCTGCCTCAGAGATACAGCAATGTAAGATCATTCCTGTTGTCCAGCACCGGGTGTGTGGAGTACTCCCTGTGATGGCACTGATCTTCCTGGGCACTCTGTTTTGCTCCCAAATTTTAAAGACACGCAGATTGGATGGTTGGAAGGGCCATGGGCCATTGTAATTTGTCCCAGTATAGGCTGTTGGGGGAACTGATGGGCAAATGAAAGTAAGAGGGGAAATATGACCAGTGTGATTGGTCTGAAAGGCTGAATGTTCACCTTTTGTACACAAAGAAATATGGAGTAAGGGATACCTTTTACCCCACATTCATCTAATCTCAGGCAAAAATGTGTAAGCGTCTAATTTCCTAATCTGGCAATTCAACTCATTGCAATTTGTGAGAATCTATTCCGCCAGTGATTGCTTTTGCCAGCTATAAACGGCACAGAGAGACACTTCAAAAGTTAATGCGCTGATGCATAAATCTTTAGAATATTGCGTTAATGTTAAAAGTTCCATGGAAGATCTTCCTGTAGTTTGCTAATAAATATTTGGAGATATTTTCAGAAGGAACTAAAGAGAAAATCTAACTATCTTAAAGAATCTGCATTGCTCAGAATCAAAATTAGGATTTATTGTCATGAACCTGTCACAACATTTGCTGTTTTGATGAAGCGAAATAGTCCAACTATTTATAAAACCACATAAAAAAAAACAAAATAGTCCAAGAGAAAGTCAAAGTAAGGCAGTGTCTGAGATTCATTTTCATTGAGGAATCTGATGGCATCAATTAGATAACCAACAATTAAAATATGAGATGAAGTTTTCATAAGGTAATTTCTACTTTATTTGAGCATTGTGTACAAGACAATGTATAAATCATTTATGATTCCTATTCTGTATTACATTATATCTTTCTCTTTGGCTTGGCTTCGCAGATGAAGATTTATGGAGGGGGTAAATGTCCACGTCAGCTGCAGGCTCATTTGTGGCTGACAAGTCCGATGCGGGACAGGCAGACACGGTTGCAGCGGTTGCAGGGGAAAATTGGTGGGTTGGGGTTGGGTGTTGGGTTTTTCCTTCTTTGTCTTTTGTCAGTGAGGTGGGCTCTGCGGTCTTCTTCAAAGGAGGTTGCTGCCCGCCGAACTGTGAGGCGTCAAGATGCGTGGTTTGAGGCGAGATCAGCCCACTGGCGGTGGTCAATGGGGCAGGCACCAAGAGATTTCTTTAGGCAGTCTTTGTACCTCTTCTTTGGTGCACCTCTGTCATGGTGGCCAGTGGAGAGCTTGCCATATAACACGATCTTGGGAAGGCGATGGTCCTCCATTCTGGAGACGAGACCTACCCAGCACAGTTGGATCTTCAGCAGCGTGGATTCAATGCTGTCGGCCTCTGCCATCTCGAGTACTTTTATGTTAGGGATGAAGTCACTCCAATGAATGTTGAGGATGGAGCGGAGACAACGCTGGGGGAAGCCAGTAGAGGACCCATAATTTGGAGCCAAACAGGAGTGTGGGTATGACAACAGCTCTGTATACGCTAATCTTTGTGAGATTTTTCAGTTGGTTGTTTTTCCAGACTCTTTTGTGTAGTCTTCCAAAGGCACTATTTGCCTTGGCGAGTCTGTTGTCTATCTCGTTGTCGATCCTTGCATCCGATGAAATGGTGCAGCCGAGATAGGTAAACTGGTTGACCATTTTGAGTTTTGTGTGCCCGATGGAGATGTGGGGGGGGTTGGTAGTCATGGTGGGGAGCTGGCTGATGGAGGACCTCAGTTTTCTTCCAGGCTGACTTCCAGGCCAAACATTTTGGCAGTTTCCGCAAAACAGGACGTCAAGCGCTGAAGAGCTGGCTCTGAATGGGCAACTAAAGCGGCATCGTCTGCAAAGAGTAGTTCACGGACAAGTTGCTCTTGAGTCTTGGTGTGAGCTTGCAAGCGCCTCAGATTGAGGAGACTGCCATCCGTGCGGTACCGGATGTAAACAGCGTCTTCATTGTTATATAACTAATATCTAGACATCTATATAATGTGTAATATTTCTCTCTACCAAATCAATAAAATATTTTTAAAGGAATCTGATGGCAGAAGGAAAGAAGCTGCCCTTGAGCCACTGAGTGTTCGTCTTCAGGCTCCTGTACCTTTTCCCTCGATGTAGCAGAGTGAAGCAGGGTCCTTGAGGATAAAGGCTGCTTTCTTAAGACACTGCTCCTTATATAGAGTGAAGACTGGTGCCCATGATGTCACAGGGTGAGTTAACAACCCTCTGAAGTTTTTATTTCTTTCCCCCAGCTCCTCTAAAATCCCATTCATCAACTCTTTCTGGAGGCTTGAAGCTCTGAGATTTCTCCTTGCTTATGTTGACTATTCCTCATTGCTCATGCAGATTCTTCTTTAAAGGGAATATTATGAGAAAGTACTTTGCTTCTCATGAGATGTAGCATAAGTCACAATCAAGAGCCACAGTTATTCGCAGAAATTCCTGCAGATGAAACATTAAACTGAGATCAGTCGCTCACCTTTCCCCCCCCCCCCCAACTTGGTGGTTATAAGATACTCTATGACAGTACAGGTACTCCCTGACTTATGACTGCAATTGGGAATGAAGGATTTGTCATATCTCAAAATGTACACAAGTCAGAAATTTGCCCATGAGTGTGGAGTAAATAAGTCATAAAGCAAACTTTTTAATCAAAAGTTTCATCATCTGAAATGTAATCCAAATTTTCATCATCTATCTTGTGAGCTGGGCTCAAGCATCATTTTTATTTTTTTTTAATATTTTATTTAAGAATTTAAAAAAAACACAGCTATAATTATTAATGAATAAATTTTAAAAATAATACACATTATATATAAATAATAAATCTTCTTTATCCCTCCTACCCCACCCCACACTCACCAAATCTTAACATAAAAATCTCGTTTCACATACTGGAGCTAAGGGTTACCAGTGTTGCCAGCTTTCAGAGTCCTTCAAATTTTCAAACCAACACATTGCAAGTACAGGTTCCATATTTTCAAAAAGAATATATTTATCACGCAAATTATTTTCTCAAGTGGAATGCAATTCAGCATGTCGTCTCTCCATTCCTAAATCTGTATTTTCAAGTAATGGCAATGCACTATCTAGACGCAGCTAAAAGCTAATCATAAAATATTCAATTTGATACTCTTCTTCTCTTTTTGGCTTGGCTTTGCAGACGAAGATTTATGGAGGGGTAAATGTCCACGTCAGCTGCAGGCTGACGTAGTCAATGTTAATCCAAGACCATTTATTTTAATATTACCCAACAAAAAAATATTGAATCCAGTGAGAGTTTTACGTTTAATATTTTCTCCAATTTTTTTTTACCTCGAACCAAAGAGGTTTTACTCTAGGACACTCCCAAGTAGAATGGGCTCAACCTCCTTGATTCCTGTGCACATGCACGAGTCTTCAGTTGGCACATGTGTGGAAGGTTCGTGTAATGGAGTTCAGTTGGTGCATGCGTGAGAGTTAAGCATCCTAACAATATTGAATTTGCACTTTTAACTCTTGGTGCATGCATCGACCGAACTCCAATATGTGAGCTAACAAGTCAAGTATGCGCATTTTAGGTCTTACATGCCCTGTATCCCTGTCATAGTTTGACAAATACAACATAGACGGCATACATTTTATATCTGTTCTTTATATGTTTTGAACAAATTTTCGGTCATGTGCGGGATGACGTAAGTCATATAGGTCGCAAGTCGGGGAATACCTGTATTCAATGAAGAGTAAGAACGCAGTCCGGTGTCATGGCAAGTAATTATACCTCAGTCACCATCAATGAAGTCTGTGCTCAATAAATCCCAATCAAGGGGTTGCATTTCTGAGATCATAAATATACCAGAGCAGCAGTGAATAAGTTAGTTATCTGATTAGAACTCAAACATTATAAAACATTGTTAAACAGTGAAGCATAGCAGGGACTTTAACATAAACCCCAGTCTCAGCAGATATTCTTGTTATATTAGAAAGGCACCTCAAACAAAGGAAAATAAGGACCTGACTATTGGTTGCTTGGAACCATCATGTAAACTTTCTGTACAGCTTTGAGTTGAAGTGATTTTCCATTCTGAGAGTTGCATTAAACAAAAATCTCATTCTGCCCTTCTCGCCCAATACAAAATCAAATCTTTCCATTTTCAATTTTCTCTTCACCCATCCACTGGGACTGTTTAAAGAGTCCAAGAGAGAGAGCAAATGCTGCAAGACTGTGAATATAGTTGGAAACAAAAATGTTTTTGCATCATTTATGATATTCCTGCCGTGTTCTACTTACAGAATCAACACTGCTGATACATCTATTGATACAAGTCAACAGCCTCTGGGACACAATAGCAGCATAGTTTATTTAGTTATTTCATTCAAATTTACATTGTGGAACAGCAGTGCTCCATTCCAGTGATTCAAATTGAGCTTTCCCAGGGTCTGCTGCATACATTATTTGGTACTGAAATATACTGTATCCTTTGCAAGGACAATAGTAAATCAGGAGATTTTAAGTGTAACCTTCTGCCAGTCCCTTGATTTGAAACCAGCAGCTGAAAGATTATAAAGAAACCAGGGGTGGTGGTGGAGGCTGGTACAATAAGGGCATTCAAAAGACTCTTAGATAGGCAAATGAATATAAGAAAAATAGAGGGTTATGGGTGTGAGGTTGGGAAATGGTAGATTTTTATGGAGTAAGTTTACATAGGTTGGAACAACATCGTGGGTTGACGAGCTTGAACTGTATTGTAATGTTCTATATTCTAAGAACATGTACACCTAATGAAAGGCTATTAGCTCATTTAGCATTTCAATCATGGACATCTGGCAGCCATTAATGCATTCAAAAGTGCAGACATTCGTCATTCAGTTCCATTAGTCTGTGCTGGTGTTTGCACTGAACATGAGTCTCCACCCATTTCCTTTTAATTTCCTCCATTTCTTTTCAATGTTCTTTTTTATTCCTCCCCTCATGTATTTTTTTCTCTGAGTAAAGAATTTTCTCCTTGATTAATGAGCGATGTTTCTTTTATTGTGATAAAGAGTTTTGGATTATTTTATAACAACTATACTTTATTTGTTAAAAAACTCACTCAGGACTGTGTGGAGGCATCTGTTTTGAACCTAACCAAAGCACTCTATCATTACATTCCCTTTCCTTGAAATGTTTAATCTAACAATATGACACGCTAATACAGTATTCATTTCAATTTAAAGTTCAACACAAACACAACATCAGCAGCAAAAACTTTTTAAGTGTGAAGTTCTTTTTCTTTTAGAGATTCAGTCTGTCAGGGGCTTTGATAACACATGTGGATCTTCTTAACACCGGCTTTGCTGGTCCATTACTGTCTGGCACTGATGGTGTTTCTGCTGCTGCTGTGCAGGCTGGGTCTTCTACATTTGTCTGTTCCTGTAGTGTCTGTTGCATTTTCAGCAGGCTCTTTCAATTCCTTCTCACTATTTGACCATCCTCTATTCTGACACTGTAGGATCTTGGACAAACTCCCTCCAGAACAGTAGTCTTTTGTTCCAGTGACCCTTAGCTTCTTGCTGACTTGTCATAGTTAGCTTTTTGTCTTCATTCCATATCTTTGACATCTCTGTTCATATTTGGGTTTATAGAGTAGGGAAGTGCTGTGCATAGTTTAGTTCCCAGCAGAAGCTCAGCGAATGACATGCCATGTTCAAGTGGCAAAGCTCTGTAACTCAAAAGAGCTGGATATGGATCTTAGCCACTGTCTAGTGCCTTCTTGAGCAACTGTTTAAATATGAACTCCTTTCTCTGCTTTACCATTTGACTGTGGATGCAGAGGACTTGAAGTCACATGTTGAAAATCATACTCTTCTGCAAAGTTCTGGAATTCTCCACAATTGTAGCATGGTTCATTGTCACTGTAGACAACCTGAGGAGTTCCATGTCTTCCAAAGATCAATTTCATATATTTGATCACACAAGCAGCAGATATATTAGGAAGCAGCGCAATCTCCAGATATTTCAATTGATAATCAATAGCCATCCATGTGGAACAGATCTGTCTGAACTTTCTGCCATGGTTCCACTGGTAAGTCAGTTATTATCATGGGTTCCTTTGTCTGCTTTGTGTGATATTTCAAACAGGTCTCACTGCTTGAAACTGTTTGGTGAGCATTAACATTTATCCCGGGCCAATAAACAGGAGTTCTGGCCCTCCTCTTGCATATTTATATTCCAAGATGCCCCTCATGCACCCTTTTTAGTATATTTTGTCACAGTGATTGAGAAATGATAATTCGGCTCTGTCTGAGTAGAAGCCCATTGAAAACACTCAGCTCAGCTCTGATAACTGACATTCACCTCTAGATTCAGGTTCTTGATGACCTTCTGTAGAACTGTGTCCTTTTCTGTTTCAGTTGTGATCTGCTTGGATTTCATGTCAGATATGGGAAGAGATTCAGTGATTAGGTTTACGTTGAGATTCTCATCTATCTCAGTGGAACTCTTGTTTTGAGCTTCACTCTGGGTCATTGCCCTGGATAATGCATCAGCCAACAGAGTAAGTTTCCCTGGTGTGTACACCAAATCAACATCATAATGTTGTAGCTTCATCATCAATCTTTGGATTTTTGGCCACATTTTACTGATATTTTTCTTGATTATCAATATTAATGGCTCATGGCCATGAATGATGGTGGATATACACATAAATTGTGGAATTTCTTGTGTCCATAGACCAGAAACAGACACTCTTCTTCGATCTGTGGATAAATCATATTCTTTTACTTGTGTTTCATTTCCCTTTGGAAAAACATTGCTTTGTGTAGTGATTCTGCCATTTACATTTATTACAAACTTTTCCATTGGCAGGGCATTGTTTTGGTGCATGTTGAATGTCTCACTATCTTTTTGTTGTTTCGTATATCTCGTTTTTGTTTATGCATGTGGACACATACTGTGGCTATGGCTATGCCTTCATTTTCACTGGCTTTTGCACTCCCACTGAACTTTATTTCATGCAGCAGAGCTAATTCACTGGCATGGTGTATCTTCATAGCTCCAGCTAAAGTAAGGTCTGTCACTCACAGCAAAATCTCTCTTACTTTCTTAACAATAATCCCATGCACAATTTGATCACAGGTCATTGAATCTTGCAGCGATCCAAAATTGCATGTTCTTGCTTTTAATTTCAAGTCTGTTAAAAATAAATATCAAAACTCTCTCCCTGCAGCTGTATGTGTGAGTGAAACACAAACCTCTTGAACCTATCATTTTACTTTGGTGAACAGCATTCATCAAACATCTCGATAACCTTGTCAAACATGCCCTGGTCTTCTGCCTCAGCAAAAACAAATGCATTGAAAACCTCTATTCTGAGGTCCCAACACAATGCAATCTTCCATACATCAGGTTTGGTATCGAGCCCAATGGCTTGCAGGTAGAACATGAATCTTTGAACAGCCTCAACTTGTGGTTGAGGTTTCCAGTCCAATTTACAACATCAAGAGTCTTCATACTTTCCATTTCTCTGCTGTTATATTGACTGATGTTTCTTTTATTGTAATAAAGAAACTTGGGTTCATTTAACACAACTATACTTTATTCACTAAAGAACTTACTCAGGACCATATGGAAGCATCCATCTTGAATCTAACAGAAGCAGAAATAAGCTAGTCCCTGATTTCCTCTAGTGGTCACGAGGATCACTAGCACTCTTACAATTTATGTATTGGATTCATATATTGTACATTCCTCCATTCCTCCATGTCCTCTCATATGTGTAGACATTTGTATGCAAACTGGATCATTCTTGCCTGCTTTAAGTGCCTGTGCCCACTTCCAATAGGTCTAATCCATCAAGAAATTGGACAGATTCATTGGCATCATTGCTCAATATTAGTGTGGCCTTCATTTACACTTTATATTTCCTGCTTAAGATGCCATCAACATGATCAGCCTGATTTAATTATTAATATCATTAGGTAGGGAATCAAAAGGTTATGACCCTTGTCCTTCACACATTTTTCACAATGTAAATCAGAGAACATAACCTAGGAGAGCAGCTGGAGGAATTGCCGCCTTACAGTTCCAGTAACCAAGGTTTAATCCTGAACTCAAATACCATGGAGTTTATACATTCTCTCGATCACTTCCTGAGTTTCCTCTTTGTGCCTGGTTTCCTCCGATAGCCCAATGACATGCAGGTCAATTGATCACTGGAACATTGTTGGAAGCTTAAAGCCAAAACTAAAGTTAGCTTGAGGTAGATTCCACAATGAGGAAATATTTGATTTGGATCATGGTATGGAGAGATGTATGGATCAGATGATGAAGAAACATTTTGATTGGATCAGGAATGTATTTTAAATACAACAGGGAATCTACTGCTAACTGACTAAGAGAACAGAGCCTTTCAACTATGAGGAATGGTGCAAGACAGGAGTTGAGACATGAAAATGAATGTAGGGTTGAAGTCTGAATTGTTCAGATGATTGGGCTCTCAGGAATTGCTGATAATTAAACAGAACCATGTACAATCAGACTCAGAAATGAAATACAGAATAATAGTGATTCCTACATGGCATGAGAAATATTTGGAAACCCAGACTTCTGCATCAGTATCCTATGTGGAGTGAAAGATTTGTGCAGGTGACTTTTCTGCCAATTTACTCCATTGCCATGAGATAATGTTCACTCAAATCAGAATTCACATTTAAAGCAATATTATTATCAAATACTTTCATCTAAATCTGCACCAAGTGGGAAATGTCACGGTGCTATATCTTAGATAATAGTTTCAGCAAATTTTTAAAAATTCTCTGTTGTTCCTGACATAGAGCAGAACACTACTTAGTTGTTACGAGATTGGGATTAAAATTTGCAAACTTGAAACAGGTGTAACAGGAAAGTAAATGTTGAATGAGATAGTTAAATGAAACTATCAGGTTTTAAATTTTTTTTAAATTTAGGTATACAGCACGGTAACGGGCCTTTTCAGCCCACAATTCCATGCCACCCAATTATTTGCACCCAATTAACCTACAACCCCCAGTACGTTTTGAATAATGGGAGGAACTCGGAACCCCTGGGGAAAATGTACAAACTCCTTACATACAGTGCAGGATTCGAAACCTAGTCCCAGTCGCTGGCTCTGTAAAGGCATTGCGTTAATCGATATGCCAACCGTGCCAACCTACACCAACTGTTCAAGAAACAGAAAAGATCTCTTCAGTTTACTGTAGGTGGACATATCGATGAACACTAATTTGGTTCTGTGATCACAGGCAACAGATTGCAACACATGCTTTGAACTCTGGCGCCATAAAATGTTGTTTCACTTTGAAGAAAATAGCCAAGTCCACCGCCAGTTCTGATCTCCCATTTATCAAAAACATCTATATGAAGCTGTCAAGAAGACAAAGGACCCCAATCATCCTTGTCACAATTTCTTCTCCTTCAGGGAAAAGGTACAGAACCTTGAAGTCCAGCACCTATAAGTTCAAGAATAAGTTCAGCAAGAAGATTTTTCCTGTCATAATAAGAAGTAGTGTTTCTGGCCTCTGAGTCTGTTCTAACATTCACCTAGAATCCCGATCATGGCTGATCTTCTACCTCGTCATCATTTTCTTGCACATCCTTTGGTTCCCTGAATATCTACAGTTCTGAGTTTGAACATAATGATAGCCTCCATACCTCTCCAAGTTTGAAAATTCCAAAGACTCACACATCTGCATGAAGCAATTTCTCATCTCAAATAATCTATCACTTCTTCTGAGATTGTAACACCTGATTTTCAACCAAAGGAAGCTTCCTCCCTGCATCCAATCTGTCAAGCTTTTGAAGAACATACACAGAGAATATTACAGCACAGGCCCTTTGGCCTACATGTGCCTGTCTAAGATTCTTTTAAGTGCCTCTCTTTTTCCAGGCTCCACCACTATCCCTGCCAAGGCATTCCAGGCACCCATAACTCGAGGTGTAAAACATTTATCCCTGATGTCCTCCCTTAAATTTTCCTCCCTTCACTTTGCAAAGATGTCCTCTGGTGTTTCCTACTCCAGCCCTGGGAAAATGATGTTGGCCGTCTATCTTATTTATGCCTCTCATAATCTTGTCGACCTCTCATCCTTCTTCAATCCAAAGAGAAAAGGCCTAGCTTTGAATTTTGTAAGTTTCAATGAGATCTTATCTCTTTCTTCTAAATGCTAGAGAATCTATGTTGTCTTGAATCGTCGTACACCCTGGTCTGTTTAAATATCAACACCACTCAATCTCTCAACATTTAAGTTTTGCTTTATTTTGTGCTTATGGTCTCCAAAATTAATAGAAAACTAGTGGAGAGGATTGAAAACTCTCATGTTGCGATACACAAATAAAAAGAGTAGCAGAAAAATACCCTTTGACAATTTCTGTTGTGTTCAAATATTGGGATTTCCAGCATTCATGGTTATAGATTTTCAAGTCTAAGTTTTACAATCAACTTGAATTCCTTTCCAGTGAAGGTAGTAGAAAGTAAACCTGAGTAATCTGTAAAATTAGCAGAGCCCATGAAGTTAAACTAAATTAAACTAACTATCACTGTGGCAGCAATAGTAAATGAGGGAAACTTCACTCTGATACAGTTTATTTCAACTTCGATTGGTAGCTCCTTGACATATGTTTAATTTGGTGGAGTTCCATTGTTCTTGTTGCTTCTCAAGTTCAAGTAGGCTTTATTTGTCATTTTAAAACCAAACTGCAAATGCAATGCATAGTAAAAAAAAACTGAGACAACGTTCCTCCAAATCATGGTGCTACATAAAATGGCATGAGACTACAGGAAAACAGCGTAAGACTTCACAAGACTACACCATTACTACTCAAGACAAAACAAAAAACTACACAAAGCTTCATAAAAAGAATAAAACATTGCAAACTATACAATAATTAATAAAAAATAGACAATAGGCATAGAAGAGACAAGTTACAATATAATAGAATCTGGATATTAAAAATGTGATAGCTTGAGTGAAGAAACCACCACACAGTTCAAAATCCATAGGAGCCCGAAAGCTTTGACACCTATGCCAATGGCAGCAGGAAGAAGAAGACTTTGCTCGAGGATGTGTACGTTCCCCAACAATGCGGCCAGCCTCCATGGGCACGGTGCACGATGAAAAAAATGCCCGCAATGGCAGAAGAGAGACTCGACGACCTCCTTATCTGGCTTCACTATCCACCACAGAAGCCCACTATCTAAGGTGGCACAACCTCCAGATCCCCAGAACCAGGCACACGATACAGCCACTCTGGATACCACGACACACTTTCTGCAGAATATGCCACGACATCCCCAACTTGGCCACAGACAACAAGTGGCACCAAAGACTGCAGGCCTCATCCCCACGACAGAGGCTTGATCCCCACAGCAGTTGAGAAAGTGTGGCTTCTTCTTGAAGGTTTGTTATTGGCTTCAGTGCATTGACTTGAGCCATCAGGCTCTGAGAAGGACATATTTTTCTCTGCTTTGTCATCAAATTACTTAAGGGTTTCCATTCACACAATACAAATATCTTGGTATTGTGAACTTAGTAAACACTGAAATAATCCATTCTGCAGACATCTACCAAGTGAAATGTATAATTCTGAACACCTTGACAGAGAGCAGAGAGGTAAATATTATTCTCCTCTGGCACTGCTCACCTTGGAGACTCTGGAGTCTCTGTCTTACACCACACCTATTCCTGTGCACTCACCCCACCAATGCTCACTTGCCTTCATTTGCTTTTGGTTCTCATGCATGTTTTTGAATCCCTTGATAGCCTGGCCCATCCTTATTTTAATCATCACCTCTAATATCAGCATATTAGACTGTAAACTTTTGAGTAGCCGCAATCCTAGTTACTTTACCTTTGGTGACTGAGCCAGTAACTGCCACAGCATCTGGAATTGACCCTCCTTCCCACTTTAGGATGCTGCAGAAAGCCTACTTTTTGACTAACTTGCTTTACCATTTTCCTGCAGAGCAAAAAGCCAAATTTCAGTTTCAAAGCACATTGGTGGAACATCTTGAAATACATTGTGATGCAGACTGTAGAACCAATACCTCACAGCACCAGAGACCCAGGTTCACTCCTGACCTTGGGTCCTATCTGTGTGAACATAAAAAGATAAGAAATAGGAGAAGGAGTCGTTCTGTTCTGCCATTCAATGAGATCATGACTGATCTGAAGGAAAGCTCATCTCCAACAACCTGCCTTTTCACTATATCCCTTAATTCCCCTATTATGTAAAAATCTATCTAACCTTGTCTTGTGATGTAATATTTGTAGATGTATTTAGGAGATAAATTGATAAAATTAGAGTAGGTTACATACATACACACACTTTAAAACAGATCTTACTTGAAATACTGAAGAATTCACATTCAGTGTCTTGACAGAAACTATGGTGAATGCTATGCACATTTCATAAGTGGCTGCTAATTCAAATTATGTCATGAAATGAATGGAATGGAGACAGGGGTCATCTGTGTTGAACATTTTTACAAGACTTCTGACCTTTCTGCAAAGTGCAAACTAAAAGGTGACTAATTGAGGTGACTAATGGTGGTACCTCAGTTATGGAAATCCTGGAACAACAAATCTCTCTCTGCAAACCTTATGAGAACCTTCATGAGTGGTAAACATTTACCTTTCAAACACCAAAACCTGATGAACTTTATACATGTTAAATTCTGTGCACAGTATAAGAATTGCCTGCAATCAGAGAACTTGGAAGAATGAGAAGTGAGAATGAACTGTGAACCAAAGAACTTTTATTAAATTCACACACACATTACATACACGTACGCTTCGAATGAGAAAGGGGTTAAGTTGGGTTAGTTAGGTTAATAGAGATAAGTTAGTTTAATTCTGTTTTCATGTTCAAAGATAATTAAAAACAACTTTTGCTTAAGTAACTACTTGTCTTGGTGAATGTCTTTTGCTGCTTGGTTTTGGGGTCCTTTCGGCTCGTAACAGTCTTCATTACATTTACTGAAGTGGCCTCCACTACTTCAATGGGCAGTGAATTCCACAGATTCATCACCCTCTGGGAAAAGTATTCCTCCTCATCTTTGGCCTAAATCTACTACCCTGGATCTTGAGACTATGTTCCCTACTTCTAGTCTCCCCCACCATGGGAACAACTTATCTACCTCTATCTTATCTATGCCTTTCATAATTTTATATGTTTCTATAAGATACCCTATCATTCTTCTAAATTCCAGCAAGTACAGTCCCAGATGATGCAATCTCTCCCCATAGGCTAAACCCCTCATCTCTGGAATCAACCTGGTGATCCTCCTCGGCACTATCTCCAAAGCCAGTACATCTTTCCTCAAGTTAGGAGACCAGAACTGCATGCAGTATACAGAGATGCCAGTACCTTGTCCAGTTGTTGCATATTCTCCCCACTCCTAAACCAAATTTCTCCAATAATGAAGGCCAACATTCCACTTACCTTCTTGATAGCCTGCTGCACCTGTAAACCATCCTTTTGCAATTCATGCACAAGCACTCCCAAATCTTTCTACACGGCAGCATGCTGCAATCTTTTGCTATTTAAATAATATTTTGATCTTCAAATTTTCCTTCTAAAATGGATGACCTCGCATTTACCAACATTGTATTCCATCTACCAGATCCTTGCCCACTCACTTAGCCTCTCTATATCTCTCTGCAAACTCTCTATATATCCTCTGCACAGTTTGCTTTGCCACTCAATTTGGTGTCATCAGCAAACTTAGATACATTGCACTTTCTCCCTCTTCCAGATTGTTTATGTATATCAGCACATTTGTATATTCTCCATATAAGCACATGGTTTATCTCCAGGTGCTCCAAATTCCTCCCTTCGTCCAAGGACATGCAAATAGCCAATGTAAATTCTCCCTTGGCATCGAGGAGAATGGAAGAAGCTGGAGTGGGGGAGTGCATGAGACGTGTGAATAAAAAAGTGATTAATGTTGGATTTGTGTAAATGGGTCAGTGTAGAGGTCAGGCTATCACTCCATGCCTCTGTATTTGGGGTCTGCTGGTCTTTTCTATTTGTGCACATCAAAAAAAGGCTTGCCGATCAATTCCATCTTCAAGCCTTTATTAGTCCATTATTAGTCATGTGGATAATAAAGAAAGTACACCGATCAAAGTCAGATCTTCCAGATGGATTCTCAGTCTGAACATAAATGAGAACCACTTTCTGGATTAATTTGCCAGGTTCAACGAATGAGTCCCTGTGGCTCTCTGATTGTCTGAACTAAATTCTCCAGCCTGATTCAGAGCAATCACATTCTTAACCACTTTGCATACTGCAGGTCCACGGATAGCACAC
Source organism: Narcine bancroftii (assembly GCF_036971445.1). Classification (NCBI taxonomy): domain Eukaryota; kingdom Metazoa; phylum Chordata; class Chondrichthyes; order Torpediniformes; family Narcinidae; genus Narcine; species Narcine bancroftii. Next base: position 125,428,502 of record NC_091473.1, on the reverse strand, counting down.
ATAATTGGTCCCTATTTGGCTTCCACTGCAACTTTATTTGCCTCAAGATAAAAAAAAAATTAAAGCAGAACATTTCTTCTTGGAAAATGACACTTTCATGTAAGTGAATTCAATGGAACCAGACATCAGGAGGTGAGTACAATCATGTACTACTGATTAAATACTTTGTTTCCATTGCGGGAGAGAGTCATGAACAAAGGGATTCAGCCACAAAACTGAGGTGTGTCGAAATGTCTTCTCTGGAACTTTTTTGCCCCTGAGGTTGGTGAAGGACAGATCGTTTGATACTTTTAAGGTAAAGAGAGATAAGTATTTGAAAGATATTAAGAACTGATGATTCTTTTTTTAGAAATTGGAGCAGAAGAAGAGTTGATGCTTAGGTCATTCACGATCGTATTGAATGACAGGACTGGCTTGAAGGGCGGAGTGGCCTACTCCTGCTCCTATTTTCTTGTGTAAAAGTTTCATTTATATCCCTGAATATTTTGTGTACTACGTCTAGTTCAACCCCATTTGAAACCCTATCATTTTTCCATCTATCCCCAACATGATTAAAATTAGGCATCAAAAATTTGATGTTTTTAACATTGTGCTGTATTTTTTCTTGTCACCCTTGCAATGTACAAAGAAACATTTAGATTTGTTGTTGACTCAAACTATTTATGTTCCAGTCCCTTGAGAATATTCCATCATTGATCAACAAAACAATTCATTTCATTTCTACAGTGATTTTTCTCTTTAGCCATATAACCATATAACCATTTACGGAGCAGAAACAGGCCATGTCGGCCTTTCGAGTCTGCACCGGTTCACTAGAACAACTCCACTAGTTCAAACCTCCCGCTCTCCGCCAATAACCCTCCAACCCCTTCACCTCCATGTACACATCCAACCTTCTCTTAAATGACAGAAGGGACCCTTAATGCAACTATTTCATTCGGAAGTTCATTCCATTCTGCCACCAACCACTTGCTGAGTGAAAAAGCCACCTCCATGTACACATCCAACCTTCTCTTAAATGACTCTTTAGATATTTTGTGATTTCCTGTCATATTTTAAAAATACTGGTCATGAGTCTGTGTAAATTTTTTCAAATGCATCCAATGTCCTGCTGTAATCTGTAGTGACATCATGGGAGCTAATTTGGACAAAAGATTGAAAACCACACTAAAGGCTAGAAAACAAAAGTAAATTGAAAGTCTGGACTGGGCACATGATGTTCTAGCTTATTGATTCTCATTATGATTGACCATGCTCATTGGAGTTGATTGGTAACATTTAAGATTAGCACTCAAATGCCATCCATTTTTGTACAGCAGCACATACTGGGCTCCTCACACCCACTTATAATTAAGATATGAAATTATGTAGCTGGGTGACTCTGGTCAAGGGAAAGCATGTGTGGATTATTTTGGAATCTTTGGTGGAGAAGACAGTGTCAGGGTAAGGACGCTATAGTGTCCTCCCATTCGTTACTCCTGCAGTAGTTGCAACCTAATTCAGGTCCTCCAATTCACTGGCAATTCCTGGTAAATTGCCCATGTTCTTTCTCTTAGTGACTCCAGAAAGTGGGGGAGCACATCACTAATACCAAGTCGGTGAAGTAATCAGATCATTTTCAGATGAATGTGGGTACAATCTTAGTATAATCTTATCAAAGTGCCCCAGAAAACCTCATGATGCAATTTCAAATGAACAGTAAAAGCAATAAGGGCAAGCAATCCTCAAGATCCTGAGTAACTATTCGCTCACTCCCAATTAAGTGGTTGGCATTAGGAGAGGACAAAATGCAAACAAAATACAGTTAGACCTTGCAGGCAAGTTCATCAACAAGCATCCACTCTCACCTAAAGGAAGTCTTCACAATTAAACTAGCATTCCAACTTTCCTGCATTATGAACACATGGACAACACATCTGGTGTTCACTCATGAATTTCAGAAGTATTCTCTGCGCCTCCATCTCTCTATTTAACTTGTTTCTTTTTCAGAGATTATTTGTCTTCTCCTATTCATTATTAAAAACCAGGGCTAAGATTATTGCTAGGATTTAAAAGGATTGTGGCAGCCTGTTAACAAACTGACTTTCATGTCAATCAATCACTCGAAGCACCTGTTCATAAAAACATTTACAGCCAGTGCTTCCATATCCAATGTTGAAAATGGTTTTGAGATAAAGCATGGTTTTCAACACAATGTTTTGGATTCTATATTTTTACCCTTCCATTTCACGTACTTATACCCTATATAAAAACAGATTCTCACTTGAATAAAATGCAACCATCAAAGCCATTTTTGCTTCCTGCAAACAATATGCTAGGGGAGGGTGGAATTATTGCCATTTTGATGCTGGCCTCTTCCCATTGCAGGCCAAAAATTGATATGATATCAGATATGATGAACTGGCCTCATCTAATTGCATACTGTGACAAAATTGTGTTATTATTAATCTTTAGTAATAAAATATATATATTTTAGTAAAGTTGTTTTGCGTATTTAGACAATCACTCAGAGAGAGAAGCCATTTTCAGAGTCAAAATCTAGTAAGCTACCCCAATAAAACTGGAAGTATTTATTCATTGGAGTATTCAGGACTATGGGTTACTCAAGGAGGACATCTAATTAAACAAAAGACTCTTTACTGTATTGTTAGAATGGAAACTCAGATGGCAGCTGTGTTTACAAGGAAACCATTTGCTGTTTGGTCAGCAGACAGATCAGAGGCTTTTAAACTTTTGGAAGAGATAAAGTCTTATGCTTTTAGCACAGATATGTGAAGTAACTTTGAAGAAACTTAAAAAGACAGGAATGATGTCATGTGATGTGGTAAAGACAAGTCAAGACAGAAAGTATTTTTGAATATTCAGGAACTAATTTCAAACTGAAGCAGAATATGCTTTACTATCCTGTAGGTAACACAGGATTGTATTTGCTTGACCATCCTGTATGTCACACAGGATTGAAACACAGTAGCCTCTGGAGAGAGGTGCTGTTCTATATTGTATTCTCCTTATCATGGGAGATACACGAAATCAGTGGCAATGAAGAAGAGCCACTTCACTGTCTCTTTGCAAAAGATGACAGTTCTGTGTCCATTTCTACATGGCACTTCATGTAACCCTTGCCTGAGTTTGTGAAATTATCATGTGAAATACAGATTCCAAAACGTCCATGCAAAAGAGGGGAAAGTCATTAGTATGAAGAAAGAATTCTTTAAAAACGACACAACAAGAAATTTGTGATCTTTGAGAAGTCTGATGCCTCACACTTGCTCCATAATTGTTTTTGAATAACAGTAAAAACTTTGAGTTTCAACACACATACTTTCTGAGACTGAATTTTACCATCATCTTCTCAGAATTATGCGTGAATTGTAATGGTTCTGGTTTTGCCACACACACACACACACACACACACACACACACACACACACACACACACACACAGAGAGTAAGAAGTGTTATGTTATTAATAAAAAAAATATTGTTTTGAAGATACCATTGTCTTGAGGAATTTCTACTGCTGCTGGCCGAGTACATAACAAAAAGTTAACATGGAAACATTGAAATCATCTGTTTTATTTGAAAATGCATGTAAAATAATGGTATAAATTGCAGATCAGATCTTATACATCAAACACTTGAATGTTTAATTTCACTGTGCAGGCAGCACGATATCTCTGAGTACAAGGGGCCCACATGACATAATGATGATGAGATTTTATTTACAATCAAGTGACAAGGTCAGTAGGCACCTCTGAATGTGTGTGGATAGAAAATATATGCAGCATGTATTTACTTCAAGACAGTGCCTCAAAACTCTTTTTCAGTGGTAGTTAATAGGATTAACAGTTGGTGATTATTTTTAAATAGATAAAAGTATGAAGTCACTAAGAAGCCAATGTGTATCAAGTAATTTTTCTCTTAGGAAATCATAAAATGATTTATGAGGTGCCCTATTTTCCTTCTGTTGCATTTTCGACCCCAAGACCATGACTTCATTTGGAAGAAAATAGCACCATTAAACTTCTGTTCCCAAACTACTTGGATATTAAATAGTTTCTAGTATTTAATATACACATATAATGTTAATATACACTTGGATGTGTTGTGTTAAGAGTATTTATATTTAATGCTAAGCTTCTTTCTAACTTGTCCAAGATAAAATTATCCTGTTATTACATCAGCAAATAATTCCAACCACAGAAATGTGATTAAAATTGAATGTGTTGAGAATGTTTATTCCTACCTAACACGAACTGCATAACATACAAGTTATCGTATTTCCTAAATGTCCATAAATTTGAAAACATCCTAATTGTTAAAAGCAAAGCAATTATTTTCATATCTTGTAAAAATGTTAATAATATATATCTCTGAATTAAAACATACCAAAATAAAAGTTTAATAAATGCTCAAAAGCCTGTCATTTTTGTGTCTAATTAACAACTGAATAGCAAGATTTTTATTTAGATAAATTGAACTATTTCACAGTGGATTCAGAAATAAAATTATGATTTACAATTTCAATTTGACAGGTACTGCAGTGAAGTTGACATGAATTACTTGATTAAAGACATACATTTTTTGAGTATAATAAGCATTTTCTATGGTTCCTGCAGTTTTGAAGTAGTGCACCAATCAGCACAAGACTATGATGCAGTTTTCTATTTCATCTAATAAGAAAAGCACAGCAGGATCTATAGCATTTTTCCTGGATTATTTATTTTAACCGCAAATTTGAATGTGACTGAAGATAAACTATTTTACTGATTTAACTGATTTATCGAAGTGTGAGTGATAATTGCATTTAAAAGATGTGGACATTTGGGTGATGTGCATTTTTTCTCCCCCCAAAATGTTTTCTTCTTAGTAGTTCACTTGGCAGAAAGTTTGTTTCCTATTAAATCAATTAGCCCTGATTCTTCCTTCCCTTCTGTGGAATTTTGCCCCTTTCTCTTTCTCTACTGCCACTTGTAACCTTTTTTCCACTCTCTCACTCTGTTGCCAATATTTCTCTCACTCTGTTTTGCCACCTCTGTTCCTTTTTATTATTTCCTTTACCATTTCTCTGTCCTATTTTTTATCTATTTATTTTGATAATTTCATTTTTAAATTTGTTTCATTCTTGTAGCTCACTCATTTTTCAGCTTTCTCCACTGTCCTGACTCTGTTGTTCGTTCATAACATTGTACTCTGTCTCAAGTGCTTTCAATAGACAATGGACAATAGGAGCTGGAGTAGGCCCTTCGGCCCGTCGAGCCAGCACCGCCATTTTACAGATCATGGCTGATCACTACCATCAGTACCCCTTTCCAGCCTTATCCCCATAACCCTTAACTCCTTTGCCCACTAGAGTCTTATCTAACTCTCTTTTGAACATAATCAGCGAATCTGCCTCTATCACCCTCTGTGGCAGAGCATTCCACAGATTCACACTTCTCTGGGTAAAAAAATGTTTTCTCATCTCCGTCCTAAAGGGCCTACCCTGTATTCTTAAACTATGCCCTCTAGTCCTCGTCTCCCCCATCATTGGGAACAAATAATCCGACTTCACCCTGTCTATCCCCCTGATGATTTTGTATACCTCAATCATGTCCCCCCTCATCCTTCTAAACTCCATCGGATACAAGTCCAGTTTTTCTAGCCTTTCAGCATATGTCAACCCTGCCATCCCTGGAACTAACCTTGTAAATCTGCGCTGCACACCCTCTATAGCTAGTATGTCCTTCCTCAAAATTGGAGACCAGAACTGGACGCAATACTCCAGGTGGGGTCTCACCAGGGCCCTGTACAACTGCAGAAGGGCGTCTCTGTTCCTATACTCCAATCCCCTCTTTATGAAAGCCAACATGCCATTAGCCTTCTTTCTGTCAAAATTGTCTCATTCTCTTTTATTCCACTGTCTCTCACTGTCACATGTTCCAAGATTCTATTTTCCTTTTCATCTCTGCACCTATTTTTTTTTAAATCAAAGGGTATGAATTCAGGTTCAGGAAATTTGGCAGTTATTAATCCCATTAATTTTCATACTTCCTTTTCTCGAGAGATATTAATTGATGTAGATTCCCCATTCTCTCATATCCCTTAGTTACCAATTATTTTTGGAATATTTTTATTGTTTTCTACTGTGAGGGATAAGCCAAATAATTCTTTATTGTTCTGCCATGTTCTTTTCACCCTTGATTATCAGATCTTCTCTGGGTCACCTGTTTCCTACAGGAAATAGCTCAATTCGATCTTTTTTTTTAAGATATATATTTTTTATTATTTTTTATTTATTTATTTTTTATTATACTAATAGCATTAATTCTTCACTCTTTATCGTGGGGGTGGGGAGGGGGGGTTTAGGGGTTAAAAAGAGTTTTTTTTAGTCTTAGTTTTTAGTTGTTAGGGGGAGATGCCGAGATTGGTATGTTACTTTGTACTTGTATTACTTTATTTTGTATTTTTTCTGTACGTGAATTACTTACTTTCTTCATATGTTAAAATTAATAAATAAAGTTTAAAATTAAAAAAAGGAAATAGCTCAATGTGTTCGGTTTTTTTTGCCATAATTCAGTGATGTATTTAAGTTTGAACCACCAGTCTTTTGATGATAGCTTTCACTCCCAGTAAAAGCCCTTAGTTGGAGATGATTATTTATGATGAGACATTTGACAGAATCTCCACATTGTTATAATGACTGCAGTGTCACCCATTATCATCTTATTAACTGTTCATTAATGATGAATTACAGTGGTAAAGTGCAAAACAGCTGAATAATCTGCAATATGTTCAGAAAATGCACAACATTCTTGGAATGCGAATGGTTGACCTGGATAATTGCTCTTGACTTCATCACCTTGACATCTTATTAACACACAAACCTGCATTATTTCTCCGCCTTTATGGTTGCAAATAGCAGATTCAGCAAGAGTCTCTGTTTCATTTGTAGTTGCCTTGGAATTTCTAGCAGCATAATCCATTTTCAGTGAAAGGCTGACAGCATAGACTAAAGCAACCACGAACACTGGATCATGCTGTATGCAGAGGCAACTATTTTGTTTACTCTACTAGCAAAATTATACTTCGTACCTTCCAATATTTTTCTGGCTTTTGTGTAAGAAAAACAAATCACTTACTTAAGAGGTTTTTCTCGACATTCAACGCTTGATGAATTGGATGTATTGGATGATTTCCTCAGATCTGCTTCACAGACATGGATATGCAACCATAGGTTACAGTACTTTATCCCCCAACCATAGGAGCCATAACCCTATCAATGCCCTGCCCATATACACCTCCTACTGCATCAGAAAAGTAGACATTTTAAAGGACACGTCCCACCCTGGTTACACTCTCTTCTGCCCTTCCTTTCATGAAGAAGGTGCGTGAGCTTGCAAACATGCACCTCCAAGCTCAGGGATAGTTTTTGTTTGTTATTGGATTAAATAGACCTCTCATTAGTACAAAATGATGCTTTTCACTGTAGGCCATTTCAAATTGCCCTGTAAATGGGATTAATTAGACAATTTATGAGGCTGAAGGCCCAAGTACGGGGCTACTTGAAAGATCCAAACTGTCCAAGCCCGGTCAAAATCTACTCAGGTCCCAGACCTACCTCGGAGGTGGTCAGGGAACCCAGTCGATCTTACCAGGGTGTCCTCCTCTGCATATTTGAAAGGGGGAAATGGCTTACCCGGTTACTCTGGAACTTTAAACAGAAAGGGAACAAAAAGAACACAGGGAACAGGGGATTTCCTGTGGCTGCATGATGCATCACTCACTATGTCATTGCAGGGGTGGGATCCCCCTTAAATTTCTGGATAGGCTGCTATTGAAAGATGCAGAAGGCACACACTACTCAGTAATCTTACCTGGGTCCCAGGAGGGTTACCTGGCTGCTACATATTGAAAGTGCCTTGTGCTTTCCTCTCTCACACTACGCCAGGTCCATTTGTTTTATTGCAACCCCATATTTTTTTATTCTTACACTACTTGCCATACTATGTAGAGGCTGGCCTGTCTGAATAGCACGAAAAATAAAGACTCTCACCACATCTTGCCATACTTGATCATAGATAATTCAAATTGAATTAATCTCCCATGAGTCACTGAATACAGGCTCCTGGTCAATTTATCACAAAGCATATTGTTTCATTTTTTTTTCTCCTTGATTGTTTTTAATTATTTAACCTTATGGTACAAGAATATTTTCATATTAATGAAATGGGGCATTACTGCCTTAAAAACAGCTGTCAGACTATTATGAGAATTGTACTTTTATTAAAAATAAATTGTTTCCTGTAGAAAGTTGACTCATTTTCAAATGTTATTTATCTCTAAGCCTACTCTAACCATATACATCCACAAACTGTACATTTAGAACTGATATTCTCACATACTCCATACCTCATATATGAACAAACACAAAATCCTAATGCACACATGCAATGTATGAACAATGTACCGTATATCAAGCTTCATATTATGCAATAATAGCAATCGCTTGAACCTCAGGAACAGGAGCAGGAGTAGGCCATCTGGTCCATTACTCCTGCTCCACCATTTAATAAGCTCATGGCTGATCTGGCCATGGATTCAGCTCCTGCCTTTTCCCCTAATCACTCTTAATTCCCCTACCATGCCAAATTCTATCTAATGGTATCTTAAATATAGATTATCACACAACCTCTTCTGCTTCCTTGAGTTCAGAATTCCACAGATTCACAACACTCCGGGAAAAACAGTCCCTCTTCATCTCCATCCTAAATCTGCTCCCCTGAATCTAAGGGCGATGTACCCTTGTCTTGTCTATCCTACCAACTTGCCTGCCTTTATCTGAACCATCTCTTTCAGAATTGTGCATGATCCTCTTGTATTCTTTGTTACTGTATCTTCAATAGGTTTATTCAGATTTATACATTCTTGGAGGACTACGGGGATGACTGAGGATGGAAATATTATTTATGTCTTGTGCAATGAATATTATTCTTCTTCTAACTCCCGCTTATTTACCATTATATTCAGCCATAGATTTTTTCTAAAAATAACCTTCTTAAACCAAAATTTACAAGAAGGCAAGCATTTTTTTCAGTAACATGCATGCCAGGGGCAGAAGAGTGAGTTTCAATTAATGCATTCAAAATAGAGCTGCACATGTATCTTAAAGGGATGATCTGTGGGGCATTGGGAGGGATCTGAGGAATAGGATTAGCTGGTTTGCTTTCATCCATTGTCGATTTGTTCAGCTAAATTTTTTTTTAATTTAAAATATTTTTCTTTTAGATTTAGACATGCAGCATGGTAACAGGCCATCTTGGCTCACAACACCCGATTGTCATTATAATCCCCAGTATGTTTTTGAATGGTAGAAGGAAACTGGAGCCCCTAGGGAAAACCCACGCAGACACGGGGAGAATGTACAAATCCCTTACAGGGATTCAAACCCCACTACCGATCTCTGGCACTGCAAAGGTGTTGCGCTAAACTCTATGCTAACCATACCGCCCACGTTCTCCTTTTGTGCTGTAAGCCTTACCTGATATTTGACTTTACTAATTAAACAAAAAAAAAGAGTAAATATGCACTTGAAGGGGGTGAAATACAACTTTTTATTACTTCCTTCTGATTTTGTTAAGATTGGTAAACACAGACACTTCCCTCCTGCTTTGTTTGGCAATGGAAGCCGAGGGGTCACTCTAAAGCAGTGGTTTTCAAACTACCCCCACTAAACTCATGTTCCACCTTAGGAAATCCCTATGCCATAGGAGCTCTGTGATTAGTAAGGGATTGCTTATGGTGGTTTATGAGTAAAATGAAAAAGGTTTGATAACCACTGTTTTAAATCATACATGTTATGTTTCAAAATTCCAAAGGAAATGGGCCAATGAGATTTTTCTCAAGCAAAATATTTCAGTAACAATTGGATCTAGAGAAGTGGTTCTCAACCATCCTTTCCCACTCACATGTTACCTTAAGCAGTCCCAGACTAATCACAGCACATTTAAGGCATAGGGGTTGCCATAAGGTGGAATATGAGTTTAGAGGGGCAGTTTGAAAATCACTGTTCTAAAGTCTGCAAATCATTTAGCTCATCAAATGACACTCACCCAGGTTACCCTCATCGCTCAAAAAACTCACTCTCAACATATAAACCTTTTCTTCATTTCCCGTTTCCATGTATGTCGATGACACAAAATTGAGTGGAAAAGCCAATTGTGTAGGAGAGTCTGCAGAGTGGTATGGATTGTTCAAGTGAGTGGGCAAAGATCAGGCAGGTGGAGTACAATGCAAGTAAATGTGAGGTCATTCATTTGGGAAAGATAAATAGTAAATCGGACTTTCATTTAACTGGTGAAAGATTGTGGCATGTTGATGTGCAGAGTCCTTTGAATCTCAAAAATCAGGTAATCAAGAGGTAAATTAGAAAGGCCAAAAAAAGGCATGAAGAGGCTTTGGCTGACAGAGTAGAAATAAATCCAAAGGGTTTCTATAAGTACATTAAAAGTAAAAGATTAGTGAGAGATAAAATTGGACCCCTTGTAGATAGCGAGGGTAGGCTGAGTGAGAAGTCTGAGGAAATGGGGGAAATTTTGAATGATTTATTTGCCTCGGTATTCACTATGGAAAAAAATGTTGAACCAGTTGAAGTAAAGAAAAATAGTGGGGAGGTCATGAAGCATATAAGGATAACCGAGGAGGTAGTGATGGCTGTGTTAAAAAAGATAAAGGTGGATAAATCTCCCGGACCGGACAAAATATTCCCTAGGACACTCAGGGAGGCTAGTGGACAGTTAGTGGGGCCATTAACAGAGATATTTAGGATGTCACTGGCCACGGGGTTGGTACCAAAGGATTGGAGGGTGGCGCATGTGGTTCCTCTGTTTAAGAAAGGGTCCAAATGCAAACCTGGGAATTATAGGCCTGTAAGTCTGACGTCTGTGGTGGGCAAGTTGATGGAAAGTGTTTTGAGGGATGCTATTTACAAATTTTTGGAGGTACAAGGATTGATAGGGAGTAATCAGCATGGTTTTGTCAGGGGTAGATCATGCTTGACAAATCTGATTGAGTTCTTCGAGGGGGTTACAAAAAAGGTTGATGAAGGGAAAGCTGTGGATGTTATCTATTTGGACTTTTGACAAAGTTCCCCACAGGAGGTTAGGAAAAAAGGTGGAGGCATTAGTATAAATAAGGAGGTAGTGAAATGGATTCAGCAGTGGTTGGATGGAAGGTGTCAGAGAGTAGTGGTAGAAAATTGTTTGTCCAATTGGAGGCCGGTGACTAATGGAGTTCCTCAGGGTTCGGTCCTGGGTCCACTATTATTTGTTATATGAATGATCTGGATGTAGGGGTAGAAAATTGGATAAGCAAGTTTGCGGATGACACAAAGATTGGTGGTGTTGTGGACAGTGAGGTAGATTACCGTAGATTAAAAAGTGATTTAGGAAGGCTGGAGGTGTGGGCTGAGAAATGGCTGATGGAATTTAATACAGAGAAATGTGAGGTGCTGCATTTTGGAAAGGCAAATTTAAATAGGTCATATACATTGAATGGTAGACAATTGAGGAGTGCAGAGCAACAAAGGGATTTAGGAGTTATGGTAAATAGTACCCTCAAGCCTGATACTCAGGTAGATGGTGTGGTGAAGAAGGCATTTGGAATGTTGGCCTTCATAAATCGGAGTATTGAATTCAAGAGTAGGGAGGTTATGATGAAATTGTATAAGGCATTGGTGAGGCCAAATTTGGAGTACTGTGTACAGTTTTGGTCACCAAATTATAGGAAAGATATAAACAAAATAGAGAGAGTGCAGAGAAGGTTCACAAGAATGTTGACAGGATTTCAGGATCTGAGTTACAGGGAAAGGTTGTGCAGACTGGGGCTTTTTTCTCTGGAGCGTAGAAGATTGAGAGGGGACTTGATAGAGGTGTTTAAGATTTTAAAAAGGACAGACAGAGTAAATGTGGATAGGCTTTTTCAATTAAGAAAGGGGGAGATTCAAACTAGAGGACATGATTTAAGATTGAAGGGGGAAAATTATAAGGGGAACATGAGGGGAAATTTCTTTACGCAGAGGGTGGTGGGGATGTGGAATGAGCTTCCAGCAGACGTGGTTGAGGCGGGATCATTGGTTACATTTAAGGAAAGACTGGATCGTTACATGGATAGGAGGGGACTTGAGGGGTATGGACCGGGTGCTGGTCAGTGGGACTAGGAGGGTGGGGATTTGCTACGGCATGGACTAGTAGGGCCGAACTGGCCTGTTCTGTGCTGTAAGTGGTTATATGGTTATATGGTTAAATGAGATGATGGCCTTCACTGACAGAAAGATCGCATTTTTGAGCTGGGAAGTTCTGCTGCCACTGTTCAGTGTTCTGGTGATGCCACACCTGGACTACTGAATGCAGTTTTGGTCTCAGCACTTGAGAAATGATATACTGCCTTTGAAGCCAATGCAGAGGAGGATCACCAGATTGATTCCAGAAATGAGGGGAAATTGAGTAGCCTAGGACTGTATTCATTGGAGTTTAGAAGGATGAGGGGGAATTTTATGAAGACTTATAACATTATAGAAGGTTGTATAAGATAGAAGAATGGATGTTCTCTCCAGTAGCAGCTGAGACCCGGACAAAACCTTAAAATTTAGGGAAATAGATTTAAGACAGAGATAAGGAAGACCAGTTTCTCCCAGAGAGCAGTGAATCTGTGGAATTCTCTGCCCAAGAAACAGAAGAGGCTACTTTATTGAATGCTTTTAAGACTTAAATGGATTTTTAAAGAATCGAGAAATTAAAGATCATGGGGAACAAGTGGGTCAGTAGAGTTGAATCCATGGCCAGACCATCCATGATCTATTGAATGGTGGAGCAGACCTAATGGGCCAGATGGCCTACTTCTGCACCTGTTTCATATTTTCTTATAGTCTAATGAACTTCTGTTGTGACCCACTTACCAGCAAGCGAACCAGTTTGCAAAATGGCAGACATGCTGTGGGAAATGCAGGAAATTGATCTGCATCCAACACAGGTTTTTAATCTGAGGTGATGGCATCACTGATGACATCACTTCCTGTCCATGTGACAGAAGCAGTGATGTATATAAGCCCAGCATTGCAAGCGTGGAGGTGTCAGTCTTGCACTAGACTCCACAGTGACTTTTCTGTGTATACATCAACTCAATGATGTGTACACTGATGTCTAAAGTAGCTCAGTATAGAATACTTTGTTACACTTCATTAAATTCTGCCCATACCTGTGATTTATTTTGCATAGACATGTCTCCAAATTATTTTTTCAACTGTACTTAATGCTGGGAGCACTGCATTGCTCTTCTCAAATAACTTAATGAACAGTTACATATGAAAGTTCCAACCTGTCATTTTCAAGAGCCCATGATTTAACATGATTCATTGTTAAACAACGCAAGTAATTTAAATTGATGAAAGCAAGCAAAGTTCATTGCCATCTCCTTGTACAAGTAAAACCTGATAAAATACGTTTTCCGGTTCTTGGTGCAAAGACATGCAGACATATAGCGACACATAACACATAGACAAATAATACATATGCAAGGCATGTATTATATCTATAAAAATTAATATTGTTTTTTTACAAATGTGTCTTGGATGGTTAGTGTGAGCAGTTTCTTTGGTCATTCAGCGTTCTCGCCGCCTGTGGGAAGAAGCTGTTCCTCAGCCTGGTGGTGCTGGCTCTGATCCTCCCGTATCTCTCCCCTGATGGGAGCAGCTAAAAGATGCTATGGGTGAGGTGGAAAGAGTTTTTAATGATTTTGCGTGTCCTCTTCAGACAACAATCCCATGTTGCTGGGGGAGGGAGGGAGACTCCAGTGATTTTCTCTGCCATTCTTATGGTCCTGTGGAGTGACCTCCGATCCTTTTCTCTTCAGCCACTGTGATTGAGCTGAAAGAGCTCCTGAAGAAAGTTGACATCATGGCAACCAGTAGTCTTGACTGACAACCTTCCTGACAAGTAAGGAGATGTTGAGTGTCCACAATAGTGAACTCCAAAGAACTTGCTGCTCTCCAATCTCTCCACTACATAGTTGTTGATGTGAAGTGGAGAGTGGTCCTTCCTGGTCTTCTGAAATCCACGATCATCTCCTTCATCATGTCCACGTTGAGACTTAGGTTGTTACTCTCTCGCCATTTCCCGAGATTTTCCGCTTCTCCTCTTTATCATTGTTGCTGATAAGAGCCCACCTACTGTTGTGTCAATTGGTTAAATACTGACACAGATCTTGAAAATCTCCAACTCACGGACCTATTTTTTTTGTAAGGTAGATGAACAGTGCCTACTAGAATCTAGAAATGACTGAGGATCCTGTGATATCTGTCTCTGAGGGCAACATGAGAACATAATTCAAGGAGGTGAACCTTTGCAAGGTGTCAGGACCTAATGGCATACCTGGCAGGGTACTGAAAATCGGCACCAACCAGTTAGACAAAGTGCTCATGGACATTGTCAACCTCTCACTGCAGCAGTCAAAGGTTCCCACCAGCTTCAAAAGAGCATCAATCTCCCTGGTACACAAGAACAGTAGGGTGGACTGACTCAATGACTAACACTCAGCAGCACTAACTTCTATTATGATAAAATGCTTTGAAAGGCTGGTCATGGCCAGAATTAACATGTACCATAGTAAAGATCTGGGCCCACTGCAATTCGCCTATTGTCACAATCACTCCACAGCAGATGCATTATCACTGGCTCTCCACTCAGCTCTGGATCACCTAGAAAACAACAATCCAAACATACAGCTGCTCTTCATAGACTACAGCTTAGCCTTCAATACCATTATTCTCTCAGTGCTGGTCAAGAAGCTAAAAACACTAGGCATCTGTACCACCCTCTACCACTGGATCCTTGACTTTCTCATTGGAAGACAACAGCCAGTACGAATTAGAAACAACGTCTCCACCTTACTGATCATCCACACACAGGCGTACCCCAAGGATGCATGTTTAGCCCACTGCTCTACTCGTTATACACTCATGTCTTTGTCTAGACACAATTCCCATGCCATCTACAAGTTTGCCGATGTCACCACAGTTGTTGGCAGAATCTCAAATGGCAATGAGGAAGGGTACAGGAGGTAGATAGATCAGCTCATTAAATTGTGCAACAAAATCAACGTTGCACTCAACATCAGCAAACAAAAGAGATGATTGTGAACTTCAGGAGGAAGACAAGGGAACACGACCCAGTCCTCATTGAGAGCTCAGCAGTGGAGAGGGTCAAGAACTGCAAATTCTTGAGTGTCATCATCACCACCGAGGATCTGTCCTGGAGCCTCCATGTCCGTGCAATCTTGAAGAAGGCTCACCAGCAGCTATACTTTGTAAGGTGTTTGAGAATATTCTGTACGTCACCAAAGACTCTCGTAAATGTCTACAGGTGTACTGTAGAGAGTATTCTGGCTGGTTGCATTAAATCTCAAGACAAGAATAAACTCCAGCAGGTTGTTTATTTGGCCTGCGATATCACAGACACCAAACCACACTCCATCGAGGATATCTACATGAGGCAGTGTCTTAAAAAAGCAGCCTCAATCCTCAAAGACCCCCACCACCCAGGCCATGTCCTCTTCACTCTGCTACCATCAGGGAAAAAGGTACAGGAGCCTGAAGACGGGCACTGAGTGGCACAAGGACAGCTTCTTCCCCACTGCCATCAGATTCCTGAATGATCAATGAGCCAAAGACACTGCGTTACTTTTCGTGCAGTATTATTGCTATATTTTTAAATATAGTAATGTCTTAAGATGGTTATAATATGAATGTTTGCACAATTTGCATGACTTGTTCATAACAATAAATCCAAATCCTGATTCAGATTCTTAACTGAATGAGCTGGCAAATATGAGAAATTGCAGATGCCAGGACCTTCAGCGAACAGCATCACAATTTATTGTCACGAACCTGTCATGAAATTTGTTGTTTTGTGACAGCATTGTAGTGCAAAAATTGTTATAAATTACTTTTAAAATAAATAATTAATAATTAGTACAAATGAAGAGAAAGTGAGGTTCATTGCCCATTCAGAAATCTGAGGGGAAGCTGTAAGAACTCAGCAAGTCAGGGAGCATCCATACAGCGAAATGGACAGTCAACGTTTCATGGTGGATCCTTTCTCAAGAATCAGGAAATAACCCTCCCCACCATTGAGAACATCTACGGGGAATCTGCAGTTGGAGAGAAGCAGCAATCATCAAGGATCTACACCATGCTCTTTTCTCCCTGCTACCATCAGGAAAGTGGTGCCGGTGCCACAAGACTCGCACCATCAGGTTCAGGAACAGCTACTACCCCTCCACCCTCAGGCTCCTCAACAAAAACTCAATCAGGGACTCATTTCAGGACTCTTATTTTTGCATGTTATTTAATTTTTTTTCTCACTCTCTCGGTTGCATTGTTTAGTTACACTTTTTTATTTGTTTACTTTTTTATTGTACTGCTAATAAGTGGTCATTCTGGCCTCACCCACAGGGAAAAAATCTTATGTGATGTCATGTATGTACCGTGACAATACCTGAAATCTGAACCTGAGATTTAGATGTATTGCACTGAAATACGGTGAAAAACTTTCCTTTGTTTGCCATTCAAAGATTAGCAAAGTTACCTCACAACGGCAACTTTTTTTGCAGAAAATAAGAACGGAGCATAAGAAAGATAGAAATTCCCTAAAGATTTGAACATTTTGGTGAGAAATTGTTTGTGGAGAGATAAAATTACAGAAGCTAACTGGGAAATATGCTTTGGGAGGCCTGCAACTTCCTAATTTTCAAAATTATTATGAATCAGCTCAGTTGAAATTTATCAATAGGATGTTTCCAGTGGATAACCCTTTGATATGGGCCAATATTGAATTATCTCAGATTGGTGAGAAGAGGATGGATTTATTTATCAGTGGAATTCTCAGTTATTAAGTAATTATTATTTTAACTGTGTTAAAACATTTAATGGATATTGTTAGGTCTGCTTTGCTCATGAATGAGTGAGACAAACACCCGACTGAGTCGAAATCAGGGTTCTTTGTTCTTTATTACCGGATTGTAACACTTGCGACTAACAATGTTAGTCGGAGAATGCATTCTGCCGTTATCAGCAAAATGGTGATTTTTTATACCCTTGGATACATGCTTAGAACATCATCATATCATTACTTGTCCAATGACTAAAACTGTTGCTATCCTTTCCCTGCTAGCTTCCTGCCTCTCAATCCATCAATGTCTCTCTTATCTTGTAAGTACAAGGATGCATTCACATCTTGTTACAGCCCTGTACAGGGTAACTCCTTACACATTCCCATCTCATGATGTTTTACCTTACAATATATGTAATAAAAAAATGAAATTATACGTACTATAATTTTGGATAAGACACCTCTGTTTCAACATAAGAAATTTCCCTCAGATTTTTTTAAAATATGCATAGAATGTACATGATTTTTCCATTCTGAATTGTCTCCCTACATTCACACAGGAACGACCAAAGCTCCATATATCCATATCACACTGCAAGTTTAGACATATACATGAAGTGCAGTATTGACATCCTATTCATTAGCCCATTGTTCGCGGATCACCTGCAGTTCAGTTTAGACCACAGGCGATCTGTGAAAATCACTAGGGGTCGAGGATGCCAGAACAGGAATGAGTCCTTATTCCTGTTCCGATCTTTTTACACAGGCCGCATTCCAGGAAATTGGGAATAATTTTCTGGAACACATCGGGTGTGTAAAAAGCATAAGAGACAGTGGGTGATCAACGTTCCTCCAATGTTACCACTTCCCTCTATCCTGCAGCCTATTCTCCTTTGGACCTCGTCAACCTCTAGTCCTGATTCCCTGAAACTTCCCTCATCCAGGTGAAGGCAAGTACCTACTAAATGCAAGGTTAATATTGGTGTTATAATATCTTCATTGACCCTGAATTATTTATGTTGTCTCGGAGAAGTAACCATTTTGCTACTTTTATCCAGTTATAATAATAATGTAAAACATGCTTTTTCTGCTGCCTGCAGCAACATCTTTCACGTGCATTTTCTGCCATTTCCTCCTCACAATGCCCTCTACTTCTTTGATAAACATCATTAACCTTGGGCAAAATATACAAGATAATATTCTGCATAATCCTCTTTGAACCCCCAGTCAAACAATAGGCCTTTTTTACACCGCGGTGAACAACTGGGTAAACTGGGCAATTTGACCCATTACCTACCTGTGATGTGAAAAGGTCAGATCAGGCAGGACTGGTCAAAATCAACCAGATTCCGAGACCTGGCTACTCTCGGAACCTGGCAGAGTTCAACCCCCAATCACCTTATGGCAGTGTGATTTAACAAATGATTTACCGGGAAGGCTTTGTGACATCAGCACGTGCGTGTTTGCGTCACATAGGCGTCACGCTGGCGGAAGTTTGAGTGGAGAGAAGGAAATGTGCAGAGAGAAAGTCGGTGAACTGTGTTTTTGAAAATGTACTTGTAACGTGTTTTAGTGGAGTTTAACTTTCAGAGTTTTGGTGGCAGATTTTCTGTAGATTCTGTGTATATTTAAAAATATACATGAATTCTGCCTTTCAGCTTGCAATGTGTTCCAGTGCAGTTTTACTCCAGAGTTCAGTTTTTGCCCATCTAGTTTGGAAATTTCCAATGTTGACCTTAAATCAGCCTTTCAGCTTTCACTGCAGTTTCAGCGTCACAGTTTTTGATTTCTGATCAGCAGGCAGATTCTGTTGGGATATTTTAAATAAAGACGTTAAATCAGCCTCACACCACATCAGCAGTTTCATATCATGGCTGTCGAATGGGTTGATGATGAAGTCAGGGGGCTGCTCTTGATAAGGGGTAATCCCAATGTAAGCAAGCATTTTTCATGGACCGTTATGAAATGTGCAGGCTACAAATAGCAGGGTATGTGAAAACCAAGGAGCAGGTCATTAACAAACTTAAAAGACTGCACAAGAAGTTCCTGCAGGTCAATGATCACAAAAGCAGGACCAGCAAAGGACAAATGGAGTGGCCTTACTTGCAACTGGCCTTTCAAATTTAGGGTGTCAGCCCATCTACAACCCCTCTGTCCCTGCTGGCTAACTTGGAGAGGCCGGAGACCATTGACAGCCCCTGTGCCAGTAAGGCAGGCACCTCCACAGTGTCATTGACTTCCCATTTCACTGGAACCCCCCACGAAGGCAACAGCGAGGCATCGACCCCCAGCACGGCCATGGTCTCTTGCCAGCCGAGTGACGCAGCTCAGGGAGGTGGAATAGGGAACACCCTGGAGGTGGATCCCCACAGTGAGACACCCTCCAACAGTGTGACACCATCTATGAGTGTGAGGAGCCCAGAGCTCTTGCCATCAAGGCATGACCATGGACACCCCATGTGGTACCAGCATGCCAAGGGTAGAGGGGCATCAGGAAGACGATAAGATGGCATTGTGCATGAACAGCATTATCCAAAGTGTCTGATCAGTGCTTTTTTTCAATGTGTTTGATCAATGTTTCTGCCAGTGCAGGAGTCATGTGGCTTATTTCACATGTGTTCCATTGATCTGCAGGATCAGAGAGGAGAGGATGAGACCCACCTAGCCTCAAGAAGTAACCACAAAGATGCATGCTTTCCTGATGGATATGGAGGAGGAGAATCAGGACTGTGACTATGTACAGCACAAGAAGAGGATGGAACAGTATCAGAGTCTGCACACCGAGCAGCAGAGTGCAGTGGGGCAGAGCATTGACAAGTTTGCTGGCATGCTGGTATATGCTCAGGACAATATACGTGAGCAGGCTGTATTTATGTGTGAAATGAAACGTCTAATGACTTACTGTATCTCACAACAGTCTCGCCCACCCAGATCCACCTTCCACCCTCTACTTCCGCCCATTTCTTCCTCTGTCACCTTCCCGGCAATGCCCACCCACCACATTCAGCCCAATTCAGCTCCATCACCCCCCACCTCCTGTCACCCTGGCACAGGCGTGCAATCCAACAGATGGGTAAGGCAGCAGTCCTCAATCTGTGGGAAGGATGGAGTTTTTCCAGTCCCTCCTGTTCCTTATCCTATATACACAATACTGCAATGAGAATTAAGTCAGGGCACCAGATTTTCTTGTACTGTGAATGTATTTTTATTGCAGCAATGTCTAACAAATTATTACAAGGTTAATGTTATCAAATGTAAAGTCAGGGCTACAGAATTCCCTGCACCGTGCAAGTTTTTTTTTTAATTGTAGCACAGATTTACAATCATTACAAAGTTCATGGTTAAAAGTGTTTTTTTTAATATAATAATTTCGTCATCCAATCCTCATTAACTTCCAACTGTTCCACTTTAAAAATTTCGATTTGCACTGATCGACTGTTTACATTTTGCAATGAGGTTGCACACATTATTATTGTCAGAAGTTGCATCTCTTCAACATTTGAGATTTGCATTACTTGCCTTGTTATAGTGACCAATAAAGTTGTACATTAAAGCCACATTGCTTACCTAATGTTTACATAGTGGACACAACACCATCACGGATAGCATAGGTACCATGCGCTATTGAAACATGAATAGGATTTCTCTCTGGCTGAGGGAGAACATGCTCCTCAGTAGTGTTCCACTCTGGCAAGATTCCGATAGCATAGAGATGCATTGAATTAATTCGCATTGGTCAGGTCCTTTACTATGTTTTCACCTTCCCTTCTCCTCTTCGCTGCTTGAATTCTCCACAATCAATCTGCAGCATGGGACTCAGCTTCATTCCCGAGTGTCCTTTTAAAACCATAGAACACTGAAGAAGCAGGCCCCTTCAGCCCTTCTAAGTCAGTGCTGAACCATTATTTTGCCTAGTCCCACTGACCTTTACCCAGTCCATAACCCTCCATACCTCTCGAATCCATGCACCTGTCCAAATTCTGCTTAAGTATTAAAATTGGGCTACCTTTAACACTAAGGTAGAATTTAACATGGAGTTCAGTCACATTTCTGCTTTCAGTTCAGCTAATGATTTTGCCAGTTATCCATGACTCAAAAACCAGAATGAATCACATGCACCTGTATCTCTTTCTGACAAAAAGGGTCAGGTTTTTCTTCTTAGAACCATAGAATAATACAGCACAGAAGCAGGCCCTTCGGCTCTTCTAGTCTGTGCCAGACTATTATTCTCTCTTGTCCCACTGACCTGCACCCAATCATACTCGTCCGTACCTCTCCCAACCATGCACCTGCCCAAATTCTTCTTAAATGTTATAATTGAGGCCACATTCATCACCTGAGCTGGCAGCTCATTCCACACTCCCACCACTCTCTGGGTGAAGAAGTTCCCTCTAAACTTTTCCCTTTTCACTCTTAACCCATGTTCTCTGCTTTGCATCTCACATACTCTTGGAGGAAAAAGGCCTATCTAAATTATTCTGTCCACCCCCCTCATGATTTTAAATTTCTCTATTGAATCTCTCATCATTCTTCCATGCTCCAGGGAATAAAGTCCTAACCTGTTTAACCTTTCCCTATAACTCAGTTCCTTAAATCTGGATGACATCCTAATAAATCTTCTCTGTACGCTTTCAATCTTATTGATTTCTTTCCTCTATTTAGTGACCAAAACTACACACAATGCTCCAAATTTGGCCAAAGTTGTCTTATTTCACTTTACCATAATATCCCAGCTCCTATACCCCATACTTTGATCTATGAAGGCCAATATGCCAAAAGCTCTCTTTGCAATCCTATTCACCTGTGACTCAACTTTCATGAAATTGTGTATCTGTATTCCCAGGTCTCTTTGTTCTACCAAATTCCTCGGTGCCCTACCATTCACCGTTTATGTCCATTCTTGGTTTGTCCTTCCAAGACCTCACACTTAGAACCATAGAATGCTGCAGCACAGAAAACAGGCCATTCAGCCTCTCTAGTCTGTGCCCTAGTCCCACTGACCTGCTCCCATTCCATAACTCTTCAGGTCTCTTCCATTCATGTACTTATCCAATTTATTCCTGAAACAAACAATTGAGCCTGCATTCACCACATCAGATGCCAGCTCATTCCACACTCCCACTACTCTGAGTGAAGAACTTCCTCTTAATGTTGCCCCTAAACCTTCCCCCTTCAGTTTAAAACCATGACCTCTCGTATTTATCTCACCCAGTCCAAGTGGAAAAAAGCATACTTGCATGCATTGTCTATACCACTCATAATCTTGTAACCCTCTATCAAATCTCCCCTCATTCTCTTCGCTCAAGAAATAAAGTTCTAACTGTAGCTGACTGCTACAAAGAAATACACACTCGCAATGTGGGAGGTTCTCTAAGATTTATTGAGACTGAAAGGGCTCCTTTTATGCAGTTGGAGTTCTCACCATTTGTCTGATTGGCTGACATCAGCCACATGAATAATAATAGTGGGCGGGAACATTCTTGCATGAAAATACCCTTCTTTCCCAGCATGTTATTGATCTGTTAGCTGGGCATCCATTTTACGGCTGCTGATCTTGTACTGCTCCAGTTTTCAACCGCGCTGGTTCAGTGTTATGAGACGTGTTACAGTGTGTTCTGCTGCACTGCATGTTGTTCCGGCTCAATCTTCACAGTGGCTGGCCGGCACATAACCTGCTTAATCTTTCCCTATAACCCAACTCCTTGAAAACCCAGCAACATCCTAGTAAATCTTGTCTGCACTCTTTCAATCGTATTGATATCCTTCCTATGGTTAGGTGCCCAGAACTGCACACAGTATTCCAAATTTGGCTTCACCAATGTCTTAAGCAACTTCAACATAACATCCCAACTCCTATACTCAATACTTTGATTTATAAAGGTTAAGATACCAAAAGTCTTTTTTACAACCCTGTCCACCTGCGATGCCACCTTCAGGGAACAATGTACCTGTATTCCCAGATCTCTTTGCTCCTCCGCACTCCTCAGTGCCCTACCATTTACTGTGTATGTCCTACCTTGGTTTTCCCTTCCAAAATGCAAAACCTCACATGTCTGTATGTTCTCCGACCCCCTACCAGCTTTGGAAATCTTCCTTGCAGTCCACATCACCTCCTATTTTTGTGTCATCAGCAAACTTGCTGATCCAATTCACCACATTATCATCCAGATCATTGATATTGACAACAAACAACAATGGTCCCAACACAGGTCCCTGAGGCACAGCATTGGTCACAGACCTCCAATATGAGATAAAACCATCCACTACTACCCTCTGTTTTTTCCCACACAGTCAATTTCAAATCCAGTTTACAACCTCTCCATGAATGCCTAGTGTCTAACTTCTAAACTATTCTCCCATATGGGACCTTGTTAAAGGCTTTACTAATATCCATGTAGACAACATTCACAGCCTTTTCTTCATCTACCTTCTTGGTAACCTCCTCAAAAAACTCTACAAGATTAATTAAACACAACCTACCATGCACAAAGCCATGCTGACCATCCTTAATCAGCCCATGATAGTCCAAATACCTATATATCCTGTCTCTCAAAAGTCCTTCCAATAATTCACCCATTACTGATGTACTACTGATGTAGGGCTCACCAGCCTATAATTACCTGGTTTATTTTTGGATCCCTTTTTAAACAACAGGATGACATGAGTAACTTTCCAATCCTCTGGCATCACACCTGTGGCTAAGGACATTTTGAATACATCATCCAGGTCCCCTGAAATTTCAACACTAGTCTCCCTCAAGGTCCAAGGGAATATCATATCCTGCCCAGGTGATTTATCTATCTTTATTTGCTGTAAGGCAGTAAGCACCTCTTCTTCCAGAATCTCTATGTGTTCTATGACTACTCTGTCATAGGGAAACAACCCTTCCTTCCTTAGGCAATATGCCAGTTTCCTGAGTATATACTGATGCAAAAAAAAACTATTTAAGATGTTCCCCATTACTAGAGGCTCCACACATAATTGACCTCTCTGATCTTCTAGGGCAGTGATTTTCAAAATGTCCCCCCAAAACACACATTCCACCTTAAACAAAGCCTATGCCATAATTTCTGTGATTGCTTAAGGTGGTACGTGAGTGGGAAGGGAAGGTTGAGAACCTCTGCTCTAGACCCAATTGTTACTGAAATATTTTGCTTGAGAAAAATTGACATTGGCCCATTTCCTTTGGAGTTATGAAACCGTGCACATGAGTCAATTAGGTATGATTAAAACAGTGATTTTCAGACTTTTTCTTTCTACTCATTCTACCTTAAGCAATCCTTTACTAATCACAGAATACTTATGGCACAGGGATTGCTTAAAGTGGAATGTGTATTTAGGGTGGGGGAGGGAGAGGCAGTTTGAAATTCACTGCTCCAGGGGACCAATCTTGTCCCTTACTATCCTTTTAAACACAAACCCTTCTGGTTTATCTTCACCTTCCGGTTTACCTTCACCTTCCGGTTTACCTGACAGAGCAACCTTGTTTGTTTTTTTTTTGTGTCTTCCTGATTTCTTTCTTGAGTATTTTCTTGTTTTTTTTTGTACTTTTCAAGTACCCCATTTGTTCCTTGTACCTGCTATACATCTTCCTCTTCTTCTTAACCCGATCGCCAAAATCCCTTGAAAGGCAGGGTTCCCTATGCCTGGTAACTTTGCCCTTAATCCTAACAGGAACATCCAAACTCTGCACTCTCAAGATTTTGCCCTTAAAGGCCATCCACTTACCTAACACACCCTTGCCATGAAACTTTTCAGAGATACTTTCTCATTTCTACAAAATTTGCCTTCTTCCAATGTAGAATCCTAACATGAGGACCAGATTTACTCTTTTCAATAAATAACTTGAAGCTAATGACATTATTCACACTGGATCCAAAATGTTCACTTACACATACATCTGTCATCTGACCAATCTGGTTCCCTAATAGGAGATCCAGCACTTCATCCTCTCTCATTGGAACCTCTATGTATTGATTTATAAAACTTTCCTGAACACAATTAACAAACTTCAAACCACCAGCTCTTTTACAGTATGGGAGAAGGAGTCAATATTTGGGAAGTTAAAATCTCCTACTATCACAATGTTCTGCTTCTTATATCAGTCTGCTATCTCTCCACAGATTTGTTCCTCCAATTTGCTCTTTTGGGTGCTGTTTAATACAACCTTTCCTGTTTCTGAACTCCACCCATATGGCCTCTGTAGACAAGTCCTCCTGGCTGTCCTGACCTTGGACAACAGAAAAATTTTCCCTGACTAGCAATGCCACTCCTACCCCTTTCATCTCTCGTCCTCTACCACATCTGAATCAACGGATCCCTGGAAGTTTATGATCCTAGTCCTGTCCATCTTGTAACCAAGTCTCACCAATAACAACAATATCATAATCTCAAGTGTCAATCTGTTCCTTAAGATCAATGGCCTAAAGATCATCAGCCTTTCTAACAGTACTCCTTGCTTTAAAATAAATACACCTGAGAAAATTTCTATCATGTACAAACCTATGATTTTTGACTATACATGCAGTCCTTGCATGATCTTTTACATCCCCCTCCTCCTTCTCACCAACTGCTCTAACATACTGGTTCCCCTCCCCCTGCAAATCTAGTTTAAACTCATTGGACAAGTCTAACAAACCTAAGTGCAAGGACATTAATCCCTTTCTAGTTCAGATGCAATCCGTCTTGTTGGAGCAGATCCCACCTTCCCTGAAACACAGCCCAGTGATCTAGAAACTTGAAGCCCTCCTTCCTACACCATGTCTCCAACCACATGTTAAGCTGCCTTATCCTCCTATTACTAATCTCTCCACCATTAAATTCCATCTGCCATTTTTCAGCCCATTTTTACAGCTGGTCAAAATTCCTCTGCAAGCTTTGAAATCTTCATCACTGTCCACAATGATCAAATCTTAGTGTCATCTGCAAACTTTACCACATTATCATCCAGATAATTGCTATAGATGACAAAAAACAATGGTCCCAGTACCGATCCCTGAGGCACACCACTAGTCACAGGCCTTCAGTCTGAGAACCAATTATCCACCACTACTCTCTGGCTTCTCCCGTCAAGGTATTTTTGAATCCAGTTCACTATGAATACCTAATGTCTGAATCTTCCTGACTAACCTCCCATGTGGGACCCTGTCAGAGGCTTTACAAACGTCTATGTAGACACCATCCACAGCCTTTCCTTCGTCAACTTTCCTGGTAACCTATTTGAAAGTTTGGTTAAATACAACCAACCATGCACAAAACCATGTTGACTATCCCTTATCATTTTCTGGTTATCCAAATAATTCTATATCCATTCTCTTATAATGCCTTCCAATAATTGACCTACTACTGACGTCATGCTCACTGATCTATAATTTCCAGGGTAACTTTTTGGAGCTTTTTTTTAAACAATGGAACAACATGAGCTAATCTCCTATTCTCCAACATCACACCCATGGATCCCTATGCCTGCAAACCTTGCCTTTAACCTGACAGGAACATACAAACTCTGTACTCTCAAAATGTCACCTTTGAAGGTGACACCCTTGCTCAAAACCAACTTATCCCAATCCACCATTCCAGAACTCTTTGGCTTTGAATAACTTGGTCACAAGCACTTTGGTGTAGTTGGTAAAGTACTTGAACTTTGCCATTCAGTAGCTGATGCCAGCTCCCTGACACATAAAATCTTGGTACCTAACCCTCTGAGTCCTTCCAGGTTCTCATAGTTTACATATAAATATGGTGTCCATTAAAATACATTTCTTCCACATGATACAAATGCACAATGTCACAACTCAACTGATATTTGAATGTATATATTTAAGCAATACAAGGTCAAATATATATTTTCATTATTTGCACAACACAAATGCACAGTCCAGGTAATTACAAGACACACAAAATTCATTGTCTCTTTAAACTCATAAATATATCTTCTGCTAAGGGTTTAATACAGAGCCTTAACTTAAGACATTTAAAATATCAAAGTATTGTATATCAAGATCAATAGGCTAACAAATCACATAAATATATTACTCAATCAATCAAACAATATGTCAACTTAATTATGGCAATAAGATCATTTCAGTTGCTCAAAATCATGGGGACATAAATTGTCTTATCCATGATATTTAGTGAGTGAGTCAAGCTATGTGATTAAACCACGCTCATTTATTATAAGTGAGCAGCATGTCAAATTGGCTCAGCATACTAGTTTGGATAATGGCTGCATGCATCTACTGCTATTAACCACCCCATGTTGATAAATTTGCTCAGCTTGTAAAAACTAGGGGATTGGTGGAGGTGGGAAGGAGAGGAGGTGCTGGAGGAGATGATTGAGGGGCAACATTGTGGGTGGAAGTAGCTGCAAAAAGACCGATGAGTTGCCTCATAGAGAGATAGGTTAGGTGCTGCTTCTATACTTTTTGGAATATGAGAAATCAGGCACCAAGTATTTTTGATAAAGTATCAGTGGTATTGATGCAAGATAGAGAGAAGAGGCATTCATGTGGAGGAAGGAGGCCTTTACAGCAAATCTAAGGGAACTGTGGGAAGAAAAGAGGCACAGGCTAGTGCCAGGGTTATTGCACCGAGAATATGAATGCGCTGCAATAAATTTAATAATCAGACGTGAGTTATCAAAATGAGTTCAATCTTTAAAAGGCATCCCCACCAACTGTGGCATCAACACCCCCCCACAGCTCATTTCTGAACCCCATTCCCACCAAACTAAAGTCTCACAATCAGTACTCACCACATCAGTTCACATGCTTTAGCACACCCTATTCCTTTCAGCATTGTTGCATTTCACTCATAGCTCACACATAGTGGCAGCTGTTCAACTAATTTAGCTCAACTTCACCTCTCTTTCTGGAAGAGAAAATGGTGTATAAAAGGAAGTCGCACACAGAGGTGCATAAAAGGAGGTCGCACACAGAGGTGCACAGAAACAAGGTGCTGCTTGATGTAGAAATGTACATTGATGTTGATGAGGTTATGCCTGTTGAAGGCAATTGAGGGACCAATGCCAAAGCCCTCTGCTCACTTAAATCCTATTTTCTTGTTTCATCGCATTTTCTCCTTTACCCTCATGCTACACTTTCTCCTGACTCACAAACTGGAGATGTTGTCACGACGTAAATAGTTCTATACCTCACTTGGTCCCCTTATAGCTTCATGTATCAAAACAATGGAACTGTCTCAGGTGAAGAAGGATAAGGTCAGCGATGAAAAGAAATGTTGTCACTCGATTATGTATTACCAGCTCAGACTAATACTGAGCATGCCTCAAAGGATGGTGGGGGAAAGGGGGGGTTGATTTTTCATGCAGCTTCTGATGTGGAGGCCAAACAATGCCTCAGTGGTCATGTTGTTAGCAAGCAAAAGTATGTATATTATTCAAATAATAATGCTGAAGGGGCTAACTATGGAAGAAGTCTCATGGATGTTTCACACATAAGACAGCATCTAGAACAATGCCAAGGACCATAAGAAGGTCCAACTTATTCCAAGCTTTTCGCAGAGCTTAGAGCCAACTCTTTCCAGCATCAAATAACTAGCCTCTCTCACCTGTGGAAGTTACCATAGCAAACTCTGATGACAGATACTGATTGATTCTGTTGCCACAAAGATCTGAGCACTGCTGCAGAAGGGCAGGTGGCTGTTTCAAATGGGCCATTCTGACCGGGTGCTTTTGTTTGAAATGGAAGAGTTCACTATGACTGCTGAGGTATCACTCCAAGGGAGAGCTAATCTCTACAAAGTGGAGGAAACCTTCCATTTATTCTCAGAAGGGCAGCCTCCTGTCTCAGACTCTTTCAGTTGCTGACAAAGGCTGTTTGCACTCAGGTATTGTGGCGTACAGCATTCTACCATAGATGCCAACATTCCTACAGTTAAGAATTGCAGGGCTTCCTCGTCAGGGTGGCCAGAGGAAGCCTTATAACTGTTATAGCTGATACTAACTTAGTACTCCATTTTGTTCTTTGTGAAATCTCTGCTTTCATCCCATGGCTATGTGAGGATTCATGACTGGAGAAATCAGCCTGCTCATACTGGGACAGCATTTTATTCTCAGTAACACCAGGAAGCACAAAACATTACCACAGAATAAAGAGCAACAGACATTGATGTACAGGATTCATTGACCTTGGCTACATGGCAACCACACATTGAGTGGGCAGAAGTAAACTTCGCGAGGTGCATTCTGTTATGTACACAGAGAGCAGCAACAGAAGATTAGCCAAGACAGAGTTTTATTTAAAATAATATTTTTATTATTAATTAATAATATAGCATTTTATCTAACTTGTCTAAACTTATCTAACTTAACCCCATGTGCAAATATACATGGGTGTGTGTGTGTGTGTGTGTGTGTGTGTGTGTGTGTGTGTGTGTGTGTGTGTGTGTGTGTGCGCGTGCGTGTGTTGTGTCTGTGTGTGTGTCTGTGTGTGTGTGCATGTTGTGTGTGTGTGTGTGCGTGTGTGTATGTGTGCGTGTGTTTCTGTGTGTGTGTGTGTGTGTGTGTGTGTGTGTGTTGCATGTTTGCGTGTGTGTGTGTGTGTGTGTGTGTGTGTTTGTGTGTGTAAATACCCCAAGCCATTACAGCTTTGGATCTATTCTGGAGCATTAGTTCAAAGTCCAGTCTCAGAAAATCCAGTGCTGACACGTAGGCTTTAAATTGATCAAAGAAATAATCATGGAGTGGGTGGGAGAGATCGAGGTGACAGACTGTTGCAAACTTACGAAATCCTTGTTGAGATGCTTTCAAAAAATGCCCTTTTCTGATGACTGGAAATCAAAACTCCCTTTTTTTTTGCATAGGGGACATGAAGCGAGAGATTTTCACCTAACTTCCAGAACCCTTTCGTGGGTCAGCCAAGGTGGTGCATACTAATCCCCCTTCAAAAGTAACAATTTCTTTCACCATGGTGGGGTATACACATTCTCTGTCCAGAGGGAAATCAGACAAATTGTCTATTACCACAAGGCCACTTCAGCATAGTATCCCATCAAATAGATGCTTCTTCAAGTGCTTCTTCCTTAAAATTGCCCCCAATTAAACTAAATCCTACTTCTTTAACATGTTGTACACATAGTCTCAGCACCTGTGTTTTCCTGGACCACTTCCTCTCTCTTCAGAAGCAACTCATTGGAGTACATGCTGTCCCCAGCCTGTCAGCCCTCAGTCAATCTCCACATCTTGCAGGGCTTACAGCTTTATTTGTTTTCTTAAAGTGATAATTGCACTCAAATGAAAATGAGCTGGGAGCATCTAATACCACTGATCAACAAAGAAAATTTTGAGATGTAAGAGAAAACTTTTAACTGCTACCTAAAATGATTAAAATAATACATTCACTATTTACCTGATATAATATAGGCACATTTAAAATTTTCCTGTAACGTTGTAAACTAAACATCTTGAAAGGCAATCAGCAATTACATTATCCTTGCCTTGAATGTGAGTTATAATTAAATTATATGCCTGTAGAATTAGATTCCAGTTTTACAATCTTCTATTTTTGTTTTTCATTTTTCTCAAGAACACTAAGGGATTATGGCCAGTAAACACAATGAGTGACCTTGAGCTCTGCAGATGTATACATCAAAATGTTGCAAACCCAACACAAGGGCCAATAATTCTTTTGATGTTTATTTAATTTCTTGGAGAAGTAAGCCACTGGATGGTCAATATCATCACCACCATTTCCTTTTAATAGCACTATGACTACAGCTCCATTACTAGCATCTACTTTGCAGTCGATGTGGCTTCTCAAATTCAGGTGACCTATGCACAGGCTGGTGAAATAAAATGGTTTAACAAATGTTTTCTGACAATGTTCTGTCCAAACAAACTTTTAACCCTTCATCAAAAGGTTAGTCAAAGAAGGGTGATATCAGAAAAATGTTTATAGATTTTTCTGTAATACCCTACCATTCCCCAAAAACCTCTTAATCGCTTTCTGACCTGTGGGAACAGGAAACTCAGAAATCATCTGAACTTTCACCTGGACAGCCACCAGCTTGCCTTGACCAACAACATAACCAAGATATGTCACAGTGGTATGGCCAAATAAACTTTTAGCTAAATTAACAGAAAGGTTTGCTTTAGAAAGTTGTCAAATAATTTATCTAACTCAGGGATATGTGCTTTCCTGTAGCCAAATCATCAATATAAGCAGATGTATGCTCTAAACCTTGAGTTTCAGAATTGATCATTCTTTGGAATGTCCCTGGAGCATTTTTCCTTCCAAATGGTAGAACAATTATGACCTTGACGAGATTATGAGAGCAGAAATTTCCCTACCTTTCTCTGTTAAGGGAACACACCATTTGCCTTTTAATAAGTCCATCTTCATAAGAAACTTAGCCTTTCCAAACATGTCCACACATTCATCCACCCTAGAGATAGGATAAGCATCTGTCTTTGTTACTACATTAACTTTCCTATAAAATCTAACTGCCCCATCAGATTTAGGCACAAGGCAAACTCCAATCTGAGGTAAAACATCTAATAATATCATTCTTTAACATATATTCATTATCTTAATCTACCAGTTTACACTTTTCAACTGTAGCCGACTGCTATAAATAAACACAGAATGGCAGGTTAAGCTCACTCATTTATTAGGGCTGGAAAGGCTCATTTTATACTGTTCAAGTTCCCACCACTTTTGCTGATTGACTGAGTCAGCCGTATGAATAACAATAGGGGCAGGAACATCCATGCATATGAATGCCCTTCTTCCCCAGCCTGTTTCTGCTGAGTTAGCGGGGCAGCTTGACCAATGCCATTTTAGGGCTGTTGGTCTGACGCTGCCCCAGCTTCTACCCCCGCCGGTTCATTGACCTGGGAGTCGCTTAAAGTGATCTCTGTTCACGTCTGCTGCCACGCAATGTGCCGCCATGAACCCCACAATTGCAGGCCGCCACGCAACATTCATTCAATAGGAATGTTGTTTGATAGGTTTGGCATTTCCCACATCATCATCATAACAAGTTATCGGGGTTCTCTTAGGCACATCTTGAAAAAGGTTCCTAAATTTTAAAAGTGGCACTTTCATCTGTTCCTGTTCCTGGAGCCAACTTAACATCTAAATTCTGCAAAATACTCGAATTAGACAGGCGAACTGGAACAACGGTTTGTTTGAAGTGACCCTCACATGATTCAGCTTGTACCATCTCAGGGTCCCTAAACTCTTCTGTTTTATCAACTACCAGCACCTCTGGTGAATACTGTTTCTTGCTGTGAGCCAAATAAGGTTAAAATAAGGTTTTAACACATTGACATATCAAATCTGCATTTTACGTGTCCGATCAATTATTTTAACTACATAATTGACTTCATTCACCTTTTGCTCTATCTCATCAGGGTCCAAAAATTTTGTTCTAAGAGGATTAAAATTTGTTGGGAAAATGATTTACACTTTATCTCCTGATTTAAAAATTCTCATCCTAGTTTTTCTATCATAGCTGAACTTCATTTTACCTTGAGCCGTTTTCAAATTCTCCTGAGCTAGTTTACAAACTTTCTGCCAACATCTTTAAATTTTGAGACATAATCTAACAAATTCAATTGCATATCCTCATTGTTCCTTCAACAATGCTAAAGGTCCTCTAATTTGATGTTCAAACACCAATTCAAAAGGGCTAAAGCCTAACGTTTCTTGTACAGACTCTGTTACTGCAAACAAGAACAAGTGGATATCCTCATCCAGCCCTTCTCATTCTCAACACAATAGATCCTCTCATGGTTCTGAGATTCAAATGGAATCTCTCCAAGCCCCCTTGAAATTCTGGATGATATGCAAATGATGTGATTTGGTTGACTCCCAATTCATAAACTATCTGCTGAAACAGTCCCGACATAAAATTACTTCCCTGACCTGAGTGGATCTCTTTAGGCAAACCAGCTAAAGTAAAAAATATCACAAGAGCTCTTGACACAGTCTTAGCTTTAATATTCTTAAGTGACATTGCTTCTGGAAACATGAAGGCTGTACACATAACAGTTAATAATACCGATTCCCAGTTTTTGCCTTGGGCAATGAGCTAACGCAATCCCCAATAACTTTAGAAAAGAGTTCACCAAAAGGAGGAATAGGTTTTAAAGGAACCACTGAGGAACCCTAATTAGGTTTCTCCACAACCTGACAAATGTGACATGTCCAGCAAGATGTCACATCTTTTCTTAGTCTTGGCCAATAAAATTGTTTCATAATCTTATTTAAAGTTTCATAATCATATATAGTTTCATAATCTTATATATAATTTTCTTTATACCAAGAAGACCTCCTAAAATGGCCCCTGATCAAACCGAGTGCTGTTTTTTTTAATATCTTTGTCGCATGGTCTCTGCGCCTGCGTTTCCAGGGGCCACTTCTTCTTTCTTCAGAAGTAACAAATTTGAATACACCCTGTCCCAGTGTAACAGATCTATGTTTATATTAATCCTTAGTTTAATGTTAAAACTATATTTTATAGATTAATAAGTTAGTTTGGGAAGACAGGGCTCATTTACATTCTACAGAGACATGGTTCTTTGCAGCTGTTAGCTGACTTCAGCACATAGATAACATATTAGCATTTTAAAGACACCTGTTTCTTGGAGATGGAAGACCGAAGCCAGTTTGAGATGAAACTGGGTACTAATTGAAGTGGAGTCAGAAGATTAAAGGATTTATGATGGTTTTGAGATATTGTAAACAATAGGTGTTATTTCCAAAGCATCTGTATAAACGTACAGCCACTTTAGCTTTAAGGACTTTTAGCACATCCATGTCAAAAGATCTTTTGAACTTCAAAGACGAAAATGATGTCACATGCCATGTGACATGAGAGATTTGCAAGAAATATATTATCGAACTGGGAAACAACAAGGTCAGTTTAAGGAAACTCAACATTCTGTTAAGATGCAGAACTGACCAACAGCCATAGTTCCTGTAAAAGGGGAAAAGGTGCCTATGTATTACTTCTAACAAAAGGGGAACACAGAATAAGTAGATTCTGTGCCTACTTCCAACTGTCTCTTTAAGATAGAGAGGTCAGTTTCAGTGTTTGGAAAACAGATTCCAAAGTCTTCATTCAAAAGAAGAAGATTTGACCTCCTGGAAAGACAGGAATTTTATTATTCTCTCCATACGAGATAAATTGGTGGCCCAGAAGATGGTCACCTCTGCTTGAAGAATATCTCTCAAGGACAATTCTTCGAAAGAATTGTGAGTTTAAAGAGGTCTGAAGATATGATGTTTAAAATTGCTTTATAATACCCTTGTATCTCTGACCTGAAAATTTAAGACCTTCAAGGAAGACTAAAATGATGCTGAAGTTTTAGAATTGACTTTTCAAAATGGGACTTTAATTACACAGATACATTTACATTTGTGCATAGTGAGGTTAAATATAGAGTTAAGTTTAGAGATAAGTAAGAAATGTTATGCTATTAATAATTTAATAAAAACTCTTATTTTGAATTTATCCTTGTCTGGTGAATTTTTCCTTTCATTAACTGTTCCTTTGTTAGTATTAATGAAGTATTTTTAGTCCCAAACAAAATTAAAAGGATGTTAATTCATAATACCAGCCTGTCAGCACACAGTCAACCTCCAAAGCTTATAGGGCTTGCAACTTGATTTGTTCCCTTAAAGTGACAGTCCCACTCAAATGAACAGGGAGCATGGAATAATCTGAGGTTATGTGTATGTAGTCAAAGTCATCGTGTCCCAGAAGTGAGTTCTAGTGGGAATGAGATTACGTTACCCATTGTGGTGACAACATTGGGTTCTTCTTTCAAATAATTGTACACTGCAAACTGTTTAGATGTTTGTACCTCAGAAAGAAACCATGAAGAATTAAAATATAAGAGCAGTGGGCATTTACACGTTCAATTGTGGCTACAGTCGTAGCAGCATCAACAGTTTTCACTCACAATCAAGTTTACAATTGTAAAGTATAACTGGATGAAACAGTGTTCTTCGGTCCTCAGTGTAAAAGCATGCAAATACATAACAGACATATTTACAAGTGATTTATATGCAGTACATACACAAAAATAAATAAATATTGTTAAATGATAGATTCTCAGGGGGGTTGTATGAGCAGTTCAACAAACATTCAGCAGTCTCACTGCCCATGGGAAGAAGCTGTTTCTCATCCTGAGAATGTCTTTTGACAAGAGGAGCTGGAGATGCTATGTGCAGGGTAGTAGGGGTCCGTAATGATTTTGTGATCCCTCTTCATACAGCAATCATGGTAGATCACGTCGATGGTGGGGGGTGGGGGATGGGGGGGAGGGAGACCCCAGTGATCCTCTCTGCCATTGATAGCACCGTAGATTGACCTCCAATCCAATATTCTACCGCAGGGGTCGGCAAAGTGGTCTATATTGACCCCTGAGGGGTCGATGGGACTATCCAAGGGGTCGATAAATGTTTAGGCTACATAGAAATGTATTATTGATAATATTTATTTTGTTATTTAACATGCTTGGGGGTCAATGAGAGATCAAGGATTCCATGAAGAGGTCGATAGTTCAAAAAATTTGCCGAGACCCCTGTTCGACAGCAACTATACCACACTGTAAATCAACCAGCCAAGATGCTCTCGATGGAGCTCCAGTAGAAAGTCATTTGGATGGCAACCAGTAGACTTCCCCACCTCAGTCTCCTCAGGGAGTGCATTCACTGTTGCACCTTCCTGACATATGAAGAGATGCTGTGTGTCCAGGATAGGTCACTACTTAAGTGGACTCCAAGGAACTGGGTGTACTCTAATTTCTCCACATTAATGAACCAAATACATTACATGAATTTTTCTTCTTTGGCTTGGCTTCGCGGACGAAGATTTATGGAGGGGGTAAAAAGTCCACGTCAGCTGCAGGCTCGTTTGTGGCTGACAAGTCCGATGCGGGACAGGCAGACACGATTGCAGCGGTTGCAGGGGAAAATTGGTTGGTTGGGGTTGGGTGTTGGGTTTTTCCTCCTTTGCCTTTTGTCAGTGAGGTGGGCTCTGCGGTCTTCTTCAAAGGAGGTTGCTGCCCGCCAAACTGTGAGGCGCCAAGATGCACGGTTTGAGGCGTTATCAGCCCACTGGCGGTGGTCAATGTGGCAGGCACCAAGAGATTTCTTTAGGCAGTCCTTGTACCTTTTCTTTGGTGCACCTCTGTCACGGTGGCCGGTGGAGAGCTCGCCATATAACACGATCTAGCTAATTAATTAATTAGCCATTAATTAAATCAAGATGAGAGACAATCTCCCTAAAGACTCTTGACAGACTGGACATTCATCTGCTGGCACTCGTTCCTATTCCCCTTGCCCCCTCCCCCTCCTCGTATTTTCCTCGTTGGGCTTTATTTCCAGAGGAATCACATCATGCCACCCATTTCTGGAAGCAAAGTGATTCATTTGCTAAATGGCACAAACAGCATTTCAGGATTCCCCGTGTCATCCTTTGAGGGCTGTTAATTTTGTAGCCACAAATTTTGCAGAAGACATTGGTCAGGCCAGATTGTATGCAGCTTAGGTCACCTACCTGCAGGAAAGATATCAATGAGATTTGAAAGAGTTCCAAGAAAAATGACAAGGATGTAGCTAGGACTTTAAGAGCTGAGCTTTAGGGAAAGGTTAGATAGGTCATGAGAACGAGGGGAAATTATGACGGCTACAGGCACGGTATATACAAACAGGCTTTTTCCCACTGAGGTTAGGTGAACAGGAACTGGAGGACATGGGTTTGGTGAAATAAACATTAGGGGCCACTTCTTCAATCAGAGGGTGGTGAGAGTTTAGATGAGCTGCCAGCAAAATTGACGGATTCAGGTTTGATTTTGACATTTAAGATTGGATGGGTGGGAGGGGTAAGGAGAGCTATGGTCCAGGTGCAGGTCATTGGGACTATACAGAATAAATAATGGTGCAGGTCGATGGGACTACACAGAACAAATAATTTGGCACAGACTAGATGAGCCGGAGGGCCTGTTTTGTGCTGCAGTGCCCAATGGTTCTTTGGTTCTCTCTTGAATACTAAACACATTGACAATGTGGCCAGAAACCAAGAAAAATAAACCACTACCCAGCTGTGAAATTTCAATAGCCCCTTGAAATTGCCTCATAAAGTTGTATGTATTTTATAGAATTGCTTGTTTGTAGGTGTCTGAGATTTTAGTCCAGTTCTTTGTCTGTATGTTCTGAAACCTTGCCTCTTTCATTATAAATGCCACATCTGTAACGATTGTGCCTGTTAGTTAGCCAACAAAAGGTCAATCTTTCATGAGGTTCACATGTTGCAAACAAATGTCTCAGGATGCATCTAAGGTTCTGGATGGCAGCATACATATTTAATCTCCATATCTAACTTATACCAATCAAAACCCTGACTCACTTGACAGACAAGACAGCAAGGTCTCGTGGTGAGTGAACAAAACATAAAAATCCTCTATCTGCTGTATTGCAGTCGGCTGAGAATTGAAGTAGTTGCATGGTCTCAGAACCTCCTGCTTTTTTTCATACATTATTATAGACGATGCAGAAATCAAAACAAATGTACAAAGGGATTATGAAATAAAAATTGATGAATCATCTTGTAATTGATGTAAATACAGATTTATAAAGATTATATAAGGAGCCCAATGATAAATGTCATGCAATTGTCAGAAAGAGCATAATTGAGTACAATATATTATAAAGACGTTGGATTACATAATTAAAATAATTAAAGGAAGAGATATGAAAGTAAAAGGAATAATTGTGCATCACATAACTGAAGAGGCTTGACTATATGTTATCTAACAAAGGAGAAAGATGTTTTTGTGGTATCTATGGTAATATCTATTCTTCTCACATAAAAAGGGCTGTAGTGTCCCATAAAGCAGAGCTCACTCAGTCTTTCGGAAGACATTATTTTTAGAAACTCTTTGCTTCCTTTATTGGAATTTAAAAAAAAACATGGATTCATATCAAGGGCAATGTGTTTTGCTTGATACTCTCAGCCGGCAACATTTTCCACTTGTCTGAAAATCAAGTGACTTTTCCAGCAATTGTCAGAAGATTTCATTTTTATGGCTCAAACTATTATATTTTGATCTGGAATACATTGGGAAAGGGAAACATAAACCGAGTTAATCTGCTTTTAAAAGCAAAGTGGATGCATATAAAGGGGAAAGGTTTTGCAAGACTGAGGAGGAGTGCGTCTAAAATGATAGGGTCGCTCAGAGATTTGTCAGTGGTGAAAAGGACTGAAAGGTCTCCTTCTGTGCTATGAGTTTCTATGAAGATTATGCATTCTGAATTTCCAGTGGGTGATCCTTGCATTCACATGGGAAGGAAGCAAGTGACCCATGTCACTCGCGCAGAGCAGAAGCATAAAGCTGATTATTTCTGGAACCTTGCTGGAGGGAAAGACATGCTCTGTTCCCAAAAGACTAACTGCACTAAATGGTGTCAACTCTCAACTCTCCCTATCGTACCTGGTTTCCATAAGCAGGTACTGGACTTCAGCAATGGTTGTAACAAATTATCAATTACATGGTGCTGCAGAAATCGTGAGCCCTTTGCTCTATCCCTATACATAAACAGCTACCAATATTTCCCAGTGCTTGGCTGTTTTTTTTTTCTCACTTGCATGTGCCCCCCTCTATTATCAGAGATCGGATGTCTTTCACATCATCCCTAACCAAGCCATCAGGTAGAAGTAGTGAATCACATGTTTTAGTATTTGACCAGTTTTTCTCTGAAGACTATCTGCAAGGAGAGCAGGACG
The DNA here is from genome assembly GCF_036971445.1 of Narcine bancroftii. NCBI lineage: Eukaryota > Metazoa > Chordata > Chondrichthyes > Torpediniformes > Narcinidae > Narcine > Narcine bancroftii. Next base: position 125,389,824 of record NC_091473.1, on the reverse strand, counting down.
TGCATACAAAAGGAAGAAGAAACCAACTACAAAGCCCTCAACTGTATTTTGTAATTGAATAAGATCAATTAGGAACAAACTTATCGTGTCCGCACCAATTTTCCCTCTGATCTCTACTTCCCATGATTCCCTTGGCATCAAAAAAATGATCTTTTTCAACCTTGAATATAATCAACGTCTGCACTTATACAGTTCATGAACTGGTTTCTCTCTCCTCGGATGTTACTTGACTAGGTGACTTCTTTCAGAGAACTTCATTAAAGCCTGGAACCTCCCGTATGCCATTGAGGACATCAGGTCCCTGACCAGACACTATCGGGTATGCGCGAAATGTAAACCGCAATTCTACAGGCCCAACATGGCACACCTCATCAAGGCCATGCACCCCTTCAAATGACTGAGTGCCGATTTCAAAGGACCCCTGCCCTCAATCAATAGGGATGTCTATTTCTTTAATGTCATAGACAGTTTTCCCGATTCCTGTTTGCCATCCCCTGTCCTGACATGACCTCTGCCAAAGTTATCAGGGCACTCTGCAGCATATTCACCCTCTTCAGGTACCCGGACTATATCCATAATGATCAGGGGTCCTTGTTCATGAGCGACGAGCTACGGCAGTACCTGTTGGCATTGCCATTAGTAGGACTATGAGCTATAACCCAGGGGAACGGCCAGGTGGAGCGAGAAAATGCCACCATTTGGAAGGCAATCCTCCTGGCCCTTAAGTCAAAAGGCCTAGCAGAATCTCACTGGCAGGAAGTCCTGCCAGAGGCATTCCATGCCATCCGATCTCTCCTATGCACTGCTACAAACCTACTTGGTTCAGCTGTGAGTCAGTGGAGGAGCTTGGAGAGAGTTGGACTGTGAGTCAAAGGAGGAGGAGCTTGCTGAAAGTGAGGAGAAGGTAAACTATTAAAGTCGGGGGCTTACCGGGGCTTGGGCCTACTTGGTTCGACTGTGAGTCAGAGGAGGAGCTTGGAGAGAGTCGGGCTGTGAGTCAGAGGAGGAGGAGCTTGATGAAAGTGAGTCAGAGCAGGAGGAGCTTGCTGAAAGTGAGGAGAAGGTAAGCTATTAAAGTCAGGGCCTTACCGGGGCTTGGGCCTACTTGGTTCGGCTGTGAGTTGGAGGAGGAGCTTGGAGAGAGTCGGGCTGTTAGTCAGAGGAGGAGGAGCTTGCTGAAAGTGACAGGGTTAATTGGTCAAGGGGCCAATAAAAGGAGTGAAAGGGGGAGGGAACGGCCAGCGAGGAGTGGCTCAGTGAGTGAGTGGAGCAGTGAAGGAGTGAGACTTCCTGGCTTTGGCTTATCAGGCTTCGGCGAAAGCAGGCAAGGAGAAAAGGTAAGCTGAGTTATTTGCCTTCGTATTCAGAGTCATGCCAATAGGGTTAGTGCTCAGTACTGGGTGTCAGATGTGGGAACAATGGGTGACCTCCACCCTCCCAAATGGCCACATCTGCACCAGATGTACCGAGATGCAGTTACTAAGGGAGCGAATTAGGGATATGGAGTTGCAGATTGATGACCTGCGGCTTGTAAGGGAGAGTGAGGAGTTAATCGACTCAACTTTCAGGGCGGTAAATACTCTAGAATCCGTGTCAGGTAAGTGGGAAACCGTCAGGGGGGGGAAAGAAAAAAGCGAGAAGAATGGAGAGCACACCTGTGACTATCCCACTCAGCAACAGTTATGTTGTGTTGGATTCTGTTGAGGGAGATGACCGGACAGAAGATGGCCACAGGCACCAGGTCAATGGCAATGAGCCTGGCAGAGTGGTGCAAAAGAAAAGGAAAAGGAGAAATGCAGTAGTTATTGGGGACTCCATTGTCAGGGGTACAGACAGGAGGTTCTGTGAGCCAGATAAGTATACCCGCATGGTCTGCTGCCTCCCTGGTGCAAGGGTATGAGATACACAAATAGGGTCCAAAATATTCTGAGAGGAGAGGGAGAGCAGCTTAATGTCTTGGTACATGTGGGTACAAATGACATTGACAAGAAAAGGGAGGAGGTAATGAAAAGGGATTACTGTGAGCTGGGACGAAAGCTGAAAGACAGGAACGCTAGGGTGGTGATCTCGGGATTACTACTTGTTCCAAATGCAAGTGATGAAAAGAATGTAAGGATAAGGAAAATGAACGTGTGGCTGAGGTGCTGGTGTGCAAGGCAAGGATTTGGCTTCTTGGATCATTGGGATCTCTTTTGGGGAAGACATGATCTTTACAAGAGGGATGGGTTTCACCTAAATCCAAAAGGTGTCAACATTTTGGCAAGTATGTTTGGTACAGCAGTGAGGGAAGGTTTAAACTAATTTGGCAGGGGTATGGGAATGAGAGTGATAGGGAAAAGGGTAGGGAAGATAAAGTAATGGCCAGGAAAAGTAAAATAGGAAAAGTAATGTTGGGAGGAGAAAGTAAAAAATCAGATGGTGCAGTGAGTTTTCGGGTCAATGATAGTGTTAAGAAAATTACAAAGAAAAATAGTGGGCAGATAAATCAAAAGAAAAGGTTACATAAGTCACTAGATATTAAAAGGACAAAGAACATAAGGGCACTTTATCTGAGTGCCCGCAGTATTAGAAATAAGGTTAATGAACTTGAGGTGCAAATCGGTACCCATATCTATGATTTGGTAGCCATCACAGAAACATGGCTACAAGGTGACCCTAAATGGGAATTAAACTTTCAAGGGTATCAGGTGGTGCAAAGACATAGACAGGATGGTAAGGGAGGTGGAGTTGCACTCTTAATCAAAGATGAGCTCCAGGCAGTAGTGAGGAATGATATAAGATCTAAAGAGCATAATGTTGAGTCCATTTGAGAAGGGAAAAAATTATTGGTGGGTGTTATCTATCGCCCACCAAATAACCATAGTTTAGTGGCGCAGGAAATAAATAGAGAGATAAGTGAGGCATGTAATAATGATACGGCAGTAGTCATGGGGGACTTTAACTTTCACATAGATTGGGAAAATCAAGTTGGTCATGGGAGTCTGGAAGAGGACTTCATAGAATGCATCTGCGATAGCTTTCTTGAGCAGCATGTTAAGGAACCCACAAGAGAAAATGCTCTCCTGGATCTCGTGTTGTGCAATGAGATAGGTAGAGTAAATGATGTAATAGTCAGAGACCATCGGGGAAATAGCGATCATAGTATGATTGAATTTCTCATTCAGATGGAAGGGGAAATAGTTAGATCTAAAACTAATATATTATGCTTAAACAGGGGTGACTACCATAGGATGAGTGAGGAATTGGGCAGAGTGGACTGGGAGCACAGGCTCATTGATGAAACAGTTGAGGAACAGTGGAAGATTTTCAAAGAAATATTTTGTAATGCTCAACAAAAATATATTCCGGTCAGGAAAAAGGGCAGCAAGGGAGGGAAAAATCAACCATGGTTAACAAAGGAAATAAAGGAGAGTATAAAATTGAAGGCGCAGGTGTACAAAGCTGCAAAGAGCAGTGGGAAACTGGAAGATTGGGAAAACTTTAAGAGACAACAAGGGGTTACAAAGTGGGTAATAGGAAATGGGAAAAAGGATTATGAAAGTAAATTGGCACAAAATATAAAAACAGAAAGCAAAAAAATTTATAAATATATAAAAGGGAAGAGGGTGGCCAGAGTTAACATAGGACCCTTGGAGGATGAGAAAAGAAAACTGGAAGAAAAAAATGAGGAAATGGGCGAGGCATTAAACAAATATTTTGTGTCAGTCATCACGGTGGAAGACACGTCCATCATGCCCAAGTGCGGAGTTAACAATGTGAATGTTGGGGAGGGCCTTGATAAAATAGTTGTTACAAAGGAAGTAGTGATGGAGAAACTAATGGGACTAAAGCCAGACAAATCACCTGGTCCTGATGATATTCATCCAAGGGTTCTGAAGGAAATGGCAGAAGTTATAGTTGATGCATTGGTGGTCATATACCAAAATTCCTTGGAATCTGGGCAGGACCCAGCAGACTGGAAGACTGCTAATGTCATGCCACTTTTTAAGAAGGGATGTAGGCAGAAGACTGGAAATTATCGGCCAATTCGCTTGATGTCTGTAGTTGGAAAATTGCTTGAAGCCGTCATTAAAGATTAAATAGTGAAACTTTTGGAACATAAGGGTTCAATCAGGCAGACGCAGCATGGTTTTAGAAAGGGAAGATCTTGTTTGACAAACTTGTTAGGATTCTTTGAGGATATAATGGGTGCGGTGGATAGAAGGGAACAGGTTGATGTTGTATATTTGGATTTCCAGAAAGCATTTGATAAGATGTCGCACAAGAGACTTATCAGTAAGTTACAGGAAAGTGGAGTCCAGGGAAGTATATTGGCCTGGATTGAAAATTGGTTGTCTGACAGGAGGCAGAGAGTCAGGATAAGTGGGAGTTTTTCAGGTTGGCAGAGAGTGGTAAGTAGGGTGCCGCAGGGGTCAGTGCTAGGCCCACAACTGTTCATCATTTACATTGATGACTTGGAGGAGGGGACAAAATGTGGTATAGCCAAGTTTGCGGATGACACTAAATTGAGTGGAAGAGCAAATTGTAATGAGGATGTGGAGAGTCTGCAGAGGGATATAGTTAAGCTGGATGAGTGGGCAAAGGTCTGGCAGATGGAGTACAATGTTAGTAAGTGTGAGGTTATCCGCTTTGGCAAGAAAAATGAAAGAGCTGAATATTATTTAAAAGGTGAAAAACTACAGCATGCTGTAGTGCAGAGGGACTTGGGAGGGCTTGTGCATGAATCGCAAAAAGTTAGGTTGCAGGTGCAGCAGGTTATTAAGAAGGCAAATGGAATGTTGGCCTTCATCGCTAGAGGAATTGAATTCAGGAGTAGGGAGGTCATGTTGCAACTGTACAAGGTACTGGTGAGATCGCACTTGGAGTACTGTGTCCAGTTCTGGTCTCTATATTTGAGGAAGGATATACTGGCTTTGGAGACGGTCCAGAGGAGGTTTACTAGGTTGATCCCTGGGATGAAGCGGTTGACTTATGATGAAAGATTAAATCGTCTAGGATTGTATTCGCTCGAGTTCAGAAGAATGAGAGGAGATCTTATAGAAACATATAGGATTATGAAGGGTATGGATAGGATAGATGTAGGAAGGTTTTTTGAGCTGGCCGGGGAAACTAAAATGAGAGGACACAGTCTCAAGATTCGGGGGAGTAGATTTAGAACAGAGATGAGGAAAAATAGTTTTTCCCAGAGAGTAGTGACTGTTTGGAATTCTCAAACCAGGGAAGTAGTTGAGGCTGCCTCATTAAACATATTTAAAATTCGGTTAGATAAATTTTTACATGATAGAGGAATTAGGGGATATGGGGAGAAGGCAGGTAGGTGGAGTTAGGTCATAAATTAGATCAGCCATGATCGTATTGAATGGCGGAGCAGGCTCGATGGGCCATTTTTGGCCTACTCCTGTTCCTACTTCCTATGTTCCTAAATATGACTTCACATGAACGCATGTTTTCCTTCAACAGGAGGTTGGTGACCGAAACCACTCTGCTGCCCTGGCTCTCATCTCCGGGACCTGTCCTGCTGAGGAAACACACCGGGGCAATAAGATGGACCCATTGGTGGAAGAGTTGCAGCTCATGCATGCAAATCCACAATATGCTTACGTCCTGTACCCTGACGGCCATGAGGATACAGTCCCTGTGTGGGACCTGGCACGTGCCGGAAACACCCAGTTACCCCGCAGTCCCAACCACCACATACAAACACATCGGCCCCTATAGGGACGGTACAGGCTATTGACGCACCCTTGCCCCTACCTCCCCGGGCACCCACACCACATGATCAGGACCCTCGTCCAGCCAAGAAGACCACTACGACTGCCCTCACAGACAACGAAACCCCAACCCCTATGGCAACAGTCTTGCTCAACCCCCCACCTCAAGACACTCGATCAGCAACGTAGCCGACCAGTACGCCATCGTTGGAGCTGCGCAGGTCACAGAGGTAGAGGAAGCCACCTGACGAAATGAACCTTTAGGACCGGGTTTGTTTTTTAAAGAGTGGGTGAATGTGGTGATATGTATATACTGTTCTGTGCTGCTCTGTGTATAAGTGGCTGGCCCGCCCACTGATGACTCGACTCTCTGTAACCCCTCCCCCTGTGACCTGGCCTTAAAGGTTGACCTCCCTGCCCCCTTCCATTCATTCGAGCATATGGAGTTGGGCCAGCTGAAATCTAATGTGTATTAAAGCCTATCGTTCCTCACTCAGCCTGTGGAGTCATTTATTGTGTGTATCATTGCTGTTATCTGTGTGGACGTCAAAGGCAGGAGATCTTGCCAAGGATGCAATTGGATGACATGTATTATTGTCAGTCTATTGCATTAAAGGAATTAATGGTAAAGTCCAGGACCAGTGACGTCATGTGACAAATATTTAAGACATTGGTGAGACTGCACTTGGAATATTATGTGCAGTTTCAGTCACCAAACTGCAGGAAAGATATTAAGCTGGAAATGTGTCTAAGAGGTTCACAAGAATGATACTGGAACCTGTCGTTTTGAATTATAAGGAGAGGCCCAAGAAGCTGAGACTTTTCTCCCTGAAGCATAGGAGGTTAAGAAGTGAACTTATGGAGGTTTATAGAATAATGAGAATCATAAATAAGGAAATGAAAAAGTCATACTTTTTCTCCTAGAATAGGGAAATCTAAAGCTAGAGGGCAGAGATGTAAGGTGAGAGGGGAGATATTTAAAAGGGACCAGAGCGGCACCTTGTTCACATACTGTAACTGGTGGTGGGTATTTGGAATGAGCGGCCAGAGGAAGTTGTAAAGCTGGACACAATCCTAACACTCAAAGAATATTTTGAGAGGTACATGGATAGGAAAGATTCCGAGTATGTAGGCTGAATGCAGGCATATGCGACTGGCTTGATTGGCATGGATGTTGGGCCAAGGGGCCTGTTTTTGTGCTTTCTCTATGGTTGTTTGCTCTGATTCTTGTGGCTCAGACACGACATAGGCCAAATTAAAGAAGAGGGTCACATAGTCTCTAGAGGTGGAGACAGGAACACTTCGTGGTATCTTCTGCACACCAGATTAGGATAATGTATTTAAACTCAGTTTGCGGATGGTGCACAGGAATATGCACATCACTAATTCATCACTGTGTAAAGATCTCCATCATTTAATACAACACAGTACTGGCCTACAATGGATGTGACAAACATGCTGTCAAAGTAAACTAAATCTCTTCTGCCAGCACATGATCAATATCCTTCCTTTCCCTACATAGTCATGTGCCAATCTAAATGCTACATTAAGGTGGACCGAAATTGCGATGCGCATATATGTAAAAGCAATCCAAGTTACCTTTGTGGGTGAAAAGGATGAGTCATTATGCACCAGCATAGATTTGATTGAATCACTTAGACTCTTGAACATGTTTCTGAATAGGTCATGCCACTTATTTGGGTGCACTGGCCCTACCCACACAGACTGCTGGTCAAGTGGGCTTGGGAGATGCAAGGGGACTTCAATGTGGAAACTGACAGTCCAAGTTACAGACCAGAGCTCCAAGTTGGCTGTAAAGCAATGAGTATTATGACTATATTATAACCATCTTGGAAAGGATTTCATAAAAGCAGCTCTCTCCACAAGAGTGGCTAAGTTTATCTGAACTTAGCCACATCCTACCTGGTGAGGAATATGAAGATTGCTCTGAGAAGAGAGCCAAGTATTTAGTAAAAACACAAGGCTGGAGAAACTCAGCAAGTCAAACAGTGTACTTTACACAGCAAAGATAAAGATACATAACCAAAATTTTGGGCTTGACCACCCCACCCCTGCCCCAGCCCCCAGGCAAGTATTTAAACAGTATTCAAAACATAAGGATGCATAGAATGCAAAGAGGTCTTGCTTTATGGATACAGAATTGGCTTGGCCACAGAAGCAGAGGATGGTTAAAGACCAGGGGTGGGCAAATTTTTTCAAAAACTCACATTCCACCATAAGTATTTCCTACACTATAAGTGCTCTGTGATTAGTAAGGGTATGTGGGTGAAAAGAAAAAAAATTGAGAACAACTGTTTTGATCATACCTAACTGACTCGTTATGTGCACGGTTTCAAACTCCAAAGGAAATGGGTCAATGACAATTTTTCTCAAGCAAAATATTTCAGTAACAACTGGGTCTAGATCAGTGGTTCTCAACCTTCTCTTCCCATTCACATACCATCTTAAGTAATCCCTTACTGATCACTGTGCACTTATGGCATAGAGAATACTAAAGGTGGAATGTGAGTTTTAAAATTAAGGTTTCCCACCCCTGTTACAGATAGATCATCATATGGTGTTCCACAGGGATCTGTTTTGTGACCCCTCTTTGTGATTTTTAAAAATTAGGAAGTGAAATGGTGGGTAAGCAATTTGCAGATGATCCGAAGGTTGGTTGGAGTGTTGCCAAAAGTTACAGAATACAATGACAGGATGCAGAACTGAGCTGAGAAGTGGCAGATGTAGTTTAACCCAGAAAAAATATGAAGTGGTTCATTTCAATTGGTCAAATTTGAAGGCAGAATACAATGTTAAATGGAGGACACTGAGCAGTGAGGAAGAATGAAGGGCTCTAGGGGCCTGTGCCCACAAGACACTCAAAGCTGGCTGCACAGGTTGATAGTGTTGGTAAGAAGATGTATAGTGGATTTGCCTTCATTAATCAAGTTCCAGAGCCGTGAGGTAAAGTTGCAGCCATATAAGAACTACTCGGAATATGGGGTTCAGTTCTGGCCACCTCACTGCGGGAAGGATGTAAGCGCTATGGATAAGGTGCAGAGGAGATTTCACGGAGAAATGATTCACAGAAAATTCATGGCAACAGGAGTCTTTGAACAAGGTAAGAAATACTTCTGATGAAGTTCTCCCACCTGATTCTATTTCTCTTTCCAAGCTGCCTGAACTGCTAAATGTTTCCAGTAATCTCAGCGTTTATTTGGGAAACAAGAGACTCCATATAAGGTGCCGTACTGTAAGATTGATTGATACAGACAATACTGATGAAAAAGATGAGCCTGAACAAGCTCTGGGGAAAAGCACAGCGTCTGTACAACTTTTGTTACTAATTGCTGGATCCCCACGGATTAGCCTGGATGCATTCAGAGAGGATGGTAGTGCAATGTGAAGCCAGTTCCCTCCAAGGATTTCCCGACAGACTTTGACTCCTGATGTCAGTGCTTCATATTTGGCAGCTCAAGGACAGACTGAAAGCAGCTGTGTCGGAATTAAAATACTTGGAGATAGTCCAGAAAGGGAAGGCCAGAGGAGATGACTATAACTTCAAATGGTTTACCAGGGAAACAGAAAAGGTACGACAGTCTTTGATGAAGGTTGATCATTCTCTTTATTTCTTAATACGAGCAGCATCACCAAAAAGCCCATAGATTTTTTTTTAAATGCAGGAAATAAAACAGCTATGCCACTAGCTCAAAGCTATAGGTAATTAACTAGAATACACAAAATGCAATACATTTTAAGGATGGATATAATAAGGAAGATAGCAGTGAATACTTCAGGATTATGGTATCTTGCCTGTACCAGCCAGTAAAGGAAAAAGACTCATAAACGTGTAGAAACGTACAGCACAGAAAGAGAGCATCTTGTTCATGCCAACCTTGAGGCCTACATCCCATCTGCCCACATTAGCCTGCATCCTTTACTCTGTTCCAACTGATTTCTCTGTAACTCAGCATTCTGCACTGTGTTTTATTTGCTATACCTATATTTGAGTTGATTTGCTGGATAGTACAGAGAATAAACCATGACAATAAATTTGAACTTGAAGTATTCATTTGGGACCTCACTCACATCCTCTGGCTCAGCACAAAGATGTACCCTTCGGTCACTCTTTGCTCACCTACCTTCTTGCTTCTGATCTACTTACAAAAGATTTCAGGATTCTCCTTAACCCTATTTTCGAAGAATCTGTAAGGTTCTTGGGAGAGAAGTTGCTGTAATTGATAGAAGTCTGGCTGCTAGATTTTGGAGACTCGCTGATGTTAAGCAGGCAGAGTGGAGCAACCTTTGATGGGTCAGCAGTGGAATGGCTTCCGTGAGGCAGCCTTTGGCGGATCAGTGGCAGTGAGGCTTTGGTAAGTCGGTCTTCGGCGGATCAGCAGTAGTGAGGCTTTGGCAAGGCAGCCTTTGATGGACTGCCGGAGGTGAGGCTTCAGCGAGTCGAGGGAAGGCGATGCCTAGTGCAATGGTGCAGAAAATAAAGCACAGCAGAAGTTGTCTGTGAGCTGAACCAACAGAACAGTTCAATGGAACCTTCACAGGAGTTCCAGTTGGCAGGCTATCTCAATCACCTAACCTCTGAAGTTACGCACCTCCCAGAGTTATTTGTGCCCCCAGCCACTGATCCTGCAGGGGCCTGCAACTACGGACGCCAGTTTGATAATGGAATGGTTCAGTTCACCCCTCTCCTGACCCCCAGAAACAGTGTTCAGAGTGAAACCACAGTCTCACCTTTATGGCTAGAACAGGCCGGAAAATGCCCCTGAGCCGGGGACATGCCACCTGTACCAGCTGATATAGGTCCACGTATGCCAGCTTAAGGCAATCTACCAAAATCTTGTCTGCCGCCAATGTCCATAACAACCGTGAAGCCATCTTTCTGTAGCATCTTGAAAGGACTTTCATATGGCCGTTGCAACAGCATCCTGTGTGCATCCCTGCACAGGAACACATAAAGGCAGTTCTTGAGTTCAGGTGAAATGTATGAAGTCGTAGACCCATGCCGGGTGGTCAGGATAGGTGCCAGTGTACCCACCTTCTCTCTCAAGCATGTGAATCCTGAAGTGGGAGATTTCTGCTGCCCACATGCTGCCAGAATTAAATCCCCGAGACTGTTAGGGAAGCTCCATAAACCAATCCTACGGAAGACGTAGCTGAATCTTCCTTCAGTGTGGTACGGATACCTAAAAGTTCCCAAGGCAGTTCATCTAAACTATCTTGTCCCTTAAGACATGCCACGAGAGCCATTTTCATATGATGGTGAAAACATACCACAAAGCCATTGGACTGGGGATGATAGGCCATCGACCGATGCAGCTGTGTGCCCAGAAACTATGCAATTGTGGACCATAACCCAGACGTAAACTGAGCTCCTCTGTCAGAGAAGTTATGCATGGGTAGTCCAAAATGTGCTATACAATTGGCAATAAGGGCTCTCGCACAAGCTGAGGCGGAAGTGTCGGAGAGTGGGTCAACCTCTGAACCTGTCTACTATTGTGAACAGCTGAGCAGCACCTTTAGATGGGGGTAAAGGGCCGACAATATCCACATGGGTGTGATCAAACCTGCACTGCGTGGGTGCAAAATCCGGTAGTGGAGGTTTGGTGTGGCAGTGGGTTTTTGAGGTCTGGCACTGCATGCATGTCCTTGCCCAAAAACCAAATTGTTTGCACAGGCCGTGCCACATGAATTTGCCCACCACCAGCCTTGTTGTCACCCCTAATCAACTGTGCATGGAATCAAATACCCAATTTCATCATGGAGCAGGTACAATGGGCCTCAGTTGGCCGGTGGAAATGTCGGTGGAGAGTTGACATTGTTGTCATGCTGACCACGGATCTGACTTCTTGGCAAAGGCGAAAGTCAATGGCTTGTGGTCCATGTAGACCATGAACCTTCTGCCCTCTAGGAAATAGCAAAGCTGTTGAATGGCCAAGTATCGGGCAAGGAGATCCCTGTCAAAAGCACTGTACTTTTGCTCCGGTAGTCTCCAATGACGACTGAAGAAAACTAGGGATTTCCATATACTGTTGATGATCTGCACCAGGACCTACCTACCGCAGTGCCTGATGCATCCAGCCACTGATCCTGCAGGGGCCTGCAACTACAGACGCCAGTTTGATAATGGAATGGTTCAGTTCACCCCTCTCCTGACCCCCAGAAACAGTGTTCAGAGTGACACCACAGTCTCACCTTTATGGCTAGAACAGAGCCTTGGGTGCACAAGCTTTTCCACTCTCACAAGCACTCCTTTGGCAGTCTCGAACACGGCCGCTGCCTTATTATTCCTTTTCAGTTCCTTGGGATGCCCAGACCAGATTTTGAAAAGCGGCTGCTTAACTTTGATAAAAGTTAAGCATGCCAATGAACTCCTGCCGGCCTTGGAAGGTAGTGGAACTGATCGATGCAGTGGCCGAGGAAATCAGTTGATGTGAGGCCAAAGTGGAATTTGGCCTGGTTGATCGCTAACCTGAGGTCATCTAGCCGTTGACATCGGTGACGGAGATGGGCCTGGTGCTGCTGGTACAAGTGGCTGGCAGTAATGATGCCTTCCAAATAAACAAATACGAAATCCAGCCCGCAGGTCACTGTGTCCATTAGGCATTGAAATGTTTGGGCCGCATTTTGTAAACCAAAAGGCATACGGAGGAATTCAAATTGCCCAAACAGGTTAATCAAGGTAATCTTAGGAATATCATCCATGTGAACTGATGGTATCTGCGCACCAGGTCAGTTTTGGACAAAATCCTAGTGACGTGAAGAATCACAGAGAAATCCTATATCTGGGAAACCAGGTAGCGATCTGCCACAGTGTTGTCGATCAGACGCCAAAAGTCCCCACAAGGTCTACACTCTCCAAACACCTTAGGGACCATATGCAGCAGTGATGGCCAAAGGGCTGCAGAGCAGCGAACAATCCCCATTTCATCCCTGTGTCGCAATTTGCCTTTAGCTAATCGCAATTTATCCAGAGATAACCTGCATGCTCGAGCATGCAGGGGACGTCCATGAGTCAGAATGTGGTGCTGTACTCCATGTTTCGGTTGGGCTGTTAAGAACTGTAGAGTAATAATGCTGGGGAATTCCAGTAGGATTCTGGAGTATTCATTGTCTGAGAGCATCGGTGAGTCAAACCAAGGTATGGGCAATGCTAAGGGGTGCAAGGTAAGGGACATAAAAGTCTTCGAATTAACGAGGAGGGAACCTTTGTGATCTACTAGAAGGGTGTGTGCTTGCAAAAAAATCAGCAATGGTGAAGAACCAGAGAACCACGACGAGCTGAAATTGAGTGGAATTGTCCGTGACATATATGGCCAGATGCTGCTGTTGTTAACGTGAGAGGAGGGCTCTTCTTTCCTGAACATGTGTTTGAGCCAGGGGAGGGAAACATGCTAACCTCCACTTGAGTGTTGATAAAGAAATGATAACCTGAATGTCGATCCCAGAGGAAAAGGAGGTGGTCTTTGTGGTCGGCCATTATGGACATTACCGATGGCTGGCCTCAGTATTTCCCTAATGTGTGTAGTGGGGACAGCATTGGTGGGCTGCAGCTCACCATCTCTAATGATAATAGCATTACTGCTCTGTCTGCAATGCATCCAGTCAAATCTGACACCACACTGCTATCCAGAGAGGGCAGGGTTAGTCTCCTTTGCTGAGACACCATCATGCACCCTACCGAAAGTCTACCATGTTGCTTAATATGCCACAACTCATCAGCACAGGCTGCTAAGCGATGGGGGTCAATAAAGTCTTTGTTTGCAAGAGAAAATGGATATCTTCTGATGTTTTCTCGAGAAAAAGTTGCTCGAAAAGCAGACAGGGCTTGTGTCTGTCCATGAGCACCAGCATCTCATTCATTAGCTTGGAAGGAGTGCGGTCGCCCAGGTCAACATATGGAGAAGTCGTGCTGCCTTGTTGCATCGGGAAAGGCTGAAAATACATACAAACAGAAATTTGATTGCTTCATACCTGTCATTGGCTGGAGGCTGGCATGAGAAATTGACAATATGACCCACGGTGTCTTGTACAAGTGATGCAATGACATAGTAGTACTTTGCTGCATCAGCAGTAATCTGGCATAGATAGAACTGGGCCTTGGTCAGCTCAAACCAGACCTGTGGGTGTGAGGTCCAAAATACTGGAAGTTTGAGTGCAACAGCATAGTGAGGTCCAAAATATCTTTGGGACCATTGGGGTCACCGATGTAGCAAGTGGTGCAGTGAATAAAGCACAACAGAAGTTGTCTGTGACCTGAACCAAAAGAATTGTTTAATGGAATCTTTCTAGGAGTTTAAATAATTACAGTTGGCGCTCTATCATAATGAAGTCATGCATCTCACAAAGTTCTTTGTGCACACTGGTCGCTGGGAACTCCTGATCCTGCAGGAGCCCACATCTACAGATTTTAACTTCCCAAATATTGGCTGCTAATCGCGTACTATAAAATGGCTGAATGGCTTGGAGTTTGTCAAATGAGTTCAGGAAAGTTTTCTAAATCAATATATAGAGGTACCAACAAGAGAGGGTGCAATACTTGATCTCCTATTAGGGAACCAGATAGGTCAAGTGACAGAATGCTGTGTAGGTGAACATTTTGGGTCCATAATGTCATTGGTTTCAAGATTGTTATGGATAAAGAGAGGTCTGGTTCTCAAGAAGATTCTAAATTGGAGAAAGGCCAATTTTGTAGAAATCAGAAAGGATCTAGGAAGAGTGGATTGAGGTAAGTTGTTTCCTGGCAAGGATGAATTCAGAAAGTGGAAGGCCTTCAAAGGCAAAATTTTGAGAGAGCAGAGTTTGCATGTTAATTTCAGGATTAAAGGCAAAGTTAACAGGCATGGGGAACTTTGGTTTTCAAGGGATATTAGCAATTTGGTTAAGAGGAAGAGGGAGGTGTAGAGCAAGTATAGGCAACAAGGAGCAAATGAGGTACTAGAAAAGTATAGGAAATGTAAGAAAATACTTAAGAAGGAAATCAAAAAGAAGAAATGATGTTTCTTTGGTAGATAATGTAAAGGTAAATCCAAAAGGTTGATACAAGTATATTAAGAGTAAAGGATTGTAAGGGACAAAACTGGTCCCCAAAATGCAGGCTCACTCTTAAGTTTTAAGAATAAATTGGATAGATACATAGATGGGAGAGGTCTGGAGGATTATGGAATGGGTGCAGGTCAGTGGGATGATGTTTCAGCACAGACTAGAAGAGCCAAATAGCTTGTTTTCTGTGCTGTAGTGTTCTATGGTTCTGTGGTTACATGGATCTTCTGCAATGTACTTCTATATAACTAATCCTTGCTGATCAGGAAGGGTGATACCCTGTAATTACTTTTAAATTTACATTTTATTTACAGCACAGTAGAAGCCAATTCCAGACATTTAAATCATGCTGCCCAATTACACCCAAATGTACAGCACTGTACATTTTGGAGGGTAGGAGGAATTTGGAAAACCCAGGAGAAGCCCATGCAGATATTGGTTGCTGTGAGATGGAGTACTCATTTCGAAGGTAGAGTCGTGCTTGAGGAAGTTCTCAAACCATTGCTCCAGCCGCTTTTGACTATGCTTCTGTCATTGAAAGTCCACCCCTATTCTTTGTCCTCAGCAATGTGGGGCTTGTGCATTTAGACCATAGATGACTTTATTCCACCTCTGTAAGATGTGGTTGCCAGCAAACAGAGTAAAAGAATCAATGATGTGTTTAAAACTTTAATGTAAAATTATGAGGGGCATAATTAAGGTAAATAGTCATAGCTCTCTCAAGTAAGGGATTCTAAAACCAGAGAGCATAGATTTAATGTAAGAGAGGAAAGATTTAAATGAAATCTGGGGGCACCTTTTTAACACAGAGAATGGTAGCTATGTGGAACAAGTTGCAAGGAAGTAGTAGGGGAAAGTACAAACATGATGTTTAAAAGATATTTGGACAAGTACCTAGAGATAGGAAAGGTTTAGAGCAGTGGTTCTCAACCTTTTTCAATCTTAAGCACACCTGGCTTCCAGCCTAACATGCCATGGCCCACTAATAACAATGACTGAGCAGTATTTTCAAGTCAAAGGCACCTCTGTAAGAAACACATCTCAATCTTTGAAGTATTTGATTTAACATGAAATACAGCATAGTAACTGGCAATTCAGTCCGTGAGTACATGCCAGTCAATTATACCCAATCAATCCACATCGTCGGTACGTTTTGAATGGTGGAAGGAAACTGAAGTCCTTGGGGGAAACCCACGCAGACGTGAGGAGAAAATACAAACTCCTTACAGACAGCACGAGATTCGAATCACTGGTGCTGTGAAGACATTGCGCTAACCATTATACCAACCGTGTATGAAAACACACTGTGGCCCAGGTTCAGAACCGACGGTTTAGAGGAATATGGGGTCAAACCCAAGCAAATGGGACTAGCTCAAGTGGTTGGCATGGACAAGTTGGGCCAAAGGGCCTGTTTCCTTGCTATAAAACTCTGTGACTGTGTAATTCTGGAAGAAATGCAACATACCTTCTAACTTCTGGAAACTTCTGTCACATGATTGTTCAAAGTGGCGAAACTGAATTCAGAATAATGCTTGAGGTTGTGGCATAAACAGGAGAAGCAGTGGATCATCTCACAATCTGCTCCACATTAACCTACCTCATCCTCCACCTTTAGAAGGGTCTGCAGTTCCCATATTGGTCTTATCCACTGCCATAAAAGAATAGAAACAAGTCCAAGGGAATGCCTGAAAAGAAGATACAGAAACTCTCGGATCTACTGCTTAAAAAGGCTGTGGTGACAGCAGCAATGTTGTACTGCACAGAACGTTGATTCTAACCACACTTCATTGATAATTGATTGATATAGAATGAGGAGCTCGAACAGCTAGAAATCCACTATTATCTCCTCTGTCACTGATACCCTGTTATGTACACTGTGAGGTGGAATAAAGCCCAGGCAATTGATTTAGCATCAACTGTGCTGAAACAGACATCAGACAAAGTAAAAGATTTCTCAAGAATAGTTAATCTGATTGGATTCAACTCACTCACATCATATTTACAAACAATCAAGGCATATAAATTCTAAATTTTTATGGCTGCCTGCTGCTTTGTCTTCAATTTCGCGGTTACAATGAAAAGGAAATTATCTCCATTCATTGTCATTGCATTTTGCATATGACAACAAATTCAGGAATTTTATCAACTCATTGCTTCATATGGAAATCATTAAATTCTGTCAATGGCTCAACCATTCCTCATGGACTGCATATTGCTTTTTCCAACAATTGCAATGGAAATCAAATGAGTTGATGAGGAATTTACATGTTCATAATGTGGTAAACCACCATTGCATGTAATTGTCTGGTTAGGCACACTCCTGTATAAAGGTCACTGTTCCACGGCCCTCTCCTGTCTGCAGGACAGTTGAACAGTCTTTTGAGTAATTTATGATGCATCAATTTTATTTGCTTGAAGTTTTTTTTTACAATGGAGCAAATCCTGAAGTCAGAAAAGCTGGAGATCGACCCTCAATCACCTGAGACATCCACCAATTTTGAACTCTGGCTGTGCTGTTGTGAGGCATTCCTGCAGCCTCCTTCCACTATCTTGTGATCAGAGGCCGATAAGCTGCAAGTGCTGCATTCTCGGGTCAGCACCCTGGTGTACACCATGATCAGGTACGGCACATCATACCAGGAAGTCATGGGCATACTTAATGGACAGTATCTACATAAGATCAATGTTGTCTATGCCAGACATCTGCCAGTAACCTGCAAACAACGACCCGGTGAGTCTAACGCGAATATCTTTGGGCCCCCCAAACCCTCGGCAGGGGTTATGAATCCTGGGCAAGCATCAGAGGAAAGGTTGCCCAGCGAAGGATTTGATGAGATCAGGTCCATGACAAAGAAATGCCAAGTCTGCACCGAGTGCAGGCCGTACTTCTACTGGGCAGCCAGGGCACAATTAATTAAAGCCACCCTCCCCTTTGAGTGACTCAGTGTCGATTTTAAAGGACCTCTGCCCTCCACTGACCACAATGTAACATAACATAACAATTTACAGAATGGAAACAGGCCATTAGGCCCTTCTAGTCCGCACCGAACCAAACACCCCTCTCTAGTCCCGCCTCCCTGCACAATGCCCATAACCCTCCATCTCTTCTCATCCATATACCTGTCCAACCTTTTCTTAAATAATACAATTGACTCCGCCGCCACTATTTCTCCTGGAAGCTCATTCCACACGTCTACCACTCTCTGAGTAAAGAAGTTCCCCCTCATGTTACCTCTAAACCTCTGCCCCTTAATTCTTAACTCATGTCCTCTTGTTTTAATCTTTCCTCCTCTTAACGGAAATAGTCTATCCACATCCACTCTGTCTATCCCTTTCATAATCTTAAATACTTCTATCAAATCCCCTCTCAACCTTCTACGCTCCAAAGAATAAAGACCTAATCTGTCCAATCTCTCCCTATACTCTAGATGCTTAAACCCAGGTAACATTCTGGTAAACCTTCTCTGCACTCTCTACACTCTGTTTATATCCTTCCTATAATTAGGCGACCAGAACTGCACACAGAACTCCAAATTAGGCCGCACCAACGTCTTATACAATCTCAACATCACCTCCCAATTCCTATATTCCATGCAATGATTGATAAAGGCCAGCATACTAAAAGCCTTCTTCACCACCCTATTCACGTGAGTTTCTACCTTCAGGGAATGATGTACCGTTACTCCTAAATCTTTCTGCTCTTCTGTATTCCTCAATGCTCTCCCATTTACCACGTATGTCCTATTCTGATTCTTCTTACCAAAATGAAGCACCTCACACTTATCAGCATTAAATTCCATCTGCCATTTTTCAGCCCACTTTTCTAAGCAGCCCAAATCCCTCTGCAATCCTTGAGAACCTTCTTCATTATCCACTATTCCACCTATCTTAGTATCGTCTGCATATTAACTAATCCAATTTACCACCCCATCATCTAGATCATTAATGTATATAACGAACAACAATGGGCCCAATACAGATCCTTGAGACACACCACTGGTCACCGGCCTCCAACCTGACAGACAATTATCCACTACCACTCTCGGGCCTCTCCCTTTCAGCCAATGTTCAATCCATTTGACTATCTTAAAATTTATACCTAAAGACTGCACCTTCTTAACTAACCTTCCATGTGGTACCTTATCGAAGGCCTTACTGAAGTCCATCTAGACAACATCCACTGCGCTACCCTCATCCACATTCCTAGTCACCTCTTCAAAAAATTCAATCAGATTGGTCAAACATGACCTTCCTCCCACAAATCCATGTTGAGTGCTCCTGATCAGACCCTGTCTATCCAGATGTTTATAAGTACTATCTCTAAGAATTTTCTCCATTAATTTACCTACCACAGACGTCAAACTTACAGGCCGATAGTTGCCAGGCTTCCTCCTTGAACCCTTTTTAAATAACGGAATCACATGCGCAATGTGCCAATCCTCCGGCACTATCCCCATATCTAATGACATTTGGAAAATTACCGCCAGAGCCTCTGCTATTTCCTCCTTCACTTCTCTCAATGTCCTGGGGAAGATCCCGTCTGGTCCCGGAGACTTATCCACCTTTATATTCTTCAAAAGCCCTAAAACTACATCTTTTGTAATCTCTATATTCCCCATATTTACCCAATTTGCTTTTTTTTATCTCACATCTCCCAATATCCTTCTCCTTAGTGAATACCGAAGAAAAGAAACTGTTCAATATCTCCCCCATTTCTCTAGGTTCCACACACAGTTTTCCGCTCTGATTTTCTAAGGGACCAATTTTGTCTCTAGCTTTCCTTTTACCATTAACATATTTGTAGAACTCTTTTGGATTAGTTTTCACCCTGCTTGCCATAGTTTCCTCGTACCTTCTTTTAGCTTTCCTCATTCCTCTCTTAAGATTCCTCTTACATTCAATGTATCTTTCAAACATCCCCTTAACTCCATGCCTCCCTTTTTCTTCGAACCAAGTTTCCAATATTCCTTGAAAACCACGGCTCTCTCAAACCTTTTGCTCCTCCTTTTAACCTAACAGGAACATAAAGCTTTTGCACTCTCAAAATCTGATCTTTAAAAGACTTCCATCTCTCTACTACATCCTGCCCATAAAACAAATTGTCCCAATGCACACCCTGCAAGTCCTTTCGCATCTCCTCAAATCTAGCTTTACCCCAATCAAAAACCTCAACCCTTGGCCCTGACTTCTCTCTTTCCATAATGACATTGAAGCTGATGGCATTATGATCACTGGACCCGAAGTGCTCGCCAACACTAACCTCCGTCACTTGACCCATCCCATTTGCCAACAGTAGATCTAACACTGCTCCTTCTCTGGTTGGCACCTCTACATATTGTTGTAAAAAACTATCTTGCACACATTTCACAAACTCTAACCCATCCAGTCCTTTCACAGAATGTGTTTCCCAATCTATATGTGGAAAATTAAAATCTCCCATAATTACAACCCTGTGCTTATCACAAATATCTACTACTTCCCTACAGATTTGCTTCTCTAGGTCTCGGTCCCCTCCGGGTGGTCTATAATACACCCCTACAAGTGTAACCTCTCCTTTCCTACTCCTCAGTTCCACCCAAATAGCCTCCGTGGATGTGCCCTCTAATCTATCCTTCCTAGGCACCGCTGTAATATTTTCCCTGACAAGCAATGCAACCCCACCTCCTCTTGCCCCTCCGACTCTATCACACCTAAAACAACGAAACCCAGGGATACTCAGCTGCCAATCACATCCCTCCTGCAACCATGTCTCACTAATCGCTACCACATCATACTTCCAAGTATCAATCCACACCTTCAGCTCATTCAGCTTTTTTACAATACTGCTGGCATTAAAATATATGAATTTCATAGATTTCCCAATTTTTAATCCCTGTTTTCCCTCATCTTTAATAACAACATTATTTCCTTTTCCTGCCAATTGCCCTTCATCTTCTTCCAGAGCATTTCCTTTCTCTATCACCTGCCCATCCATATTCAAATACTTACTACGAACTTTCTTTGTTTGCATTCTAACCTTCTCCTTACTGCTCTGTACTATTTTCTTAACATCATTTTTTTTAACTTTATTTATTCATTCAAAAAACAAATGATATATGACATATACAGCAATTAAACATGAACATGAACATGAACATTTTTTATATATATAGAAAAAAAAAGAAAAGAAAAGAACCCCCCCTTCAGTCAACTCTCCTAAGGAGAGCCATAAAAAAAGAAAAAAGAAAGAATGTTCAGAAGAGGAGGAGCAAGGTGAGAGTGACGGATTAAATGTTCAAGGGCCAATAAAAGGATGATAAGGCAAAGGAGTGCCCCAGTGAGTGAGTAGCCTGGTGAAGGAGTGGGGCTTCGAGACTTTGGCTCGAGAGGCTTCGGCAAGCAGAGGCTGAGGTTGAGCATATCTGAATTATGATAAGACTGTCTATTTGCCATATTTTATATATATATTTCTCTATGTACGGTGAGGGGGAGAGAGAAGGGATGTGTTTGAGAGCAGTTTGCAGTTCTCATTGTCAGATGTGGGAGGTCCTGGAGTCTTTTAGCCTCCAGGACATCCACGTCTGCACTAGGTGGGCTGAGCTGCAGTGTCTCAGGGACCGTGTTAGGGAACTGGAGCTGCAGCTCGATGACCTCGCTCTGGCCAGTGAGAGTGAAGCCGACATAGATAGGAATTATAACCAGGTAGTCTCACCAAGGCCATGGGAGGAGGATCAATGGATTATGGTTAGAAGGGGGAAAGGGAAGAGGCAGAATCAAGAGATGGCCCCTGTGCCTGTAGCCCTCAACAATAGGTACTCCTCTTTGAGTATTGTTGGGGGGGACAGTCAAGCTGAGGAAGGCATCCGTGGCTGTACCTCTGGTACAAAGTCAGCCTCTGTGGCCCAGAAGGGTAGGGAAAGGAAGAGGAGGACAATAGTTATAGGGGATTCGACGGTCAGGAGGACAGAAAGGGGATTCTGTGGATATGATGAAGAAAACTTGATGGTGGTTTGCCTCCCTGGTGCCAGGGTCCGGAATGTAATTCTCATGTCCATGACATCCTAAGGGGGGAGGGTAATGAGCCAGAGGTCATGGTACATATTGGTACCAATGACATACATAGGGAGGAAGAGTGAAGTGATCCTAAAAAATGAATATAGGGAGTTAGGGAAGGAGCTAAAAAGAAGGACCACAAAGTGGGTAATCTCTGGATTACTTCCTGTGCTAACTGATAGTGAGGGCAAGCACAGTTTCAGGTGGAGGATGGATGTGTGGCTGAAGGGGTGGAGGAAGAGGCAGGGATTCAAGTTCTTGGAACACTGGGACCTTTTTTGGGGGAGGTGGGACCTGTAACGAATGGACGAGTGGCATCTGAATCCCAGAGGGACCAGCATCCTCATGGAGGCATTTGCTAGGGTTACTAAGTGGGCTTTAAACTAGTATGGTTGGGGGAAGGGGTCCATATAAATGAAAACAGCAAAGAGAAGGTTTATCCGCAAATAGAGAAGGCGTGTAGACAAAGTTTGGGGGTGGAAAGACAGGTGATTGAGAAGGAAAAGGATCAGAGCCGTGATGGAGGGGGAAATGAATGTAATAAATAATAGAGTTGTTCGTAAAGATGGGGACAAGCAGAAGGTAAGATGTGGGAAATCTCTGAAATGTTTTTACTTTAATGCTAGGAGTATTGTAAGGTAGGTGGGTGAGCTGTAGGTGTGAATATGACGTGGTGGCAATTAGTGAGATGTGGTTGCAGGAGGGTTGTGACTGACAGCTGAATATTCTGGGATTTCACTGCTTTAGGTGTGATAGAATTGAAGGGATAAGGGGGGTGGCATTGCTTGTCAGGGAAAATATTACAGCAATGCTGATGCGAGATAGATTGGAGGGCTCGTAAAGGAAGGCAGTATGGGTGGAACTGAAAAATGGAAAAGGAGAAGTTACAATTATAGGGGTGTATTATAGACCACCTAGTAGGGAGCGAGAAATAGAGGAAATGTGTCAGGAAATAGCTGAGATTTGTAATAAGCACAGGATTTTGTAGGTGGAGGATTTTAATTTTCCTAGCCTAAATTGGGAAACACATTCTGTGGATGGATTAGAATTTGTAAAATGTGTGCAGGATAGCTTTTTGCAGGCAATATGTTGAGGTACCCACAAGAGAAGGGGCAGTGTTCAATCTACAGTTGGGGAATGACGTAGGGCAGGTGTGTGTTGGGGAGCACTTCGGATCCAGTGATCATGGTGTGGTGATACACCACTGGCCTACTGCAGTGGGCAACCTCTGTACCTGCAGGAGTGTAAGGGGACAGGACAACACCTGGCCGGCTGTCAATCAGTCAGCCTGAAGGGATCAAGCCCCACCCGGTTGGGTGTCAATCGCCCTCTGGGATATAAGCCTGCGCCGGCCTCCCGAAGCTCACTCAGAGTTGGCTCTGTGGAAGTCTTTGTGGATTAAAAACTGTTGTACAGTCTTTACCTTGTGAGTGTCTGATTCTGGCTAATAGCGCACCACACATGGTACCATTAGTTTCAATATAATTATGGAAAGGTATAGGTCTGGTCCAAAGATTAAGGTTTTTGAGAGGGGGAAAGTCAGATTTTTAAAAAAATTCTATCCAATAAAGGGTCGAGAACACAATTAAAATCACCACCAACTAAAACATTTTCATTAGCTTGAGTTAACAATAAAAAAGCTTATGAAATAAACCGCTCATCATCTATATTAGGGGCATAAAGATTCAACAAAGTCCACGATTCAGCAAAAATTTACTATTCACTCTTAATACTCTACCAGCATACCCCTCTAAATCTCTTTTCTGAATCCCCCAATCTACAAAAGAGCCTTCCACTTTTTCTATTTTTTCTCTATAACGTTCTACCTGAGTTTGACACTCAGAGAAATCTGTTTCAATTTTCTTAAATTTTATCTTGCAGTGTCTACTGATTGTCTGCATTTATTAATATCACTTTTAACTGCAGTGATTTCCTGTTTCTCAGTTGACATTTCATCACACAAATTATTCATTTTTATTTTCATCTCCCTAAATCCTTGAGTCATTTGAGTTGATATTTATTTTGACATATTATGCATTTGCTGCATTTGACCAGCAATCCCTTCCAAAACAATAAACACTGAATCCAGTCCAGATTCCACTTCCACTTTTTGAGATTCACCCTCTTTAACAGCAAGCTCCTCCTCCTGGATATATTCCAATAAGATAAGTTCCTCTTCTTCCTCAATCAGCACAGTACCTTTAACTGAACGGCTGTGGGTCTGGACACCTGACGCCGGCACCTCCACAGCGCTAATTTTGTCCAGCAGCTCCCGGGCTTGCGATGCCACACACAGGCCAGGCGAAGCCGTCAGATGCGCAGAGGCGTCTTCCGATGCTACCCTGCATGCCACCTGGCCGCCCAGCGAGATCGTGGGCTTACAGGTCCCTTTATCGGCCGGGCCGCCTGCGTACACGACTTCATGTGGACACGGATCGGCAACGGCCGAACCCATCAATGTGCCGGTGCAATCTTGCGGATGCAGGATCGGAACCGGGGTCAAAGTCGAACGGGCTGGAGTCCTCTGAGGCTTGGAGACTCCCAGCGATGACTCCGTGGATTCAGCAATGCAGGTAGGCCTCAGTTCTTCCACACTTTTATATGGTAGTTTTTTCTGAAGCTGAGGTTTAAGCTTTTTAACATTAGATGCCATCTTAATGCACTGTTATTTAAATAACTGTAAATCTTATTTTTAATCACTTTTATACTATTAAAAAACTGGGTATTTAATGTCCAGCTGGTGAGAGGTGGAACACACGTTTTTCTTCTACACCATCTTGCCACGCCCCCTCAGGAAAGCCAGATTTGAAGAAATGAGAAGGGATTTGCAAAGAGTGGTTTGGGCTGATTTGTTTTAAGGGAAGAAGGTAGAGGAGAGTTGGAGGTCTTCTAAAGTTGAGATTTTGAGAATGCAGAATCTTTATGTTTCTGTTAGGATAAAAGGCAGAGACAAAGGTTCAAGAGAGCCATGGTTTTCAAGGGAGATTAGAAAGTTGGTTCAAAATAAAAGGGAGACCTACATGAAAAATAAGAAACAAGGTATAGATGAGATGCATGGAAAATATATGGGTTGTAAAAAGCAGCTTAAGAAATAAATTAGGAAAGCGAAAAGAAGGTACGAGGTGGCTATAGTGAACAGAGAGAAAGTAAATCCGAAGGGTTTTTACAAATATGTAAATAGCAAAAGGAGAGTGAAGGATAAAATAGGTCTGTTAGAGAATCAGAACGGACAAATGTGTGTGGAGCCGAATGAGATGGTGGAGATATTGAATGAGTTGTTCTCTTCAGTATTCACTGGGGAAAAAGATATGGAATCATGTAGAATAAGAGAAGCAAAAGGGGTGATTATTGAAAATGTAGGGATTAGGAAAGATGGAATGTTGGAACTTTTGAGGCATTTTCCCCAGGACCTTGAGGGAAGTTAGTGAGGAAATAGCGGAGGATCTGGCAGTTATTTTTCAGCAGTCATTAGAGACGGGGGGGTGGGGGGGGGGTGTTGGGCAAAGTGCCACAGGATTGGTGTGTGGCAAACGTGGTTCCTCTGTTTAAAAAGGGCTCCAGGTGTAGGCCCAGCAATTATAGGCCAGTAAGTTTGACTCGGTGGTTAGTAAACTAATGGAAAGTATTCTTAGAGATCATATGTATAAGTATCTAGAGAGGCAGGGACTGATCACGGATACCCAACATGGGTGTGTGCAGATTTGTCATGTTTGACAAATCTTGTTGAATTTTTTGAGGAGGTGAACTTTCTTTACCAACCTTCCATTTTCACCTGGCACCTTTTTATTCTGTACAGACTTTAAAGTCTCATAAACTTCTTTTTCTGAAAAATTCTCCTTTAACTCCGGTAATTTAATTTGTCTCAAATAATCTCTTAATTTATTATCTTCTCTATTAAACTCTGAATGATAAAGTTTAGCATAAAAGTCTTTAAAATTATCATTTATTTCCAACATTTTATTTTATCTGTCCTGATAATTTCTTAGTTGGAATTACTGTTCTAGAAATCGGTTCCATTTTTAATTATCATGCTAAAATCTTTATGGGCCCTTTCAACCAACTCATAATATTTTTGTCGTGTTCTCATTAGATCTCTCCCCACTCTATAAGTCTGCACAGCATTAAGTCTTAATTTCTTTAACTCTAACAGTTTTCTCTTCTCCTCATCTTTATGTATTTGGGTTTCCTTCTCCAATTCTGTTATTTCTTTATCTAATTGAGTTACTTCTTTCATATATTCTTTCTTTATTTTTGAAGTATAACTTATTATTTGACCCCTCAAATATGCCTTCATTGAATCCCATCATACAAACTTACTTGCAACCAAATCCTTATTAGTATCTAGAAAAATATTTATCTGTTGCCCTCATAAAATCACAAAATTCCCTTTTCTTCAATGAAATAGTATTTAACCTCCACCCATAACCTACCTTTTGTTCTTCGTCCAATGAAATAAACAAAATTAAAGGTGAATGATCTGATAAAACCCACGCTTGATGTTCCACTCTTTGTACCCCATATTGAAGTTGTGCAGAAATTATAAAGGTATCTATCTGCGAATATGTTTTAAATCGAAAAAAATGAAAAGAATAATCTCTTTCATTTGAGTGTATTTTTTCTCCATATATCCACTAAATCCATATCTTTCATCAAATCTGTTATCATTTTTACTACAGGTACACAATCCTTTATCCGGACATCTAAAATCCGGAAAGCTCCAAAATCGGGCAATTTTTTCCTGGTGCTGGTACAGCGGAGGGAGAGAGAGAGAGAGATAGCAGCGTGACTAGGTTGGGGGGTGGGGGAGAGACGGCAGTGTGACTCAAATGGGCGAGGGGGGAGAGAGACAGCAGCTCAACTTGAGCAGGTGGATGGGGGGGGGTGCGAGAGAGACGGCAGTGCGACTCAAGTGGGAAATCCCATGTAGTAGCCTTTGCTCTCCTTATCACTAGAAGAGCTATATTAGTGAGATGGAAAGATGCTGTCCCTCCTACTCATATTCATTGGCTATCAGGTGTGATGACATACCTGACTTTGGAAAAAAACAGATGTTCTACAATTGAAATGAACTTTGTAAATTTATGGGGCCCTTTTAATTATCTTCATAATTGACAAGATTATTTAGATCTCTTTTTTGTGGTTTGGTTGTTTTTCTTCTTACAATATTGGAACACAATATGTTCAAACTTTTACTTCACAAAGGGGTCAAATTATTAGTATAAATTTTGCATGTTACTGTCACATTTGTGGCCCGAAATGTGAAGTTAATAAAACATTAAACACAAGTTTATCAGGTAAACTTCTTAGTGTCTTTATTTTCCAATTTCCCTTTGTTCTCCTGCTTGTGTTCTTATCTCTCTCTCATACCACGTGACTTCCGGTACATCTCATACATATTCATTATCATGACATCCCTCCTTTAATCAGAAATAAACTTTACCTTCACTTACCAATATCCCTCGGAAACTTACAAACATCGTAACTAATGGTAATACTATAACTCAACTACATAAAATTTACTTCCTACAGTACTCATACATGCACTTTATGATATAAGATTAAAATACTGTCCCAAAGTTCTTATTAAAACTATGGCACAAAGTCTTCGTATCGTTTGGGCAATTTCCGGTTTCGTTTCGGCCTGCCTGCGATATTGTCGTTGCTTCTCGGTTGTTCACTCTCAGCGTCGGAAATACTGCTCACCACAGCTTCGGGTGTTTCTGGCGCTCTAGTCACTTCATCAGGAGTGCTGGTAACTGCCTCTGGAACATCATCAGGTCTCTCAGTTTCAACATCTCGTATTGGCCTTTCAACCTCTTCGCTCGATGTATCTCTGGACTGGTACCTTTTTACACCTGATACATTTCTCTTATACAGGACTCCAGTCGGAGACTTGACTGTCACCATACTGCCACTTCTGGATACGACAGTATAGGGTTGATGGTAATAAGGTGTATCTAGCTTACCACCAGTTTCATGCCTCACTAGAACATTATCTCCTGGCATGATGTCTGAGTACTTGGCTCCACATTTCGAATCTGTGTACAGCTTTGCTGCACCTTTCTTTTCAGCATCGTGGTCCCTCATCTCCTGGTCGTCTCGGATTTCCTTTATTTCGGGCATTTTTGTGCGGATTTTTCTCCCAAAAAATGCTTCTGCAGGACTTTTTCCAGTGGTTGCATGAGGCGTTGCTCGATAGACAGCCACATAAGATAGCAATGCTTCTCGCCAATTTTGTCCTTCAGCGTGTGCAATCCTCAATCGTTTTTCAATGCATTGATTTTGTCTCTCTACTTCTCTGTTGGCTTGCGGCCATTTCGGAGTTACTTTATGATGGTGGATACCTGTGGTCCTCATGTATTCTGCAAATATCTCTGAAATGAATTGTGGACCATTGTCAGAGTATAATGTAACAGGTAATCCATATCTTGCGAATATCTCTGCTAACGCTTGTATTGTTTTTTCAGTGGTTGTGGACTTCAACACCACGTACTCATAGTATCTGCTGTAGTAATCTATCACTACCATAATTGATTCACCCGTCGGTAAAGGTCCAAGAAAATCAACAGCTACGTCGACCCATGGTCCTGTCGGAAGTTGCGTACTCCGGATCGGTTCTGGCGGATTACTCCTACTTGTGATTTGACATCCGTGACAAGTTTTAACAAATTTCTCTGCGTCTTTATCACAACTTGGCCACCATACCTTGGTCCTGAGGTTTTGCTTGGTACCAACAATACCAAGGTGTCCTTCATGCGCTAAGGATACGATCTTCGGTCTCAATCTTTGCGGAATCACCAATCTGCAACCTCTCAATACACACTGTCCGATGCAACAAAGTTCGTCTCTAATGGGAATGTAAGCCTTGTGAGTACACTTGTCCCATTGTCCACTCTGTATGCATTCTCTTACTTCCATGAGTTCTGGATCACGTTCGGATTCTCTCTCGATCTCCTTCGTAGTCACAGCTTTCGGTGTCGCCTGAATAGCTACGAAGCGTACAAAGCTCTCTGTTTCTGTTCCCAATTCTGACTTGGATTGTGGACCACCATCCTTCACCAATCTGGACAGCGGATCTGCAATGTTTGCATTCCCTGCAATGTGGATTACTTTATATTTGTAGGGTTGTAGTCTGAGTACCCATCTCTCTATTCTGGCACATGGTTTGGATCTAGGTGCATAGATCACCTCTATTGGCTTATGATCTGTAATGAGTTCAAATTCAATGTTGTATAAATATGCATGGAACCTCTCACAGGCCCATACAAGTCCGAGTGCTTCTTTCTCTGTCTGAGAGTATCTTCTTTCCACATCTGATAGTGATCTGCTGGCATAGGCAATGATTCTTGGTCCTCCATCATGCATCTGGACCAACACGGCTCCTAAACCAACCTGGCTGGCATCCGCTATGACTTTGGTTGATGCCGCCGGATCGTAATATCCAAGAGTTTTTGCATCTGTCAGGCTTTGCTTCAGCGCTGTGAACGCTTTCTTCTGCTCAGATCCAAAATGAAATGGTACACCTTTCCTGGTTAGTTTCCTTAGTGGTTCTGCCACTGTAGCGAAATTAGGAATGAACTTTGCACAAAAATTGACCAATCCTAGGAAACTCCTCACATCTGTTGCGTTCTGAGGTGCACGTGCCTCTGCAATAACTTTCACCTTGGCCTCTGCAGGGTTTAGTCCTTCTCGTGTAAGTCTGTGTCCCATGAAGTCCATTTCTGACACACCAAACTGGCACTTGTTTCCATTCACGGTAAGGCCTGCCTCCTGTAGTCTAGATAGTACACGCCTCAACCGTTTGTCATGCTCTTCCTTCCTTGGTGCATGGACTATGATGTCGTCAGAAATATTTGCAACTCCAGGAATGCCTTGAATCACTCGATGGATTTCATACTGGTAGATCTCCGAAGCTGGATTAATTCCAAATGATAGTCTCTTGTAACGATACAATCCACAGTGAGTCACAAATGTTGTCACATCTCGGGAACCTGGATCCAGCTCTAATTGATGATAGCCCCATTTCAGATCAATTTTTGAGAATACCTTGCTGGTAGTTAGTTCTTGAACTATTTCCTCCACCGTTGGTATAGGGTGTCGTTCTCTAATTATAGCTTCATTGGCCATTCTCATGTCAACACATAGTCTTATGTCACCCTTTGGTTTGGGCACAATCACTACGGGACTGACCCATTGTGTTGAATGTTCCACCGGTTCAATAATGTCTTGTTCGATCAATTCTTTAATTTTGGCTTCGACTTTCCCACGAAGTCCAAACGGAGTTCGGCGCATTGGTTGTGCCTTGGGTTTGACCGTTTCATATACCGCTAGCTTCAATTGTCGACCTTTCAGCTTTCCTACTCCTTGGAAGACTGCGGGGAATTCTTGCTTCATATCCTCATATGACTGAATTGAATTGACAAAAGCTCCAATATGAAGTATTACCAGGTCTTGCGCTGTGCTTCTACTCAGCAATGGTTCTCCCCTCTCTTCTATGACCATAAACTCTGCTTCAGTGAACTTATCTCCAGCTTCAACAGTTGCAGTAAAACATCCAATGGTCTGCAATGGCTTGGTTGCTGTGTATGGATACAGTTTCTTGGAACACTTCTTTGAGGTACAGATGATCTTTTTCCTTTTCAACTTCTCCCATAAATGTCGATCAATCACATTACTGTCACTGCCTGAGTCTACAATGACCTGAACTGTCACTCCACCAATGATCACTGGGACCTTCTCATGACGTACTTCATTCAACGTAAATTGGTAACAACTCTGTTCCTCCTGGGTATCGTCATCATCACCGTCTATCTGGCGAATGGTATCTTTCTTTCCAGGATACTTTCCTTTCCCCCAGGCTTTGCCTTTGGAAGTTGTACTCCTCCTCTTCTGGTCTGCATTGGACTTGCTTTTGCACTTCTTTGCAAAATGGTCCTTAGCTCCACACTTTCTGCAAACTTTGCCTTTGGCCGGGCAATATGGGTCTTTTCCAAAGTGACCTCGGTTTCCACATCGATAACACTCCACGTCATGTGTCGGCGTATATCTTGGCTGGTTATGGCGATGTGAGAGCCTCTTAATTTGCTGGCTTAAGTTGTCTTTCAGGGTCATGGTATGAAATTGCCCTTCAACAGCCTCTAATGCAGCAGCAATGGTTAAAGCATCGGTGAGTTCCAACTCACTCCCTCTTTCCAGTAGACATCTTCTGAGTTTATCTGATCTACAGTGCTGTACGACTTGATCCAATAATTGGTTGTCCAAATCAGCTGACATGTAATTGCATCCAACAGCTAGCTGGCGTAGTCTCGTCAAGTACTGAGCAATTGTCTGGCCATCTTCTTGTCTCGTTCTCCGAAACAAATGGTGTTGAAATGTAGCATTCGGTGTAACTACATAGTGTGCATTTAATGCATCTACCGCTTTCCGGTACTCATGCTTTCTTCCAGTATTCAAAAGTGTCTTAAATGTTTCCCGAACTGAGGGTCCTGCAGTGAAAAGAAGTAACGCCCTTCTCTGCACTTTTTGTTCAACTGTACCGGTATCTAGAAATAGGCCACAACTGTCGGCGTAGGATTCAAATTCTTCCAGCCATGCCTTCCACTTCACACTTACAGTGCTTGCATCACCCGTTGGGTCAAAATGAGCAATTCCACTATGTGTTAGAAAGTCACTGTCTGCTCCAGCCATGAGGAAATATTCCAGCCCCAAAAGTACTGAGTCACAGAGAAAATTCTTATCACCTTGAAGTTGTCTGCAATCCTCTGTAATCTTGTTTAGTCTTTAATTTTCTTCAAGCTTCTTTCATCCTCGTCGCCAATGTCACATTTGTGGCCCGAAATGTGAAGTTAATAAAATATTAAACACAAGTTTATCAGGTAAACTTCTTAGTGTCTTTATTTTCCAGTTTCCCTTTGTTCTCCTGCTTGTGTTCTTATCTCTCTCTCATACCACGTGACTTCCGGTACATCTCATACATATTCATTATCATGACAGTTACGTCTTTTTTTTTGTATTTTTCAATGTATAATAGGTTATTTCTAGCCATATGTAATAGTATATCTACTTTGTTGGATACTTCTTATTACTTATGTATCATTTACTTGTAAAACAATAAAATAATGAAAAAGAAGCACTCTATGGCTGAATAAAATTAACTTAATCTAACTTACTTGACTTTTGAACATTCTACAGTCATTAAAGTAATTTGTTGTCCAAAAGTCAAATACAGTATCTCACACCTGTAATGAACGCTAAGGTTTTGATGTGCCTGTGTAGCTGGAGAGAGTCTTCAGCTTCATTATATGTGAATTTTCATGAGCTATCATCTAGAAATCTGACTTGAGACTTGGTTTATTGCCGATACATCTCAGAGGAGGAGTCCTCAGCTCTATGCGAAATGTGGAATCATTCTTCCAAGCTCCCTCAGGTCATTTTGTTGTACACCTAACCCAAGAATAGAGAATACACGACTGTTTGAATTCTTTTGAATTAATAGAGTGGTCTGTCATCCAACACAAGAGAAATTTCCAAGAGGAAATGGTAAACATGCAAACTGACTTGATACCCAGGAAACAAGTCGAAAATAAATTGGCTGAGTCCAGAACTATATGTGGCCAGGATGTAACTTTGTCACAGTGTTGTGGCTTTTGTTTGCATGATCTGTTAAAAAGGCATTTGGGCAGATGGATATTGGATATTGGCCAAATTCAGGCAAATGGGACTAACTCAAATGGGCACCTTGCTCAGCATGGACAAGTTGGGCCAAATGGACTGTTCCAGTTTTGTGTAGTTTTGTGACCTTAATTTCCTTTAAACCTGATTCATTAAATTTCATGAATTCTTACAACTTCCTGCTTGAGCAATGGAGCCTTTAAATAAATCTGCCAAGGGTGTCAAGATCAAATTCCCTTTTTTATTCTTGGATCCTTTCTCAGGCTCCAGCTATTTCCCATTCAGTTCTGCTCTTTTGTCATTCCATGTATCAATATGTGATCAATTCCAATATAAATGCAGATGAATCCAATTCTGCCTTTCCACTGGTCCAGAGAGTGTTGGTGCTATAACTCTGAACATTGTAGAGGGCAAAACAAATAAGTTGTAGACATGCAATGGAGTGAGAGATACCAAAGTTGTTATTGTAAGTCTTTTAAGTATTCAATGATTTGACTTCAGAGGAGTAGACATAAAACTGGCTGTAATTGGTTGTATCCTAAGCAAGTGGTTAAGGCCAGAAGCAGCTGATTCATACAGATTATGAAGGCACAAAGCCTTACTCAGAAGTCATTTTTGGCAAGCAGGTGGATATCAATGATTAGTTCTTATTACTGATCCAAATGTGCTGAAATTGGATTGTGTTGAGAATGGGATCAATTTCAGATACAGTGCTTCAGTAAAATAATGGGCTAACATTTGACGTCAAGGCTTGCCTCTGAAGAAATCGTCAGTGAAGAGGGAATGTTAGGGTAATGGATATCTATGAAAACATAGCATGAAAAAGAGTCACCTTCCTTAAGAGAGAAAGTAAAAATAAACTTCTTAAAACCAGAGTTATATAATGAATCTTTAAGCTACTACATTAGAGTTTCTCACCAAGTGAATTATTAATTTTATTTCATGTGAAATTTCCCACCAATCATATTTTGAACTATTAACTGAAAGAAAATGGCATTGGTATTAGTGGAACAGAGTGGAAGATAAATTAGAGACATGTTCAGTGATTTGAACATCATCATTTCAATTAAGGCTCCATTATGTTTCAGAATTTAAAAGATTTAGTTGGTAATTTGGGCTGAGGATTTACTCTAATAGCAATTGTGCTCAGGGCTTTTGTGTTCTGCTATTGTTGTTTCAGTTATTCATGAAGATAAACTGTTTCCAAAAGAGTATATTTGCTCAATTGGTTCTACATTAGGGAGATTTGAAAGTTAACAAATTATCTCAAAGCCAGAAAAATAAGTCAACAATATCCTGCAATAACTTATATCGCACACATATCTTGCAAATTACCCCAAAGCACTTCACTAACACATTGTCAAAGTATGGCTCTGGGGCGCATAAAGGCAAAAGATTGATGAGAAATTTGCATGAAAATGGAACTTTGAAGTAGCAAAGGTAGGAGAGTGATTTAGAGAAGGAACCTGATTGTGAGAGATAGGTACTACCTGGATTTGGGAAGGCAAGGACTAATTTGGGATAGCCATGGTTACATGTATAGGGAATCTTGCCTTATGATTTTTGAAGAGGTCACCAAAAAGATTGATGAGGGCAGGATAGTAGACATTATCTGGATGGTGTTTGAAAACCCCCTGTATGGGGGGGGCGTGGCAAGATGGCATAGAAGGAGGACGTGCAGTTCCACCTCTCCTAGTTTGACTTAAAAATACACGATTTTAAAAGTTGTGAAAGTGGTGAAAAATAGTATTTATAGAATTCTGAATAGTGGAGAATCAAAATGGCTGCAAATGTGAAAAATCAAAAGCTCAGTTACAAAAGAAATGACCTTATAAAAATGTTGAAGAACTGAGGCCTACCTACCAAGCTGAAGCCACAGAGTTGACAGGAGCTCCCAAGCCTCAATGGACCCCTGGTTGGCTGAGTATAACACCAGTGCCGATCGCGCACTCACAAGATGGCGCCGGTTCTGTTGTGAGCTCGGCCGAGCAGGGACAATCGCGCGAGCACGCAGTACTGCCTGGTGGTCTAGGGTTGCGCAGCGCAGCATCAGAAGACATGCCTGCATGGCCGGCGACCTTCCCGGGCATGCGCGGTGCGTTGTGTGTCAGGGAATTGCTGGAGAAGGTGTGGGCTATGGGGGAACCCAAACGAAGGTGGGCTGACGAGGTCAGCACGCTGTCGATGGGGATACAGACCTGCAGCCGCACTGAAAGAAGTACAATTGTGCTGGAAGAGGAAGAAAGTCCTGCTGCAATGGAATCAACATGGGAAGAATTTATGGAGGCTGGGACTAAAGAGGGAGTGATGGAACCTGGACAGGATTCTATTTTTACAATTTTGGAAGGGATTGCATATCAAATGGAAAATATGTGAGTGCAGATGTCTACACAAATAAATCAAGTGTTTGTCGAAATGAAAACTAAAATGAATATTTGTGAAGAAATAACTTCTATGAAGAAAGATATGACTGTAGTTAAAAGTGATGTTAATAGATGTATAAAGACAATGGACACTGTACCGGATCTTTAAAAAAATTGAAGAAGCTTTTTTGAATGTAAGAATCAAGTGGATCGTAATAGAGAACAAATAGAAAAAGTGGAGGATTCTTTCGTGGATTGGGGGATTCAGAAGAAGGAATTATAAAAGGAAATGGACTCTTTAGAAAATCAAGGTTGAAGAAATAATGTAAAAATAGTAGGTCTTCCAGAAGATATTGAAGGCTCAGATCCGGTAAAAAAATTTAAGAAGTGGATTGCCGAGGAATTGGGCAACAAATTTTTCCAGATGGTTTGGAATTGGATCAGGCACACAGGGCACTGAGGAAAAAAACCCTTTCCAGGCACCATGAACAGTTTTGATCCATTGTTTGAGATATCAAGATAGAGAAATTATATTACTAATTGTGGAGCAGAAGGTGCAACAAAATCAGTCTCCAATGACAGTTCAAAATAATAGTGTTTTTTTAAATTCCGATTTGAGTCAAAGAAATTATTAGAAGGCATCGAGAATTTAATTCAGCTAAAGAAGTAATGTGGAGAAAGGGTATAAAGTTGCTTTTCATTATCCAGCTGTATTGAATGTTGTTTATGGAAATTTTCAATCTCAATTTTTTGAAAATGATCACGATGCATTAATTTTTGCTAATTCATTGCCAGATTTGCGAAGAAGTGGCCGGTCACCATTATCGTCACCTAAAAGGAGGGTAAATGGAAGTGTGAAAGGGAAGAATGGGAAATACGGACAGAATGGAAAGTCTCCTTGATATTGAAGATCCGGAACAGTCACTGGGATTGGAATCACTGGGTTGAATGTGTTTGATTAAGTATTTGCAAAAGTGTGACTGTGGGGGGGGGGGGTGGTGGATGACACTGACACTTTTGACAGTCATCTGCCACTAGTGGGTTTTACCACACCCAGATTTTTAGGGAGTTACTACTTTTTTTGTAGTTTGTTGGGGAGAGTATATTTTTTTCTTCTTTGATTTTTAGGACTTTTTATATGGGGGGTTAGTGCATTAGGTTAGAAAGGGGAGCAATATTCTATAATAGTGTGAAACTTGTTGTTGAGTTAAGGAAATGTCTAATTTGAATTTTGCAACTTTGAATGTTCAAGGATTAAATAATCCAATTAAGCGTAAACGTGTGTTGCCTTATATAAAAAAAGTGAAAGTTGATATTGCTTTTTTGCAATAAACACTTTGGACTGTAAAGGAACATTTGAAACTGAACAGGGAGTGGGTTGGACATGTGTTTGCTTCTTCTTTCAATTCTAAGGCAAGGGGTGTAGCGATTTTGATTAATAAGAAATTACCGTTTGAATTGGAATTATTTGAAGGAAATGCTGGGAGGATTTTGATGGTGAATTGTAATTTTTTTGCTGAATCGTGCACTTTGTTGAATATTTATATACCTAATGTAGATGATGATCGATTCATATCATAACATTAAATCAGGCCACTGAAAATATTCTGATTGGAGGAGACTTTAACTGTGTTTTAGATCCTTTATTGGACAGATCTCCGAAAAGTATAAAGAAATCAAAGATGGCAATACAAAGAGAAGCCTTGATGAAAGATCTGAATTTAGTTGAAATTTGGAGGAGAGTAAATCCAACAGAAAAGGATTTTTCTTTTCATTCATCGAGGCACGATTCATTTTCCAGAATAGATTTCTTTTTGATGCCGGCACATTTGTGCTTATTCCTTTTTCAATGTTTAATAACCATTTAAAGAGATGGAATTCTCAGGATAGTGCAGGCTGAATATAAGATTAGGGTGATATCTGATCACTGTATGTTGTTTATTTCTTGTGTAAGTTCAGCAGCGTTACAATCAACTTACAGATAGATGGAGGTTTAACACAATGTTATTGAAGAAACCAGAGTTTATTACTTTTGTTAAGGAACAGATTACTTTATTTTTGGCTGAGAATTTTAATTCAGTAAGTAGTATTTTTTTTAATTGTGGAATGCTTTGAAAGCATATTTGCGTGGACAAATTATCAGTTACTCTACGAAAGTTAAAAAACAATATTTGGCAGAAAGTTTGACATTGGAGAAACAAATTACTGAGTTGGAAAAGGAATTTCAGAAAGACTTTACAGAAGATAAGAAAGCAGCATTAACTAAGTTGAAATTATGTTATAATACTTTACAAACATATCAGTATGAGCGATTAATTCAATGATCTAAGCAAGTTACTATGAATTGGGTGAGAGAGCTCATAAGGTATTAGTGTGGCAATTAAAAATGGAACAGGTATCACAAACTATTAATGCTGTTCAACAGAATTCAATAGTTACCTATAAACCTCAGGAAATTAATGATCAGTATTATTCATTTTATCAGAAATTGTATACTTCTGAGGGAAAGAAGGAGGCTGGTTCTATTGAATCTTACTTATCTAAGTTAAAGCTAGCTGTTTTAGGGGAGGAGGAGGTTAAGGAATTGAAAGCTCCATTTACAGATTTTGAGATTAATTAAGCTATACAAGAGATGCTGAATGGAAAGTCACCAGGGGATGATGGATTTTCAGTTGAATTTTATAAAGTATTTTATGAAGATTTATCCTCAGTATTTAGAGATGTATTGCAACAAATGTCTGAGGATCAGTCATTATTGGAATCTTGTTCAAGTGCTATAATCACTGTGATTCCAAAGAAAGATAGAGATTCATTAAAAATATCCTTGTATTGACCTATTTCTTTATTAAATGTGGATTATAAAATTATAGCTAAAGTACTAGCGAATAGACTTGCTAAATATTTACCTCAGTTGATACATATAGATCAAACAGGTTTTATTAAGAACAGAAATGCATCTGACAATATCCTTAGATTGATAACATTGGTCAATGCATCAAGACAGCAACATGACCACCCAATGATGGTTGTGTTGGATGCAGAAAAAGCTTTTGATAGGTTTGAATGGAAATTTTTATTTAAGGAGTTTAATTTTGGCCTTTTTTATTGGTTGCGTTAAGACTTTATATAAAAATCCGATTGCCAGTGTGGTGACAAATGGTCAAATTTCTTTACCATTTAAATTAACGCAATTGACTCAGCAAGGTTGTCCATTATCACCAGCCTTGTTTGCATTGGTTATTGAATCAATAGCTCAGACAATATGGCAGAATGATAAGATTAAAGGGATGAGAATTGCGGATGTTGAATATAAGATTAATTTATTTGTAGATGATGTGTTGGTGTATTTGACAGTCCCGGAACAATCTTTGAAATATTTACAAGATTGTATGTTGCAATTTGGGGAGTTATCTGGATAGAAGGTAAATTGGGATAAGAGTGAGATATTACCAGTAGGGGAAGGAGATTATTCAGAATATAAAAATATTATAAAATTAAAATGTTGTGATAGAATTAAATATTTAGGAGTAATTGTAAATGAGGATTATCAATCTTTATATAAATTAAATTATGTTCCCCTATTAAAAAAAGATTAAAATGGATTTGATTAAATGGAAAGATCTTCTGTTAACATTAATTGGTTGAGTAAATTGTATTAAAATGAATATTTTCTCCCGTATCCAATACTTATTTCAGTCAATAACGTGTCTGCTTTCAAAGGGCTTTTTTCAGGATTTGAATAAGGTGGTGAGGGAATTTTTATGGAAGGAAAGTTAACTTGAGTAGCTTTGCAGAAACTTGCATGGAAATATGCACTAGATGGATTTCAGTTACCTCATTTTCAAAATTACTATGAAGCTGCACAATTGAAATTTATCAGTAGAATGATGTATATTGACCAACCCCCTAGTTGGGCGAAGGTGGAATTGGCTTGTATATCTGAAGTTGATGTACATCAGTTTATATAAAAGTGAATTTATTGCAGGAATGTAATATGCCAATATTAAAACATTTGTTAAAGATATGGGCTAAAAGAAATGTGGTTCTAGGAATAAAGGGTAAATTATTAATTCAAAGTCTTTTATGTCAAAATCAGCTTATTCCTTTTTCAATGTTTAATAACCATTTAAAGAGATGGAATTCTCAGGATATAGAGATAGTTCAGGATTGTTTTGAAGAAGGACAGTTTCTTTCTTTTAATCAATTGAGGGAGAAATTTGATATATCTATAAATTCTTTATTTGTGTACTATCAACTCAGAGCTTTGATAAAAGAGAATTATGGTAAAGAGATGAATTTGCCTAACTTAAAATTTGAATCTTTGATTTCTTCTATACAAAAGAGAGGTTATATTTTGGATATTTATCAATTTTTACAAGAAAGTATGGATAAATCGGACTGGGAGAAATCTAGAAATAAATGGGAAAGTGATTTAACTTATATTATCCCTCAAGAGAATTGGGAAGTTATGTGTCATGAAGGTGTAACTAAATTGACACAAATGTGAATTATGGATTGGTTAATTATAATTTTTTACATCAGTTATATTTGACTCTGGAGAAATTGAAAAAGTATCAATTTAGTAATTTGGATTCCTGTTTTAGATGTGGATTAAGTACTGGAACTTTTTTACACGCAGCTTGGTCCTGTGATAAAGAACAACCATTTTGGGAAGGGGTTAGGTTGGTTTTGGAGAAATTATTTAAAATTAAATTACCATTGGACCCATCAATTTTTTTGTTGGGCTATATAGTTTCTTTGAAGGAAATGGGGTTAGATAAATTTCAAATTGCATTTGTATGCTTAGTGTTATTTGTAGCATGAAAATGTGTAGCTAGTCCATGGAAAGATAAGGTGGAGATTAATATGGTATGTTGGCATAAAGAATAAAGAGCTTGTATTATTATGGAAAAAAATACATGTAATTTGCATGATAATTATTCTTTTTTTGTTAAAATGTGGTCTCATTTGAAATATATGAATTTGGAAATACTTTGAAATATTGTATATGCTTTATGTTTTACTTTTATTTTTAGCTCCACTTAAGGGGCTGGCTGAGGGGGTGGGAGGGTGGGGAGGATTCTTTTATATGAAAATTTATTTTGTTTTGTTATATTTGACTATGTTGTTTAAAAATCATTTAAATGAAGTTTTTTTAAAAGAACCCTGTATAGTCTGGAAGGTCAGGTCACATGTATTGTGTTGGGAATAGTATTAGGTTCAGTGGGTTCACAGAGAAACAAGTCTGGACACAAGTGTTACAATCAGAGGTAACTTTATTGAACACATAGGAAACAAACAAAGGAAGATGTCAAAAGATACTTAATTACTTAACTACTAAATAGCAATATGGACATTCAAATCTGACCCAGGATGGCCACCCAGTGGCCACTTACTTTTTATGTGGTACAAGAGAGAAGCTATAAAGGTGTAAGGGACTCTAATTCCAGTGGCTACTAACCCTACCACACTCTTCTGCACATGTACACCCTTCATGGACAGGGACCACAGTTCTCAGCAGAAACACAAATGCCAGTGGGGAAGCATACAGGAGTGAAGTAGAGTAGCTCTTTGAGTGGTGACACATCAACAACTTTGTGCTCAATGTTAGCAAAACCAAGAAGATGATTGTGGACTTCAGTGGCACAGGGACAACTTCTCCCCCACTACCATCAGATTCCTGAATAATCAATGAACCAAAGCACTTTTCTTTATATATTTATATATAGAGGTGTAAGATGGTTCATAACATAAATGTTTGCAAAACACCAAATTTCATGACGTACATGGGAATAAATTCTGATCTGATTCTGACACTACTTATTTTCCGTACCAACGGGGGTGCAGCTCGGTGCAAGCTCTGGTCTATCACCATAATATGGCTCAACTAAGTGTAGTGCACACCCTACCCTTGACTCCTCAAGCAATGTCCACTGTAGCAACCTGGCATGAAGTGATGTCTAGAACGTGGACTAAGAGGCAGAGGGAGAGAAATGTGACAAGTATTGATCTTTGTATGTTATTGAGCTGGGCAACTAGGCAATGATGACGCTGAATAATTAAAATGAGCCAACGGTAAGGTGTGCACTAATCGGTGGCTAGAGCCAAACCTTGATTGGGAGGTGATATGACCTCTGAATAGGTTTTAGACAGGAAGGTCACAGGATCCTCCTCAATCCACAATGATCCAGACAGGGAGGCCACGAGTTCCTCTACAATCCACATATTACATTCTACCCTACG
Source organism: Narcine bancroftii (assembly GCF_036971445.1). NCBI lineage: Eukaryota > Metazoa > Chordata > Chondrichthyes > Torpediniformes > Narcinidae > Narcine > Narcine bancroftii. Next base: position 125,348,747 of record NC_091473.1, on the reverse strand, counting down.
GAAGTCACATCACTCACCAAACATTACAAACACAATGAATAAAGGGTTTCTAAACTGCAAAATTTAACTAAAAGGTTATAACTGTAAAAATTTGTCTAAAACTGTGCAAATCAAAAGGATTGATGTATATATACACAAGTGCCTTCCATATGATGGATGAGGCACATTATCAAACTCAATGACTCACCAGCCCCCCCCCCCCCACCTGACCAAGCAGGATCAACGTGTTCCCGATGGAGCAGGGTGCTGTGGGAACGGCTCCCCAGTGTGAGAGGGAAGGGAAGAGAAAGGAAATTGTCTGTAGACTGACTCACATGCTTGGTTTCTTCAGATTAGCTGGCATATGTGAGCACCTTTTCCATCAACGTCTCAAACAGGCAGTGGGAGGTCATCCATAAGGTGCTAAAGCCCTCTCTTGGCTGAGGCATCCCACACCTTGGCTTCACATTTGGGAACTCCCACAGCACAGAGAAAAGATGCCCAAATATATGCTATCCCATTGTGAGACAGGGGACAGGCCAGCAGGCATGCATCCAGGGTGTAAGCGCCCTGTTTTTTCGAAAGTATAAATTTATTTATTTATGATTTATTCTCAGAGTACGTATATCATATACAACTCAGATCCTTTTTCCGCGGGCGAGACAGAATAACCATTTATTGGTAGGGCATAAAAAAATTGTACACAGCATATATATGTAAACAAATAAAGAGATAACAAATGTAAACAAACTAACAGTACAATTCAGAGAGAATAAAAAATCAATCAAGTGCACAAATAAGCATGCTTAAACGAGTCCCTGATTGAATTTGTTGTTGAGGAGTCTGATGGTGGAGGGGGAGCAGCTGTTCCTGAACCTGGTGGTGCAAGTCTTGAGGCACCAAGACCACTTTCTTGATGGCAGCGGCAAGACCAGAACATTTGCTGGCTGGTGTGGATCCTTGATGATTGCTGCTGCTCTCTGACAGCAGCATTCCCTGCAGATAGTCTCAATAGTGGGGAGGGCTTTGCCTGTGATGTCCTAGGCTGAGTCCACTTTCTTTTGCAGGGCGTTACACTAAAAGATGTTAGTGGCCCATACCAGACCGTGATGCAGCCTGTCAGCACAGTTTCCACCACACCTGTACAAATCTGCCAGGGTTTCTGATTGAAGTGCCAGCTGATGAAGTAGACAAAGATGATGTGGTCAAATAATAATCATGGCTTTTATTAGCAGAGCGGGGATGCAGAGGCCCATGGTTTGGAGCTTCTTGACCAGCACTGAGGGAATAATAGTGTAGAAGGCTGAGCTATTGTCAATGAAGAGCAGTCATATGTATGAGTTGCTGTTTTTGAGTTGATCCAGAGCTGAGTGGAGAGCCAGTGAGTCGAGAGCCAGTGCATAGGCAGCATCACTTTCCCTGGGTTTCTGGCATCTAGTCAGCAACTGGTGTCGAGCAAGCACCACATTCCGTGGCGCTGGATAGTAAGCAGTCAGACGTTCCCAGGCTATCGCCAGAGTGAAGGGACTTCACCCAGCAGAGAGTTCAGGTGGCCCCACTGTATCGCCTCATCGAGCCATGTAGTAATCGAAACAAGCAATCCAATGGTTGAATATTTCTCTGGCCCTTGGGGCAGACTGGTCAATTATCAGCCACTCTGGCTCGAGGGCTGCATCCATTTATGCTAATAAAATTGAAGTGCCAGTTGATGAAGTAGACAAAGACGATGTGGTCAAACAATAATCATGGTTTTTATTCGCAGAAACTCATGGTACAATAATGAAAGACAATAGATGCATATACAGTTATATCCAAGGGGATAGCCAATGTTAGTACAGCAAGGCTCACCAGAGGGGGGAGCCAGGCAACTTGGCAGACATTCACCACACTGATGTCATACCAAACCTTCGCAAAATCCTGAGCAACTGGAGGTGCTGTCGTGCTTTCTTCCTGATGCCATTACTGTGTTAGGTCCAGGAAAGTTCCTCTGAGAAAGTGTCTCCCAAGATCTTAAATTTACTCACCCTCTCCACCTCTCATCCACCCCAATGATCACTGGATTGTATATCCCTGTTTTTCCCTTCCTGAAGTCAACAATCAGTTCCTTAATTTTGGTGACATTGAGAGGAAGGTTGTTGTTGGTGCACGAGTCAGCCAAGATTTCAATCTCCCTCCTGTTTGCTGACTCATTGCCCCTCCTTATACACCCCACTACTGTGGCATTGTTAGAAAATTTGTAGATGGTATTATTTTCATTCTGAGCCACACAGTCATAGGTGTAAAGTAAGTAGAACAGGGAGCAAAAAGTGCCGACCTTTGGTTCTTTGATACTGATCGAGATTGTGGAGAAGTTCTTACCAATCCTCACTGATTATGGTCTGAAAGTGAGGAAATCCAGGATCCAATTATACAGTGAGGTATGGAGTCCCAGGTCTTGGAGTTTGCTGATCAGTTTTGAATGGACAATTGTGTTAAATGCTGAACTTTAGTCGATAAAGAGCATCCTGATGTATGTACCTTTACTATCCAGGTGTTCTAGGGCTTTGTGTAGAGCCAGTGAGATGGCATCTGCTGTAGACCTATTGCTATGATAGGCAAACTGGAACGTATCCACGTCGTTGCTCAGACAGGAACTGATATGCTTCAACACCAGCCTTTCAAAACACTTCATCACTGTTGATGTGTGCTACTGGTTGATTTTTCAGGTTAGGGAGATTAAGGCCAGTTATTAAGGCAGGTTACTATACTCTTCATGGACACTGGTTTGATTGATGCCTGTTTGAAACAGGTAGATACCATGCCCTGCCAGAGTGAGATGTTAAAACTATTCCTGAACACAGTACATTGGTAAGTTGGTCAGCACTGATTTTTAATACTCAGCCAGGTATTCTGTCTGGGACAGATACTTTCTTCAGACGTGTCATGGTCGCTCACTGGAGTAATAGTGCGCATGCACGAGTGTGTTAAGCATCAGTATATGGGTTAGGGATCACAGACGCAGAAGGAGGAGAGTGAGAGCATCAGGATGCCGTGGGGGAGTGAGCCAATGAGAAGGTCAGAGGGGTTTGGCTGGGTGGTGTTTGGTGAGTCAAAGAAGGCAATGTTGTGTCAGGTGAATAATAAAGGAAGTCGACTTCATGGCGTGGTGAAGGGAGCTAAATCAGCACTGATACAAGTGGTGACCCCATGAGTTTACTTCTAATTTAAAATGTCGAGTGATGAGGATAAACCCCTTACAGGAGCAGTTGGGGACATCAAACTGAAGACCCCCCACCCTTTCATTAATAATGCACCAGCGTGATTCACAATCCTCGAAGCTCACTTCTCTGGTTCATTGTGATTAGTTACAAGATGAAGTGTGGTCCTTATGGAGCATCTCCCAGAGCAGATAGTCTGGGAAGTGAAGGATAGCTTAGAGCACACATGTCAAACTTTGGCCCGCGATATAATTATATTTGGCCCGCAAGATCATATTAAATATATATTAGAGTTGGCCCGCTGGCCGCCGCGCCAGTATAGCACATGCACACTGAAGGTGAAAATGAAGACGCCGGAGGTGTGGAGGGATCTCAGAGTCCCGAATCCCGGGGATCGGAGCGCCGCACTCAGCCCGCCCGGCTCCCGGACACACAGACGCGGCTGGAGTTGGGGACCATCCTCGCTGGGTCTACGCTTCAGCGGTGACGCCGGACTGAACGTCTCGTTGGCGATGCCTTCCCCCTCGCTCCATGCGCAGCGGACCCTGCCTCCCGCTCCTTTTGTTGGAGACGAGCCCGGTGCCGTGAGATCGCAGTTTAATCCCTCTCCAACCATGCGAGGGGGGTGGGAGCAACGCGCTCTTCTCAGCCAATTCCTCCACCACCCCGGACGCCGGCGTTTCAACGGGGGGTTCGGGTGCCTTCGTCAGGTGACCGACCTGTTGGTCCAAGACAAGGGGAGAGCATACAAACTCCACACAGACAGCACCTGAACTCGGGTGAACGTGGAGCTGCGACCCCACATTCCACATCAGGACTGTGTGTAAGATTGGGAGCAGTGAGACGGAAGCTTATTTTGTTCCTGTGATTTAAGCCTTTCTTGGGGTGGGCGGGGGGGGGGGGGGGGTCCTTCTCTGACCACTTGCCTAACAATTAACCTAATCAGATGTGGAGTTACCACAATACAACAGTTCTCAACCTTTTTCTTTCCACTCGCGTCCCTGTGCCATTGGTGCTCTCTGATTAGTAAGGGATTGCTTAAGGTGGTCTGTGGGTGGAAAGAAAAAGTTTGAAGACCACTGCTTTAATCATCCCTCATTGACTCGTCATGTGCACGGTTTCAGACGCTAAAGAAAATGGCCCAATGACAATGACAATGACAATGAAAGAGTTTATCCAAAACTATTATTAAACATTTATTTTAATAAGAAAAAGTTTAACATTACATATGTTGAAAGAAGAGAAAACATGCAGATGTTGTTGAAAATTTTCAATAAATATTTAGTTCGGCCCTCGATTTAGTCCAAGTTTTTAATTTTGGCCCTCCGTGAATTTGAGTTTGACACCCCTGGCTTAGAGGATTCAGATGGTGATCGCCCATATGACATGCTTAACGTGTCTATTCTGCGGCGTACTCAGCCATCTAGGGAGACTTGTATTGCCCAATAGGCAACCATCACAGATCTTGGGGAGGTGGCAGAGGTTAGCTGGAACAGACTTTGTTAAATGCAATTTTTGGAAACAGTTTCCTTTAATGTTAGCTTCATCATGTTCAAGAGTATTTGGTGAGCGTCTTCCGAATGTCAACCCTCAATCAGTTGACAGATCATGCCAACCTCGTTACGTCCATGATCTCCTCATTGAAGATAGAAGGATTGGCTTCTTCCCCTTGTCAATAGGAGCAAATGGAACAGAAACAACTGCTTTTTGTACCTTGTGAAGTGCCAGCACCTCATCAATTGAAGATCATTGAGTAGGAGCAGAAAATGGCAGCACTGACTACCTAGGTCCAGGCTTTGGGTAAATGGCAGTAAATGGCAGCACTGACTACCTAGGTCCAGGCTTTGGGCATGCAACAGAATTCCTTTCATCAACTTTATTGTAATCGTGGTGGTCGATAGAGGCAACGGATGGTGCATTTGTTGGAAGCACCGGAGATTTGGTGCTGCTGTCTGGTCCTGCAACTTCTACAGATGTCATCCAGGAAACAACTGGACCAGGCAGTAGAGGCAACTGCTGCCATGGGCACGTAAGCTGCCATCTTTTCCTCAAAGACCATCTCCCAGGTGTTCCAATTTCTTGTCACTTTCAGCTCAGAGATTTCAGTGGTCCCTCCAAACACAGAGGAATGCAGACATCCCAATCTATCTTGTGTTCCTTCAGAGGTGAATGATTCTCATATTCAAACATATGGCCAGAATCACTCATGTTAGATTTCACTTTCAAGAAACCTTTCTGGTGGGTTTTTAAGGTTGCAAATGTGGCAAATTCCATTTTGGGATGGATTTCTTCTCACATTTTGCTTTGTTGGTGGACTTGAAAAAAAAACTGCGTCAGGGACCACATCTCTTATATGAAAGTGACCTGGATCAGTCGTCTCTCCAATGTCGTCAGCTGCCTGATGAGCCTTCAACCTGGACTCATGTTAAACTGGATGTTGGATTAAGGGAGAAGACCTGCTTGCCGTGTCAATGCTCTAAAGTCTCCAGACACATGAAATACAAGCTGGGGGATTTTGTTGTTCTGGATTCCCGTCTCCAACATACACACCAAGAATTGGTAAAGTCTGGTGTAAGTGTTCAGATTCTCAGCTGGTTCCTTGAACACAGGCCAATCTGTTGACTTGAAGAAATCCTATAACTGTTCTTCAGCCTCCTGAGACCACATTTTAGCTGTCCTGATCTCCGGAGCCTCTCTTTTTAGGCTCTGTTTGTATGAAAGCAGAAGGTGATCCAACTTACCAAAATGAAGTCTTGGGAAAGAACGGTAGGTCTTCCTTATCCGAGCTGCCGTCTGACATCAGGATATCATTCCTGCTCGCCTTCCCTTTAAATGGGTGCCACTTATGCTTATGTTGGTTCTCCATAAATGATAGCTAGGAGGAGTCATGATGTGAATTGGTCAAACTAGTGGGTTCAGAATCAGAATTTGGACAAGTCACGTGTTTTGGTGTTTTTGGGCAGCATCAATGCTCACATTCATATTATTGCCATCTTATTATATATATGAAAAGTAAGATAGTGTCTTTGGTTCATTGATTATTCAAATATCTGATGGCAGCAGGAAAGAGATGCTCCATAAGGACCTCACTTCATCTTGTAACTAATCACAGTGAACCAGAGAAGTGAGCTTCGAGGAATGTAACAAAGAGTTGCCACTTTTGTCTAGCGCCCCTCACAGAAACCTACAGCACCTGCTTAGCTTCCAAGATCAGACAATCTCAGGCAGTGAGTGCTCGACTTTAGGCTCCCGTACCTTTTTCCTGATGGCAGCATGGAGAAGAGGGCGTGGCCTGGGTGGTGGGGTCTTTGAGGATAGAGGCTGCTTTTTTAAGACGTCGCCTCATGTAGATAAACTGTGATGTCGCAGGCCCTGTTGCAGCCCCCCTGGAGTTTATTCTTGTTCTAAGAGTTGGCACCTCCATACCAGGCAGTGATTCAACCAGACAGAATGCTCTCTACTTTACTCTTGTAGAAGTTTACCAAAATCTTCGCTGACATACTGAATCTCCTCAGACACTTCACAAAGTATAGCCGCTGGTGAGCCTTCTTTGTGATTGAATCAAGATGGAGGCTCCAGGACAGATCCTCAGAGATGCTACCCATGAATTTGAAGTTCTAGACCCTCTCCACCACTGAGCCCTCAATGAGACTGGGTCCTGTTCCTGTGACTTCCTTCCTTCCATCTCCTTGGTTTTGCTGATGTTGGGCGCAAGGTTGTTGTTAGGTTTCCTCCTGAAGCTCTCATGCCATGAGGATTTCGTAGCTGTTATAGGGAGGACTGGAGGGATTCTGTCATTACGAAGTGGTAACAAAATACATACAAACATTTCTTGCAAGTGAATGATCAGCAACATTGTAATTAAAAGCTGATACTACAAGTTCCTGAGACTGGACTGAAAGATGTTAGTGAAAAGTAAATGCCACAGCTCAGGATTTAATTAAATTGGTCCTGACAAAGGAGGAAAAACCCAACACCCAACCCCAACCAACCAATTTTCCCTTGCAACCGCTGCAACCGTGCCTGCCTGCCCCGCATCGGACCAACGAGCCTGCAGCAGACGTGGACATACCCCTCCATAAATCTTCGTCCGCGAAGCCAAGCCAAAGAAGAAGAAAGAAGAATTAAAATGTGCATGACAAACGTTTTGAATGTTGTTAAACTGGAATTTTCTGTGAGAGTCTATGGCAACAGCTCTTGCCATCAATTGAAAGGGTCTGTAAAGTTCCTGTGAGAAAATTCATACCAATAGCTCCTGCTGCTAAAACGAGATGGTGCTGTGATGGCTGGAAACTGTGGAAATCAGTAAGGGGATTCACAGCAGTCTGTTGGTGAGTGGAATTTGTCCTCTCATAGCAGGAAGAGAAACAGCTTGAAGGGTGTCGCCTCCTGTGGCAGGTTGGGAGAGCTTAAAAGATAGATTAGTCAGGGGCTACCTCCAGTGGGGGAAGAACAGAGGGGAGGATGATTCAGGCTAAAGTGCACAGTGATCCACCCCTGTTGGGCTTCCCCCTGCAATGCTCTCTCCAAAGGGCAGACATGTCTCTGTGAGTCTCAGGCAGGTTGACGTCACCAAACTTTGCCTCAGCCTTGCAAACTTGAGCAGGTGCTTCCCACTCCACTCCATCCAGGAGAGTAATGGCTTTCCAGAGGGTTTTCCTGGTTATCAGTCCCATGAAGGGTAAGAACACCCTTCTAATGTCAGGGTGTGTGGTAGTGACTAAATAGCCCACTAAGGTACCAGACATCTTTGTGCTCCTTGGGAAGTGGTGCTCATGTGTGCCCCCATAGATACCTATGATTAGTGGCCACTCCCTAACAACCCAATATCCTTTGTCACTGATTGAGCCACTGCAGACGGCAGGAAACCTGACCCAGACTGCAGGCACCACCTGTTCCTAAAGGGTGGAGCCATTAGCGACCACTTCTGGTGGGGCCCGAAGGCATTGGCAATCATTTGTTGTTCAGATAGACTGCCCAGGGTGCTCACTTTCTGATGAGAGAGGTGGACAATGTGGGGGGGGGGCCTTTGTCCCACAGCCATAACAGCATAGCTAGGTATTCACCTGGCAGCTAGTGGTATTGGTCCCCTAGTCCAGTTAGCTCTTGGTGGAGTAGTCCCGGGTCTCCATTATCTCACAGTGACCACATAAGTGCCAACTGGAGGTCCCCCCATTTTCATCTACCTCCCCACTTTGGAAGATTGACAGAGTACCCTTGTGGCAGGCCTGGGTCAGGCTTTCAATGGCTCAGGCAAACAGGGGGAAGGATGTGTGTCATAGATAAAAATACAAAGCTGGAGAAACTCAGCAGGTCAAACTGTGTCCTTTATATAGTAAAGACAAAAATACATAACCGACGTTTAGGGTTTGAGCCCTTCATCAAGGTTTGGAAAAATGTCAGCAGGCATCTAAATAAAAGAGTAGAGAGGGAGGCCTGGTTGCAAAGGCAGGAGATGATAGATGGAGAAGGGAGGGAAGGAAAAGCAGCAAGCAAGGGGAAGAGAGATGGCTGGGTGAATAGAGAGGGAAAGGAGGGAAAAGAATTGGAAGGGGGAAGGGAAGTGGGAAGGGGAAGGGTTAGCAGAAACCAGAAACGTTGATGTTAATAACATCTGGCTGGAGAGTGCCCATATGGAAAATCAGGTGATTTTCCTCCAATTTACAGCTGGTCTTTGTGGAATAGTACATAAGGCCATGAACAGACATAGGAGTGTGATTCAGAACTAAAATGGTTGATTACTGGGAGGTCTCTGGCACCAGTGCAGATGAACCAGAGGTACTCAGCGAAGCGATCTCCCAATCTGCGCCTAGTCTCTCTGGTACAGAGAAAGCCACAAAGGGAGCACTGGATGCAGTATGTCAGACCTGTGTATATACAAGTGAAGTGTTGCTTCACTTGAAAGTTCTAATTGTGGCTCCAGACTGTAGTGAGGGAGGAGATATGGGCACAAGTGTGGCACCTCCTGCGGCCACAGGGGAAGGTGCTAGGGTATGTGATTGGTGGGGAGGGATTATATGAAAGAGTCACGTAAGGAGCGATCTGTATCGAAGGCAGAGAGGGGAGGAGAGCGTAAGTTGTGTCTGGAAGTGGGATCCGGTTGTAAATGCCAAACTTTCCGGTGGATAATGTGTTGGATGTGGAGACTGGTGAGGTGGTAGGTGAGGATGAGAGGGATTCTAAATTTGTTGCATCTGGGGACAGAAGGGGCCAGGGCAGTTCAGTGGGAAATGGAAGAGATGCGGTTGAGGGCTGAGTTGATGGTGGTGGAGGGGAAGTCACATTTGTGGAAGAAGGCAGACATTTGAGAAGATCTGAACTGGATGACCTCATCCTGGGAACAGGTGTGGTAGAGATGGAGAAATTGCGAGAAGGGAATAGAATCCTTAGAGGGGACAGGATGTGAGGAAATGTAGAAAAGGAAGTTGTAGGTGTTAGTTGATTTGTAATATATGTCGGTGGAAAGCCTGTCTCCTGAGATGGAGACAGAGAGTGAAGACAGCTTCTTCTTGTCCATTTTGATCGATCCCCACATACCCATGCCCAAACCATGTGTTGACCCCTTCCCCTGCTGGACAATGCCTTGGACATAGACTGGGTCAGGTTGCCAGCCAGACCAGTGAGGCGCTTGCATCTGCTGCATTTTAATCAGTTTGGAAGTTACCTCTATTCCTTTCAACCTGCTCTCATGCCCTGAGGCTCCTTTACTAGCTATGGGGCTCTTCCTGCCAGTCCTGTTCATGTCAAAGCATGCCATAGCACACACACACACACACACACAAGGCACTTTCAAGCAAGGAATACACCAATTTGTAAAGGTGGAGTTCTTTGCCCTTACACCTAAAGATGTATCTTTCTGAATGTGCCATGGCTGGTGCCAAGGCGGTGATTCCAACCCTTCTTGGGGAAGGATAATAGATGGAGCACTGTGCTCTGCTAGCTAACCTGATTGTATAGCCACTGCAAGTGGCTGGTTAGGGGCAGGCTGATGATACCTTCAGCCCACAACCCATATCCCCATTCATCCTTCTCCCTCCAGGGGCAGCAGGGGTGGCAGGCAGGAGCCATCAGGGCACCGGGGCCATCAGGGTAGTGGGAGCAGTCAGCGGGTGCTGTTGGGGCAGCGAGAGTCATCAGGGCAGTGGGGGCTGTCGGGGCAGGGGAGCCATCAGGAGGCAGCCGGAGTGGGCTGCGATACTCTCACCGGGTCACTTCGGCCTTCAGGGCCGCATTCTGCTGCTCTAAATGCGGCAGAGCAATGGCTGTCTTCCCTACCCATAATCCACTATGCAAATGGAACTTTTCTGGGAACCACAGAGTGGATCCATCTGTGTGGGCCTTATGGGTAGGGAAGATAGGCATTGTTCTGCCACATGTTTATGACAGGTGGTGCTACACCACCAATTCCCCACCTCCATTGGCTCCGGAGGGCACTATGAGACATCTCTCGATATGTATGGGACACTTGAGTGGCCTTTTAGGTCTGCTGTCTGAAAAGTAAGTTTAAAGTTTTAGCCAGCCTCCAGGCAGATCCTGACATGAAATGAACTAGAGGGAATGGAACCATGTACCTCTTTCTCTCTCTCTCTCTCTCTCTCTCTCTCTCTCAATCTCTCTCACACACACACACACACACACACACACACACACACACACACACACACACACACACACACACACACACACACACACACACACACACACACACACACAGATATATACATAAAAGAACATAAGAAATAAGAGCAGGAGTAGGCCATCTGGCCCTTTGAGCCTTCTCTGCCATTCAATAATATGATGGCAGATCATGATGGGAAACCCACTGTTACGAACTAACTGACTCCTGTTAGTACTAACACAGGAACAGTGGAAGATTCGCCAGACAGTGGTAAATTCAAAATAATAGTTTTTATTGAATATTATTTAAACATTTTATTAATCACATAACACTTCTCACTTAACTCTAAACTTACTTAACTCTAAGCTTAACCCCTCAATGTGCAAATGAAATTGTATAAATGTGTGTGTGTGTGTGTGTGTGTGTGTGTGTGTGTGTGTGTGTGTGTGTATCTATTAAAGTCCAAATTAGTTCAGTTTAAATGAGTCTGAAATATTATTTTTAAGGTCCAGTATTTTAAAGTCTGGTTGAACTTAAAGATCTATTAAATTGTAGTTCAGAAGTGATTACAAAACATCAAATTATTTTAAATTGTTGCTTAAAGTAATAATGAAATGTTTCTAACACTAACTTAGTCCTTAGACTGTTCAAACTCACAAATCTTGTTGAACTATTTTCCCAGGAAGAGATTTCTTCTTAAATTCTCATGTTGGTTTTTCTTCAACTCCCTCTTAGCTTCTTAAGAGTTCTGGAGCTCTTGTCCATGATGAGGCTGCCTTCTAATAACAAAAAGAGACATTCAAAAGAGGTCTGGCTTACTTTAAATCCACTGAGAACAGCATCCCCTCCTTCTCCAGAGAATACTGTCAATCTTCTTTTCCTTCTGGTTTCTCCTTCTTCTGAGCTCCTGGATGGCTCTGCCTTCATATATATGTACCCTTAAACTCATAAGAAATGACATCACTAATGAGGTCAGTCTTAATTCCTCTCTCTTTTAGATGATATGACTCTGAAAGATTACCTCATTTCTGTTTACAAAGACTTAAGTACATCAATCACATTGCTCTGAGTTTCATTTCCCTTGTTCAAGAGGCCTTAAGTAGTTTAGTTTAAAAACAGATGGCTTCCTTCAGCAGTTTTTATTGAGTATTTAGATACTTCAATTTTTAATAAAGCGGGGGAAGTCACATGATGGAATAGTGACCGTTAAAATACCAGCCCTCTCCAGAAAAGTAAAGAAAAAGTGAAGAAAAAGCAAAGCCACAAACACAGAAACCATAACAAATTAAAAATAAAAGTGTGGAGAAAATGACAGCAAAGAAAGCAAAACCAAAAACAACAGGAAGAAAAGAAGAAGGAAAGACGTCGAAAGAGAAAGGTGAAAGCCTTACCTGTATGAGGAGGCCCGCTGTGGAGAGAGAAGCCTGCTCCCTGAGGTCAATGGAAACCCCGAGCGCAGGACTACAAAGATGGCTCACGGAGCCAAACAGAAGTGCGCATGCACGATGCACACGACAAAAACAACACCGACGGGAGGGGGGACCAGCTGAGGAGTAGATCTCCACTGCTTGAACAGACAAGAATAACCCGACAGCAAGGCTCCCAACAGGAAAGCATAGAAAATAACGGGAACAAGAAAGAAGAGAATAAAAAAAGGAAATTAGAGAAACAACAGATGACCAACCCAGAGGAAGAAGACCAACAGCAAGACACCATTAATAAATATAATAAAAACAAAAATACCCAACAAACTAAGATAAACAACCCAACAAGAAAGTCAGAAGAGACAGAGATAAAGGACACAGATCCTGGAGTGGACTCAGAAGAAGAGGAGGAAGAACACAGAGAAATGGAAGATGAAGGGAAGGGACAGTACATGGATAAAAAAAATTTCAAGAATATATGGAAACATTAAAAGAATGGCTGACACAAGAATTCAGTGAAATAAAAAGAAGAATAAAAGGTACAGAAGAAAAAGTGAATAGATTAGATATGGTCATGACAGAAATAGGAAAAAGAGTAGAGAAGGTGGAAGAACGAGAAACAGCCATAGAAATGGAGGTTGATGACTTAAAAAAGAAATTGGAAGAATTTGATTAAAAAAAAAAGAAACACAGGAGCTGTTAGCTCAGAAGATAGATATAATGGAAAACTATAATAGGAGAAACAATATAAAGATAGTGGGCCTTAAGGAAGATGAAGAAGGCAAAGATATGAAAGAATTTAAAAAAGAATGGATCCCCAGGGTCCTAGGAAGGCCAGAATTACAGGAAGGAATGGAAATAGAAAGGGCACACAGAACATTAGCCCCTAAACCACAGCCACAACAAAAACCAAGATCAATTCTAGTAAAATTCCTAAGATATACAACAAGAGAAAATATATTGGAGAAGGCAATGAAAAAAATAAGAGAAGACAAAAAACTACTGGAATACAAAGGTCAAAAAATTATTTTCTCTCCAGACATAAGTTTTGAACTCCTGAAGAAGAGGAAGGAGCTTAAAGCAGCAAAATCGACCCTATGGTAAAAAGGTTATAAATTTATGTTAAGATATCCAGCGGTGCTTAAAATAGTTAACCCGGGGCAGCAAAGCAAACTGTTCTCGGATCCAGAAAAAGCAAGAGAATTTGCAGAATACCTACAAAACAGACAGAGAGATGAAGAGATGTAACAAGAACAAAAATGACAACAAACTATATATAAAGAAGAAGAATAAAGTATAAGTAAGAATTAAGAAGGGAAAGAAAGGGAAGAAAGGAAGAATTCTATTAAACATTTAAAGACTTAATAATTCCTCCTCTCCTGGAAGTAATGAACCATATTGAAAAAACACAAAACATGCCAGATTCATACAAAACAGCAATAATTACAGTAATGCCAAAGACGGGGAAAGAACACCAGCATCGTATAGAACAATATCTCTACTTAACACAGATTATAACATAATAGCTAAACTATTAGCAAACAGATTGGCCGACTGTGTACCAAAAATAGTAAAATTAGATCAAACTGGATTTATTAAAAAAGACGAACAACGGACAATATCTGTAAGTTCATTAACTTAATCCATGCAGTACAAGGAAACAAAACTCCATCAGTGATGGTTGCTTTAGATGCAGAGAAAGCCTTTGACAGAGTAGAATGGAATTATTTATTCAAAGTACTACAAAAATTCAACCTACCAGAGAAATCTATTAATTGGATTAAAGCATTATATAAGGGACCATTGGCGAAAGTGACAGTAAATGGATATATATCAAACAAATTTAAATTAAGCAGATCAACAAGACAGGGATATCCATTATCTCCCTCACTGTTTGCGTTAGCTATAGAACCACTAGCAGAACTGATAAGAACAGAAAATAAAATAAGAGGGATAAAAATAAAAATGAAGGAATATAAAATCAGTCTATTTGCAGATGACGTCATAATATACTTAACAGAACCAGAAATATCAATAAAAGAATTACATAAGAAATTGAAGGAATATGGAGAAGTATCGGGGTACAAGATCAACGCAAATAAAAGTGAAGCAATGCCAATGAATAATGCGCAATTCACAAAGTTTAAGAAAGAATCACCATTTAGATGGCAAACACAAGCAATTCGATACCTAGGTATACAACTAGATAATAATCTCTGCCATCTATATAAACTAAATTATCAGCCATTAATGAAAAAATTAAAAGACGACTTAGAGCACTGGAAAGACTTAGCACTAACACTGATAGGAAGGATAAACTGTATTAAAATGAACATCTGTCCAAGGATACAATACCTATTTCAATCATTACCAATTCACCTAACAGAGAAATTCTTCAAGGAGCTAAAGAAAATAATAAGGAAATTCTTATGGAAAGGGGGGAACTGAGGATAGCACTAGATAAATTACCAGAATGGTACAAACAAGGAGGCTTTACAGCTACCAAACTTTAAGAATTATTATACAGCAGCACAATTAAGATACCTATCAGATTTTTATCAAACAAGGGAAAAACCAGATTGGACCAGATTAGAACTAAATAAAATAGGGGAGAAGATACCTGAACATATACTACATAAGTTGGATGAAAAATTGGTGCAACATAGGAATTCACCAGTATTGCACCATCTGCTCAACATTTGGAAGAAGATTCACGTAGAAAGGAATAAAATAAATTATCAACTACCAAATTTAATCTTGACACAAAATCAACTAATCCCTTTCACAATAGATAACCTTTCCTTCAGAGAATGGGAGAGAAAAGGGATCAAAAGAATAGAAAATTGTTTTTTGGGAAATAAATTATTATCTTTTGAACAAATGAAGGACAAATATATAACTCATGATACAACGTTTGCATACCACCAACTGAAGGACAAATTGGGAAACAGTCTGAGGTTACAAGAAGGAAGCAATTTTGAATATGTGATTACAGACACAATGATAATTAAAAAATTTATAACAAACATGTACATCAAACTGCAAGAAAAGGAGAATGAGGAAACAAGCTGTAAACCTAAACAAAAATGGGAACAAGATCTAAACATAAAGATAAGGAATGAAACATGCGAAAAGCTATGCTCCAGAACTATGAGAAATACAATAAACATGAGGTTACACATGATACAATATAACTGGTTACACAGGCTATACATCACACCCCAAAAGTTAAATAAATTGGACCCAACAGTATCAGACAGATGTTTTCGCTGTAAAAAGGAAATGGGAACAACAACAATACATGCAATTTGGGCATGTGAGAAAGTGAAAAAGTTTAGGAAGATCTAAACCAGGTATTAAATAAAATCACAAAAAGCAACATACCAAAAACCCAGAGATCTTCCTTCTAAATAATATAAGAAAAAAAGAACTTGTACTCGATTTGGATGGAGTACAAAAAAGATTTATTATGATAGCCCTAGCTGTAGCAAAAAAAAGTATTATGTCAATCTGGAAATTAGAAGACAACCTGAGAATACAGCAATGATACATAGAAATAAATAAATGTATTCCATTGGAAAAAAATAACATATAATTTAATAAATAACATCACAATATTCAAACAAATATGGGAACCATACATGAAACACAATAGAGAAATCCTACCATGGACCTCCACTACCTAAAATGACAGAAGGAGAAGACAACGAAATGAACTGACCCAGTATGTAAAAGTAGAAGACACAAATTTCTTGTTTATTTTTATTAAGTGATGACATTGTTTAATGGGTTTAATGTATCATATAGATTGAACTTTGAATAAATGGGGAGGGGGGTGAAGGAGGGAAGGAAGGGAGGGAGGAAAAATGGGAGAAAATGACACTGTATATATTCTAGAGAAAAATGTCTGTATGTATTTTGGTCAGTATGGTTCATAGTGTGAAAAATTAAAAAATTAAAAAACAATTAATAAAGCAAACATTCCATTGTTCTTGAATAATTAAGGCCAACTTCAGATCCAATAGCTTTGTCTTTCCAAGACACATCGACTCCGATAATGAACATTCTTTCTGAATTCAATAATGTATCTACAAATATGCTGACCTGTGTGCAACCCTGTACCAGCCCACAACTAACTTACTAAGATTACATATTCTTAACTTTATAATTGACTTTTCTAAGACATTTTTTATAAGAAATGTAGCTTAGCCTTAATATAAATATTACTATTAACACAGACCCATTACACCCACACACACGCTTCAAACATAGTTAGTCATTATATGTGTGTCCAGCCAAACCTCCTTGAACCCTGCTCGCAGCACCAATTGTTATGTTAGGAATATTATCAGATACAGTGGGTTCACAGAGAGACAAGTCTGGACACAAATGTTATAATCAAATGTAATTTTATTCAACATAGGGAAACAAACAGGGCAATACATCAAACATTAATTCTACTGTGATGAAATCCTTCGAGGTTGGACATGGTCAGAAATTACACATACCTAAGCAAGGATCTGGACCCACTGCAATTTGCCTTTCATCACAATTGCTCCACACCAGATGCTATATCGCTGGCTCTCTACTCAGCTCTGGATCACCTCAAAATCAACAGTTTGTACATATAGCTGCTCTTTATCGACTATAGCTCGGTCATCAATACCATTATTCCCTCAGTGCTGGTCAAGAAGCTACAAACTCTAGGCCGCTGTACTCCCTCTCCAACTGGATCTTTGGCTTTCTCATTGGAAGATCACAGTCAGTGCGAATTGGAAACAACATCTCCTCCTCACTGATTATTAACACAGGTGCATTCCAAGGATTTGTGCTTAACCAAGTGCCCTACTCATTATACACCCATGACCAGGGACAATTCCAATGCTATCTACAAGTTTGTCAATGACACCACAGTTATTAACAGAATCACAAACAGAAATGAGGAAGCGTCCAGGAGGGAGATAGATCAGCTCGTTGAATGGTGTAATGACAAGAACCTTACCTCAACTTTAGCAAAACCAAGGAGATGATTGTAGACTTCAGAAGGATAACAGGGGAACATGACCCAGCCCTTAATGAGGGCTCAGTAGTGGAGAGGATCAAGAATCTCAAATTCCTGCGTGTTAACATCTCTCAGAATCTGTCCTGGAGCCTCCATATTGATGCAATCACAAAGAAGGCTCGCCAGCGGCTATACTTTGTGAGGAGTCTGAGGAGATTCGGTAGATCACTGAAAAATCTTGAAAGCTTCCACAGGTGGAGAGCATTCTGGCTGATTGCATCACTCTTTGGTATGGATGCACCAACTTCCAGGACAAGAATAAACTCCAGAGGGTTGTTAACTCGGCCTGCAATATTAGAAGCAGCAGAATTCATTCTATTGAGGACATCCATATGAGGCGGTGTCTTAAAAAAGCAGCCTCTATCCTTAAAGACCTTCACCAGTCAGTCTTCGGTCTGCTACCATTGGTAAAAAGGTACAGGAGCCTAAAGACGAGCACTCAATGGCACAAGGACAGCTTCTTCCCCGCTGCCATCAGCTTCCTGAATAATCAATGTACCAAAGATCCTGCTTTAATTTTCAGGCACTACTATATTTTTTTACAGTAATGTTGTAAGATGGCTATAATATGAATGTTTGCATTATGACGCTGCCACAAAAGACCAAACTTCATGACTTGTTCATGATAATAAATTCTGATTCTGATTCTGATACTACTTAATAGTGATATAGACATTCACATCAGATGCAGGTTAGACTCCGATACTAATGGCAGCATATCTTCTAACAGTACGAGACAAAAACTGTACCCAGGCACATCAGGCACAAGGATTCCAATACTGGTGGCTGCTTAACCTTCCGAACTACCACAATCTTCCACACGTGTACACACTTCACAGGCAGGGACTTTCAAACATACTCCCGATTCCATGCATTGACTTGGGTACAGCTCTCGGCAAGCACTGATGTATCGCAGTTCTATGACTCAACTTCGTGTAGTGCACACCTTACCTGCGATTCCTCCAGTGATGTTCAAAGTTGCGACAGGCATGGAGCGATTTCTGAGACTTGGACCAAGAGGCAAAGAGAGAAAGAAATGTGGGGTATGTGAACGTTTATACTGTCCTGAGTTGGATGTCAGGCCAAAGCTGTTGCTGAATCATTTAAATGAGTCCAACCTTCATTGGCAAGTGATGCGACCTCCAACTACATTTCAGACAGGGAAGTAACGTGACCTCTGCAATCCACATATTCTGGACCAGGAGGCAATGTGCTCATCCACAATCCACATATAACAATATGGGATCCATGAGATCACTAGAAAAATACCACATATGGTCTCTCTGCAAAATCCTAAAAACCAATGGCAGAACAAAAGTTAGTTCAATTAATCGAATAAAACAACAGTCAAGCTTGATCGGCAGTTGGACCAAGTAGCCTGATTCTGTGCTGCAGAAGTCAAAGTCTATACGACTCTCTCTACATGATGATATATGCCACCTCTTTACTGAAGCTCTTCATTATCATAAATAATCAATCTTCGGAATTTTGCAGGGATACTACTTATAACCAAAACTTTGTGATTTTTAAGTTGGATTTCAGCCTTCTTTACCTTGACCTTGTTCACCATAACTAGAACCTCTATCTCCCTCAATCTGGGGGGCGACTGTGGAAATCTAACTTCAATTTTGGCTCCCCATACAAAGTCATTTACATCTACAATGATACAACCATAAGGGTTCACAACAAAGCCAATCTCATTGAAGGATGGGTCAAACAAGGTTGCATCAATAACGCAATGTTTCTAGGTTGACATAATACATTTTTTTGCTACCTGGAAATCAGAAGATAGCCTGAGAATACAGCAATGGTACATAGAAATGAATAAATGTATTCCATTGGAAAAAATAACATATAATTTAAGAAATAACATCACAGTATTCAAACAAATTTGGGAACCGTACATGGAACACAACGGAGAAGTCCTACCGCGGACCTCCACCCCCTAAAATGACAGAACGAGAAGAAGACGAAATGAACTGACCCAGTATGCAAAAGTAGATGACACAATTTTCTTGTTTGTTTTCATTGTGTGATAACAATGTTTAATGGGATTAATGTATCATATATGTTGAATGTTGAGTGGGTGGGGAGGGGACTGGGAAGGAGGCAGGGAAGGGAGGGGGAAAAGGGGAGAAAATGACACTGTGTATATTCAAGAGGGAAATGTTTGTGTGTATTTTGATCAATATGGTTCATAGTGTGAAAAATTTTAAAAAATTAAAAAATAACACAATATTTCTAAATATTTCTCAAAGATTCCATATGTATGAAGGCAATCTTTAGAATAAATGAGATATTATTTAACCAGTGGCCACTACATTCTAGGACCAAGGTCACCTGGAGCTCAGAAGCCCAGCAGCAGCATGAAAACAATGCTTGCATTTGCACATTGTTGAAGGCTGACATCCAAGACATTGTATTACATTCCCTGAAGAGGTCAAGATAATAGTCATTACACACAGCACCTGCAAAATAAATCTGCTCCTTTTGCATTACACTGCCCTCCAACAATAAATGTTCATATTAAGTGTCTGGAAGAAATCCTACCCATACATTCAAGCCAAACCAGACATTGATGGCAAAATTCAGTTTCAACTTCAATATGCCAATATGGTCTTTGATCAATGGCGAAACAGCGCATTTGAGATCAAGACATCAGACCTGGCACCAAACCTATGGTCTGCTAGACAGCAGAGATCCCTGTAGCCCAACAATCCCTCTAAAATCTAGTCGACCAATTGTAGACACCTCAAAACACTGGAAAATGGTATCTCTGCAAAATCCTACAAATGTGCTGTCAAGATAAGAGAACCATTTCAGTTAATCCAGTAGTTCTCAACCATTTTCTTTCCATTCGCATACCTCTAAGTATTCCCTATGCCATCGGTGCCCTGTGATTAGCAAGGGATTGCTTAAGGTGGTATGCAGGTGGAATAAAAAGTTTGAAAGCCACTGTTTTAATCGTTCCTAATTGACTCGTTATGTGCACGGTTTCATAACTCCAAAGGAAATGGGCCAATGACAATTTTTCTGAAGCAAAGTATTTCAGTAACAATTGGGTCTAGAGCAGTGATTCTCAACCTTCCCTTCCCACTCACTTACCATCTTAAGCAATCCCTTACTAATCACAGAGCACCAATGGCATAGAGAATTCTTAAAGTGGTATATGAGTGGACTCTCTGGAAAAACAACCAACTGAAAAACCTCACAAAGATAAGCGTGTACAGAGCCGTTGTCATACCCACACTCCTGTTCGGCTCCGAATCATGGGTCCTCTACCGGCACCACCTACGGCTCCTAGAACGCTTCCACCAGCGTTGTCTCCGCTCCATCCTCAACATCCATTGGAGCGCTCACACCCCTAACGTCGAGGTACTCGAGATGGCAGAGGTCGACAGCATCGAGTCCACGCTGCTGAAGATCCAGCTGCGCTGGATGGGTCACGTCTCCAGAATGGAGGACCATCGCCTTCCCAAGATCGTATTATATGGCGAGCTCTCCACTGGCCACCGTGACAGAGGTGCACCAAAGAAAAGGTACAAGGACTGCCTAAAGAAATCTCTTGGTGCCTGCCACATTGACCACCGCCAGTGGGCTGATAACGCCTCAAACCGTGCATCTTGGCGCCTCACAGTTTGGCGGGCAGCAGCCTCCTTTGAAGAAGACCGCAGAGCCCACCTCACTGACAAAAGGCAAAGGAGGAAAAACCCAACACCCAACCCCAACCAACCAATTTTCCCTTGCAACTGCTGCAATCGTGTCTGCCTGTCCCGCATCGGACTGGTCAGCCACAAACGAGCCTGCAGCTGACGTGGACTTTTTTTTACCCCCTCCATAAATCTTCGTCCGCGAAGCCAAGCCAAAGAAAAGAAGAGATATGAGTGGAAGAGAAAAAGGTTGAAAACTACTGAGTTAATCCATTAAAGCAATGGACCAGACCAAGTGGTTAGACTAGAATATAAATTCTTCTGATGCACTGTAGAAAGTATACTTACTGGTTGCATTGCAGCCTAGTTTGGTTATTCAAATGCCCAAGAATGCAGAGGGCTACAAAAGGTATCAAACATAGTCAGGTCAATCACTTCCCAACCACTGGAGTCATTTTGTGTGGCATCATCTCTAAAAGGAAGCCAGCATCATAAAGAACCCCCATCATTCTGATCACAACCTCTGGGTAGAGGGCTCAGAAGCCTTAAAACCAGACTTGAAGGAGAGCTCAGGCCTGAAACATCTATACCTCCTATGGACGCTGGGAGATCTGCTGAGTTGCTCTAGCATTTTTGTGTTTTGCTACAATCGCAATGTCTGCAGACTTCCTTGCTTCACATCACCTACAGGTTGTTCAAGAACAATTTGTTTCTAACCACTATCAGTTTCCTGAGCTTCACCTTGTTACACTAGTCATGGACTACTGCAAAACCACAAAAAGGACCAGCTGCAACATTACAAAGTTATTTTACGTTCCTGCATGAGGATTGCTGTGAATATTTAATATCTATCTATCTATCTTTTGTATTTATTGCCTTTTTACATTTTTGTATACTACTGTAGTCTTTTCTATGCAATACTGTACATGTTTGACTACTATAAGAAAGAGTTTTGGTGCATATGTACCTTGAACAATGTATATGACAATAAACTCATTATCACTAAGTTCTCTCCAGGAAAATGTGTCCCTACAAGGTTGAAACACCCTCTCATTTATGTGCTGCTTTATTAGCCTATGTAACGTGGTGATACAACCACCAACCTACATCCAGGGGGCGACCTCTGTACCTGCATGAAAACACCTAAGGGGGTTGACGCCACCTGGCCGGCTGTCAATCAACTGACCTGAATATAAACCTGAGCCGGCCCCTCCTGGGCCAGTCAGTCACTCATGGAGCCATCAGGACAGAAACTGGTGTACAGACTGTTAATGGATTAAAAAGCCTGTTGTACAGTTTTTGCTGAGTTTTTGTGTTTGCTTGCTACACCACAGCGCACCACAATTTTGTAACATAAACCTCATCAAGCACATTAAAAAAATGAGTTGTTCTCACAGCCTCAAAATAAAAGGTTAGCTAGTCAAAAGCTAAAATAATCACTAATTTAAGATTTAATCAGCCTTTTTCATTATGTAGATCAAGTTACAAAGTTGTTCACTATTTTCATCTCTATTTGTTATAGAAACAGAGCAATTGGCTGAAGCTGTCACACAGGATCTAGACATTAGGGGGTTTAAAGTGGACCAGGAACAATACAAACTAAATTTACCAGCTCTCTGATTAAACTTAAGAGCATACTGGATAATTATGGGAAAGTCTCCAGATATAAACTAATCTGGGGCAAGAGTGAGATTTTACCTTTAGGTAAAGGAGTCTATACCCAATATCAATATGACAGTCAGTTTAATTGGGCCACATCTGATATGAAGCTTTTGATAAATTTAATAGTAATTTGAATGATCTATATAAGCTTAATTATCTCCCCTTGCTGCGGAAAATTGTAAAGGACTTACATAGGTGGGTAAACCTGCCCATCACATTATTGGGCAGAGTAAATTTTGTAAAAATGAAGATGATGCCGAGACTTCAAAACTTTTTTCAATCCTTATCTATCCCATTACCTAATACACTTTTAAAAATTCTTAATGGACATTTTGTTCATTCCATTGGTCAGGTATAATTTATAGAATTTCCATGGATAAGTTGATCTGGGTTTATAAATTGGGAAGGCTAAAATTACTGGATTTTTTAAAAATTGTTTTGATGCTAGTTTTTTTTTAATGAGGCAATTCTTTCCTGGGCTACAACTTTGGGCTTATGCATAATAGGAGAGGAGATGGCAGAAGATTTTATTTATAAATGGAATCTTAAATTAATTAAAAGAAAAACAAATAGCCCATATAATTTATATTTGAGATAAAATTAAATAATCTGTGGGATTCAAAGAGGGATTATCCTCAAAAATGCTTCTATCTCAAAACAGTTTGAACCCATGAATCTTGGCTACCTGGTGCCAACATGTTATCAGGTGCATTGAAGATTGTTATGACCAAGAGAGGCAATTGATATTTTTTGAGGGACTTAAAAGTAAATATAATCAACCTAACAACACATTCTTCTGCTACCTCCAAATGCGATCCTTTTTGAGGGAAAAGTGGGGACCATTAATGGTCCTACCAATGTGCTCAGACATGGAAATTCTAATTCAAAAGGGAAATGCAATGAAATTTATCTCTAAAAATTCAAGATCAAACCCCAAAATCTGGAATACATAGATCAAGGGAGAGATGGGAATTGGATTTGGGCATTGTAATTGATCCATAATGCTGGTCAGATCTATGTGTAGATAATATGACTACCTTAATTAATTCTAGATATAGACAGATTCATTATAATTGTCTGCACTAATTATATCACACATCTCAAAAGATACATAAAAATAAACCAGAATTTTCTGATAGGTGTTTTAGGTGTGGTATCGATGTTGGTATCTTTTTAACATTCCTCTTGCTTATGCACAAAATTAAGATCCTTCTGGATAGAATTGGGGGAAGTGTTAAGAAAAATTGTTTGGGTGAACTTCCTTCTAGACCCAGAATTGTTTTTTTTTTCTGGGGAATTTGGCAGTTATAAAAACTTCTCCAGAAGTAAATCTAAATTTATTAAAATTGCATTATCAATAGCCAGGAAATGTATAGACATTTGATTCCCTTCTTCACATTGACCATTGGAACATTGAAGTGGAAAGTTGTATCCCTTGAGAAGATTCCTTGTAGTCTTAGGAATAGATTCAGCAGGCCTTATTTAGATTATTTAAATGCCCAGATTGTATATTTATTTTGATATTTATCAATTAGTATACTCCTTAATAGAAATTTAATACTTCTAAAATGTTGTGACTCTGAGATGTTGAACCTTGCTCCTGTTGGTTTTTCTTTTTATCTCTCTCTATTCCCTGCTATCTGTCTCCTTTTCTTTCGAATCCAGGGAGGGGCACTGGGAGAAGAGGGAATCTCCTTTCCTTTTTATTTTTTTCTATGATTATGACCAATTATGATCAATGTATTATTGTTATTACATTAATTGAGTCCAATATTCTGTATTTTCTTAAAACTTGAATTAACCCCCCCAAAAAATAAATAAATAAATAAATAGATCGATGGACAGACAGACAGACAGGTAAATAAATAAATAAACAAATAGATGTATAGATAGATAAATAAATAGAGGTGTAGCTATCCAGGACTAAGATAAGGAGCTATTTCTTCCCCCGGGATAGAGGATCTTTGTGTTTTCTTCTATTGTAAGGTAAAACATCATGAGATGGGAATGTGTAGGGAGTTACCCTGTACAGGGCAGTAACAAGAAGGAGAGGTGTCCTTGTACTCCTGTTAGGTAAAACATCATGAGATGGGACCGGAGAAGGAGTCACCCAGTACTAAGGAGCAACAGAATGCATCCTTGTACTTACAAGATAAGAGAGACATTGATGGATTGAGAGGCAGGAAGCTAGCAGGGAAAGGATAGCAACAGTTTTAGTCATTGGACAAGTAATGATATGATGATGTTCTAAGCATGTATCCAAGGGTATAAAAAATCACCATTTTGCTGGTAACGGCAGAATGCATTCTCCGACTAACTTTGTTAGTCGCAAGTGTTACAATCCGGTAATAAAGAACAAAGAACCCTGATTTCGACTCAGCCTGGTGTTTGTCTCACTCATTCATGAACAAAGCAGACCTAACAATTTGGTGACCCCGACGTGATGGGTGAGTGAACACTGGACGACGGTTTCTGTTTTTTCTGACAATCATCTCAGCCGGCTGATAAAAAGGTCCAGAGAAGCCTGTTTTAACAAAATTCTTTTTTTTTTTTTTAAATCTTTATGATTGTCAGTAAGAACTGGAGATCGGACAAATTAGACGACCACAATTGAAGGTCGCATGCCAGGATTGTAACACGTAAGTGATTACAGACAAGATAAAAGTCCTTAAGGTGTTTGAATGACATTTATTAAGTGCTTCGCAAGAAACTACTAGAGTTTAAAAGTCTTTATTGTGTCGTTGCAAAGTCCAATAGAGTGAGAAGGTGGTCTATAAACAATTGAGGACCTGAGTTTTCTGCCCTAAACTGGTTATTAAGAGGAGAAATCTCCCACGTGAAGGTTGGGCTTTGAAAGAAAACAAAGGTTCAGGCTTATTGGCCTCAATTGTATCTGAGAGACTGACTTATAAATGTCCGGTAGGTATGATAATGTCTGTACACTTGAGAAGTTAAGAATTTATTTCCCCAATTCGCCGTGGTGGAATACCACAGCAGACACTAGAGACCTTGAGACAACAAAAAAAGTACTCAGGGACGCCTGCCTGGTGAACAAGAACGACGACAGAAGGCTGCGACAGCTGTGTCCGGATCAGGTAGGAGATATTAATGAAAAAGTTGACAAACTCCTAAGAGACACCCAGTTTATTCGAAATACTTTTGATAAGTTAAATGAGGGTATTCCCAACATCACCAAGGAGATAAAGTTACGTAAATTCATAGATTGGTACAGGGAAACAGGACAAAAGTATAGCCCAAATATTTGGTTTTCTAGTTGTAATTTAACTTTCAGACCCCTTTGGGAAAACAGAGAGTGGAAAACGAGCAATCAGAGTATACAGGACAGTCTGAAGTCAATTGGAGGACAAGACTTAGAGACTGTTCTTTTAAAAGATATTAGTCATCCAGCTTGCAAGGAGACATTTTTAAAAGCAATTTTCGTTGACATAGATCCCCTAAACGGACAAAAACCTAAATTAAAACAGGCATTAGAAAGCGGTCCCGCAGCTATGGCTGTACAGTTGCCTGCTAAGACTTTTGACCAAGTTATTAAGGAAATTAATCAGGAATTAGAGGAGCGAAATACCAGTAATGCGGCATTGGAAAAACAAAAAATGCTCCGAAAATGTGTAGACCGCTGGAGGAAGAGGGGTTGGTTACCCGGGGGCACTGAGATGTTCCTGACAGGTGAGGAAAAAAATTTTAAAACGTAGAGGCTTAGATAAGCTGGAAGAAACAAAACACAGAAGGGAAAGGAAAAGTGCCTGTTTCCAGTTTCCAGCCACGAAGTGTCCGGGTTTGCTCTCTCCCTCCCTCCTTTCACCCTCCCCCCTCTCTCTTCTCTCCCCCTCTCTCTCTTCTCCCCCCCCTCCTCTCTCACCCACTCCCCCTCCCAATCCCAATCTGTGGCGGTGCTGCCCTGAAATCCCCAGGTTGGGCAGGGCAGAGAAATACAATTTGGTTTTAATTTTGTGCCCACAATTCCAGCTCCGCATCAAATGGGATCCTGTTTTATCCTCTCTCCCTCCCTTTTTCCCGCACCCCCACCATTGCGGGATCAGGGCAGACATTGTGGGCTGACGTGTAGCTCACTCGAGGTGGGAGGGAAGGAAGGAGTGATAGTTCCCAGTGGTGGGAGACCCAATCTGATCCAGACCAGTGATCACAGGATGAGAACCTTTTAAAACCTTTGAAACGAAAGTGTTAATCTGAAGACTTTTCTCCCAGTGGGGCCAGTGCAAGGCATTTTCTCTCTCTATCTCTTGTGCTCTGTGTATCTGCCTCTCTATCTCTTTCTCTCGCTATGCTCTCTCTCTCTCTCTCTCTCTCTCTCTCTCTCTCTCTCTCTCTGGCACCCCAGATGGGACACTGGAGTCACGTCCCTTATATTCAGATATTGAGACACTGGGGTGTGACAAGAACCACGGGAATAGGGACACATCAGACGAGGTACAGGCCCCTTTAATAAAAATAGAAGGGGGAGTAATAGATGTAGAGACCCCTCTGGAGTCCAAGAAAATAGAAAAGGAGTTAGAGATACAGAAATGGAACATGAAAAAGGTTCAGGATAACATTAAAAACTTAAACAGAGATATTAATGTGCTGGGGCAGATCAGTGAGGATCAAAAAGAATTAATGGTAGGTGTATTGAAGGAAGTGGAAAAGATAACTACAACACTGTCAGGAGAAATTAAAGCTGAAGGAATGGTAATAGGAGTAAAGGACGAAAAGTGTAGTACAGATGAGGAAACGAGATACGATCCACCATGGGAGGAAAGTAGAAGGAAAAGACTCGGGAGGGAGAAAAATAGACATGCCTACCTGGACATAGTTAGAACAAAAGAGAAAGATGTGAAACAACTAAACTATGGCCGAAAAGATTATCTTAGAGATGAACGTGACCAATATACCTTTGACCCTGAGACATTGGAAACTGATAGGGACAGTGACAGTGACAAAGAAGAGTCAGAACAAGGTGGGATAAATAAATGCATGCCAAGAGTAAAGAAGGAGCAGAAATCCCCAAAATTGAGATATCAATGCCCATTACTGATCACGGGACGGGGAACTCAAAAATATGTACCCTGGTCACGAATGGACTTAGAGAGTTTAATGAAAAAACTACCTCCGTTGAGTAATGGGGCTAGTCCATGGATTTCTTGTTTTGAGCGAGAAACCTGCCAAGAACAATTAGCACTCGCAGATGTCAGAACTATCATGATAAAATTAAAGGCAGAAGGGGCCCTGAAGCAAATAGAGAAAATTGTAAGAAGCAGTAAATTGGGGGATGAAATAGAATTTAACCCACTTTGGAATAAATTTTGGGAAGCACTTAGAGAAACATTTCCTACACCCTATAGTTTGGATGCCTTGGTAACCCTTCAACTAAAGGAAGGAGAGACTGCACACGAGTATTTCACTCGAGCATGGGACTTACGGGAAACAGGGACTGGAGAAAGACCCGACCACAGCCCCTCACTTTCGTAATGGGATAATAAACGGACTACCTGCTACGGTTCAAGCAAAATTAAGGGACATTGTGGGATTAGAGACAATGTCAGAGGATTTGTGGAAAAGACACCTGACACATGCAATCAAACGACATCGTCAATCAGAGCATGCTAAGTCAGAAAGTGCGTCCCAGAAGGAGGTGGACAAAACAACCGATAAATTGGTGAGAGCCATAGAACATATAGGGGTTAAATTAGCGGCCCAACAGATAGTCCCACAGGTCATGGGGCCAGTGATAAATCCGGGACCCCAAGTAAGAAATGGTTGGGAAAGACAGCTAGGTACAATGTATAGAGGGGAACATGCAGTATGCTGGTACTGCCAAAATCCTGGACACTACCAGCGGAACTGTCCGGAGGCTGGGAGAGCAAGGGGAAAAAGATTACCCTCTATTAGAGGCTATCGGGGAAGAGGAGGAAACTTAAGAGGACAAGCAAGGGGTAGGGGTGGACATATTGATGGGCCCCAGAGAATCGGGGGGTGGCAGAGTGATCAACAAGTCCAGGCACCTCAGTGTAATGACTATATTGAGGAAGGTGCTGAATTTGATTATTGAAGGTGCCCTGGAGAATCAAAAATCACGCCTCCCTGGGAGCCACCAAAAATTTGGGGGATGGTAAATGGAGTAAAAATTGAATTTATGGTTGACACAGGGGCAGCAGTTACGACAGTGATTAAAAAACCCCCAGGGAGCACATTTTCGGGCAAAACATTATCTACAATAGGATTCTCCGGAATAAGGGAAACACAGCCCTATACAGATAACATCGACATGACATTTGGACGACAAAGGGTTAAAACGCCTGTCCTGGTTGTGCCAAGTTGCCCCATTAATTTATTAGCAAGGGACATTCTTACCAAACTAGGAATAACCATACAATGTTCTGAGAAGGGCCTTCGGTTAACATACCCAGGGGATACAATAAGAAGGGGAGGACAGTTTATAGTAATGACCCCATCTAACGCTTCAGAAGTATTTTCTGGAGTCGGCTACTGTATGATGAACCAGGCCCAGGGCTGATTAAACAGTTTTTTGAGTGGAGGGCCAGTATTCCTCGGTATGGGGATTACCATTATCCACTAGATCCTATGCATGTTACATTAAACTACACCATCCACCCGGACCAGGAATATGAGGAGAGGTGGGACTCTCTAAAAGAAGGGAAGACAGAAACGATACATTGTCCATTTATCTTTGTAGGTAAGGAGGGAATAGCTGCTATGGTTGTCATGACAGAAGAACAAATGGAGTGGTTCTGCTTAGGAGTAGAAAGTGTGCCTCATGTGACCTTGGGTATTGACAAAGATCATCACGCTCGACAGCTGGGTCCGATGGTAAAGGAAGCGATAGGGTGTGAATACAGGCAGACAGAAATCCCGGGATATTCCACCTCGGAGGGAGGAAAATTTGTCAGACTGAATATTGAAGCATGGGACCAGGTTGTGAATGAGAAAGTAGAAAGAGACCGAGCCATAGAAGGAGAAAATATTGATCACAGAGACTCAGACAAATATCTTTCTAATCTGAGTCCACATATATGGACAACGGGGCCCTATGATGTGGGAGTAATAAAAGGAGAGGTATTTCTAGAATTGGCCAACCCCGGGCAGAAACCAATATGGAGAAAACAATACCGCTTGTCGCCCAGTCAGGAGGAGGGTATTAAAGGAACGATAGAAGGGTTAATGGAGTCAGGGGTTTTAAGGGCGGCACCTGACAGTATGTGGAACACGCCCATCATGCCTGTTCCCAAACAGGGTAGAAAAGACTGGAGGATGGTACACGACCTCCGGGAAATTAACTTGGCTACCAAGACCATCGGGAGACCAGTCCCAGACCCATATGTAGCACTTAGGGCTCTGAGTCCGGAGCACGAATACTATACTGTCATTGATCTGGCAAACACATTCTTCTGCTTGAATTTAGCTGAGGAATGGCAAGACTGGTTAACTTTCACTTACCAAGCACATCGGTACACATACACTAGATTACCTCAGGGTTATAAGGACAGTCCAGGACTGTTCAATCAGGCCCTTAGCGAAATCCTAATGAAATTAAAGCTCCCGGAAGATGTTACACTGATTCAGTATGTAGACGACCTACTATTAGCAGGGAAAACGCCACATGGGTGCCTGACAGGGCAGCCAAACAGGTTACTGGTTATCATGAACATATACAGGGGATGATTTTGAGGTCCCATAACAAAAAAAATGAATCTGAAACTAAGGAGACTTGTAGCAGATTGAATGACTACACAGATGAGTTTTGTGGAGGAAGAGTGCTGTACAACTGGCTCCCCGCTAACTGGGATGGTCGGTGTGCTCTAGTAACCCTTAATGCGCCAGTGCTGATTGTCAAAATGCAGGAGGGAGACGAGGATTCCCTAGAATTGCGCCACACAGAGAGTTGGCTGTGGAGAAAAAGGAGGAGTGTTGGACTCTTGGGGCCGGGAGGAAGGAACCCTGATGGGGTATGGATTGATGCCATTGGCCAAGCCCGGAATATTCCGGACGAATTTAAATTAGCCGATGAGATTGCAGCTGGGTTTGAAAGCTTTCCTGTTTTTAGTGCAATTTTTCCCATCACTGTAAATAAAAATGTTAATAGGATCAACCTTATTCACTATAATGTCCAGCGCCTTGCAAATTTGACCAGGGACGTTGTTGAGGCAATACATCAACAACTGTCAGAAACTTCCCTTATGACACTTCAGAATAGGATAGCGATTGATATGGTCCTGGCAGAGAAAGGTGGAGTGTGTGCTATGTTTGGAGATCTATGCTGCACTTCTATCTCTAATAACACAGGGCCAGATGGATCACTCACTAAGGGGTTAACGAAACTTAGGGCATTGGCGAAAGAATTAAAAGCCCAGTCTGGAGTCTCCAATCCTGTTTTATCCTGGTTACAGGGAGTGTTTGGGAGATGGAGCACATTGTTAGGACAACTTTTGCTGGGTTTGTTCATTTCTGTATCAATTTTTATCACTTGTGGCTGTTGTTGTATTCCATGCATTCGAACGCTGGTCACGAGGACCATAGAGAAAGCCTTTGCTGACCGTGATGAACTGCCTCCGAAATATCAAGCTGTGCAGGCTGTGGAGCAAGACTATCTCACATTACAGGAGGCGGAGAAAGTTGCTGAGATCGATCTGGAGTCTGAAGGGGAATGTGATGGAAAGGAGGGATTGTGAATTAGATTGTTACACATATAATTTTAACCTTGCTTGTAACCCAAATATTATAACATTGATTGTAACACAAACATTATTAATCAGATTGTAGAACAAGTATTATGAATTAGATTGTAGACCATATGTTAACTTGGGAATTTACTAATGTACGGGGGGTTAGCTAGTTTTTTGCTTGGGGGCAAATGGGATGAAACTTGTAAACGGGCAATGGGATCGAGGTGACGGATGGGGGGTGTACGCAAAGGAGGGTTGGGGGAGCCCTCGCCCACCAGCCGAACTGCCCTGTGAACAGAACCCGTATAGAGCTTGGCAATAATAGGCGAACTAATGTAACGCGGTGGTAGCATAGTCAGGGCGAGATTGTCCTCTAAAGAGGACAAAGGAGGGATTGTAAGGTAAAACATCATGAGATGGGAATGTGTAGGGAGTTACCCTGTACAGGGCAGTAACAAGAAGGGGAGGTGTCTTTGTACTCCTGTTAGGTAAAACATCATGAGATGGGACCGGAGAAGGAGTCACCCAGTACTAAGGAGTAACAGAATGCATCCTTGTACTTACAAGATAAGAGAGACATTGATGGATTGAGAGGCAGGAAGCTAGCAGGGAAAGGATAGCAACAGTTTTAGTCATTGGACAAGTAATGATATGATGATGTTCTAAGCATGTATCCAAGGGTATAAAAAATCACCATTTTGCTGATAACGGCAGAATGCATTCTCCGACTAACTTTGTTAGTCGCAAGTGTTACAATCCGGTAATAAAGAACAAAGAACCCTGATTTCGACTCAGCCTGGTGTTTGTCTCACTCATTCATGAACAAAGCAGACCTAACACTATGGAAGTTCATTCCTTGAGTGTGTACATGAAAGAAATGATATGTATTCAACTAGTAACAGTTTAACGGAGTTAGTCCAAGAAAGTTGTGCTGAGGCCAAAAATCAGTCACCATCTTTGAATATTGGATCTGGCATAGGTTTGGATGTCCTATTCAAAGTTCAAAGTTCAGATTTATTGTCAGATTACATACATGACATCACATACAACCCTGAGGTTCATTTTCCTGTGGATGAGACAGAATCACCACTTAATGGTAGTGCAACAAAACTGTATTCAAGAAGATGTAAACAAATTAAAAATAAAATGAAAACAAACTGACTGCAATACAGAGAGAAAAAAAAACCAATGAAATGCAAAGTTAAGACTCCTTAAATGAGGGTCTGATTGAGTATGCTGTTGAGGAGTTTTGATGGTGGAGGGGGAGCAGCTGTTCCTGAACCTGATGGTGTGATACTTGTGGCACCTATACCTCTTTCCTAATGAGAATAAAGCATGTGCTGGGGGGGGGGGGGGGGGGGTGATCCTTGATGATTGCTACTGATCTCCGACGGCAGCGATCCCTGAAGATGTTTTCGATAGTGGGGAGGGCTTTTCCTGTGATGTCCTGGGCTGTCCATTACCTTTTGCAGGGGAATTGGTGTTCCCATGCCCAAACATGATTCAGCCAGACAGTACACGTATCACCGTATATCTGTAGAAATTTTCAAGGGTTTCCTATGTCATACCAAACCTCCTCAAAGTGTTTCTATTTCTTATTTCTTTTCTTATGCTCAACAGTCCAGAAATCATTATTGGCTGGAGAAGATGACTGAAATAGGTAGAGCTAGACGGATTTGAAAACAAACATGAAAATCAATTAACTGTGAGGTAGTGCGGTCAATGAGCACAGGCCTGTTGACTGAAGAGCATTAACTCCAGGTTAGGGCCTAAAGCTCAGAGCTCTGGATGAACTCAAGTTTAAGGAAAATGCCTTGGGACACTGGAAAAATGTGCCTGGCAATGGTCACAT
Source organism: Narcine bancroftii (assembly GCF_036971445.1). NCBI lineage: Eukaryota > Metazoa > Chordata > Chondrichthyes > Torpediniformes > Narcinidae > Narcine > Narcine bancroftii. Next base: position 125,315,604 of record NC_091473.1, on the reverse strand, counting down.
CCAGAAGTATCATAGGCAGGAGAAGATTTGAACATCCTTGAGACGCTGGTGAAACATGTTTGGCAATGCTCACATCTTGAGGTATCATAAGGCAGGAGCAGAGTTGAACAATTTTCAACTCTTGGACAAAGAGTGAAAAACTGTGTAAATATCTATAGAATGCATTGATTTTACATTTCAGTCATAACAGTAAAGCACTTAGTCATACATGGACCTCAACACTGAATTCTGTTCAGTGGCATTAAGCCGATCTAGAGTCTTCAAGTGAATTTGGATGTTGATATGCGTATATATGGTGATCATGTATTGGAAAATTAGTCAACTGGGGTATTTAATGTTAATGCAGGCACAAAATACACAGCAATGAATGCCATAGCCTTTGTTATTAATTTAGTACTTCCTATTAAACTGAATATTTCCAATAGTTTTACAATATACGATGTTAACACGTCATTTGTCTGTATTTCATCCGAACTGTTTAGGGGATCATTTCTTTTGTCCAGGTGTAGGGTGATATTTCTACAAAACTCCACCATATGTTTTTAACTTTTAAATTTAGATGTACAGGCCATGGTAACAGGCCATTTTGGCCCACGCGTCCACGCCACCCAATTTATACCCCAGTGCCACAAGCAGGAAGTTAGTGCAAACAATTGTGTGGCTGAGTAGATGGTGCAGGGCAGGGTTTCAACTTAGATCATTGGATTCTTTTCTGGGGAAGGAGTGACTTGCATAAGTGGGATGGGTTGCACCTGTACTTAAAAGGAAACCATATCCTGGCAGAGAGGTTTGTTAATGCTCTTTGGGGAGGTGGGGGGAGGGGGTCAAACATGATTTGCAGAGGTTTGGGAAATGAAGAAGTGGTGGCTGGGACACAACTAGTAGGGTAAAGTAAAGACAGGTAGATAGAGCAAAAATGCAGCCATGGGGATGCATTATAATGTAACAGGGAGACAGAGTTGAATGTAACAAATAAAGAGCTACAGGTTTTGTATTTAAATGCAGTCACAATAAGAAATAAAGTGGATGATCTTGTAATACCGCAACAGAATAGCATCTCTGATGTAATGTCCATCATGGAGTCATGACTATAGGATGAATGTCATTGGGTGCTGCATGTCCAAGAATACATAGTGTATCAAAAGCATAGGCAGGTAAGCAGAGGGGTTGATATAAGATCAGAAGATATAGAATAATTGTGGGTTTGAGTTAAGTACAAGGGGAAAGGGCAAGACACTGTTGTCTGGTATGTACAGACCTCCAAAGAGTAGGCGCGACATGGACAATAATTTGCAACAGCGGGTAGAAAAGTGTGTCAGAAGGGCAAAGTTGTGGTAATCATGGAGGATTTTAACATGTAAGTAGATTAGGAAAACCATGTTGGGACTGGATCTCAAGAAAGTGATTTTGCAGAAAGCCTATGGCCTTTTAGATCAGTATACTGATGAGTATACTAGGGGATCAGCTGTACTGGATTGGGTAATGCACCAGAGTTGGTTATTGAGTTGAGAATAAAGGAACCATTAGGGGGCAGTGATCACAATATGATTGAGTTCAATTTGAGATTTAACAAGGAGAAATTAGTCATTTATGTCAGTATTTCAGTGATGTAAAAGTAATTACGTTGGCATGAGAGGGGAACTAGCCAAAGTAGTTGGAAGGGAGCACTAGAAGGGAAGACAGCAGAGCAGTAATGGATGGAGTTTCTGCAAGAAATGACGAAAGCCCAAAATAAATACATACCAAAAAAAAAGAAATATTTGAATGGAAAAATTTCATAACTGTGGCTGACAAGGGAAGTTAAAGCCGACATGAAAGCAAAAGAGCGGACGTACAAACAGGCAAAAATGAATGGGAAGGTAGAGGATTCACATTTTTTTAAAAAACTTACAGAAGTTAGCTAAACAACTCATAAGGTAGGAAAAGTTGATGTATGAATGTAGGCTAACAAATATTATCAAAGAGGATACAAAAATCTTCTACAAGTATATAAAGAATTTAAAAAAAAGAAGAGAATAGATATAGGACCATTTAAAATGTCACTGGAAAAATAATAATGGGAGACAAGGAGATGGCAGAAGAACCAAATGAATATTTTGCATCAGTCTTCACTGTGGCAAACAATAGCAGTATGCCAGATGTTGAATGACATCAGGAAATTGAAGTGTGTGCAGTTATTATTTAAAAGGAAAAGGTACTCTGAAAGCTGAATAGTCCCAGGGTGGATAAATCTCTTGGACCAGATGGATTGCACCCTCGGATCCTGAAAGAGGTTGTGGTGGCATTGGTAATGATCTTTGAGAAATTAATAGATTCTGTCATTGTGTCAGAGGACTGAAAAATTGCAAATCTCAGCACACTATTCAAGAAGGGAGTGAGGTAGCAGAATGAAATTAATTGGCAAATTAGCCTGATGTCAGTCGTTGGAATGATGTCAGAGTCAATTGTAAAGAATGAGGTTATGGATTACTTAAAGGACCATGACAGGATAGGGAAATCCTGCTTTAAAAATGAATTTGAAATCTTTGAGGAAGTGAGAAGCAGGCTAGATAAAGGAGTTGTGTATTTGGATTTTGGAAGGCATTTGACAAGATGCCGCACACAAGGATACTTAACAAGATAAGAGCCCATGGTATTAGACGAAACATACCAGTTTGTGCAGAATATTTGCTGATTGTCAGGAAGCAGAGAGTTGGAATACAAGGATCATATTCTGATTGGCTGCCCATTGTTTGTTTTGTTCCACAGGGGTCAGTGTTTGGCTTCTCTTTATGTTGTATATTATTGATTTGGATTATGGATAGAATGGCTTTGTTGCCAAGTTTTCAAGTAAGACAAAGGAAGATGGAGAAGCAGGTAGATGAAACAGGGAGACATAATGAGCAGGTAGAGGAAATGGAGGCTGGAGAAGGGCTTAGACACATTAGGAGAATGGGGAGAGAAGGGGCAAACAAAATACATATATGTCAGAAAGTATTTGGTCATGCACTTTGGTATAAAAAAATAAATGGGCAGACTATATTTTAAATGGGGAAAAATTTGAAAATACCCAGATGCATTGGGACCTGGGAGTCCTGGTGCAGGATAGCCTGAAGGCAAACTTGCATGTTGAGGCAGCAGTGAAGAAGGCAAATGCAATGCTGGCATCCATTGCAAGAGAAATAGAATACAAGAGCAGGAATGTGTTGTTGAGTTTTTATAAGACACTGGTAAGACCTCACCTGGAGTATTGTGAGCAGTTTTGGGCTGCTCATTTAAGAAATTGGAGACGGTTCAAAGAAGATTCACTGAGATGATTCCAAGACCTTTGTTGACCTCACCAAAGCCTTCGACAACATGAGTAGGAAAGGGCTTTGGCAAATACTAGAGCGCCTTGGATGCCCCCCAAAGTTCCTCAACATGGTTCCAACTGCACGAAAACCAGCAAGGTCGGGTCAGATACAGCAATGAGCTCTCTGAACCCTTCTCCATTAACAATGGCGTAAAGCAAGGCTGCGTTCTCGCACCAACCCTCTTTTCAATCTTCTTCAACATGATGCTGAAACAAGCCATGAAAGACCTCAACAATGAAAATGCTGTTTACATCCAGTTCCACACGGATGGCAGTCTCTGCAATCTGAGGCGCCTGCAAGCTCACACAAAGACACAAGAGCAATTTATCCGTGAACTACACTTTGCAGACGATGCCACTTTAGTTGGCCATTCAGAGCCAGCTCTTCAGCGCTTGACATCCTGTTTTGAGGAAACTGCCAAAATGTTTGGCCTAGAAGTTAGCCTGAAGAAAACTGAGGTCCTCCATCAGCCAGCTCCCCACCATGACTACCAGCCCCCCCACATCTCCATCGGGCACACGAAACCTAAAACGGTCAACCAGTTTACCTATCTCAGCTGCACCATTTCATCGGATGCAAGGATCGACAACAAGATAGACAACAGACTCGCCAAGGCAAATAGTGCCTTTGGAAGACTACACAAAAAAGTTTGGAAAAACAACCAACTGAAAAACCTCACAAAGATTAGCATATACAGAGCCGTTGTCATACCCACATTCCTGTTCGGCTCCGAATCATGTGTCCTCTACCGGCATCACCTACGGCTCCTAGAACGCTTCCACCAGCGTTGTCTCTGCTCCATCCTCAACATTCATTGGAGCAACTTCATCTCCAACATCGAAGTACTCGAGATGGCAGAGGCTGACAGCATCGAATCCACGCTGCTGAAGATCTAACTGTGCTGGGTAGGTCATGACTCCAGAATGGAGGACCATCACCTTCCCAAGATCGTGTTATATGGCGAGCTCTCCACTGGCCACCGAGACAGAGGTGCACCAAAGAAGAGGTACAAGGACTGCCTAAAGAAATCTCTTGGTGCCTGCCACATTGACCACCGCCAGTGGGCTGATATCACCTCAAACCGCGCATCTTGGCGCCTCACAGTTCGGCGGGCAGCAACCTCTTTTGAAGAAGACCGCAGAGCCCACCTCACTGACAAAAGGCAAAGGAGGAAAAACCCAACCCCAACCAATCAATTTTCCCTCGCAACCGCTGCAACCGCGTCTGCCTGTCCCGCATCGGACTTATCAGCCACAAACGAGCCTGCAGCTGACGTGGTCATTACACCTCCATAAATCTTTGTCTGTGAAGCCAAGCCAAAAAAGAAGAAAAGAATGGTTTGGAGCTGTGATGGAATTAAGAGAGCACCAGTTTGCTAGTAGCATGCAAGGAAGATTGGACAGGCCATGATTGATGGAGAGCAGCGTGATTCCCCATTAATCAACATATAATATAATATAATATAATATACATATTTGCAGGATGATAGCAAACATGCGGTCACACCACCATTTTATCATCTCACTTCTTATCTCACAAATTACTGTACTAACACATTACTCCATTGATATTTCAACATCCTGTTGTCAAATAAATTGCATGAAGACACGAGAATCCCATGACTTAATAAGGAAAGTCTTGATACAGAGACAAATGAACCCAATTAAGAATAGGTTTTCCTATGTCACTGATATGTCAAAGTCGCCCACCACACAGGCCATGCCCTCTTCACTCTGCCACCATCGGCAAGGAGGTAAAGGAGCTTAAGGACGAGCACTTAGCAGCACAAGGACAGCTTCTTCCCTTCTGCCATCAGATGCCTGAATGATCAAGGAACCAAAGACATTGCCTTATGTTTTCATGGCTATTAATTTATATATATATATATATATATATATATATATATATATCTTCTTTTCTTTGGCTTGGCTTCGCGGACGAAGATTTATGGAGGGGGTAAAAAGTCCACGTCAGCTGCAGGCTCGTTTGTGGCTCACAAGTCCGATGCGGGACAGGCAGACACGATTGCAGCGGTTGCAGGGGAAAATTGGTTGGTTGGGGTTGGGTGTTGGGTTTTTCCTCCTTTGCCTTTTGTCAGTGAGGTAGGCTCTGCGGTCTTCTTCAAAGGAGGTTGCTGCCCGCCAAACTGTGAGGCGCCAAGATGCACGGTTTGAGGCGTTATCAGCCCACTGGCGGTGGTCAATGTGGCAGGCACCAAGAGATTTCTTTAGGCAGTCCTTGTACCTTTTCTTTGGTGCACCTCTGTCATGGTGGCCAGTGGAGAGCTCGCCATATAACACGATCTTGGGAAGGCGATGGTCCTCCATTCTGGAGACGTGACCCATCCAGCACAGCTGGATCTTCAGCAGCGTGGACTCGATGCTGTCGACCTCTGCCATCTCGAGTACTTCGACGTTAGGGATGTAAGCGCTCCAATGGATGTTGAGAATGGAGCGGAGACAACGCTGGTGGAAGCGTTCTAGGAGCCGTAGGTGGTGCCGGTAGAGGACCCATGATTCGGAGCCGAACAGGAGTGTGGGTATGACAATGGCTCTGTATACACTTATCTTTGTGAGGTTTTTCAGTTGGTTGTTTTTCCAAACTCTTTTGTGTAGTCTTCCAAAGGCACTATTTGCCTTGGCGAGTCTGTTGTCTATCTCATTGTCGATCCTTGCAGACGATGCCGCTTTAGTTGCCCATTCAGAGCCAGCTCTTCAGCGCTTGACGTCCTGCTTTGCGGAAACTGCCAAAATGTTTGGCCTGGAAGTCAGCCTGAAGAAAACTGAGGTCCTCCATCAGCCAGCTCCCCACCAAGACTACCAGCCCCCCCACATCTCCATCGGGCACACAAAACTCAAAACGGTCAACCAGTTTACCTATCTCGGCTGCACCATTTCATCAGATATATATATATATATATATATATATAAAATATAGGGTTGTAAGATTGTTCATAACATGTGACCCTGCTGCCATAAAACGCCAAATTCCCTAACTTGTACATGACAATAAATTTTGATTCTGATTTTACCAAAAATTAAATATTGTGATTAAAAAGGCATTTAATGTTGCTTGAAATGACCACTGGAATATTTGTCAGTGTTTAATCCTGAGATCATGATTCCTACCCTTCCAAAGGCTACTTACCTTGTGTCATTCAAAGGTTGTGAATTATGGATTCACGTAATTGCAACAAGGTTCTTTTTATTGTTATGCTACAATACAAAAAATGTAAGATAGATGATATACTTCAACTTTTGCCTGCCGTAAAGGCAAGCAAAGTGTTTCCGTCAGCATTGACCATACAGTCAAATTGAAAAATTGCTATTTAATTTTAAGACTGGCATGAAGAAGATCTGGAGGATTTCAGATTTCAAATTTATTGTCAGAGGACATACACGACATCATATGCCACCCTGAGATTCTTTTTTCTATGGGCGAGGCAGAATTACCAGTTATTGGTAGGGCAAAAAAAGCTGCACAGTGTATACATGGTGAACTGTAAGCAGATAACGAATGTAAACCAACTGATGGTGTAATACAGAGAGAATTTTTAAAAAATCAATAAACTGCTTAAGTAAGAGTCCTTAAATGAGTCCCTGATTGAGTTTGTTGTTAAGGAGGGGTAGCAGCTGTTTCTGAATCTGGTGGTGTGGGTCTTGTGACACCTATACACCTTTCATTATTAGAACAGAATGTGTGCTGGGAGGTGTGAATCCTCGATGATCACTGCTGCTCTCCTATGACAGTGTTCCCTGCGGATGTTCACAATAGTTGGGAGGATTTTACCTGGGCTGCGTCCGCAATCTTTTGCAGGGCTATATGCTCAGGGGTATCGGTGTCTCCAATACCAGACCATGTTGCGGCTGGTCAGCACATGTTCCACCACACATCTGTAGAAATTTAGCAGGTTTTCTGGTGTCATCCCAAGCACAGATACACATATCCACATAGTTGGCCTCTTTAGTGAATCTTCTGCATTTGTCAAAGATTATCCTGCAGCCTATCTTCGTCATTTTATACTATTATTTTTTATTATTTTCTCTCCACTAAATGTACATTTCTCTTACAATGAAGTGCACTAGGAATGATATATGTTCAAAAATCAATTATAAAAATAACTAGGTAACGGGAGCAGATTAAACTTATTCAAACAGATATGACCTAGAGCAGGGGTGTCAAACTCAAATTCACGGAGGGCCAAAATTAAAAACTTGGACTAAGTCGAGGGCCGAACTAAATATTTATTGAAAATTTTCAACAACATCTGCATGTTTTCTCTTCTTTCAACATATGTAATGTTAAACATTTCTTATTAAAATAAATGTTTAATAATAGTTTTGGATAAACTCTTTCCAGAAGCATTAACAAATGAGAAATAAAATATTCAATCAATAATATTTCTCTATAGAGGATTTGTCAAATGTCGCTAGTGTGCTGTCGAATAGTAAAATCTGAGGGCTATTGAGAATGTGGGAGAATAACATGATTCCTGAAACAATCAAATGGCGACTGATTGTGGGCATGAACTCTAGCAGGGTTATTTGCCATGCCCTTTTTCCATTGGTACAAATATCCTTTGATTTACACACTTTTCAAGTTTTATGCCTAATGAGCTTGTATCCAGGTGCAGGACCATTTTTAACCAGGAATATATTTATCACTGTGACATGAAACTATTGGAAGATCGTTTTATCCTGAGATTAAAGTTCATAATACGTACTCAGGTCTGTGTGCGGGAGGGCGGGGTTTGCGGGCGATCGGGTTGGACAATGACAGTGTGGGGGCATCAGCTCTCGCTGCAGGGCGGCATCTCGGCGGATCAGCGGCCCCGTCACCGTGAGTCGCGGATCGGCCTGCGGCAGGGAGGGGGAGTGGGCAACGGTCCTGGCGCGGTCAGGCCCGACGTCTCTGGTTCCAGGCGCTGGAAAGCAGCCTTGGCTTCCCCTGACACCAGCCAGGCCCCAAAACCAGAGTCCACGGTGAGACCCTGCAATGTAAACAGAGGAGGTGGGGGCGATTAGCGGTCTGACGCCAATACATTCTGGGATTTGTTGTATTACTGTGCATGCGCTATACTGGCGTGGCGGCCAGCGGGCCACCTCTAATACATTTTTGAAATGATCTTGCGGGCCAAATATAATTATATCTGGCCCGCGGGCCAGAGTTTGACATGTGTGACCTAGAGTGAAAATAAGTAATACCACTTGATTCCGCAGCAATGAAATGTGTGAGTTTGATTATTAATAATTAAGGCTTAAAGTTGCCAAATTAGGATTTAGCCTTATTTTATCTTCACTTTGAAAATCCTTCTGATGTGATAAATATCCTGAGATTAGTCCCAAACATGGATGCGGGTCTCTAAAGCAATCCCTGTGAATATTCCATGTCAAATTTAGCTCTAATTAGAATAATTATTGTTTTTTTTAATGATTGATATGTTTATCTCCATGTACCATGAAGACATTAAACACGACCAATAACAAAGCAGAATTGAGGGCAAATGTGTTGGACTTTTGCCAATTAATTTTCTCCAATTATGCTACCTTCCACCATAGCAGCTTCTGCCAATATTTACATATAACTGAGTCAGCAGTAATGTGAAGGAAGATCTGTCCTTCATGGGACTTGCTGAAGGGTTCCAGCTGCAAATCTGACCATTCTTTTTCTCCTACTCATGCTCTCAGCCCACTGAGTTCCTTCAGCAGATTGTTTGTGGCTCCAAATTCTCCAAGACAAATCTTGTTTCATCATATATTACCTAATCATATCTTTGGGTCCCCAGATTTCACAACCAATGAATTACTTTGTAACAGTCACCACCAATTGTCAAACTTGCCATCCAAGTTGTGTACAGCATATTCTACAAAGATCAAGGAAAATGAAAGTAATTTAAAATGTTTTCTGTGGTTTTGATGATAGGTGAATGTTGTCCTGGACACTGCTTATCTTTTAAAATCTCCATGTTTTTCTGACACATCAAGTTAAATCGAGAGCTGAAAATTCAGTTTGACGTCTCATCTTAAAGACTACCTCAAATAATTTATTATCCATCCAGGATAGCTCCGAAATCAGAGCTAAGATTTTATACAAATAGGAATAAATCAGGAAATCACAGACATGGGAACAATATGATTTAATGACACTTGCCTAAATGTTCTTCATGGAATTCCCTGGCTTCTCAAATAGGATAAGATTGGTTTATTTACCTGCGCACATGAAATGATTTGTAGGCATGTGCATGAGTTTTTTTAAAAAAAGGTTTGGTCTTAAAACTGCAAGGGCTTTTTAAATTGTCAAGTACTTTCCATCATTTCTAAGTTTCATCTCCTTGTTACCAACATCTTCAGGAATCTTCTGCAGCAGCTGCAAGAATTACTTTTGTCCCAGACACATTAATTGTGTTACATTCGATTTCCCCCTATAGAGACTCGTGTAGATGTAGTCATCTGCCAACAAAGAACTGATTTCTTGAGGTATTCTCTAATTGAACTGACCAGGAAGTGGCACGGTCACATACTTATCTTCGCCGGGAGCAGTGCCGGCTGCCGCTGATGACGTAAGCAATGTGACACGTGGGGGGGTGGGGCAATAGCGCACATGCGCAGGAGGGTTAAGCATCAGTGTACGGGTGATGAATCTCAGATGCAGGAGATGGAGAATGAGAGACAGGATCACCCGTGTAGCAGTGTACATGAAAATCAGCGGCAAAACATTTTTAGGACGGATAAACTAATGCAATGCGTCAGTATCATTATGCAATTAAACATACTAAATTCAATAGAAGTTAATTTAATGTTTCTCCAACTTCCTACATGATGCAGAAAATCTAAAATTATCTTTGTGTTCAGCTTGAAGTTGTCTATCATACTCCCCACTTCTTTTTTTCAGGAAGTTAATCTTTTTTTTTAAAAATTGTTGTCCAGTGTAATTGTCTTCTTTTTAATCATCTTACCTAGTCTGCACATGAAGAGGAGCTTATTTGACACATGTTGTTCATGGTGAAGGATATATACCCTTCTGCCATAATGTTTCTAATGAGCCCTGAATCTGTCCAAGACTCACTGGCACTTATCCCTCGAACTTTGGTGAAAAGTCCATCAGAGTTGCAAACATGGCCTGAACGTAGCATTGACATCTCAAACTATGATGCACCAAAATGAGGCATTGTTATATTACTGACCAACAGTGCTTTGAACAACTAATGATGTTTAAAGCACAAGATAAGTTAATGAAGTAAAACAAGGCTCGATACCAGCATATTTTAACTTAATGTCAGTGAACAGTTAACAAATAATGGTAAAAAGCTTTTTTATGGATCTAGGGTATGATGATCTACCATGAGGCAGGCAGAATGCCATTTGTTTTGTTTGACAAAACTATTAGTATGGTAATGAGAATAAACTGTTTTTAGTGTGCATCAATTAAGGATTAGATTATAAACTCCTTTAAATTGCCAGTCATCACTGAACTGGAGGCTGACATGAACAGTGCTATAAAATAAAAATAACCAGTGGTGCAAGAAAAGGAAACTCAATTTCATGCTGTGTCAAATCAATGTCTAATCACATTATCAAAATGTCACAAAGAACTGCTAACAATTAGTTACTTCCTAGAATTCGGTGACCATCATGGAGTCAGCAATTTCTACAGCTAATCCATGACAACATCCCCTGATGAATATTAAGACAAATGACTGGCTAATCCATTTTCTGCTGGACAGGAAATTATTGGCTGGCACAGTGTAAAACTTTGCTTCATTCCTTGGATGTTTATTTTTGGCAGCTATGCTTACCCTAAAGTTGAAGGGTCAGATATGCTTCAAATCTGGTCCCTCAGCCTGAGTGAAACATGATAGGCTGCAGATGATGTGATTGTAGTAAACTCATCAAAATGCTGAATGAACTCACCCAGTCTTTTCAGCATCTATAGATATACAAAGATATATTGCTTATATTTCAGACCTGAGCCCTTCTTCAAGGAAATAAATCAGTAAAGGCAGGAGCAGGGTATATCAGAAAGTCTATTCTGGATTGAGTTGTGAGCCTCTAGCAACAGAACAGGAAGTCAGTTGTGCCGCCATCTGACCTCCACTTGTTCCAGACTTTTGCTTTGATGCAAACTCAGCAATGAGTTGTGGATGGCACAAACTCAACAGAAATAACCAGCTGAATATCAACATGGCATGCTTTGGTGTTTCTTGATCAAGTACCACTTTCATGCAGATTAAGCATGGCATAAAAGGAACTTTGGCCCCATTATCATAACTATCCAGATTCCAGAGAACAATGTTATTTGGATAAAGTTCTGCTGCTTCTCTAGTCAATGTATCCTTCCCACAATATTTCTGCCAAATATTACATAACCTGGATATGTGTATGTTCTGCAGACTGATCTCTTGAGGCTCTGAAAGTTCAATACATTAATAGCCTAACGATGTGGGTGACTTTTAATACTATGCTTTCAGAAACTCTGCCTGACCTGGTATCTGCAGATTATCCATTGATGGCACATGATGGCCTGCCTGTCAAATGAACGTGACGGAGATGATTCCTCTGAGTTGCATCAGGTGCATCCATGATGCCTAATGGATAAAACAAGTTCGAAGGGTTATTTCACACCTTCGTGAACCAACATTTCTCATCAATTTAATAGCTTTAAAAGAAATTCTATTCAACTTCACAATGTTGTTCGATGCTACAGCAGCCAAAATAAAAAAAATCATGGAAAGATACTGGCGAAAGATAACGGACACAGGTTTTGCAACAGTAATTTGCTCTTTGGTATATTGATGCACCAAGTGAGAAGATTAGTAAACCATGTATCTTATATACGCCATGTAGAGGCTACCCTTGCAAATAGGATTCATTAATCTAGTTGGATGTAGAGGGGACTGAGGGGTGACCTTATAGAGATTGATAATAGGTAAGTTTCAGATGAGAGAGGAAAGATGAAAACAGGACCTGAGGGTGGTTTGAGTACAGAAAGAGCAGCTAGAAATGGTGGAAGCAGGTAGAGTAACAGCATTAAAAGGAAAGGTTTAAAGTGATATGGGCCAAGCACAAGCAAATAGAACAAGCTCAGGCGGGCATTTTGCTGATGTGGATGAGTGAAGCCAAAGGGCCTGTTTGTGCCCTCTGTAAATCTCCAATTCATTGATATATGACAAATGGCATAAACTGGCGTGGCTCCTTGTGTGCAGACCTGGAGAGAGTGGGGAGCGGAGACACAGTGCTCTTCTGCAGGATCGTACTGCCCTGTTCTACTGCCGTGGACTCCCTATAGGCTTTAAATGGCCTCTGTTAAAAGGAGACAATGGTGTTTTATTTGAAATTGTGGAACTGCGGGGTTTGGCTGCACGATTGTGGCACCTACTTTTATCAGCAACTTTTTTTTATTTTTTATTTTTATTTTTCACACTGAACCACATCAACCAAAATAATGTACAAACGTTTCTCATTGAATACACACAGTGGCATTTTCTCCCTTTTTTCACCCTTTCCTTCCCTCCCCTCTTCCCACCACCCTCCAAAACCCATAAATATTCAACATATACAATAAAATAAAACCATAAAACGATATTTTCACACAAAGTAAAATAAACAAGAAAAATGTGTCATCTATTTGTTATACACTGAATCTAGTCGTTTTGTCTTCTTATCATTTTCATTTTGGGTGATGGAAGTCCTAGGCAAGCTCTCTCTGTTATGTTCCATGTATGGTTCCCAAATTTGTTCAAACAATGTGACTTATGTTATTTTTTTCCAATGGAATACATTTATTCATTTCCATGTTCCATTGCTGTACTCTCAGGCTCTCTTCCATTTTCAAGTTGACATTATACATTTTTTTTTGCTACTGCTAAGGCTATCATAATGAATATTTTTGTGGTTTATCCAATTTGAGGCCTAATTCTTTACTTCTTATGTTACTTAAAAGAAAGATCTCTGGATTTTTCGGTATGTTATTTTTTGTGATTTTATTTAATATCTGATTTAGTTCTTCCCAAAATGTATTCACTTTTGAACATGTCCAAATTGCATGTACTGTTGTTCCCATTTCCTTCTTACAGTGAAAACATCTATCTGATAACGTTGAATCCCATTCTTTTAATTTTTGAGGAGTGATACATAACCTGTGTAACCAATTATACTGTATCATGTGTAACCTTGTGTTTATTGTATTCTTCACAGTTCCAGAACTTAACTTTTCCCATGCTTCATTTTTTTATCTTTATGTTTAAATCCTTTTCCCACTTTTGTTTAGGTTTATAGTTTATTTCATCTTTTTCCTTATCTTGCAGCTTAATGTACATGTTCGTTATAAATCTTTTAATTATCATTGTGTCTGTAATCACATATTCAAAGCTGCTTCCTTCTGGTAACCTCAGTCTGTTTCCCAATTTATCCTTTAAATAAGCTTTCAGTTGATGATATGCAAACATTGTACCATGAGTTATTCCATATTTGTACTTCAACTGTTCAAATGTTAATAAATTATTTCCCAAAAAACAATTTTGATTCCTTTTCTCTCCCATTCTCTAAAGGAAAGGTTATCTATTGTAAAAGGGATTAGTGGATTTTGCATCAATAATAATTTTTGTAGTTGGTAATTCATTTTTTTCCTTTCTAAGTGGATCTTCTTCTATGTATTAAGTAAATGATGCAATACTGGTGAGCTTTTATATTGCATCAACTTTTCATCCCATTTATAAAGTATATGTTCCGGTACCTTCTCCCCTATTTTATCTAGTTCTATCTTAGTCCAGTCTGGTTTTACCCTTGTCTGGTAAAAATCTGATAAATACCTTAATTGTGCAGCTCTATAATAATTTCTAAAGTTTGGTAACTGCAATCCACCTTGGTTACACCTCTCTGTTAATTTATCTAACGCTACCCTCGGTTTCCTCCCTTTCCACAAGAATTTCCTTATTATTCTCTAGTTAATTTTTAAAAATTCTGTTAAGGAAATTGGTAACGTTTGAAATAAGTGTTGTATCCTTGGGAACACGTTCATTTTAATGCAGTTTACCCTCCCTATCAACGTTAGCGGTAATTCTTTCCAATGTTCTAAGTCTTCCTGCAATTCCTTTATTAGTAGCTGATAATTTAGTTTGTACAAGTGGCTTAAGTTATTATATAACCTGATACCTAGGTATCAGATTGCTTGTGTTCGCCATTTAAATGGTGATTCTTTTTTAAATTCTGTATAATCTGCATTACTCGTTGGCATCACTTCACTTTTCTTTGCGTTGATATTGTACCTTGATATTTCTCCATATTCCTTCAATTTTTATGTAATTCTTTTATTGATATCTTTGGTTCTGTTAGGTATAATATGATGTCATTTGCAAATAAGCTGATTTTATACTCCTTCTCCTTTATTTTTATCCCTTTTATTTTATTTTCTATTCTTATCAGTTCTGCCAAAGGTTCTATTGCTAAGATGAATAATGAGGGGGATAATGGACCTCCCTGTCTAGTTGACCTATTAATTTAAATTGATTTGATACATATCCATTTACTGTTACCTTCGCCGATGTCCGTTATACAATGCTTTAATCCAATTTATATATTTTTTTGGTAGATTGAACTTCTGTAATACTTTAAATAAGTAGTTCCACTCTACTCTGCCAAAGGCTTTTTCTGCGTCTAAAGCAACAGCCACTGTTGGTTTTTTATTTCCTTGAACTGCATGAATAAGATTAATAGGTTTACAGACATTATCTGTTGTTCGTCTTTTCTTAATAAATCCAGTTTGATCTTGTTTTACTCTTTTTGGTACACAGTCAGCCAATCTGTTTGCTAATAATTTCGCTATTATTTTATAATCTGAGTTAAGTAGAGATATTGGTCTATATGATGCTGGTGTTAATGGATCCTTCTCTGTCTTTGGTATTACTGTAATTATTTCTTTCTTACATGAATCTAGCAAGTTTTGTGTTTCTTCTACCTGGTTCATTATTTCCAGGAGAGGAGAAATTAATAACTCTTTAAATGTTTTATAAAATTCTATTGGAAATCCATCCTCTCCAGATGTTGTATTGTTCGGCAGCTCTTTTTTAATATATCATGTACTTCCTTTATTTCAAATGGTTTTATCAGTTTGTTTTGTTCCTCTTCTTGCAACTTCAGCAGTTCAATTTTAGCTAAAAACTCCTCTATTTTATCATCTTTCCCCTCATTCTCAGTTTAGTATAATTGTTTATAAAATTCCTTAAAGTTTTCATTAATCTCTGTTGGGTTATATGTAATTTGTTTGTCATTTTTCCTTAATGCCAATACAGTTCTTTTAGTTTGTTCTGTTTTAAGTTTCCAGGATAATATTTTATGTGTTTTTTTCTCCCAGTTCGTAAAACTTTTGCTTTGTTTTCATTATGTTCTTCTCCACCTTATACGTTTGTAATGTTTCGTATTTTTTTTTGTCTGCCAATTCTCTCCTTTTCGTTATATCATCCCTTTTTACTAATTCCTTTTCTGTACTTACTATCTCCCTTTCCATCTTCTCTATTTCTCGATTGTAATCCTTTTACATCTTAGTTACATAACTTATTATCTGCCCTCTAATGAAGGCTTTCATTGCATCCCATCATATAAATTTGTCTTTCACTGATTCTGTGTTTATTTCAAAATATGTTTTAATTTGGCATTCAAAAAACTCTCTAAATTCCTGCCTTTTAAGTAGCATGGAGTTTAATCTCCATCTATATGTTATTGGTGGGATGTCCTCCTGTTCTATTGCTAATAACAGGGGTGAATGATCTGATAGTAGTTTAGCTTTCAGTTGTTCGATTGCCTTATATGTCTCATCCAGGGTGGGAACCTCATCCAGCTCTAGCCTTAGGGGCTGTTGAGGGAGCTGGAGCAGGGCGGAATCTTGGACTGAGCGGTTGGCACTGAAAAGAGATTGGAAGTGTTCTGACCATCGGTTGAGGATGGAGATCTTGTCGCTGAGGAGGACTTTGCCGTCTGAGCTGCGCAGCGGGCTTTGGACTTGGGGTGAGGGGCCGTACACAGCCTTTAGAGCCTCGTAGAAACCCCTGAAGTCGCCAATGTCCGCGCTGAGCTGTGTTCGTTTGGCGAGGCTAGTCCACCACTCATTTTGGATCTCCCGGAGTTTGCGCTGAAGATGGCTGCATGCGCGACGGAAGGCTTGTTTCTTCTCTGGACAGGACGGCTTTGTAAGGTGAGCCTGGTGGGCAGCTCGCTTCTTTGCCAGAAGCTCCTGGATTTCCTGGCTGTTTTCGTCAAACCAGTCCTTGTTTTTCCTGGAGGAGAAGCCCAGTACCTCTTCAGTGGATTGCAGGAACAACTGAAAAGTGGCAAAGCAGCAGGTATGGATGGAATCCCCCCAGAAGTCTGGAAGGCTGGTGGCAAAACTCTGCATGCCAAACTGCATGAGTTTTTCAAGCTTTGTTGGGCCCAAGGTAAACTGCCTCAGGATCTTCGTGATGCCACCATCATCACCCTGTACAAAGACAAAGGCGAGAAATCAGACTGCTCAAACTACAGGGGAATCACGTTGCTCTCCATTGCAGGCAAAATCTTCGCTAGGATTCTACTAAATAGAATAATACCTAGTGTCGCCGAGAATATTCTCCCAGAATCACAGTGCGGCTTTCGCGCAAACAGAGGAACTACTGACATGGTCTTTGCCCTCAGACAGCTCCAAGAAAAGTGCAGAGAACAAAACAAAGGACTCTACATCACCTTTGTTGACCTCACCAAAGCCTTCGACACCGTGAGCAGGAAAGGGCTTTGGCAAATACTAGAGCGCATCGGATGTCCCCCAAAGTTCCTCAACATGATTATCCAACTGCACGAAAACCAACAAGGTCGGGTCAGATACAGCAATGAGCTCTCTGAACCCTTCTCCATTAACAATGGCGTGAAGCAAGGCTGTGTTCTCGCACCAACCCTCTTTTCAATCTTCTTCAGCATGATGCTGTACCAAGCCATGAAAGACCCCAACAATGAAGACGCTGTTTACATCCAGTACCGCACGGATGGCAGTCTCTTCAATCTGAGGCGCCTGCAAGCTCAAATCAAGACACAAGAGAAACTTGTCCGTGAACTACTCTTTGCAGATGATGCCGCTTTAGTTGCCTATTCAGAGCCAGCTCTTCAGCGCTTGACGTCCTGCTTTGCGGAAACTGCCAAAATGTTTGGCCTGGAAGTCAGCCTGAAAAAAACTGAGGTCCTCCATCAGCCAGCTCCCCACCATGACTACCAGCCCCCCCACATCTCCATCGGGCACACAAAACTCAAAACGGTCAACCAGTTTATCTATCTCGGCTGCACCATTTCATCAGATGCAAGGATCGACAATGAGATAAACAACAGACTCGCCAAGGCAAATAGCGCCTTTGGAAGACTACACAAAAGAGTCTGGAAAAACAACCAACTGAAAAACCTCACAAAGATAAGCGTATACAGAGCCGTTGTCATACCCACACTCCTGTTCGGCTCCGAATCATGGGTCCTCTACCGGCACCACCTACGGCTCCTAGAACGCTTCCACCAGCGTTGTCTCCGCTCCATCCTCAACATCCATTGGAGCGCTTACACCCCTAACGTTGAAGTAGTCGAGATGGCAGAGGTCGACAGCATCGAGTCCACGCTGCTGAAGATCCAGCTGCGCTGGATGGGTCACGTCTCCAGAATGGAGGACCATCGCCTTCCCAAGATCGTGTTATATGGCGAGCTCTCCACTGGCCACCGTGACAGAGGTGAACCAAAGAAAAGGTACAAGGACTGCCTAAAGAAATCTCTTGGTGCCTGCCACATTGACCACCGCCAGTGGGCTGATAACGCCTCAAACCGTGCATCTTGGCGCCTCACAGTTTGGCGGGCAGCAACCTCCTTTGAAGAAGACCGCAGAGCCCACCTCACTGACAAAAGGCAAAGGAGGAAAAACCCAACACCCAACCCCAACCAACCAATTTTCCCTTGCAACCGCTGCAATCGTGTCTGCCTGTCCCGCATCGGACTTGTCAGCCACAAACGAGCCTGCAGCTGACGTGGACTTTTTACCCCCTCCATAAATCTTCGTCCGCGAAGCCAAGCCAAAGAAAAGAAAGAAAGAGTTTAGCTTTATACTCAGTTTTCCTAACTCTCCCTTGAATATGGTCGACAACAAAAACATATCAATCCTTGAGAATGTTTTATGCCTACTTTAATAATATGAGTATTCCTTCTCTCTTGGGTGTTGCCTCCTCCATATATCCATAAGTTTCATTTCCTGCATTGATTTAACCATAAATCTGGCTACTTTATTCTTTTTGCTTGTCTTTTATCCAACATTGGACCAAATTAAGGTTAAAATCCCCTCCTATCAATATATTTCCTTGTGTGTCTGCAATCTTTAAAATAATTTCCTCCATAAACTTTTGATACTCCTCATTAGGTGCATATACATTGAGCAAATTCCAAAATTCTGAATATATCTGACACTTTGTCATTACATACTTCCTTGCTGGATCTATTATTTACTCCTCTATTTTGATTGATACATTTTTGTTAACTAATATGGCTACACCTCTGGCTTTTGAATTATAAGATGCTGCCGCTACGTGTCCTACCCAGTCTCTAAATTGTTATGCTCTGCTTCAGTTAGATGCGTTTCCTGCACAAATGCTATATCTATTTTTTCCTTCTTCAATAAATTTAGTAGCCTCTTCATTTTAATTTGGTTATGTATTTCATTAATGTTTATAGTCATATAGTTCAACATGGCCATCTTATATCTTGCTTACACCTCTTTTCCACCTCCTTGCCACCTCCATCCCCCTTTTTCCCATTGTCATCACTTAATTTTCCCTTATTAAACTCAATGTACGACAACACATTTAAAACATAAAATACCCCAACAATTCCCACACACAATAATACCTTAACCCCAAATGCTCCCCTCCTTTATGAGTTGCCCCTTGTCCCTTGCCGGGCAACCACAACTCTCCTTTCCATTTGGATTGCGACCTTGCTCGCAAGTGTCAACTGATTTTGCAGTGACAGTTATTCCCTCTCCCCCCAGCCCCCAAAGAACACTTTTTTAAAACACATACAACAAAGCTCTCTCTTTTTTCCCCTTACTTCCTTCCTTCCCTTCTCTTTTCCCTCTTTAGTTCTTTGCATATACATTGTTTTTACATCTTTATGTATACTTTATCACCATTCTTCATTCTTGTTACATCTCTTCATCTCTTGTTCTGTCCTGCAAACATTCTGCAAATTCTTGTGCTTCCCTCGGATCCAAGAACAGTCTGTTTTGCTCCCCGGGTATAAATATTTTAAGCACGGCTGGATATCTTAACATGAATTTATAACCTTATTTCCATAAAATTGTTTTCGCTGTATTAAACTCCTTCCTCCTCTTTAAGAGTTCAAAACTTATGTCTGGGTAAAAAAATATTTTTTGACCCTTGTATTCCAATGACTTATTAACTTCTATAACTTTAGAACTTCCTAGTATATTTTCTCTTGTCGTATATCTCAAAAATTTTACTAAATTTTTGATGTGACTGTGGTTTCGGAGCTAGTGCTCTGTGTGCCATTTCTATTTCCATTTCTTCCTGCATTTCTGTCGTTCCCAGGACCTTTGTGATACATCCTTTTATAAATTCCTTCATGTCTGTGCCTTCTTCACCCTCCTTCAGGCCCACTATTTTTGTGTTGTTTCGCCTTCTATAATTTTCCAACATATCAATTTTATGAGATAACAACTCTTGTGTCTCTTTTATTTTTTATCACATTCTTCCAATTTTTCTCTTAAGTCATTTCCTTCCATTTCTACAGCCGTTTCCCACTCTTCCACATTCTCTACTCTTTTCCCTATTTCTGTCATGACCAGCTCTAAGCTTTGCATTTTATTTTCTGCTCTTTTCATTTTCCTTTTAATTGCACTAAATTCTAATGACAACCATTCTTTTAGTGCTCTCATTTGTTCTTCAAAAAAGGCCTTATCTATATTCTGTCCATCAGTTTTACCTTCTTATTTCTCTGTGAAGATCTTGGTCTTCTTCTTCTTCTGTGTCTGTACCTGTGTTTGTGCCTTCTTCTCTTCTTTGTGTCTGTGTCTCTTCTGTTTTTCCTGATGAGCTGCTTATATCTCTTTGTCGGGCCTCCTCTTGCTGGGCTTCTTGCTGTTGGTCCTCCCCTCCTGGGCTGCTCATCTGTCAGGCCTCCTGCCATTGATCCTCTTATTGGTCAACCCTCCAACTTTTTCCCTCGTCTGTTCCCTCGCTCCCTCCCCTGCCGACTTCCTCATTCTCCAGCTGAGCGCCCTGGTATCGGGCATCCCTCAGCTGTTCGCGTTGCAGCTGCCCGCTCCTCTGCTGAGCCCCCCCTCCCATCGGTGTCCTCTTTTTCCTTTGATTGCACACTTTTGTTTGGCTCCAAGAGCCATTTTTGAAGTCCATCGGTTGGGAGAATGCAACTCCGCAGGGCAGGCACCAACCTTGGGAATCGGGTGCTCTTCGCCACCACAGCTCCCTGTTCCTTTTTGCAGGTAAGGCCTTCTTCTTTCTTCTCTGGTGACTTTTCTTTTTTTCGGTTGTTTTTACTTTCTCCTTCTTGGGTGCCATATTTTTTCTCTTCTCTGTAACTTTATCCTCTATTTCTTATATTTTATTTTTGTTGTGCTTTGTCTTTTCCTAACTTTTTTCTTTTTTTTTCCAGAGAGGGCTGGTTTTCCCGACCGGCCATCACGTGACTCCTCTTCAGCAGCAGCCTTAAAGTTTTGCAGACCCCCAACCCGATTAAGAATGTATCAAGTGAGGGTATCAAGGGATATGGGGTGGAAAATGGAACTAATGTAGAGTAGCTTAGTGTAGATTTATGGAACAGACTCGATGGGCCTAGTGGCCTGCTTCAGTTCCTTTGTCTTGTGAATCCTGTGAACGCTACAGGATGGTGACCACGGGGGAGGGGTCTCTTTTGTTTCTCTTTCTCTGACTGTAAGGGATGACAAATAATGCTAATGGAGAATTGGTCTGCCTTATGGCTGACCAAAGTCAATTTTCTGTAATATTACATTTTAGTTTAATTGCATGACAATAAATAGTATCTTATCTGATACAGAAGATGAAATTTAACACAAAAAATTGCAAACATTATATTTCAAAGGGAGGAAAAGGGGAAAGCAACATGATATTGGATAAAATTCTGAAATAATTTCAGGAACAAAGTGCGGGGACTATTGGTGCATAAATCATGCATAGAATTGCAGAACATGTTTAGAAAATGGTGAGTAAAGCACCTTTTATAAGCAGAAGAATACAGCACAAAAGCAAAGTGGTTGCGGTGAACATTCATTAATCACTGGTTTGACTGAAAGTATAATATGGTGTCCACTTCTGGGCAATCCCCCTTAACTTTCTTGTTTCCAGTTTATGTTTATTGTCACGTGTGCTGAGGTACATGTGTGCTATCCAGCAAGTCTACCCATATATAAGAACAGGAGAATAAAACCAACAAAAGTGAGTAACAATGAGTGAACAGTTTGAACACAGTGAAGTTTGTTCAGTAGTCTGATAGAAGCAGGAAAGAAACTGGCCTTGAATCTGGTGGTGTGCAAATTCACACTTCTAAATCTTCTTTTTGAGAGAAGAGAGTGCAGGCCAGAGTGGGATGAATTCACTTCGTTGGCTGCTTTTCCAAAGAATCAAAGATCTAGATGAAATTAATGGAGGAAGGGGAGTTTGTGTGATAGTGTGAGCTGCATTCACAGTTCTTTGCTCCTACAGCACACAGAAAGCACTTGACGGTGCATTTGTAAAAGTTATCGAGGTACACTGGGGAAATGCCAAATTTTCTCAGACTCCTGAGGAAGTAGAGGCAATGGTGGGCCTTCTTGACCATTGCATCTATGTGGGTGGTCCAGTACAGGTCATTAGAAATAGGAACTTTAAGCTGTCTACTATCTCCATTGATGAAGAGAGGGAAGTGAGTTCCACTCTTCTATGACTGGCTCTTTAGTCTTGTTGACATTGGGGGAAAGGTTTTGGCCTGACGCCAAGCCACTTGATTCTATCTTTAAAAAAGATGAGAAGAACTTATAGAGGAGTTGCTGAAGAGATTTACAAGAACAAATACAGTGATGATGGACGTTTGAAGGACAGTAGTCATGCGGGTCAGGTGGAGAAGATGGAATGTTCTTCTTGGAAGAAAAAGAGGTGGAGAGAAACTATTTCCATTGGCAGAATGGATCAAATTGAGAAGACACAGAATGAAACTGATAGGCTGAAGAATAAGTGAAATATAGAATATCTCTACACATCAACTGATTAGGATCTGAAATGTGGGAGTGTGGGGCTTGAGAGGGAGCTGCTTTGGATTTACTGTTGAGAATGAGATGGGTCAGGTGACAGAGGTATGTGTGGGGGGGCACTTCTGGTCCAGTGATCATGGTGCCATTGGCTTCAAGGTAATTATGGACAAGGATAGGTCTAGGCCCAGAGTTGAGGCTTTTGAGTGGAGAAAAGCTAGGTTTGAGGAGATGCGAAAGGATTTCTTTGGCTTGGCTTCGCGGACAAAGATTTATGGAGGGGGTAAAAAGTCCACGTCAGCTGCAGGCTCATTTGTGGCTGACAAGTCCGATGCGGGACAGGCAGACACGGTTGCAGCGATTGCAGGGGAAAATTGGTTGGTTGGGGTTGGGTGTTGGGTTTTTCCTCCTTTGCCTTTTGTCAGTGAGGTGGGCTCTGCAGTCTTCTTCAAAGGAGGTTGCTGCCCGCCAAACTGTGAGGCGCCAAGATGCACGGATTTACAAGGGGTGAATTGGGATAATGTGTTTTCTGGGAAGGATGTAATAGAGAAATGGAGGGTCTTTTAAAGGAGAGCTTTTAAGAGTACCAAATCTTTATAAACCTGTTAGATTGAAAGGTCAGGTCAAAAGTGTGAGAGAGCCATGGTTCTCAAGAGATATTGGAAACTTGGTTCGAAAAAAGAGGGATTACTCCAATAAATATAATAAACAGGGAAAAAAGGAGATGTTTGGGTACTATATTGAACATAAAAAGAATCTTAAGAAAGAAATTAGAAAAGCTAAAAGAAGGTATGAGGTGGCTATAGCAAGCAGGGTGAAAATAAATCCAAAGGTTTCTACAAATAAGTAAATAGCAAAAGGAAAGTGAGAGATAAAATTGGTCCAATAGACAATCAGAAAGGACCAATGTGTGTGGAGCCAAAAGAGATGGGGGAAGTCTTGAACAATTTCTTTTCCTCAGTATTTACTGAGGAGAAGGATATTGAAGTGTGCAAGGTAAAGGAAGCAAAGGGGGTATATATGGAGACTATAGTGACAAGATTTTCCCCAGGACCTTGAGAGAAGTTGGTGAGGAAATAGCGGATGTTCTGGCAGTGATTTTTAAAATGTCAGTAGAGACGGGTGTAGTGCCGGAGGGTTGGCGTATTGCGCATGTGGTTCCTTTGTTATAAAGGGTTCGAGGAGCAAGCCTAGCAATTATCGGCCTGAAAGTTTGATGTCTGTGGTAGGTAAATTGATGGAAAGTGTTCTTAGAGATAGTATATATAAGTATATGAAGGGACAGGATCTGATCAGGGACACTCAACATGGATTTGTACATGGAAAGTCATGTTTGATCAATCTTGTTGAATTTTTTGAAGAGGTGACTAGGAATGTTGATGAGGGTAGAGCAGTGGATGCTGTCTATATGGACTTCTGTAAGGCCTTCGATAAGGTTCCGCATGGGAGGTTAGTTAGGAAGGCTAACTCCTTGGATATTAATTTGGAGATAGTCAAATGGATTCAACAGTGGCTGGAAGGAAGGTGCCAGAGAATAGTAGTAAATTGTTTGTCAGAATGGAGGCCGGTGACAAGCGGTGTACCTCAGGGTTCGTTATTGGGACCATTGCTGTTTGTCATATATATTAATGATCTGGTGGATGGGGTGGTAAAATGTATTAGTAAATATGCAGATGATACTAAAATAGGGGGAATTGTGGATGATGAAGAGGGTTTTCAAAGATTGCAGAGGGATTTAAACTGCTTAGAGGAGTGGGCAGAAAGATAGCAGATGGAGTTTAATGCTGATAAGTGTGAGGTGCTTCATTTAGGAAAAAATAATCAAAGCAAGACATATGTGGTAAATGGGAGGGCATTGAAGAATGCAGTGGAGCAGAAAGATCTAGGAATAACGGTACATTGTTCCCTGAAGGTAGGAGCGCATGTGGATAGGGTCGTGAAGAAGGCCGTTAGTATGCTTGTTTATATAAATCAGTGCATAAAATATAGGAGTTGGGAAGTAATGATGAAACTGTACAAGGCATTGGTGAGGTCAAATTTAGAGTACTGTGTGCAGTTCTGGTCACTGATTTATAGGAAGGATATTAACAAGAAAGAGAGAGTACAGAGAAGATTTACAAAAATGTTGCCTGTGTTTCACCATCTCGAATACAAGGAAAGATTGAGCAAATTAGGTCTTTATTCCTTGGAATGTAGAAGGCTAAGAGGGGATTTGATAGAATTGTTTAAGATAATGAGAGGGATAGATAGAGTTGATGTGGAAAGACTTTTCCCATTGAGAGTAGGAGAGATGGATTCAAGAGGTCATGGGTTGAGAGTTGATGGGCAAAGGTTTAGGAGTAACATGAGGGGGTACTTCTTTACTCAGAGAGTGGTTACTGTGTGGAATGGGCTTCCGGGAAAGGTGGTGGAGGCAGGGTCAATTTTGTCATTTAAGAAAGATTTGGATAAGTATATGGATGGGAGGGGGATGGAGGGATATGGGCAGAGTGCTGGTAAGTGGGATTAGAGGAGGGTACTTGGATCAGTGTGGAATAGAAGGGCCGAATTGGCCCGTTTCCGTGCTGTAATTGTTATATGGTTATATGGTTGTTATTGGAGGCAAAAAAAATGCTTTTTTGGCTTAGAAAGCTATCCATCTGAGCAAATTCCTAGAGGTTTCAGATGCAACTGCTGTTTTGTTTTTCAAAAATAGACTTTATTCACAATAAATTATTTACAAAAAAAGACCATTCCAAGTCTCTTCACACTCTTAATGCCACGTCCATGCATCCCCATCATTTTTTACATACATTCTCTATTTACACATTGGAAGCTCTGTGGCACCTTGATTAATTCCCCCCTCTGTTGTTTGATGGGCTCAGCCCCTCAGTGGCAGAAGGATTCGAGAGTGTGTTCATTCCCCACTGTGCCCTCGCATTAGTTGTGCCTGTTGCCTGACTCATTCAACGAAGGTTATTTTTCCACCACCTTAGCCTTTAAGGCCAGCACTGAGAAACAGTTTAGGACACTGCCAGATTCCAGCTTGACCAAGTTAGTCATATTTCAGATTTATTGTCAGAGTACATACAATTCTGAGATTCTTTTTCCTGCGAGTAAGGTAGAATTAATTCTTACTGCTCGTGCAACAAAAAAACTGTACACAATGTAGACATGTAAGCAAATAAAAAAATGTAAACAACTGATTGTGCTACACAGCAAGGGGGAAAAAATCAAACAATAAAATGCAAAAGTATGAGTCCTTAAATGACTCCCTGATTGAGTTTATTGTTGAGGAGCTGATGGTGGAAGGGTAGCATCTGCTCTTAAACCTGGTGGTGTGGTGCCTATACCTCTTTCTTGATGGAGGCAGCGAGAACAGACCATTTGCTGGGTAATCTAAAGTGAGGCCAATGGTCTCAGCCCAAGCAATGCACTGTGAAGTCACACCATCTAAAGGAGGGCCTCACAATGCCTTGGCCCACCCCAATTGACTTCCCTCCATATGGAAATGCTTTCCCTATTGATTTGCATTTAATTTTGCATAAGCCCTGCTTGTGAAGAATTTCAAGATCCATCAATGGGCACTTGATGGTTAGCAGTAAGTCAGAGGGCCAAAGAGCCGATCTGACTCCATGACTGGATGAAACATGGAAATTAGTTCTGCCACTCTGCAGTTGGTGGGCCCTGAGAGTTGGTGGGCCCTGAGAGTTGGTGGGTCCTGAGAGTTAGTGGGTCCTGAGGGTTGGCGGACATCAACAAAGGTAGCTGCTGTGGATAAGCTGCCCATTTTAGTGAATCAAAAGCAGAAGAGAAGGAGCACATGGGGAATAAGCTTCATCAAAGATGCAGAAGGCCAGCTACACCACCTATTCTCAGACACAGGCTGACTTGAGAAAAGCCATGACATTGACAATGCTTGTGATTTCTTATGTCTCTCGTCACTGACAAAAGACAAAGGAGGAAAAACCCAACACCCAACCCCAACCAACCAATTTTCCCTTGCAACCGCTGCAACCGTGTCTGCCTGTCCCGCATCGGACTTGTCAGCCACAAACGAGCCTGCAGCTGACGTGGACATTTACCCCTCCATAAATCTTCGTCCGCGAAGCCAAGCCAAAGAAGAAGAGAGGAGAGTGAATGAGGATTTGTGCAGCATCTTTCAGGGCGCACTCACATACTGCACTCATCAGATCCCAGCTACCATTGACAATAGCACAGTGGGCTTCACTCAGCAGCATCTGTCCACTGCCAGGCAATATGAAATGATGGTCTTTTTCAAGCAGAAGCCAATTTCCTGAAGGCCACTCGGGTATTAATCAAGAGCCTTGATGTGCTGAAGTTTCCGAAGAACGTATTACCAATATTACCCTGAAAGGTAAATATAAAAAATTGCTGGAGAAACTCAGCAGCTCCTGTCATCAAGGTATCAAAGCATTCAAGCTTGAAACCTTAGTTAAATATCTTTGCCTTTTATGGATGCTGTGGGAGCTGCTGAGTTTCTCTAACAATTTTGTCTATTGGCTACAATCACAGCATCTGTAGACCTTCTTGTTTCACTTAACGTAAATGGTGCCTCCTTTCTTCCATCTCTGCATTCGCTCAATCAATTCTCAGCTCTTCTCTCTTGACCTCCTATCTATTCCCATCCACGGCCTTTTGGCTTGTTGGCCTGTGCTCCTTCTTCTCTCCTTCCCCTACCTTTTCAATTCAGCCACCTGCCTGCTTTTTTCTCATGTCTTGATGAAGGGTTCAGGCCTAAAACATTGGTTATATGTCTTTGCTTCTGATGCACACTTTTGAGACCCACTGAGTTCCTTCAACACTTTTGTTCCTTGAATGGCTGCTGCATGAAGCACATCTGCGTCACTACAGGAATGTGCTTTAGTCTTCCTTCTCTGCTGAACGGCCTTATATGACATTGTCTCCTGGTTCAGGATGGGCTACCTCTTGAAAGCACATCTTCTGATACTATACTAGAGGAGCACCTGTACAGCACAGGAAAGATTCTACTGTATATATGCTTTACAGGTACATTTGTGGCGAGGGTGATGGGAATGCTGAATTTGGATTTCTCTGGGGATCCTAAGAATACTCATTCTCAGTAGTCAGCTACAAAGTAATGGTTCATTCTGAGTGACACACCTTTGTGAGTGGGGGGGGGGGGGAGCGTTTTCCATGGATTCTGGGTGTCCCTGAGGTTTCCAGTGACCAAGTTTGATTGAATCCATTGTACGAGCCCAGAGGACCCCAAAACCCAGCAGCAATAGATATTCACCAAGACAAATAGTTACTTAAACAAAAGTTGCTTTTAACTATCTTTAAGCATGGAAATAGAATCAAACTTTAACTTATCACTATTGACTTTCTTAACCTAACTCAACTCCCTTCTAATTCTAAGTGCATGTGTATGTGATATGTGTGTAAGTTCAGAAAAGTTATTTGGTTCACAGTCTCACTTCTCATTACTCCAAGTTCATTGGTTGCAGGCAATTCTTATACTGTGCACAGAATTTAACATTTATAAAGTTCACCAGGCTTTGGTGCTTGAACGATAAATGGTTACCGCTCAGGAAGGTTTGTGTTGGTTTTCAGAGAGAGAATTGCTGTTCAAGGACATTTATAACTGATTCCTTTTTAATGAACTACTCCAGTGTTTTTCTAACAAATCTTGCTCCCTTCAGGGTTCTCTAGATGATAACCTCTTTCTTTCAGGTCACCATAGAGTTCCTTTTTGTTTAACCTATTCCAAAGGGAAACATTAAACAGCCTGTCCTCTCCTCTTTCATGAACTACAAGAGCTTTGACCAGGCTGAACAAAGCACTTACAAACCCGTCTTCCAAATGGGGCTTTCCACAAGCTTGCCAGCTTGCCCTGTTCCAGTCCCAGCTGCTGTTACTGGCTGAAACACTGTAGAAGTGATCTCTGTGTGTGTCTCCCTCTCTCACTCTGATAGAAAGCCTGTTTTTCTCTCTCTGCTTGCAAAACCACATGACCCTCTTAGAACAGCAAGTACCCTTCCAGACGAAAGGCGCCTCCGACAAGCTCTTTCATCTGTTGCATTTTGTAAACAACAATCCATTAGTGATGTCTCTTGAGCACTCTCCAAAGCTCTTGCAAAAGCTGGGGAGCTGATATGTCTAGCATTAGCAGAGCTCTAGTATTTCAAATAAGATCTGTTTTAAAATGTTTGTATGTAACCTACTCTAACAAACCATTTTTAATTTATTTCCCAAAAACTTATCTGTATATTCTGTCACACTATCCGACAGAATCTTTCTCAGATTCTGGGTTTAGGATGTAAAATTTTGAATGTGACAAGTTGGTTTCATGCAAAAGCAAGATATTTAACCTTCCAGATTCTGAGTTCAGCAATTTCAGATAATCAACAGCTTCAGCTTCTGCATGTCTCTTTTCCAACATTCAGAGCCTTTTCCCTTTCTGGTAATTTCAGGTTGTTAAGTCTTCAGGTTGCTAAGCCTTCACAAAGACATTAAAAGGCACAGTAGGAAGACTTCTAAATACACTTGTATGATATACATGCTGAGTCTTCAGACTCCAGCTGCAGAATACTCTTTGCAGTCAGTGTCATTTTATATTGTTACAAATCAGTTTTGTCCAATAGGGGCACAGCATATTACACTGCTACCTGTTTTATTAATAAAATGTATTTTCTATATTCTCCTTCCATAACTTCAACAGTCATGGTTTTTAGACTGCAGGCATGCAACGGCACAATCAAAGAATTTTGCCATTACACGGGCAGTCTTAAAAGGAATGTACGGGAATTCTGAGTCAATTCCTGCACCGTGATTTATCCTGTAGGACCCCTACAACCTTTTGGTGGAAACCTATAGTGTAAATCATACAAGAAAAGTTCATTGATGATTATCTACTCTATTGCACCAGGACTGTGGCACTCAGGTACTTGCAATCTAAAAAGACAACCAGTGTGACGGCAGTAATTATGCTAAGTTTTTTTCTGTGATTTTCCTCACATTGCAGTCTAAAAACCATAAGTGAAGACCAAGTGACTTACACGCATTTCACATAATTATGACAAACCTTCTCTTTTAAATGAATAGGAACTTTATACATCATTTTGCTACCAGTTTTTAGACTTCAAATCACACTTTAACTTAACTAACCCCCTTCTAATTCTAAGTGCACATGTGTGTAATGTGTGTGTAAGTTCAGAAAAGTTCTTTGGTTCACAGTCCAATCTCACTTCTCATTCCTCCAATTTCACTGGTTGCAGGCAATTCTTATACTGTGCACAGAATTTAACATTTATAAAGTTCATCAGGCTTTGGTGTTTCAAAGGTAAATGGTTACCGCTCAGGAAGGTTCTTGCTGGTTTTCAGAGATAGATTTGTTTTTCCAGGACTTCCACAACTGATTCCTTTTTAATTAGCCACTCCAGTGTCTTGCTGACAAAACTTGCCCTTTCAGGGTTCTTCAGATGATAACCTTTTTCTTTCAGGTCACCACAGAGTTCCTTTTTGTTTCACTTATTCCAAGTGAAATATCATACAGCCAGTCTCTCTCTCTCTCTCTCTCTCTCTCTCTCTCTCTCTCTCTCTCTCTCTCTCTCTCTCTCTCTCTCTCTCTCTCTCTCTACCACATGAGCCTCCTAGAACAGTTCTAGACAGAAGCGGCTCTGTCATGCCCTTTCATCTGTTGCCTTTGGAAACAGTAATCTATTGGTGAAGTCTCTTAAGCACTCTTCAAACCTCTTGCAAAATCTGTGGAGCTGATATGTCTAGCATTGGGTAGAGCTCCAATATTTCAAATAATATCTGTTTTAAAGTGTTTTTATGTAACCTACTCTAACAAACCTTTCCAAATTTATCTCCAAAAACATATCTGTATACTCTGTCACAGATGCCCTTTCCATGCTTCATGGCATGTGTTTGCTAGATGGTCATTGACCCTACGGGAGGATTTGTCCACCCTTTGACAAATCTTGTTTTTCATCCTGCAGGCTGCCTAGCTACTCTCTGCACCAGGCAATCCTGGTGGGGGAATTGGTTCAGTCACTGACCACCTGACCATGTGACAGGTAGTACTGGGTTACATGGTACCAGTAGCACTCAGATGAGTGACCTGACTCTATCCTTGAGTAGACTGTACTTCTCCAAATGCTCATAGATCCTATCCTAAAGAATCCTCTCCAATAGCTTCCACACCACTGACATATACAATATGTTTCGCAGTGGTCCGTGAACCTAATTAATTCACATCAATCCATTTTATACTACTATCAATAAATACCAAGAAATTGTCATTCCCTTTTTGTAAAAGTTGATGATGTGAACTCACTGAAAAGTTATACAGGTGATGACCATGCCTTCAAATTTTTATTATATAGTATATAAAGGGAGAAGTTTTGGCAATTGATTCGTACAACTTCAGCAAACACTGTATTTGCTTATCAACAAATCAAGGTCTCAGTCCAAATGTGATCAGTTAACAAAGATCCTTTCAGTTCATTTCATATTGACTACACCTGCATGTGAAATATAGTATACATCCAAAGTCTTTAATGTCAAAATCATAGGTATTACCATTCTTGGAACCTCACACTAGCTGGCATGCCAATCCATTGCAACAATCATGAAATGATTTCAGCTCTTGGAGACATAAGGGACTGCAGAGACTAGAAGCTGGAACAAAGAAACATTGCTGGAAGAACTCAGCATTAAGCTTTGAGGGAAAAGGAAGTGTCAAAGTTTCAGGCCAACAATTCTTTTCCCCTCACAGATGCCACTTGACCTGATGAGTTCTTCCCGCTACTTTCTATTTTTAATTTGGTTATTACTGGTACTCAATACCCAATGTTAGTTCAGATTCCTTTCCAACAGTGAGCTTTTCTGAGCCTTATCTATGATTTCAGATGAAGTTACTGGAAAAACCTCACCAATCAGTTACTGTCTGTAAATTACACTTTTACTGCCATTAACAGGATTCTCGTGCAGCTGTGATGTCTGCTAAGAAATCCCTCTATGAAAATGCAATAAAGCGTCTTTGGTGCTGTCACAGTGAATATTGCTGTTTGGATCTTGCAAGTGTAGACTTAAGATTGTCACTAAGTCAGCCGGCCAGCCTAGTGAACATTTGGTGTCAAACTATTCGAAGTGCTTCATTCTCGCATAAATTGAGCATCTTCCTTCTTTTGCCCATCAACTCATCATTCCACCCACCATAATGTGATCCCTCATCTGTCAACTTCAATGAACAGGAAGAGCTCCACTATTGGATTTTGTATGCTCATTGCTCTGCATTCATTTCACATCATTTTTCATCAAATTACGCAACGCTGGGAGAACTGGCACAAGATGTGGAAACTTGTGTATAAAACTGCATCATCTCTTCAACCCACACAGAAACTCATTGTGTAAGTGTTACGTATCAGTCAGCAGCGATGGAAATTTGCCCGGATGGTGTTATGTTTAAAATAATATTTTTAATGATTAATCAACAATGATATAACACCTAATCTAATTTATTTACACTCATCTAAACTTATCTTCACTTATCTAACAACCCCCAACAATGCATGAATATACTGGTGTGTGTGAAATACAGCTCAAGGCCCAATTCCTGAAAAGCAGTTCCAAGTTTAGTTTCAGAAAATCCCAATGTTGACATGTAGGCTTGAAATTGATGCCATATGCAGGTGTTACAAGGATGAGACATGGAGACCTTAGGTGGATGTGGCACACAGGCTTTAGATGAAATTAGAAGTTCATGAAGTGGGTGAAAGAGACCTGGGCTGGGGCGGGGGGTGGGGGGGGTGGGCAATGGAGACAGAATGTTGATTAACTCACAAAACCCTTGTTGAGGTGCTTGCAATAGAATGTCCTCTTTGGAGGAATGCCAACCAAAACTCCACTCTTCTTTTGCGTAGGGGAACACAAAGCAAGTGATGCTCACAAAGCTTCCAGAACCCATTTTGTGGGTCAGCCGAACTCTCTGGTCACCATCCAAGCACAGTATTTCTTCTGCAAGTAGAACACTTTCTGTGGGTCAGTCAAATAAAAGTAACTTTCACTCTTTTTGGTGACAGAGTGGTTGTTTCATTCCTCAATAACTAACAGGAAGAAATCTGGCAGATTGTCTATAACCACGTAAGAGGCCAATCCAGCACAATATTTCTTCTTCAGAGAGCTGTTTACTCTCGTGCTGTTTCCTTAAATGGCCCTCAAGCCAAGCTGCGCACTGCCTCTTCAATATACTGGCTACATGGTCTCTGGCCCTGGGATTTCCAGGGGTTCTCTACACACTCAGCAAATGTGTATATTTAGGAACATGCTGTCTTCAAAGCCTACTGCCAGTTCACAGTCACTTTCCAAAACCTGCAGACTTTTGTTAAATCTGTTCTCTTAAAGTGGCAGTCCTACACAAAAGAAATTGAACTGAAAAATGGGAGCACGTCACGTACAATCTAAAAAGCTACCAGAGTTCAAATGAAAGGGCAATTTTTCACAGCTTTGAACAACACATTTTATTTTATGTGGCATTGGACTTATCATGGTACCATTTGCTGCTAACCCAATATTTGTTAGGAGCTTTGGTCTTTATGCATTTACAAGCTGAATGTTTTACATGAGACTTCAAGCCCCTCCGGTTTGCTACACTTAGTCTCATTGTTGCATAGCAGGTGTGTCACTTGATTCATCTGTCTAACAGGATGGCATTATATTCCCGAAAACTAGTAGAGTTCTGCTTCTCCCATTTCCACCTTCACCAGCCCTACCTTTTGGTAGTTGCGCTCTGTGGCGCTCCATGGGAAGTTCAGTGTCACGATACAGTGACAGATTGGGTCAAGAGCATTTGTCAGCAATTCTCAATGCAAAAACACAAGTCATATTGAGTGGATTGGATTCTGGACAGAAATAAAATATGTAATGGAATCCCTGGAAATCTGTGTCAAAAATAGAAAATGCCCAAAAACCCTCAGCATGTCAAATTGCATCTGTAGGAGGACAGAATAAATAGTTAAGGCTGATGTTGTTTATCAGAACCTTCTGATAAATGTGCATTGCCTTGATATATTAATTCTTTCTCTCTCTCCACAAACAATTCCCATTATCTGGCATCCACGGGGATCACAGATGCCGGAAGTGCTAATTTTCCACCTCACTGAGACTCACTCTTGCAATACCTGACTAATACACCTGCATTATGAACACACCATTTAAAAGTCAGTGCAAAATGTAAATTAAGTTGAAAAATGATCAGTGTTGTGTTAACTGCTACGCTAACCATGCCGACGTCATAATTTATACCTTCCCCCAAGTTTACAGATAAAGCCTCACTACTGTACCTAATACTAATAAAAATAAACATTCTTATCAGGCAGGGATAGGGAGACACTTTGGGAGAGTTGGCCCAGCAGCGAGAGGCATCATCCGGCACTGCTTCCTGGTGTCCCAGTCAGATACTCGGTGCAACCCGACTCACCTCTATGCAGGTGTCCCAGTCAAGTCCTTCGCACATTATACCGTCTTCCCCGCATTGGCAACTTGACTCACCTCAACACAAATGATGGCAGTGAAAAGAATACATGCACCTTGAGGGGCATTGCTAGCTCAGTGGTCAAACCTGCACGTGTCCAATGAAATCTCAGCACTCCCCTGTGGGGTCCATCTGCCCAGTCTTATTCATTCAATCTATCTATCTATCTATTTATTTATCTATCTATCTACCCATCCCTCTATTTATTCATTTATTTATCTATCTATCTATCTATCTATCTATCTATCTATTTATTTATTTATCTTTTTTTTGTTTATTCCATCCATTTTTTTTGCTGCTGTTTGATTGAATTCTGAATAATGGGATTTTGCTGTATTTCCACAATTCAGCCCAGTCTTGTCAAGCACTTTATTTATCTGTACCTGTTGGCACAACTAAGTCATATTTGCATATGTCTATTGGTTGAGCTATGAAGAGCATGGGGGAACAGAAGGTACCTGGATGATTATGTCCATAAGTCTTTGAAATTGGCAGGGCAACTTGAGCAAACCATATGGGATACTGGAAGATAAATAAAGCAACAAAATAGAGAGATAATGTTGGGCCTATGCAAAATACTGGTTAGGCTTTAACTAGAGTATTACGTCCAATTCTAACCAACTCATGTTGGGAGAAATGTGAAGGCCAGAGAGAAGGGGTGCATCAGATTTACCAGAATGGTTCCAAGAATGAGGGATTAGACTGGAGAATATGTTGTTGTTGCCTTCCTTCAAACAAAGAATTTAACAAAGGATTTAATTGGATTTGATAATGTTTTGAGGCAGAGCAAGTATTAAGAAGCTGCTGCATTAGCATATGGATCATGAAGCATCAATTGCAAGTGAATGGAATAGCGACAAGGAGAAATATTTTACTTCACAATGGTCACCGTAAGGGGTGTAGAAATGCAATTCCTAATAAGGGGAGTGGGTAAAAACTTGAAGGAAAATAATTGGTATATTATTTGAAAATTTATGGATAATGGGACAGATTAAATGGATTATTAGGGCAGCCATGATTCCTGGCTAAATGACCTCCTTTGGCACCATTCTCTTTACACCATTCTCTGCTCCTACGATACAAATTTAGCCATCGTCAAGTGATATTCACAAACATTGGGCAGGCACTGCTCAGCTGACTGGAAAGTTTGATCTTATCAGAGATCTATCGCCCAAATGACTTGCACAAATTATGAGTTAAATTGGTGTATTGATCCAACACCAACAATGAAACGAGCCTATTTATTTCAATAATACTTGTGACCGTTTTCATATCCTAAACTTATTTTATTCATATCCAGTCAAACTCAGCTGGTAAATTACCACTTAATTACACTACAGTATCAGCATAAAAATTGCTCTGTCATGAAATGTTCTCCAGTAATTTCCATCAAACGTCTAAAGGTTCCAATATAATTTCATAAAGTTGCATAGGTTGTAAAATCACATTAACTTTATAATGCATATTCTGGCAAAATTCTGGACACACATTATAGTGTCTTTCCCAGCATGAAGCATTTAATAACATTTGCAACAATGAGTCCATCATTGTTCAACAAGATCAAATCACCTAAATAAAATTTACATCTTCACTTCCATTCAAATGGATCTTCACATCACTAATTCTGTAAATCAACTGGAGAGAACTATCGAGCGTGTAATTCTGTAGTTTTTATTACAACAGCGGCAGGAAGAAAACCTATCTTACTTTTTTTCAATGTTTTCCTCCGCCTGAAATCAACATCTCATTCTGTATGCATCCCCCTCACTAAGACGATGAACTGCTCACCTGTTCCAGTGCCCTCACAACATGTTCTCTACTCACATCTTTCACTTCCCCATAAATTTAGATTTGTGAATATGCTTATTTTACCATTCTAATCAGACATAGGTTATATGAATGATTCCCTCCTTGCAAGGACACAAGGTAAAAAACACAAGAACATTTTAAACTCAGTATGGAAATCAGCCCTTTATTCACATTGTGCTGAGGATCAAGGCCTGTGTCATGATTATATCCACATATTTACTGTGACCAACAACAGTATAGACTTATGATGAAAGATTAAATCGTCTAGGATTGTATTCGCTCGAGTTCAGAAGATTGAGAGGAGATCTTATAGAAACGTATAGGATTATGAAGGGTATGAATAGGAGAGACGTAGGAAGGTTTTTTGAGCTGGCCGGGGAAACTAAAACGAGAGGACACAGTCTCAAGATTCGGGGGAGTAGATTTAGGACAGAGATGAGGAAAAATTGTTTTTCCCAGAGAGTAGTGAATGTTTGGAA
Organism: Narcine bancroftii; assembly: GCF_036971445.1. Taxonomy (NCBI): domain Eukaryota; kingdom Metazoa; phylum Chordata; class Chondrichthyes; order Torpediniformes; family Narcinidae; genus Narcine; species Narcine bancroftii. The sequence goes on along the minus strand of NC_091473.1, from coordinate 125,279,221 downwards.
TTCTCTAACCAGGGAAGTGGTTGAGGCTGCCTCATTAAACATATTTAAAATTTGGTTAGATACATTTTTACATGATAGAGGAATTAGGGGATATGGAGAGAAAGCAGGTAGGTCATAAATTAGATCAGCCATAGCGGAGCAGGCTCGATGGGCCATTTTTGGCCTACTCCTGTTCCTATTTCCTATGTTCCTAACTGTATCTTGCTAATCCTCTTCATTAATCATCAGTGATGCTTTGATTCCCTTAAAACTGTGAGGACATAGAACATTACAACACAGAACTGCTCTTTTGACTTACCTTTATGAACCTAGTTCACAACAATCTAATCCTTCCCCATACATCCTCTATTTTTCTTGCATCCATATGCCTAGCTAAGAGCCTTTAAATGCCTCTAGTGCACCAGTCCCCACCATCTCCCCTGGCAATGCATCAGAGGTACCCAACACTCTGACATTCCCCCTGAACTTTCTTCCACTCACCTCATCCTGGGAAAATGGGCAGGTGTCCACCCTATCAGAGGCTCATATCATCATTCTGGTCATAAATAGAGCAGTAGAGCTTATCACATCCATACTGACTATTGTTTAATCTTTGACACTATTCACACACCAATCCCATTTAAATGTTGCCACATATTCTCACTTCTCCCATCCCCCTACTACCAAATTCTCCAACATACATTCACTCTGGGGACCACTTGCAGTAGCCAATTAGCCTGCTCATAAACAAATCTTTGGAAAATGGGTGGAAGCAGGACCAGCCAGAGGAACCCTTGAATTCATGGTAAGAACTACACAGCCATATTAGATCTGGGTTGCTGGAGATGTGAGACTCTGCAATTCCCATGTCACCCTCCCTGTTTTCCAAGGGAAGAACAATACTTCCTGTTTATTCTTATGTTGAGTTCAAGGGGCAAGTCAATTTACTTGCTCCCATAGCCATGAGTTGTTGAACCTAGGGGATGCGTTGCCATACATTCGACATCATATATTAGTTTTGGCCTAATTAGCTCTTTTAGATAGGTAAAAATGTCTGTTTCAAATAAAAGTATAGGAGCTGTCCATGGTCTCCTGACCAATATTTATTCCTTACTCAGTAATGTTATGACAGATCATCCACTCATTAGCGCTTTGATGCCATAGGAGCATGCTATGCCTAATTTGGATGGCATATTTGCTATATTACAACCATAACTACGGACTAAATACATTTCACTAACTGCAAAATGCTGGAAGTCCTTTTGGATGTAAAAGATACCACATAAATACAAGCTTTCACAGGACTGAGGGTTAGAAGATTGATGGCAGGGTGATGGAGGCCCTTCTGTGATGCCTGTTCATGGAAATAGGGCCCCTTTCCAAAATATTAGACCCAAACACACCAATATTTCTCACAATGGAGGTTCCAATAGCTCAGTCATTAGAGCAGTGGTCTTGTAAACCAGGTGTCATGAGTTTGTTCCTTGCTGGGGCTTCATTTCTGTGAGGGGTGCTGGACAAAGTGGTGACTCTCTGTCTTCCTTACAATAGACAAAATTATTCATGCTTGTTATGTTCTAAATGCAGTGTTATGTGACAATAATGGAACCTTTACCTTTAGTGGTGGAGTGGGCAATAGTAAAAAGAATGAAGGAATGACAAAATTTATCATGAATAAGAATGACCTTGAAGCTGCTTTTATAGCTTGATAGTGAGTTGTGTTACAACAGAGAGTTCCAGAAAATAGCTAATAATCCTAATTATGATTGAGCTGGAAAACAGAATCAGTGAGGACATGATTAGGGACCAAAGCGTACTAGTCTGCCTGTTAAGAAGAGAAAGATTGCGGAGTTCAGGCAAGGCCAGGGATGAACTAAAGTAGATGGAAGCATATACTAAACATATTTTATCATATATAGTATACACAGAAAATGCATATGATGTAGAAAACTTAGCATCCAATTTGCATAGAGTACAATCTCACAAACAGCAATGAGATGAGCAAGGGATGTCCAAATATTTTTAATTTAGCTAATTGGTTACAATGAGCAAATGGATGTGAGAAGGGAAGGTGGGGGGGCGCGGGTGCATAGCAGAACAATATATCAATGGTAACTGCAAAGATTTAGCTATGTCAGTGTCTGGTGTTCTGTAGAGCTAAAGCAGTGGTACTCGTCATTTTTCTTTCCAATCACATACCACTTTAAGTAATCCCTATGCCATAAGTGTGTCCTGGGTAAACTTGTACCTCTCACTTTGTTCGTTTTAGATTGGTCACAGTGTTTGAGCTACCGAAAGAAAATAGACACACACGCCGAGAGCACTTCAGTTTATACAAATCTTTATTACAAATTCTTAAGCCGATATCAAACTACAATATACAAGCCCTTCCCAATTATACCTTCTCCACCTCCCCCGTCCGGGACATTGGCTGGACTCTAGAAGTTCTTCTTCTTGCTGAGAGATGATGCCACCTCTCTGAGAGCAGCGGGACCATGGCTTATATTACCCAAAAACTACTTACTCAAGCACCTATTCCCAGCCCAGAAAGAAAGATAAGCGAGCAAGCTAGCATGCCTAGGCTTCTATCGAATAACATAATTTTCAGCTTATCACTTTGAATACAATGGTTTATTTTGCATCAAGGTTAGGCCTCTGACAGTCTGTGACCAAAACAAACAGGAAGATTAAATGTTCTTGGTACACAGATGTCCTTTTGTCAGATAATTGCATCTCTGGCCCCTCGGTGGAATTTAGCTCATGTCTGCTGATTCTAAAAAACAAGCAGGTTCTCAGCCTTGTAGAAGCAAAGGCTGCAAAAGTCAAAAACATGGTTTAAATCTTCTGTGATTAGTAAGGGATGCCTTAAGGTGGTATGTTAGTGGAAAGGGAAGGTTAAGAATCACTGCTCTAAACCCAATATTTTGCTTGAGAAAAATTGTCATTGGCCCATTTCCTTTGGAGTTATGAAACCATGCACATAACGAGTCAATTAGGTACGATTAAAACAGTGGTTTTCAGTCTTTTTCTTTCAACTCACATACCACCTTAAGTAATCCCTTACTAATCACAGAGTACCTATAGCATAGGGAATACTTAAAGTGGTACGTGAGTGGAAAGTAAAAGGTTGGGAACCACTGTTGTAGACCAAGCAGTATCTGGGCCCTCAACTTTACACCTGTTGTAAATTCCACATCTTGTGCAACCTCTTCAATTTGAATGAAGTTACTGACTTCACTAAAACTATGATTAGCTTTTTAAATCTTTTATTTCACTTAATATGAACATTTTATTTAATTTACATAAATTAATATAATTTTTAATGAATGCACTATTTTAATGTGCTCATCATTTTTAATTGTTCAAAAGTTTTTCAAAGACAGTGGCTCTATTATCAGAGGAAATAAGAAATGTTGGGGAAGACCTTTGATAAGACAGACTTTGAGAAGAAGGTGGTCAGAGCATTGGTTCCACCGCTTGTGGACCAGTTGCCACTCACAGACTCCAGTTACTCAAAGAATGGCTGAAATAACAAGATTGGAAGTACAAAGGGTAATGACAATCACAGGATGAACATGAAGACAGAGGTGATTAGAAGGTTCAGATCCTTCTAAGGGAGAGTGAGGAGTTAATCGACTCAACTTTCAGGGCGATCAATACTCCAGAACTCATGTCAGATAAGTGGGACACCGTCAGGGGGGGGAAAGAAAAAAGCGAGAAAAACGGAGAGCACACCAGTGACTATCCCACTCAGCAACAGTTATGTTGTGTTGGATTCCGTTGAGGAAGATGACCGGACAGAAGATGGCCACGGACACCAGGTCAATGGCAATGAGCATGGCAGAGTGGTGCAAAAGAAAGGGAAAAGGAGAAATGCAGTAGTTATTGGGGATTCCATTGTCAGGGGTACAGACAGGAGGTTCTGTGAGCCAGTTAAGTATACCCGCATGGTGTGCTGCCTCCCTGGTGCAAGGGTACGAGATATCACAAATCAGGTCCAAAATATTCTGAGAGGAGAGGGAGAGCAGCCTGATGTCTTGGTACATGTGGGTACAAATGTCATTGACAAGAAAAGGGAGGAGATGGGACAAAAGCTGAAAGACAGGAATGCTAGGGTGGTGATCTCGGGATTACTACCTGTTCCAAATGTAAGTGATGAAAAGAATGTAAGGATAAGGAAAATGAACGTGTGGCTGAGGTGCTGGTGTACAAGGCAAGGATTTGACTTCTTGGATCATTGGGATCTCTTTTGGGGAAGGCATGATCTTTACAAGAGGGACGGGTTGCACCTAAATCCAAAAGGTGTCAACATTTTGGTAAGTATGTTTGGTTCAGCAGTGGGGCAAGGTTTAAACTAATTTGGCAGGGGTATTGGAACCAGAGTGATAAGGAAAATGGTAGGGAAGATAAAGTAATGGCCAGGAAAAGTAAAATAGGAAAAGTAATGTTGGGAGGAGAAAGTAAAAAATCAGATGGTGCAGTGAGTTTTTGGGTCAATGATAGTGTTAAGAAAATTACAAAGAAAAATAGTGGGCAGATAAATCAAAAGAAAAGATTACAGAAGTCACTAGATATTAAAAGGACAAAGAGCATAAGGGCACTTTATCTGAATGCCCGCAGTATTAGAAATAAGGTTAGTGAACTTGAGGCGCAAATCGGTACCCATGTCTATGATTTGGTAGCCATCACGGAAACATGGCTGCAAGGTGACCCTAAATGGGAATTAAACTTTCAAGGGTATCAGGTGGTGCAAAAAAGAGTTGCACTCTTAATCAAAGATGAGCTCCAGGCAGTAGTGAGGAATGATATAAGATCTAAAGAGCATAATGTTGAGTCCATTTGGGTAGAGATAAAGAATAACAAAGGGAAAAAATTATTGGTGGGTTTTATCTATCACCCACCAAATAACCATAGTTTAGTGGCACATGAAATAAATAGAGAGATAAGTGAGGCATGTAATAATGATACGGCAGTCGTCATGGGGGACTTTAACTTCCACATAGATTTGGAAAATCAAGTTGGTCATGGGAGTCCGGAAGAGGACTTCATAGAATGCATCCGTGATAGCTTTCTTGAGCAGCATATTAAGGAACCGACAAGAGAAAATGCTCTCCTGGATCTAGTGTTGTGCAATGAGATAGGTAGAGTAAATGATGTAATAGTCAGAGACCATCTGGGAAATAGCGCTCATAGTATGATTGAATTTCTCATTCAGATGGAAGGGGAAATAGTTAGATCTAAAACTAATATATTATGCTTAAACAGGGGTGACTACCATAGGATGAGGGAGGAATTGGGCAGAGTGGACTGGGAGCACAGGCTAATTGATGAAACAGTTGAAGAACAGTGGAAGATTTTCAAATAAATATTTTGTAATGCTCAACAAAAATATATTCCGGTCAGGAAAAAGGGCAGCAAGAGAGGGAAAAATCAACCGTGGTTAACAAAGGAAATAAAGGAGAGTATAAAATTGAAGGCTCAGGTGTACAAAGCTAAGAGCAGTGGGAAACTGGAAGATTGGGAAAACTTTAAGAGACAACAAGGGGTTACAAAGCGGGTAATAAGAAATGGGAAAAAGGATTATGAAAGTAAATTGGCACAAAATATAAAAACAGAAAGCAAAAATTTTATAAATATATAAAATGGAAGAGGGTGGCCAGAGTTAACATAGGACCCTTGGAGGATGAGAAAGGAAAACTGGTAACAAAAAGTGAGGAAATGGTCAAGGCATTGAACAAATATTTTGTGTCAGTCTTCATGGTGGAAGACACGTCCAGCATGCCCAAGTGCAGAGTTAAGGATGCGAATGTTGGGGAGGTCCTTGATAAAATAGTTGTTACAAAGGAATTAGTGATGAAGAAACTAATGGGACTAAAGCCAGACAAATCACCTGGTCTTGATGATGTGCATCCAAGGGTTATGAAGGAAATGGCAGAAGTTATAGTTGATGCATTGGTGGTCATATACCAAAATTCCTTAGATTCTGGGCAGGTCCCGGCAGATTGGAAGACAGCAAATGTCACGCCACTTTTTAAGAAGGGATGTAGACAGAAGACTGGAAATTATCGGCCAATTAGCTTGATGTCTGTAGTTGGAAAAATGCTTGAAGCCATCATAAAAGATGAAATAGTGAAACTTTTGGAATGTAAGCTTTCAATCAGGCAGACACAGCATGGTTTTAGAAAGGGAAGATCTTGTTTGACAAACTTGTTAGGATTCTTTGAGGATATAATGGGTGCGGTGGATAGAGGGGAACAGGTTGATGTTGTATATTTGGATTTCCAGAAAGCGTTTGATAAGGTGCCGCACAAGAGACTTATCAGTAAGTTACAGCAAAGTGGAGTCTGGGGAAATATATTGGACTGGATTGAAAATTGGTTGTCTGACAGGAGGCAGAGAGTCGGGATAAGTGGGAGTTTTTCAGGTTGGCAGAGAGTGGTAAGTGGGGTGCCGCAGGGGTCGGTGTTAGGCCCACAACTGTTCATCATTTACATTGATGACTTAGAGGAGGGAACAAAATATGATGTAGCCAAGTTTGCAGATGACACCAAATTGAGTGGAAGAGCAAATTGTAATGAGGATGTGGAGAGTCTGCAGAGGGATATAGTTAAGCTGGATGAGTGGGCAAAGGTCTGGCAGATGGAGTACAATGTTAGTAAGTGTGAGGTTATCCACTTTGGCAAGAAAAATAAAAGAGCTGAATATTATTTAAAGGGTGAAAAACTACAGCATGCTGTTGTGCAGAGAGACTTGGGAGTGCTTGTGCATGAATCGCAAAAGGTTAGGTTGCAGGTGCAGCAGGTTATTAAGAAGGCAAATGGAATGTTGGCCTTCATCACTAGAGGAATTGAATTCAGGAGTAGGGAGGTAATGTTGCAACTGTACAAGGTACTGGTGAGACCGCACCTGGAGTACTGTGTTTTGTTCTGGTCTCCATATTTGAGGAAGGATATACTGGCTTTGGAGAGGGTCCAGAGGAGGTTTACTAGGTAGATCCCTGGGATGAAGGGGTTGACTTATGATGAAAGATTAAATCGTCTAGGATTGTATTCGCTCGAGTTCAGAAGAATGAGAGGAGATCTTACAGAAACATATAGGATTATGAAGGGTATGGATAGGATAGATGTAAGAAGGTTTTTTGAGCTGGCTGGCGAAACTAAAACCAGAGGACACAGTCTCAAGATTCAGAGGAGTAGATTTAGGACAGAGATGAGGAAAAATAGTTTTTCCCAGAGAGTAGTGAATGTTTGGAATTCTCTAACCAGGGAAGTGGTTGAGGCTGCTTCATTAAACATATTTAAAATTTGGTTAGATAAATTTTTACATGATAGAGGAATTAGGGGATATGGGGAGAAGGCAGGTAGGTCATAAATTAGATCAGCCATGATCATATTAAATGGCGGAGCAGGCTCGATGGGCCATTTTTGGCCTACTCCTGTTCCTATTTCCTATGTTCTTATGTTCCTATCCCATATAATCCAGTGCAATGTGGTAATAGATAAACAATGTATGTGCCCCTTCAATTGAAAGAAGTCACCAAATGGCAATCTAGCAATGGGTGTGTGCATTCCTTTGATATTAGAACAGTACTGAGGATCCTGTACACCAGTTGAATAACAGGGTAGGCATTTCCTTCAGTCCAAATTAGTGTAATCATCTATGAACATGTAACATTGTCTTCAATGTTTACTATATGTTACAATTGATACATTATTTCTTTACATTTTTACTATTTTAACACTGTTCGCAATTCCATGTTTCCATCAACTTTTCACTCTTTATGTAACAATTTGTGTTACATTCCTTGGGACAACTGAGATCCATGATGTAAAAGACCAAAATGGAAAACATTGTACATATCACCTTTGCCATCTCCTATCACTTCTCAGCTTTCTTTTCTATCACCTTTTGGCTTGTGCTCCCCCCTGACCCTTCCCTTAACATTGATTTCAGATGCCTCTCTGCTTTTGCTCATACTTTAATGAAGGGCTCACGTCCAAAATGTTGGTTATTTATCATTATGTTTGCTACTTAAGGAACACCGTGAGACTTGCAGAGTTTCTCCAGCAGTTTTGTCTCAATCTTTGCCAAAATTACTTTTTCCTGACCACTGTGAGTAGAACAACCCCATGGCTTGTATGTGGTGGGCAACCTCTGGCCAGCCTAAGGCGAAGTAGTGCCACTCCCACCCAAACCCCATTGAAGCCATGTTGTGATAGTACAGACCTATCACCAATGTATATAGTTATAGTATCTAGAGTGTAATGACTGTGCTTACAGCGATTGGCTGAGAGCTTAGCCACGCCTACTGTCTGGGCCTTAAAGGGTTGTGTCCCTAGCCAGGTCAGATCATTCTGGACTTGTCGGCCACCTGTGAAGAGCTCCTGTCTTTTGCTAATAAAAGCCTTGCTTTGGATCAACAAGTCTTTGGTTCTTTCGACGAGTTCTACACACGTGTAACCACCCTTCTGAAGTCCCTGGCCTCAGAGGCTCTGATATTATTCCTCTGCTTGAAATAAGCTACAATCATCCAGTAAGCTCAAAAATGTGATATTGAGCTCTACTAATTGGGGAACATGGATATTTGTCTGATTCCCATACATGTGCCCAAAATTTCCTTGCCAAAAAAAGGAGATAAGCCAAGGATTGACAAAGTCCTATCAAGGCAACAGAAGAATATGGAAGAAAACCTGTGAAAGATCTACTTTAATATTGACTGGAAGAAGCCAATATCACTTCTGTTACCTGCAGAGACCCCTAAATTCATAGAGCAGCCTTTTCATTCTGTGTTTCATGCAGCTTAAAATGACACCATTAGAAGCAAGCAGCAGGCTCTGCTCTGCACGAGGCGTGCATGAAGATGTAACTTCAATCATTCCAATGTTGTGTGATCTAATTGTAATTGAGAGAGACGAACGGCATTGGCAGCTGCACTTATTTCATCCATTACTAAGACATTAAGAAAGGAGTGCGCATAACACATTGGAATTTAATTCAGCTCAGTGGTAGGCAAATTCAAGGTAGCTTACTGCTTTTTTTCCATTCTCTTTATAGTGTGAGAACTCAGTTAAATAGTTATGGAAGTTCTATGAAAAACTGCTTAAATCATAGAAAGTGAGCTAAATAAAAATAAACCAATATACAAGGATATACAATTTTATATTTTTTTTTATTTCAGGAAACAGGAAAGCTAATATTAAATATCTTAATGCAATTTGTGAAAAGTATGTAAAGATTGAGAACTTCAATTGTGTGGTTTGCTGAACAACCTGTCAGGTTTCCCTGTATAACAGTGTGTTGAAACTTCCATTGTCAGTGACAATGCAGAATTTCCTATTGATTTGTTAAAAGCTTCCACCATTTTCAGTGTTCAGCAATGAGGCACATCTCTGCAAGCAGCTCTCAAAGAGCTATAATGCAATATAACCAACATCCTTTTAGCTGCAGGGCATCATTGGTACTGAAAGATTCAATGCTACAATTGGGATGGGGGTTAGAGGGGATTCTGAGGGGTCAGAGGGTACCGGGCAGACTTATGAAGAACAGTAAAAAAAAATGCAGAAATGCTGGAGGAACTCATGATGCTCATAGGAGGTAAAGAGATATTTGTGACGTTTCAGGCCTGAGCCCTTCTTCAAGGTATTAGCAAAGAACTGGAGGGCATCAGAATAAAGAAGGAAGACATGCATGGGAATGAGTCCGGACCAGCAAAAAAGATGTTAATTGGATATGACAAGAGGAGAGGTGAGAAATGATTTTGGCTCTGTGAAAGGAGACAAAGGGAAAAGGGAGAGGGAGAGAGAGAGAGAAAGAGTGTGAGAGAGACAGACAGACAGACAAGACAAAGAGACACTCAGAGAGAGAGACAGGAAAAGAGAGCTGGGGGAAAGACGACAGGGAGAAGAAGAGATAGTGACGGGGGGGGGAGGTGTTGGAAAAAAGCTTGCTTTTTTGAGCAAAGGAATTGCAGATAACCTTCCAGCGGCTGCCAGGTGCTTGTAGCAGTTGGCTGCCAGGGATGATTATGGAAGGATGTGAATTAAAAGGAAGCCTGCAATTTGCTGTGCCCACCATTCCAGTTCATGTGAGCTGATGGGAGAAAGTGGATGGAGTTTCTATATAGCATTTGCTGGATCTCTGTAATGTAAGATTAAGCAGTAAATAACATAAGCCTGAGGAGTAAGTATAAAGCGCAAAGCTGTCAAGACACACATATGAGGCTATATTTGAATTTGTGGAAAATTTAGACTCAGAGAAGATAACCATGCAGGTTGACTCTTTAAATATGCAATTTCAGGGTTAGTAAAAGCAGGTGATTCTGTGAATAAATGACATGTCCTTTCGACTAATGAAGTCCCAATATCCCAAATGCAGCGGAATTTTTCATTTCTGTTGATGATGATGAGAGTTTAATTGCATTATATACAAGTACAATTTACAGATGCACTATTTTTTTTGCTTTCTGTTAAATACTGAACCAACCAGTAAGTGTAAATTCAATTAACACAACATGCAATGAGAGAAAAAAAAATATGAAAGAATAAACGAATATTGATATGTTTCGTAGACCAAAACATTGTTCTGTTTCAGTCGTGCAGACAGATCTTTTGTGGTCTTGAGTAGGGCAAGATGAGGAGGTTCAAGATGCTGATAGCTGTTGGAAAAAAATCCTGTCTTGCACCTGGAGGCACCAGACTTCAGGTTTCTCGAGGACAGTTTTACATTGAAAAACAACTCATTTGGGAGAAAAAAAAATCCTATTAAAATAAATGGGATTGATCACCAGTGAGGAAGAAACACTAAAATGTGCTCAGAATTGATCTAAATTTAAATTTAAATTTAGTCATACAGCATGGTAACAGGCCCATTTGGCCCATGAGCCCAAGCCGCCCAATTACGAAATAGACACAGGAAGAGCATACATACTCCTTACAGACAGCACAGGATTCGACCCCAGCCCCGATCACTTGAAAACTGATGCAACCTGATTCTGGGCAGCATTGCATTAACCATTGCGCTAACCATGCTGCCCAAACTTGGGTTGTGCCAGTTTTCAAGGACCCAGCACAATTCCTTTTACAGTAATGGATACAAAATTCCAGCTCAAAGTGAATAATGGACTTAGTTAAGAAATAGGTTATTGACCAGAACACTAAGAAATTAACCTGCACTCTTTAAATAATGTCATTCATATCTGTTCAATCGAGTCACTGGGTTATTTGCTTAATATCTCATTTGAAATACATGGAAATGTATCCATGCCACAAACCCACATGAGATTTACATTGTGTGGCAGGTACATTCATGTTTTATATGAGGGTTCACAGCTGTCGCTTCTCAACAAAGTCTAAGTCAAAGAGTGCAATAGAACATGAATGCTTAATACACTCCTACCCCTTTTCTTCTCTTGCTGCAGTTAAGGTGGGGAGGGATAAAATATGGTGGGAGGATACTACATTGCCATTCAGCGGACAAAGTATTGAGCAAGTAGCATTGGGAGGGAATTACAGTGGGCTGAAATGGTCGTCTCTCAGAAGATTGAGATACGGCAACTGAAAGCTATCCACTTGCAAGCCACTCTGCTGAATGGTAGAGCTTCTGAGAAGAATCACCTCACCGGGAAGAAGGTCTATACGTGTGGCATTAATGAGCAGTTTGGAATCTTGAGTGAACAAAGAGGTCAAGTTTATTGTCGTCTGATTGTACAAGTACAACCCAATGAAACAGCGTTCTCCAGTCCTCAGTGCAAAAACATGCAGACGCACAACCAGGCATAACACACATACAGACAAATCATACATATCCAGGACAAGTATTACAGCTAGAAAAATAAATAAACACATATTGATTTGTACAAATGAGACTCGGATGGTTAGTGTGAGCAGTTTCTTTGGTTGTTCAGCATTCTCACTGCCCGTGGGAAGAAGCTATTCCTTGGCCCGGTGGTACTGGCTCTAATACTCCTGATGGCAGCTGCTAAAAGATGTTGTATGCAGGGTGGAAGGGCTCCTCAATGATTTTGTGTGCCCTTTTCAGACAACAATCCCAGTAGACCACATCGATGGGGAGAGGGAGAATCTAGTGATTCTCTCTGCCATTCCTATGGTCCTGTGGAATGATCTCCAATACATTTCTCTGCAGCAACTGTACGACACTGTGATGCAGCCAACCAGGATGCCCTTGATAGAGCTCCTATAGGAGGTTGACATATTGGTGGCCGGTAGTCTTGCCTGCTTCAGTCTTCTCAGGAAGTGCAGTTGCTTCTGTGCCTTCCTGACAAGCGAGGAGATGTTGAATGTCCACAATAGGTCACTAGTTAAGTGAATTCCAAGAAATGTTGCGCTCTCCAATCTCTCTTCTACAGAGTCGTTGATGTGTAGTGGAGGGTGGTCGTTCCTGCTCTCCACTCTCTCTTCTACAGAGTTGTTGATGTGTAGTGGAGGGTGGTTGTTCCAGCTCTCCACTCTCTCTTCTACAGAGTCATTGATGTGTAGTGGAGGGTGGTTGTTCCTGCTCTCCATTGTTGATGTGTAGTGGAGGGTGGTCGTTCCTGCTCTCCACTCTCTCTTCTACAGAGTCGTTGATGTGTAGTGGAGGGTGGTTGTTCCTGCTCTCCGCTCTCTCTTCTACAGAGTTGTTGATGAGTAGTGGAGGGTGGTCGTTCCTGCTCTCCACTCTCTCTTCTACAGAGTTGTTGATGTGTAGTGGACGGTGGTTGTTCCTGCTCTCCACTCTCTCTTCTACAGAGTTGTTGATGTGTAGTGGAGGGTGGTCGTTCCTGCTCTCCACGCTCTCTTCTACAGAGTCGTTGATGTGTAATGGAGGGTGGTTGTTCCTGCTCTCCACTCTCTCTTCTACAGAGTTGTTGATGTGTAGTGGAGGGTATTTGTTCCTGCTCTCCACTCTCTCTTCTACAGAGTTGTTGATGTGTAGTGGAGGGTGGTCGTTCCTGCTCTCCACGCTCTCTTCTACAGAGTTGTTGATGTGTAGTGGAGGGTGGTTGTTCCTGCTCTCCACTCTCTCTTCTACAGAGTCGTTGATGTATAGTAGAGGGTGGTTGTTCCTGATGCTCCTGAAGTCCACAATCATCTCCTTCGTCTTGTCCACGTTGAGACTCAGGTTGTTTCACGAGATTTTCCACTTCTTCTCTGTAGTGCACCTCATTGATGTTGCTGATGAGGCCAACTACTGTGTGGCATCACCAAACCTGATGACACACTTGGAGCTAGATCTGATGACACACTTGGAGCTCGATCAGTAGCGTGAACAAGAGTGGGCTGAGAACACAGCCCTTAGATGTGCCATTGCTCCATGTAACATTGCTCAATATTCTGCTACCGACCTGGTGTAATGGAAAATTCTAACCTGTTTTTTTTTAATTTGCTGCTCTTGGTTTTGCAAGGCTGAGAAACTGCTTGTGTTTTAGAATCAGCAGACATAAGCTAAATTCCACCGAGGGGCCAGAGATGCTGTTATCTGAAGAAAGGACATCTGTGTACCAAGAACATTTAATCTTCCTGCTTGTTTTGATCACAGACTGTCAGAGGCCTAGCCTTGATGCATAATAAACCATTGTATTCAAAGTGATAAGCTGAAAATTATGTTACTAGTTAGAAACCTAGTATGCTAGCTTGCTTGCTTATCTTTCTTGCTGTGCTGGGAATAGGTGCTTGGGTAAGCAGTTTTTGTGTAATATAAGGCAAGGTCCCGCTGCTGAAAGGAGAGACTCTCCGAGAGGTGGCAACATCTCTCAGCAAGAAGAAGAAGAACTTCTGGACTCCAGCCAACGTCCTGGTCAGGAGAGGTGGAGAAGCTGCTACTGGCGCCCTGACAACCTACTACAAGTGTGCAGTCGTTGCCTCGCTTCGGCAGTTGGGACCAGTCCAAGCGTTGATAAGTATAGTTGGGAAGCTCAAACACTGTGACCAATCTACAACGAACAAAATGAGAGGTACAAGTTTACCCAAGACACCTGGACAGACTCTGGTTAGGAAGTCCAGGATCCAATTACAGAGAGGGGTGTTGAATCCCAGCGAGGAGAGCTTCTCCACCAGCCTCTGGGGAATGATCATATTAAACACCAAGGTAAAGTCAATGAACAGCAGCCAGGTGTATGAGGCATCGTTCTCCAGGTTGGCTAGGACAGAATGAAGCAACAAGGCTAAAGCATTGTCACTGGAAAGGTCTCTTCTTTAGGCAAATTAAAATGGATCCAACATCTCTGGGAGGTGTGCTTTGATGTGTTCCATCACCAGATGCTCGAATAATTTCATAATGGTGGAAGTCAGTGCCACAGGGTGGTGGTCATTGAGGCCTATTAGTATTGCCCTCTTGGAATGATTGTGGCTATCTGGAACCCTATGGGAATGATGAACTGCTGCAGTGAGGGGGTTGAAGATGACCATGAAGACCTCTGTCAATTGATCTGTGAAGTCCTTCAGTGTCCGACCAGATATATTGTCTGTTCCTGCTACCTTGTGTGAGTTCGCCTTGGATAAAGGTCTCCGCACCTTTAGTGAAATTTCGACAAGCTATTTCTCTTAAGTCTGCAGAGAAATAGAACTGAGGCTCTATGACAGAAAAATTGCTGTCACCTTACAAGTAGAAGGTTCCATTAAAGGCCTCGGGGCAGCATTGGTGCAGGAAGGAAAACCGATATCCTTTGCCTCAAAAGCCTTGACAACAGCAGTGGCCTGATATGCTAATATTGAAAGGGAGCTATTGGCAGTCATATATGAATGCGAAAAATTCCACAATTCCTCTATGGGAGACAGTTTGTGATAGAGAGTGATCATCGCCCGCTGGAACATATCCAGATAAAGAACCTCAGCAAGGCACCAGCCAGACTACAGAGGCTACTCCTCTGATTCCAGGCTAGGGAAAGAAATGGTGCTCGCTGATGCCTTGTCACGTCTTTCCCCAAATGAAAAATACAAAATGAAAGACATGAAGATCAAGATCAGTATGACCAATAACAAACTAAACCTGATTAAATGAGAAACCACAAAGGACACAGTGCTGCAGCTGCTCTCGCAACAGGTGATACAGGGATGGCGAGAAGGGTGCAGCCAGTATCGGTCTACCAGGGACAACATATCCCTGGAGAATGGTGTACTGCTGGCAGGGATTCTGCTGATACTAACAGAGTGAAGTGCCAGTTGATGAAGTAGACAAAGACGATGTGGTCAAACAATAATCATGGCTTTTATTAGCAGAAACTCATGGTACAATAATGAAAGACAATGGGTGCATATACAGTTATATCCAAGGGGAGTGTCCTTAACAGTAGAGATAATGCACAGCCAATGTTAGTACAGCAAGGCTCGCCAGAGGGGAGGCAGGCAGCTTAGCAGGCATTCACCACAGTGCAAAAAGAAATTCTCCAGAAATTACACCAAGGCCACATGGGAATGGAGAAATGCAAACTTAGTGCAAAGTCAGCAATTTACTAGACAGGCATGTATAAGAACATCAAAAAAATAGTGTACAGAAATACACAATAAAAGGAAGAGATGATACCTGCTGAAATACCTGCCAGGCCATGGCACACTGTGGGAGCAGACCTATTCATAGAATAGGTCCTGCTACTACTCCAAATTCCCGTTCATCAGCAAATTGAAGGACTTGAGAGCACCAACCATCTCTGCTGCAGTACGAGAGCTCTTCACCGTATAGGGAATACTTGAACAAGAGATATGTGACAATGGGATCCAATTCACATCGCGTGAATTCAGAGAAATAGCTACAGAATATGGATTCACCATCACTACTTCATCACCACATTACCCTAAGGGCCATAAATTCATTGAGAGGCATGTACAGACAATTAAATGCACTGTCACAAAGTGTTGAGAGACAAAGGAAGATCCCTACCTCACTCTTCTGTCATGGTGAGCAACACCCGTGAGGGCCGACATGAAATCCCCGGCAGAGCTTCTGAATGGCAGAAAGTAAAAGACAACCCTGCCAACCAAAATCCACCTACGAGACGACCAAGAGGAAATATGAAGTTGACTAACATACAAGAGGGATGTCATTAACATTACAACAAACATACACAAACATTACCAGAACTCTTCACAGGGCAGCATGTGCATGTCCAAGAGCCGGTGATAAAAACCTGGAGCACAGAAAACATTGTTAGAAAGCTGAGACACCAAGGACATGAATCTTTGAGACAGAATCTGGCAGGCAGCTGAGACGAAACAGGACCCACGTTCGCCCAACACCAGATCTGGCACAAAATGTACCAGAAGCATCAGGAGCTTCTGTAATTCCATCAACTTGTGAGGGAACGTGAGGTAAAACCCCAACCAACAACAGCGCAATGACTGCACAGCAAGTAGCAGGAGAACCACAGATCCAAACAGTTGCTACAAGGTCCATGAGGCGGAGAAGCAACATCCTACCTCCAGGTCTTTGGACAATGATCCCGGTAGATCACATTGATGAAGGTGAGGGGCACTCGGGTGATCTTCTCTGCCGCCCTTCTCTTTCTATGGATTGGCCTCCAATCTATTTCTTTCAGCAACCATCCCACACTGTAATGTAATTAGCCAAGATGCTCTTGATGGAGCTTGGCATAATGGTGGCTGGTAGCCTTGCCCACTTCATTCTTCTCAGGAAGTGCAGTCGCTGTTTCTCCTTCCTGACAAGTGAGGAAATGTTGTGTCTCCACAATAGGTCACTGGCTAAGTGAACTCCAAGGAATATGGTGCTCTCCACTACAGAATTGTTGATGGGCGGTCATTCCTGGTACTCCTGAAGTCCACGATCATCTCCTTTGTCTTGTCCACTTTGAGACTCAGGTTGTTACTCATGCACCATATCATGAGATTTTCTACCTCTTCTCTGTAGGGTGACACATCATTGTTGCTGATGAGGCCGACAACTGTTATGTCAGTCAACGATTCAGGCTGGGCTCAGATTCAGATATATTGTCAGAGTACAACATCACATACAACTCTGAGATTTGTTTCTCTGTACAGTATCAGGACTAAAGTGGGAAGGGATGTTATATAAAGAGGGAAAAGTGGGGGATGGCTATGAAGGGATCAAGAAATCTTGGGTAGGAGAGATGGATATAAGCGGAGAAAGAAAATACAGGAGGGGGAACTGAGCTGGGGAGAAAAGTGAGAAAGGGGTCAGGTAAAGGAGATTTGGAATCAGGGGGATAGAGGACGGGGTTACCTAAAATTGTAAAAAATCACCTTTCAGTGGTTTACAGTGGCCTGTTTAATGCACCAGTGTGGGGCTGAGAAAACTTGAGAAACTAGGATCTTGACCAAATGATGAGCAACTGGAGGAACCATGGGTAGACATGATCAGACAACAATTTGGGTTATGGCTCTTCATTGAGGCTAACATGTCTGAAGTAACAGGGCTGATAAAACTTAAGAATGGACTGCATCTTAAAAATGGACTTTTTTTGCAATCGATATACACCAATATGCAAAATGGGAAGAATTTCAAATGTGTACATTGATTGCGCAGCCAACTATAAATGAGGTGCAATGGTGCAAATGTGCATTGATAAAGTTGGTTGTGTGGGTACATCTCGCTTGCACAGACTGTTACAAAGATTTCAATATCACAAATCTACCTCAAAGTATCAACTAACCATGCAGGCAGCTCTGAAGATGGTGTCTCTCCCAAATGCTAATAGATACTGTCAGTAAGCAGAAAGTGGAACAAATGCTTCATTTCCCAGTACAGCCATTCCTCACTTTGACAAGCACATACACACAATGAATTAAAGAAGTCTGCATAACTCCTGATAGAGAGACCTCCTATAAGATGTGAAAGTCACTTATACAGTCTGTGCACGTGTGAAGAGGTGATTTGTATCTAAGCAATGTTAAAATTCAGCCCCAGGCTAGCAGTGCGTCATGCATTTAATTAATTTATTTCAACCTCATTTGCTTTATTTCATATTCAAATGGAGGACCCTAATATGTTCTGACAAGCTGAATCTTAATCACACACTATCTACAGTCTATACAATCTACAATCTGCTGTTCAGATCACACTGATAAAGGATCAGAATTTTAAACAGGGGGGCCTGAAGATGTTATCAGAGGAATTGCCCTATTATTACTGAACCTCCTGATCAGAAAACAGCAGGAGGGTGAGATTATCAGTGAGGAAATTGCATCCGTCTGTGAAAAGTTCTGTCCTTTCTTTCACATTGTCTCCAGCAAAGAGTTTCCTTCTTTCCAATAGTTATCAGACTCTTGAGGTCTCTCCCAAGGAACCTAATCAGGGATTGTCTGCATTATTGCAAGGCAATTGTTTTGCACTCGGATCACTGTGAATATTTATGATCTATCTTGTATATTTATTGATTCTTAATTTAATTAAATTATTTTACTTAAATAGTTTTTCTTTATAAGTACAACTGCAGCAAGTAAGAAATTTGGGCATTCGTACAAGGAACAAAGCATATGACAATGAACTCATTTTTATCGACAAGACTTAGCCAGAGAAATAAACTCAGTTATGAATGAAGCAAATTCAAGATACAGTATTCAAGGTACCATTTATTATCGTGTAATAGTTGTCACGGGCCCAGACAGGACCCCAAAACCCAACAGCAACTGAAATTCACCAAGACAAATGGTTACTTAAACAAAAGTTGCTTTTGATTTTCTTTAAACATGAAAACAGGATCACACTTTAACTTATTATAAAAATTTAACCGAACTAAACCCCCTTCTAATTCAAAGCACACGTGTGTGTAATATGCATATGTTCAGGAAAGTTCTTTGATTCACAGTTCAGTCTCACCTTTCCCTCCTCCAAGTTCAGGCCTTAGACTGTGCACAGAATGCAACATTGATGAATTTTCACTAGGTTCTAGTGAAAAAGTAAATGGTTACTGCTCAAGACACTTCAGTGTCTTACCAAAGAAACTTGCCCCATCGTGGGTTTTCCAAATTATAACCTCTTCTTCCAGGTAATCACAGAGTTCCTCTTGTTTCCTTTATTTTAGGAGAAACACTCTAGCCAGCCATGTCCTCTTGTAAGGACTACAAGGGTTTTCAACAGGCTGAAGTCAGAACTCACAACCCATCTTCAAAATAGGGTTCTCAACAACTTGCCAGCTTGTCCTGTTCCAGTCCCAGCTGCTGTTGCTGAACTGAGCTCTCTCTCTCTCTCTCTCTATCTCTCTCTCTCTCTCTCTCTCTCTCTCTCTCTCTCTCTCGCTCTTTCTCTCTCTCTCTCCCCTTGTAAAAATCAGCACTTTGAGCTTTTTAAAATTCCTTCCAAAAAAACAGTCCCATTGTCTTTTTCAAAGCCACTGGTGCCTGTATGACTGGCTTCAACCAAGCTCTCTTGCATTTTAAATGAGATGTGAAGTGTTCCTGTTTGTGGTGACCTACACTAACCACACCCTGCAATCTATCTCTTTTAAAAACATATTTATATATAATATAAAAATACAATATAATCCATAACCTAGTACATACAAATATATGTACATGATATACTTTAACCTCTGTCAACCATCAGGCAAACAAAGAGGCACCATGAGCATTGCCCACCACGCTTAAAAATAAGAGAAAAAGAAGCAAAAGGGAGTCCCATCAGAGTCCTTGAGTGTCCATGGATTCGTCTCCAGCGGTCCAACACTCCTGCAGCCTCTGCAGCTGCACATAATCCTGTTCAAACCATTGAACTGAGCTCCAGGTCCAAACCTTCAATATGACCAGGAAGCCTTCAGCTCCTTTCGGGAGCTCTTCTTGCCTTCAGCAATCTCCTGAATCCCAGATCTGATTCCTGGTTCCCATGAGCCAGTCTCCAGCAGCCCACAGCCTGTCTGAGTCCTTTGACCGCAAGTCGCCAACCGTCCACAGCCTCTGGGGATCCTTCAGCTGCTGAGCCCTTTGCTGGTCTGCTGTCGAGGTCACTTTCCATGTAGGGTTGTCTCCCATGCTTCCCCTGATCAGCAGGAGGTGTTCTCCCATTTCTGCTGCTCTGCATCTGTCCTTTGTTACCCCAGAGTCTGCAATCCTTCAAGGTACATTGACCAGCGCAGGTCATGCCATATTGGGCACAGACCTGCATGGTTGCAGGATTTAACAAAAACACAATCAGGCCCTTTGCAGGCCTGTGAAGAACCGCTGGCATCAGGACCAGGCAGTAAGGCGCTGGGGAGAAGTATTGTGTTTCCATTCCCTGCTCTCCTGGGTCCACACCAGCAGTAGTGCTGCCGTTAGAGCAGCTTCAGCTGTGCCATCATTTTCTTTTATTGGTGAAATGACTGCAGAAATTGAAAAAAGAATGAAATGCACCCGCATCTTTAGGAGAATAATGGAATAAAAGAGGGAGATGGATTTGAAACAGCTGATAAAATAAGTGTGCCAAGTACAAAATGAAATTGCGTAATTGGCGCAATGTTCAGTGTAAGAGCTAGCCCCCAGAGGCAAGTCCGGCAAACTGTGGAAGTCTTGTGAGCAAAGTTAATATGTGAAGACCAGTCAAGTTTACACAGGGCTTTCAGTTTGCATTACACCAGTTCAAAAGATGACTAAATCCAGCCAAATCATATACTTCCAAAAAACATTCTAATGAGTAAATAGCTTATATATATATATCTATATATATATAGATATATATATATATCTATATATATATAGATATATATAGATATATATATCTATATATATAATTTCATCAGATGCAAGGATCGACAATGAGATAGACAACAGACTCGCCAAGGCAAATAGCGCCTTTGGAAGACTACACAAAAGAGTCTGGAAAAACAACCAACTGAAAAACCTCACAAAGATAAGCGTATACAGAGCCGTTGTCATACCCACACTCCTGTTCGGCTCCGAATCATGGGTCCTCTACCGGCATCACCTACGGCTCCTAGAACGCTTCCACCAGCGTTGTCTCCGCTCCATCCTCAACATCCATTGGAGCGCTTTCATCCCTAACGTCGAAGTACTCGAGATGGCAGAGGTCGACAGCATCGAGTCCACGCTGCTGAAGATCAAGCTGCGCTGGGTGGGTCACGTCTCCAGAATGGAGGACCATCGCCTTCCCAAGATCGTATTATATGGCGAGCTCTCCACTGGCCACCGTGACAGAGGTGCACCAAAGAAAAGGTACAAGGACTGCCTAAAGAAATCTCTTGGTGCCTGCCACATTGACCACCGGCAGTGGGCTGATAACACCTCAAACCGTGCATCTTGGTGCCTCACAGTTTGGCGGGCAGCAACCTCCTTTGAAGAAGACCGCAGAGCCCACCTCACTGACAAAAGGCAAAGGAGGAAAAACCCAACACCCAGCCCCAACCAACCAATTTTCCCCTGCAGCCGCTGCAACCGTGTCTGCCACAAACGAGCCTGCAGCTGACGTGGACTTTTACCCCCTCCATAAATCTTCGTCCGCGAAGCCAAGCCAAAGAAGAAAGAAAGATGTATATATATATATAGTTATATATATTTATATATATATATATATATATATATAAATAGAATCACTTGCACAAGCAATAACATATCTTTTTATGATTTAGTTAATATAAATTCAGACATACACACAGAAAGAGGCACTTCTGGCCCATGAGCCCAAGCTGTATGGCTGATGAACTTAATGCCCACCTGATTTATCATCCCATGACTGATAATCCCACAACACATACCAATGGAAACCATACCTGACACCACATAAGAGTGAACACAATTCCAAAAATAATTCATCAGCTGTGAAACGTATTTAAATCTGTGAGATCAATGTACTTCCTTTCAATTATTTTTTTTTGACAAAATTGCCTCAAAACATTTCTGGTGCTGAAGATTGAAACTTGTTCTTCTTGCAAGCCTACATCCCATCCACTCACTGCTCCCACACACACCAGATGTTCTAATGGTTTCCTTATCCACACTTGCTTTTGGACTTTGTGAGTTGAGCCATCAGCACGTTTGTTGTGAGGAGATGCCAGCTCTCCAGGAGTGACCCACCAGCCACTGAAGCCCAATCTCTTGGACACAGCTAAACGCAGCCCATTGTAACAGAGCTTAGTGCATCAGTAAATGCTCTGGCTACGTCATGTGCAGCTTGGCCTTCTCCACTGCCAGAATGAGGTGTGATTTAAATTAAAGGAATAACACCTCAAATTCTGTCAGGACACACTAGTGGTATGGAAACTGAATTTTCCAATGTTGAGTCCCCTTTCTCTTCTTCTGAGCAACAAAATTTCTTCCCCTTTAACACCCTCTTGTCCCATTTTTTTTGTATTCCCTCACATCCCCACCCAGGCATACCACCATTTCCATGTTAATTTTTTTTAATGACACAGCACAGTAGAAGCCCTTCCCACCCATGAAACCATGCTTCCCAATTACACCCAATTAACCTATGAACCTGGACCATGGGAGGAAATGTGAGCACATGGAGAAAGCCCATGCAGATCAAGAGGAGAATGTGAAAACTCCTTAAAAATAGCAGTGGTTTCGAAACTGGGTTGCAGGCACTGTTATAGCATCAACCTAACTGTTCCCCCATTGGTCTTGTCCTCTAATCAGATTTCACCCAAAGGATTCCACACCCTCTCCCTTCGCACTTTTCAGTCTAGTCTAATTTGTCCGTCACCTCGCCCCAAAAGCTTCCATTTCACCATTATCACCTTCTCTGAAGAGATTCCTGCTCCGGAGACTTTGTCTGCATTAGCCACCTCCTCTCATCGGACATTCTCCAGGTTAAAGGGAGGTCCAGTTATGCCTGGCTTTTTGTTGGTTACGTGGAACAATCAATGTTACAAGCCTACACAGGCAAGGCCCCTCAACACTTCATCCACTACATCAAGACAACTCTGGTGCTGCCTCATCTACCCATGATGAGCTTGTTGAATTCATCCACTTTGCTGCCAACTTCCACCCCAACCTCAAATTCACTTGGTCCATCTCGAGCAACACTCTCCCTTTTCTTCATCTTTCTCTCTCTATCTCAGGAGACAAACTCCCAACAGATATCTTCTATAAACCCAAATATTCCCTCAGCTACCTCAACTTCCCACCCTGTCCCTGTAAGGATTCAATTCCATTCTCTCAATTCCTCCATCTCCATTGCATCTGCACCCAGGATGAGGGCTTGCATGGCAGATCATCAGAAATGTCCTCCTTCTTCAAACAGCATGGCTTTCCCTCCACCACTATCATCTCAGCACTCACCCACATTATCTGCACATCTCCCCTGGTCCCCTCCGCCCCCCCATGCGCAACAAGGACAGGATTCCTACCACCTCACCAGAGTCTGCATCCAAAACATTCTCTTCCGCTATTTACACACCCACTACATGATCCCACCACTAGAGACATATTGCCCTCTCTCCCCTCTCCACCTTTCGCAGGGACCGCTCCCTCCATTACTCTCTCATCCACTCCTCCCTCCCCATCAATCATCCCCTTGGGACCTATCCCTGAGAATGCAGAGGATGCTCCACTTGCGTCCACAGCTCCTCCCTCAGCACCATTTGGGGCCGCAAACAGTCCTTCTCAGTGAAGCAAAATTTCACTTGTGAATCTACAGGGGTCACCTGCTGCATCCAATGCTTCCACTGTAGTCTTTCCTACATCGAAGAGAATGGACGCAGACTAGGAGATCATTTTGTGAGCACCTCGGCGCAGTCCGCTGCAATAATGTGGATTTTGTAGTGGCCACCCATTTCAATTCTCCATCCCATTCCCTTGACGACATGTCTTTCCATGGTCTCATGTACTGCCAGATGGAGAACACCCATAAATTTGAGGAACAATACCTCATTTTTTGACAGGGCACCCTCCAACTGAACGGCATGTGGAGAGGCAGGAAAAAGGGGTTGAAAGGAAAAATACATCAGCCATGATTCGAATGGTGGAGCAGACTTGATTGTCTATTTTGGTTAATTCTGCTCTTACATTGGTAAGGTCTGTCCTTCATGTTTCACTTCTGCTTGGTTCACTCATCCCATATAGATCCATCCCTCCCATTCTGTTCCATTTACACTTGATAAAGGGTTTCAACTCAAAACATCAACTAATCTTTTTATACCTCCAATGGTGCTTAACCGTTGAGTTCCTTCAGCACATTGCATTTTGCTTCTATCTCTTTGTCTGACATCTGCCTATCAACTGCCTGAACCTTCCCATCTGTCTGTCATCCTTCTCTCTCCCTGGTTCATCAGTCCCTCACTGGCCCCTGTCCAGCCCTGTCTTCATTCTAGTGACTTCTATCCTCTGTACTCTCAGTCTCAAGATTTAGGAGCAGAAGTAAGCCCATCAGGTCTGATCCGCCATTGAGCTGATCCTTCATCCTAATCACTCTCACTCCCCGACATTCTCCATTTAACCCTTGCTGCCATGACTAATTATATACCTGTCAATATCTGCCTGAAATATACCCAACACCTCACTTCCACAGGTGCCTGTGACAACAAGTTCCATAGACTCATGACCCTCTGACTTGATAAACCTTTCCGTGTCTCTGTTTTAAAATGATGCCCTTCTATCCAGAAGTTATGCCCTCTTGTCCAAGAATCCCCTACCAGGGGAAACATCCTTGCCAGATCTACTCCACCCAGGCCTTTCAGCATTTGAAATGCCTCTATGAGGTCCCCCCCTCATCCTTCTGTGCTCCACGTGTACAGTCCAATAGCCGACCATCATGCCTCATACGCTAAACCTATCATTCTGGCATCATTCAAGTAAATCTCTGAACCCTCTCCAACAGCAGCATGTCTTTTCTCAATTATTCTTTTTTCTCCCACTAATGCTGTTTGACCCATTGAGTTCAAGCAGTTTTTTTTTAGCTCCAGATTACAATTTCTGCAGTCTTTCTGTGCAGAGTTTGCTCATTTTTCCCAATGACCGTGCAGTTTCCTCCAGCTGACCCAGATGCCTCCTGTTACATCTCAAACTAGCAACAACATTGGATGCAATACAAAAGGGTTAAAGTTTAACTCTATTTATTAATGACTATTAATAGTATAATGTCTTAACACAATTAACCCCACTCTAAGTATCTATAGCAAATATACAGATATATATATTTATAAATAATGTATGTATGTGGAAAACCCAGAACATTGCAGTCTGTGCCCAATATTCAAAGAGGAAAAATCCCCCCAAAAAACCCATGTCAGTCAGTCAAGTAGGTCTGTTCGAAAACACAGTCCTCATATTTCAAAACCAAAGTTCAATGTCCAAGTTCAGTTCTTATAACTGATAACAAAGATGTTGTATTGAGCATTGGACAGAGAAATTCCTGATGTACCATTGCATTAAACTTATCAGGCATGTGCATTTCACACAGCTCTCCATTTTCCCTCTGCCGCTCCGACCGCTGCTGTAATATCGCTCCACCTGCCGCTCTTTGCTTCACAGCTGGATTCTCCCTTTGTTCTCAAATGCTCCAAGCAATTGGCGAGTCAGCACTCAGCTGTACCACAAGTTGCACAGATTTCTTAGCAGAAATCCATCCTTTATAATAATAGTCCTGCTACAAGCCCAGAGGACCCCAAAACCCAGCAGAAATAGATATTCTCCAAGACAAATAGTTACTTAAACAAAGATTGCTTTTAATTATCTTTAAACATGAAAACAGGATCGAACTTTAACTTTTCACTATTAATTTACCTAATCAAACTTAACTCCTTTCTAATTCTAAGCACATGTGTATGTAATGTATATGTAAGTCCAG
Source organism: Narcine bancroftii (assembly GCF_036971445.1). NCBI lineage: Eukaryota > Metazoa > Chordata > Chondrichthyes > Torpediniformes > Narcinidae > Narcine > Narcine bancroftii. The sequence goes on along the minus strand of NC_091473.1, from coordinate 125,253,556 downwards.
AAATGTTCTTTGATTCACAGACTAATCTCACTTCGTATTCCTCCAAGTTCACTGGTTGCAGGCAATTCTTATACTATGCACAGAATTTAACATGTATGAAGTTCACCAGGCTTCAGTGCTTGAAGGGTAAATGGTTTACAGGAAGTTTCTTGTCAGTTTTCAGAGTGTTCGCTGGACACCCACAACTGATTCCTTGTAACCAGTCATTTCAGTATCTTGCAGAAGAAACTTGCCCCATCAGGGTTTTCCAGATGATTGCCTCTTTCTTTCATGTCACCATAGAGTTCCTTTTTGTTTCTCTTATTTCAAGTGAAATATCAGGGAGCCAGTCCTCTCCTTTTGTATGAACCACAAGGGCTTTGACCAGCCTGAACTAAGCACTCACAACCCATCTTCCAAATGGGGTTTTTCCACAAGCTTGCCAGCTTTTCCTGTTCCAGTCCCAGCTGCTGCTGTGAACTGTAAAACTGCAGGAACTGAATTTTCTCTCTCTCACACAGTGAAAAAGCCTGTTTTACTCTTTCTGCTTGCAAAACCACATGACTCTCTTAGAAAAGCAAGTTCCACTCCAGACAGCCTGTGGCTCTGACATGTTCTTTTATCTGTTGCCTTTTTGTAATCAACAATCCTTTAGTGAAGTCTCTTGGGCACTCTGCAAAGCTTTTCCAAAGGTTCTTGGCCCCCGACATTTCTAGCATTATAAATAAATCTTATTTTAAATAAGATTTGTATTTTGCATGTGAAATGTTTGTATGTGACCTATACTAAAAAAAACCTGCCTCAATTTATTTCCCATAAACATATCTATAATCTGTCACAATCCACAATCCAAAGGGTCAGTCCATGGTCCATAACCCCTCCCATGCCCCAGTGAGATGCTGATTGATTAGTTGCCTCCTCTAAATTACCTTCATGGGAGTTGAGAGTAAGGGGATTGACAGGCAAGTGTTGGAGAACACAGAAATAAATAGAGGAATGGGGTTGAAAGGAATGCATTTAAACAACCGGGATAGACTTCTTATATGAAAATATGATAAATGATTTGAGTTCTAATTTATTGGTGTTCCAAAGGAAATGTGGATGATTGGCAGGATGTATTGACTAATGGAGAGAGCATGAGGGCTACCCACCATGAATAGACCCAACTGGAGTTGGGAACCTTTGATGTGTTTGCTGTGACAGCTGTGCTAATGCCAGGGAGTTGATGTGCATACTTGAAGCAGAAACTGATTTATGACAGGGAAGAAATGAAATCTGTGCAAATTAGATTTTTTACGAGAGCATGGATCTCTTTAGTCTTTGCCTAAAGAACTGAATAAAGAACTTCATTCTCTCTGCTGTTGCAAATGTTAGTTTGTCATTCTTCAGTTAGTTATGGAACATGGACAGTAGTGAAGTGACAACAGTTGCCACATTAATAGTTCCCTGAAGACATTCCATTAATCAAACATTGATTTAGATCATGCATCAAGATTCTGTTTACTGAAAACAAAATTACAAGTATTCTCCTCTAAACTTCAAAAGTATGTTTAATCCCATCATTATGACGGCTTGTTAGCATCTAGCACGGCCAAAATTTTTAAGTAATCAAGGCATTCTGTATAATATTAGAAGAGATCACATAAATGCAATCCTTCGAAATTAATAATCGTGCTGTCCTATCTCGACTGATCTCAGTATAAATCTTGACCTTCACTACTGTTCAACATTTTATAAAAAGGTTATTGATGATAATTTTTGAAAATCACCAAGGGTGGATCAGTTCACTAATTTTAACTTAAAAAAAATGCAAGGTTTTCATTTATCAAGCTGAAAACATATTGATTATAAAAGATAGGACACGTGAGGAAAATAAAATATGTGGGGACATTACATGAGATCTTCATATTGACAATTATTAATACAGTAAAAATCCCGGTATCCAGTGATTATGGATGCCAGATATGCAAATTTTCCGGTTGTTTGAGACTCACTCCTATAAAGCCTAATTTATAAATCTGCATTATGAACAACAGTGCAAATTGCCAAATAATTTGACAGAAATAGTATTGCAGTCCTTAATTATGTAAAGGTCACTTTATAACATATTGAAGATAACTGGATTAAAAGTTAGTTGAGACACATTCTCCTGAACTGTGTTAAATGAATTAAGTTGAAAGAGACTCAAGATATCCATATAACAATTACAGTATGGCAACAGGCCATCTCGGCCCCTCTAGTCCGCACCAATTTAAGAGAACTCTACTAGTTCCACCGACCTGCTCCCTGTCCATAACCCTCCAATCCCCTCCCATCCATGCACGCATCCAACCTTTTATTAAATGACAAAATTGACCCTGCTGCAACCACCTCTTCTGGAAGGTAATTCCACTCAGCCACCACTCTCTGAGTGAAGAAGTTTCCCCTCATGTTACTTCTAAACTTTACCCCCCAATCCTTAATTTATGACCCCTCGTTCCAAGTAATTCCCATAATTTACAAAATTTAAATTTAATTCAACCCCGGTCACTAGTGCTATAACTGTCTTGCACTAACCACTGCACAATCCGTGTCGCCGTTATAATTGCCCCTCCCCTCTAAGTTTACAGATAAAGCCTTCCTAATATACTTCATAGTATATTAATAATGATAAAGATTCTTTCTAACCAGGGATATGGAGTCTCTTTGGGAGAATCACCCCAGCGCCAAGCAGCATCCTTCATCCTGGGTGACGCCATTTTATCCAAAAACAGCTGTTGTGGGCAGGACATGACTCGGGCACTCCACTGGCTTAATGTTTGCTCCCATCTTCACCAAGGGTTTGTGTGTTGCTTCGGAGGACAATTACTTTTACAATTTAAAATTTTTATTTATTTCTTCAATTTTTTTTTTTGCCAGTTGCTTGGGGTTAATGGTTGCTTGAATTCTGGATAATGGGGATTTTACTGCAGTCTAATAATATCCACCAATTACTTGCTGTACTTGGTTTCATTGAGATGCCCACATATTCATTCAGTCCTAATCCAGGGTCCCGATCTGAAGCATTGACTATCTGCCTGCTACCACCATTAAGTATTTTCCCAGCAGGGTAATATTTGGTACATTTTCATTGCATTGATTACAATGATGATTTTTTTTTAATATGGAGTGGGGCAAACGGAGAAATATTTTTACTCTTGCAGGCAGTTTGAAAAGGCACATTGAGAGTGGCATGTTTTTCCTTGGATCCTGTTCCTCACTGGAAAACAATGCAGAGAACAGATTCACAAACAACAGCCAAGATTCTTTATTGCTGTGAAGCTGCATTAAATAAAAAAAAGGACTGAAAAAATATTTTACACAGGGAGTAACTAATATTGGGAAGAACTAAAGAGGCATTTGCTCAGTCCTGCAAAGGTAGCTGAGCACATGATATATATACAAGTTCACACCCATAGGAAGAAGGGCAAAAGTGAATCCAGGTAATTATCGTATCGGCAGCCAAAAGGCTTTCTCCTCAGCAAAGAGAAGGAAGAGAGCAATCTTGTCAGCAAGTGGCATTTTCAAGAGCATCTTGCTCTGAGATAATAACAAACATATGAAGATATTTGGAAATAAAACATGTTTCAAGTTCCCAGAGAAGGGAAAGTAGTGGAGTGAACCAAAGAGATGTCCGTGATCTGTGGTGGAAGGCAGATTACTGCCTAAACACAGAACAAAGGGGGGAAAACAGAAATCATTAAGGGTGAGTAAGATCCAAGGGGAGAATGGAAATCCTGTCAAAGAGAAGAATGGGACTTTTCAAGAAGAGAAGTGGGAGTGGATTGAAAAGGAATAAAAACAAATCTGATGCAATTGCTCAGCTTGGTGAGTGGCATTTATGAAGAGAAAGACAGAATGCATGTTAAATCAGAAATAAGAACAGTTGAAAATAATGATAATTGTAGAGAAGAGGAGAGGAGTCGAGAAAGACAATACCGGACAAGACAGGAGAAGCAGATTTTGGTCTACACTTGATCAAAAACTAATGCTTCGTCTGGATTTTTCTTGGATTACTCAGCTCCATACCTAACCACAAAACAACTCGCAATCAGGGCAAAAGAGCTAAATTCTATAGGTGACTGTCCTTGACATCAAGCTAAGTTAAAAGTGGCGTCAGAGTCTCCTGGTAATGTTGAAGTCAATGGGAAGCAAGGAAGAAACATTTTACTGGATGGAACAAAGGAAGTTGATTGCATTATTGGAGATCAATCATCTCAGTCTCAGAACCTCACTTCAGAAGTACAGGTGATTGGACAATGCTCAATTCTATTCACAACTCTTCAGCAAATGACTGCCCTGGACAGGAATGAGCTAAAAAAATAGCTGAGTGTGCAATGGCCATCTTCAACAAGTGAAATTAATAATCTACCTATTGCCATGCTTTTGACATATCTGACAATTCTATTGTTGATTTTTTTCACCATCAACTTCATGAAGGCCAGTGTCAACCAGATACTCATCTGCCCCAGTCATACAAATTCAGTAGCTAAAAATGCAGGTCTGAGATGGAAAATCGATGACAAGAAACTTTCCTTTTGACTCTTCAAATCCTTTTGATCACCTAAAGGATAGAAGTCATGAGTGTGCTGGAATATTTCCAAATTGTCTGGATTAATGATCACAGTAAGATAGCAGCAATTCTGTCAGCTCTGCTTAGCTAAGGTTGAAACTGTGGCGGATCGCGCCACTTAGTTCTTGAATTGTCGTTTGGAGGTTCAGGTTCTCACAAGAGCGGGAGCCCGAGGCGTGATGGGGTCAAAACAGTGGACTGGTAGCACAAGGCTGGGCAATTTCTTTTCCTCTCCCTGAGTCGGCAGGTCAGCTTGCCTTTCCGACGGCGGATAATGACATATGAACTGAACTGTCAAATTATTAAACTTAATGTTTGTACAGAATTGTTGAACAATTCAACTTAGAGTTTGTACAACTCACAAATGACTACAAAACTACTATTTATAGCTTCTCCATAAATAAGGTATTGTGCGTTACCAATAAACAACAAATTCCTTCAAATATAATTGAGTTCACACATTGTGCTTCTATCAACCAAAACAAGTTAGTAACATTATTAACAACAATTTCTAAGCGTAAATGAATTCTTCAAACAATTATGGAACTTAAAAATCTTATTCCCAATTTCTAACAAACTGTTCATTCTTCAAATTAAACCTCTCTTAATTAGTTCCATATGTGCAAAGTCTAATTGACATTGAGATAAATTAAGTAGAAAACAGATTTACTGTTTATTGAACCGCTTTACTAATTGCCATCAGCTTCTCACTCAACTGTACACATTTTCATGGTTAGTTTAAGGGTATGTTTCATTATAAGAGATAATCTTGGCATACATATGATGTTACAACACAAATTATTTGCTCCCTAGCAGTGTACCATTTGTCAGAGTCTCCATAATTCTATTATGTAGATAGTCATGTAATAAAATGTTGTTTGAGACACCAAACTCAGACATTCTTCAAATATCTTCAAGGGACTTTTAGCATATAAATGAACCATTGGAGCAGGTATTTTGGACCTCATCTTAACTACCTCACTGTGACTAGCTTCCCAACACTTCTATTGTTGGAGCAAAAAACAATCTGATGAAGGAACTCAGTGGGTCAAGACTTGCTCTGCAGTTCCTCCAGCTCTCCCGCTCTTTGACCATGTTCTGGCCAAGAGTCACTACTTCAGCCTCATGTCTTTCTTCATTGTGTATCTCTATTTTACTACTCAACAGCAAAACCTTTTCAAGGCATGCCAATTGGAAAAGTTTTCTTTGTCTCTTCGATGAGTCTTCCGTGAATCCCTCTCTCACTGCTCCTCCCGATGGTTTCGACTGCTCTCTGCCTCTTTGACCATGTTCTGACCAAGACTTGCAAACAGCCATGTGTCCTTCTTCGACGTTCTGGATTCCAGAATCTGCAGCCTCTTCTGTGACTCCCTATTATTACACGTGTTATGTCCTGGAGTTCAGAGAAATGGTTTGAAGTCACAGCCTTCTGACCGAGAGGATGCCTTTTCCCTTTGTGACAGAGTATATAGATTATATAGATATATTTTTGAGAGATAAATTGGGAAAGGTTTGTTAGAGTAGGTCATATACAAACACTTTAAAACAGATCTTATTTGAAATACGGGAGCTCTGCTAATGCTAGACATATCGGGGCCTCAAATCTTTTGCAAGAGCTTTGAAGGCTGTTCAACAAAACTTCATTAATGGATTGTTGTGTACAAAAGGCAACAGATGAAATATCTTGTTGGAGCCACATATTGTCTGAAAGAGAACTTGTTATTCTAAGAGGGTCAAGTGGTTTTGAAGGCAGAGAGAGTCAAACAGGCTTTCTCTCAGAGAGAAAGAGAGAGAGAGAGAGAGAGAGAGAGAGAGAGAGAGAGAGAGAGAGAGAGAGAGAGAGAGAGAGAGAGAGAGAGAGAGTGTGTTACAGCAAGCTGAAGTAGCTGGAACTGGAACAGGACAAGATGGCAAGCGTGTGAAAAGCCCCATTTGGAAGACGGCCTGGTCAAAGTCCTTGTCGTTCATGCAAGAGGAGAGGACTGGCTGTATAATATTTCACTTGGAATAAGTGAAACAAAAAGGAACTCTGTGATGACCTGAAAGAAAGACGTTAGCATCTAGAGAACCCTGAAGGGGCAAGTTTTGTCAGCAAGATACTGGAGTGGTTGATGGAAGTACATCAGTTGTGGAAGTTCTGGAACAACAAATTTCTCTCTGAAAACCGACAAGAACCTTCCTGAATGGTAACCATTTACCTTTCAAGCACCAAAGCCTGGTGAACTTTATAAATGTTAAATTCTGTGCACAGTATAAGAATTGCCTGCAACCAGTGAACTTGGAGGAATGAAAAGTGAGATTGGACTGTGAACCAAAGAACTTTTCTGAACTTACACACATATTACATACACATGCACTTAAAATTAGAATGGGGTTAATTAGGTTAACTAAGTTAATAGTGATAAGTTAAAGTTTGATTCTATTTTCATGTTTAAAGATAATTAAAAGTAACTTTTGATTAAGTAACCATTTGTCTTGATGAATATCTATTGCTGCTAGTTTTGGGGACCTCTGAGCTCGTAAAACCTTTTTCTCCATCCCCCACATTCTTTCCCTTGGTGAGAAGTATTCATTTAAGACCTCTTTCATATCCCTAACTCTCTGGATCCTGTCTATTCCCTCATTACCCTCTTGTTTCAAAAGCACACAAAAAAAGGTTTGGCAAAGCCATTTCATGTCCACTTTTTGGCCTTCTAACTTCTTCTTCTCCCTAATATCCTCAATAGATTTTAAAGGATATGTTTGACACAGCTACCTACACCCAACAAAACACTTCCTTTTTCTAGATCAAACCAATTTTTTTTGTAAAACAAAATTTGCAAACTATACATCTGTTAGGTTGGCAAGGTTACCATACCTCCAATATCAGAAGCCACACAGAACTGTTAATCATCCCTCAGTCACTGCCCAGCCTCTCCAGCCTGCCAATCAGGTGCATGCCCACCCACCAGCCAGAGCATGCCCCATACATCACAGCCCCTGTTCAGCAGGGCAGGATATTTAAACCTGAGCACATCATTGTTCATTCTCTTTGCCATGTGGTCAAGTTCTGCACTCGTTCCGGAATTTTGTAGCCACAGCAGATGCAATCCGGAGGGAAATGCCGGTAAGGGGCTAGCAACCCTGAGGCCAACCAGGGTATCACTGTCAACCCAGTAGATACTGGAATTGTAGCCACAGTCCTCCATTTATTTTGGGGTTAGAAGCAATGATTCTTCCCCAAAGATAGCCAGTTAGGGCACCTTACCAGGAGTTAGAACCTCCTGCCCACGGGTCATCACTCCCAAGCTGAATGAGGGTTCATGCACACTCCTTTGTCTCTTATCCCCTTCCCTCTGTTGAAATTCCAAGGTTGGGTGTGAGTCAGTAACATGTGTGTGTGTGTGTGTGTGTGTGTGTGTGTGTGTGTGTGTGTGTGTGTGTGTGTGTGTGTGTGTGTGTGTGTGTGTGTGAAGCTGCCTGTATTTCAACTTGTTGAGCTTAATCTGTGTGTAGGCATTGTAGCTGATTAACTGTGTTTGCCTCTGGGACTGCCCCAGAGCCCTTTTTACTGTGTAATGTTTTAATAAAGCATGTATATTGTTACACTGCACTGTGCCTGGACTCGCTTGCCCGCTGTAACGAAAAATGCATCCTTTCTACAGAATATATTATCTTTGGTCCTTACTCTTATAGGGACACACCAAAACTGAATGCACACTATCTCTTCTTTAAATGCTTGGATGTGATTTTTCTCTCCAGCCACTGGGTCCAACCAAATTTTTCCAGGTCAAAGGGTAGCAATGGGTACTTGTATTAGCCACCGCCTACCATCTTGCCCTCACCTACCACCCCACCAGTCTCCACATCCAACGTATCATCCTTCACCACCTACAATTAGATCCCACCATCCAACTTCCTCTCTCCTCCCTCCTCTGCCTTCCACAGGGACTGCGCCCTCTGTGACTCCCTCATCTGCATCGCTTACCACCAATCACTCGATGGTACCTACCTCTGTGAACGCAGGAAATGGTCCACTTGCACCCACATCTCTCCATCATTTGGGGCCCCCAACAGTGCTTCCTATTGAAGCAACATTTAAATCTTCAGGGGTCATCAACTGCATCCAGTGCTCTTGTTGTGGCCTCCTTTATATCGGAGTGATTGGATGCAGACTGGGAGGTCGCTGCTTCATTGAGCATAGCGTTATAGCGGAAATCTTCCAGTAGCAATCCATTTCAATTTCCTGCCCCATTCACATGCCAAGAATTCTTTCATTTGTTTACATGATTACGCTGTATACAATTTATTCTTTGCATTACCAATTAGTGAGAATTCTGCTGCATCCGCAGGAAAAAGGAATCTCAGGGATGTATGTGATATCATGTATGTACGCTGACAATAAATCTGAAATCTGGTATATCTATCCAAGGTCTCATGCACTATCCAACTGAGAGTATCTGCAAATTGGAGGAACAACACTTCATATTCCATCTGCTTAGTTTCCAATCAGATGGCACTTTAGTTTCTATTAGGCCGTCACGACCCACCACCCAACACAGGGTCCCTAAATCCTGTGTCTCCTTTCCTCCAGCTCCCCACCCTTTGTCTTACTCTCTTCCCCTATCCCTCTATCTCCTTTCCTTCAGCTCTAGATTCACAGCCCTCCCTTCGATCAATTCTCAGCTTTTCTCTCCTGCCTCTGATCCATCACCTTTTGCCTATTGGCCTGTGCTCCTCCTCTTCCCCTTCCTCCCCCTACTTTTTTGTATTCTGGTGCCTGCCTGCATTTTGCTCCTACCTTGACAAAGGGGTCAGGCCTGAAACATGACTTATGTATCGCCCATATGGACGCTGTGCGACATATTGAATTTATTCACCATTTTTGTGTATTTACTATATTTACAGTATCTTCTGACTTTCTTGTTTCACCCCAACTTCTGCTGGGTCCTGTCTTATACAATTAAAATCAGCCCTCATCCAAATTTAGTACCTTAATTTCAGGACTTACACTACCTTTTGCCGAAACCACCTTGAACCTTTCTGAATTATGGTTATTATTCTCAAAGGATACCTCCACACACACTTGTGTGCACCCATCCTTATCCCTTCATACAAGATTAAGTACAACCCTGCCCTGAGTAGAACTCACTACATCGTACTGAAATAAAACTTTTCCCTTGCACCACAAGTGTCAGTGACTCACTCCTGCTTCCAACTTTTTATGGACTTATCCTTCCCTCCTTCTCGGTCATGGCTCTGAAATAGCTAAATAGATAACATTTTACATTTTTGACTAACCTGAAATGTTGATTTTGCTTCCCTCACCTTTGATTCAGCTCGAACTGTTGAGTGTTTCAAGAACTTTCTGATATTATTACCAATTTTCTGCATCCGCAATATATGGCTTTTGTTATACTATTTGGTGTGGACAGGTGTCGTCAGTTTCCAACATGGCAATTGCTTAAAACATTGAAATTAGCTGAGTTTATTAAGGGACAGTTCCAGTTAAACTGAATGCATTACAATTTTGTTTGCTTCTCATTGTTCCTTAGCTTTCTCATTTTCTTTTAATTCAGCTACTAACTTAATCATCTCGAGAGCACTGATCATATCGGCAAAATTTAATCTCAAAATTGTATACCTCTGTTTGTCATTTTTTTGCCCTTATCTTCCAATGCAGGATGCAAGGTAAAAGATTGCTGCAAATCTGCATTGTTATCCATTTCCAGTACAGTTATGATGCACTGCTAAAATTCAATCTAATATTACCTGTATATCAGCACTGGTCCTCTGCTTCATGGACTTGATTAGAGGTCTGAATGAAATTTGCTTTCCAATCCTCCATTCTGTCTGTCCCTAATCAGTGTACTTGAAATCCTGTATGATTATCTCATTACAATTTCTTAGAGCCTCTCTCACTTGCCTAAGCAGCTCTCAATTTCCCTCTTCATCTTGAACTGATGCTCATTAACGGTTGGTAATATAAAAGAGAGTGAATCTGCACTGTGGAAGGGCAACTAAGAACTCATAATGCATGGTAATGAAGAGCTTATGGTGGTCGACCTAATAAGTTGTGGTAAGCTGCCGATTCAACTAGGAAATTATGTGGTGTTTTATCACTGCAAAGGTACAGAGTGCATAGCCATTACTTCAGCCAACCACTTTGTCTTCCTGACCTAGACTTTGCATGGATAACAAAGGTGAAAGAAGTGGAGAGAAGAGAGGAGAGGGGGTGGGAAAAATAGAAAGAGCATGTCCTGGTTTCTGCAGGGAAAATAGAGTGGGGCAAATTGGTAAAACTTAGAAGTAAAAAAAATGGAGTCTCACTTTGATGGGTACCCAATAGTCAACAGAAATTCGAGGAGAAATTATCTAGGAAAATTGCAGGAATAATCTTCTTCTTCTTCTTTCTTTGGCTTGGCTTCGCGGACGAAGATTTATGGAGGGGGTAAAAAGTCCACGTCAGCTGCAGGCTCGTTTGTGGCTGACCAGTCCGATGCGGGACAGGCAGACACGATTGCAGCGGTTGCAAGGGAAAATTGGTTGGTTGGGGTTGGGTGTTGGGTTTTTCCTCCTTTGCCTTTTGTCAGTGAGGTAGGCTCTGCGGTCTTCTTCAAAGGAGGCTGCTGCCCGCCAAACTGTGAGGCGCCAAGATGCACGGTTTGAGGCGTTATCAGCCCACTGGCGGTGGTCAATGTGGCAGGCACCAAGAGATTTCTTTAGGCAGTCCTTGTACCTTTTCTTTGGTGCACCTCTGTCACGGTGGCCAGTGGAGAGCTCGCCATATAATACGATCTTGGGAAGGCGATGGTCCTCCATTCTGGAGACGTGACCCATCCAGCGCAGCTGGATCTTCAGCAGCGTGGACTCGATGCTGTCGACCTCTGCCATCTCGAGTACCTCGACGTTAGGGGTGTGAGCGCTCCAATGGATGTTGAGGATGGAGCGGAGACAACGCTGGTGGAAGCGTTCTAGGAGCCGTAGGTGGTGCCGGTAGAGGACCCATGATTCGGAGCCGAACAGGAGTGTGGGTATGACAACGGCTCTGTATACGCTTATCTTTGTGAGGTTTTTCAGTTGGTTGTTTTTCCAGACTCTTTTGTGTAGTCTTCCAAAGGCGCTATTTGCCTTGGCGAGTCTGTTGTCTATCTCATTGTCGATCCTTGCATCTGATGAAATGGTGCAGCCGAGATAGGGTTGTGACTGTTGGTGATTTTAGCTTCCCTAATATTGAATGGAACTGCATTAGTGTTAATTGTGTGCAGAAAGGTTTTCCGAAACAATATGTAGCCTTACAAGAGAAGGGGGACTACACAATTAGTTCTTAGGAAATGAAGCTAGGAAAGTGGTTGATGTATCAGTTGGGGAAAACTGTTGGAGCAGTGATTGTAACTCGATCAATTTCAAGTAAATCATGGAAAAATGCCATCTACAAATTTGCTGATGACACCATGGTTACAGATGTCAATGAGGAAGCGCAAGGGAGGGAGAAAGATCAACTAGATGAGTGGTGCCACTCTAACAACTTTGCACTCAACATTAGCAAAACCAAGGAGCTGATTGTGTACTTCAGGAGGGAAGATCAGGAGAACACAAACCAGTCCTCATCGAGGGGTAGGCAATGGAAAGGGTTTGGAAAGGGTGTCAACATCTCTGAGGATCTGTCCTGGGGCCTCCATATTGATCCAATCACGAAGAAGGCTCGTCAGCGGCTATATTTCGTGAGGAGATTAGGTATGCCACCAAAGACACTTGAAAATCTCTGCAGGTGTACTGTGGAGAGCATTCTTTTTTTTAAACAGCTTATTTAAAAAAATTGATCATACATGCAGTCAACTGCAAAAGTAAAATAAATACAAGTACAAAAGTAAATCCAGTATTTACTCCATGACGGTAATACCTCAACCATTACCCACCCACCCACCCAAGAAAAAACCCCAAAGAAAAATATATAGAAAGAAAAACAAGGAAAAGATAGAAGAAAGGAAATAAAGAAAAACAAGCAGAGTGGGTTATTGAAAAGTGCTGCACACTCCACAGATCATAAATTCATATTCTATTTAATTTTCTTTGGAGAAGATCAATGCAGATCATGAAGATTAGGAAGAACACAACTAAAGATTTAAACCTAAAAATAGTAAATATGGACATCAAACTTGTAAAAATGTCATTCTTATTTCTTAAATTATAGGTAATTTTCTCAATTATGTATTTCTGCATTCCAACGTACCATACTGAGATAGGAATCAGACTTCCATGCAACTGCTAGACATTTTCTAGCCACTGCCAAAGCAATTTTAACAAATTCTATTTTAGGTTTAGATCATTTCAATTTAGGTTTTATCCCTGTAATATTACCTAGTAAAAATAATTCTGAGTTTTGTGGAAATTTATTTCCTTTAATCTGCTCTAAGAAATTTCCAAGATCGACCCAAAAAAGGTCTCACTTTAGAACATAACCAGATTGAATGTTAAAAAAAAGTTCCCATCTCTTCACCACATCTAAAATATCAGTCTGATAAGTCTGAACTTAATTTATATGGTTATATACAGTAAAACCTCGTTAGAACACGGTAGTTGGGGTCCAAGATTTCATTCCGCGTAACAGCCGAGCTGCAGAACAGATGCAGGGCAGGGTGGCACAGGACTTCAGGGCAGGGGCGGCTGGCACGCAATGTCCCGTGCTGGCTGCCCCTGCCCTGAAGTCCCGCGCTGGCTACCCCTGCCCTGATGTCCCATGCTGGCAGCCCCGGTCCCCAAGTTGCACGCAGGCCACCCCTACCCCGAAGTCTCGTGCCAGGGGGCAGGGGCAGCGAGGAGGGGGGGCTGTCAGACAGCGGAGAAAGGGGCTGTCAGGTGCGGGGACGGGGGCTGTCAGGTGTAGGGAGTTGGCTCGCTGGCTGATTGTCATCAGCCCACCCCTTAGAAGTTTGGGGTCCACAGACACCCACGCTATAAGCGGTTCCACAGATTAACGAATCGTGTTTTAACAAGGTTTCACTGTAATTGATGCAAAAAATTATATTGTAATAATCTATATCTTATCCCAGCATAAATCAGACCAAGTTTCCTCATCTATTCTTACAAGTAAGTCTGATCCCCATTTCTGCCTGGACTTGTGAACCCCCTCTATGGGGGTTCCCATTTGAAGTAAGAGATACATTGCTGTAGTAAATTTCCCTTTCGAATCAGAGTTTCTATATCATTGCTGTTTGGCAGAAACATTTCTGGGCCAAATTTATCCCTTAGATTAACTTTTATGACTGTGTTATAAAGAATTCTGTACTTATTTTATAATAATTGAAATGACATCAATAGTCCCTGCTCACAACAATCTTCAATATATCTAATACCTTTACAAGACCAGATTTCAAAAATTTGATTGCCCATTTTACAAGGTATAAGCCAATTATGAGTTACCTTCTGACTGTATGAACCACTGTCTGGTATGGAGGTGCCAATATACAGTATATAGGACAAGAAAAAGTAACAGAGTGTGAACTTGGCCCAATGGCATCAAGTGCACGAGTCTCCACTTCATCAAGGGCACCTAAGAGGCGGCGTCTGAAGAAAGCAGCCTCTACCCTCAAGGAAACTGACTTATTGGTCAATATTAGTCAAAATTGGGCTCTAATAATATGACATCATTTATTAACGTCAGATATAGATTGGTACAATACAATTTTATGCACCAATTACACCAGGGTTTAAAATCTGAAATTCCAGACTCATATGTTTTAGGTGTGGTACAGAAGTTGGAACATTTATATATTCAACCTGGCTATGCATGAAAATAAGATCCTTTAGGTATGACAAAAATTATAGAAGTGGATTTTCCATTGGAACCAGAACAGTATTTATTGATCAATCATATGATTATTGATGCAAAACTATTAAAATATCAAATATAGTTTGTGAGGATTGCACGAGCGGTAGCCAGGAAATGTGTCGCTGTTACGTGGAAGTCCGACTTCCCCCTACTTAAAAAAGCTGGTACCTAAACAGCTTTATCCCCTCTGCCAACAGATTTCGGAATGACAATGAGCCTCAGACACTACTTCTCTTAATTTTGCACTAATTAATTTATATTTAAGTGTAATTTTATAGCAATATTTCCACTGTAATGGTGCTGCAAAACACACATTTCTTGACATGTTCACGGCAATAAATTCTGATTCTGAACAAGATATGACTGGTGCATATTAAAGTTCTAAATTGGGCTAAAGTTAATTTTGATGACATGAAACTGGTACTTGAAATGATTTCTAGGAGGTGAAGAGAGGAAACCAATGTCAAGATTTGACAAAGGATTCAGGCCAGAAACGCACTTGCGGGCATTTACTCCCCGACGCCTGTGGTGATAATTCCAAGACGAGGTATCCACAGGCTGCTTGTTTTTCTTGGGGTTGCAGTGAACAGGAATTCACTGTCTGTGGGTTGTCCAGATGGCTGGCTCCTCCCCTGGCTCCACCCTCACCTACCCCAATAGAAACCCTGGTTTTCCCACCTTCTCTCAGATTCACCTGAGGAATATTGTGTCTCCTGGGCATTGATTGTATGCTATTAAAAGCAAGTTTGTACTCCTCCCTTGTCTCTGTGTCCATTGAGATGTTACAATTTTAAGATTAACTTTGAAACAGGATGGAAGCCCAGGCATGCTCCAAATCGACCCCCTGTCCCCTGAGGCCCCAGAGGAGTTCGTCTACTGGCTGGAGTGCTTCCAGTCCTACCTGACGGCCACACAAGACGACATCAATTTGGATGGTCTCCGGAAATTGGCACTTCTCTCTCTCAAGTCAGACCTAAAGTGAGCCAAAGGGACTGTGCCACCTATGAGTCAGCCATAGAAGGCTTGAAGGGCCATTACATGAGGTCCCAGAATGATGTGCTGGTGAGGCATCGACTCTCTCAACGTCGGCTGCGTCCAGGTGAGTCGCTGGACGACTATGTTCTTGAACTGTGGGCCCTGACCAGAAAATGCCATTACGAAGCAGCTATGGTCCAGGTGAGAGGAGGAACAAATTCAAAACTCTCATGACAGAGGAGAGGTTGACGTACATGAGGCTGTGACTGCTAGAGTTGGGGAAGAAAGACTTGGCCAGCACCCTGGAGCTGGCAAAAGGGCTCCAACAACTGGGAGCTAACGACCTCATGGGCAAAAGCAGTGCCTTTTCAGAGAACCAGGTCATTGGAGTGCCTGTGAATTTCACAGCCCCAGCGCCGACTGCTGCGGCCACATGCAACTGGGGATGCTACTTCTGTGAACGGGCACAGCACCTCCGCACCTGATGCCCACAAAGGACTCCGCGTGCTCAGGATGTGGTAAGCAAAGGCACTGGGCTAAAGGGAACCCAAAGAGGGCGACTATGTGTGCATCCCCCGAATCATCACTCAACCCATCCCCAAGTCCCAAAGGACTGGCCTTGGCTCTCCATGCTCTTCGCCACCAGTGTCTTGCTGTGCTTCATGGCGCGACCCGCCACTAGAAGTGAAGAATCGCAGGAAGCCACAGTGGCCATCTTGCCACACCTCGAGGTCGGCACCACATAGTCCTTCATCAGATCAAAATGGATGGCAGCCATCTTTCTGCGCCTTGTGGTCAACGCCATCTTGTCTGCCTGCGGGCCAAGAGGAGAGAATTGACATCAGCATGGGGAGTGATGGGGTTTCAAGGGCACTAGCAACGGTCATCCTAGATCAGGCAATGCCTCACTGATTGAATAACTCGACGATGGAGGTGAGCGTAAACGGACATTTGGCTTATTGCTTAGTAGACACTGACTTTGCGGAGAGCATTCTAAACTCTGCGACAGCTCTGTGGTACAAATTAAGAGTGTACCCAATGGACTATCGTATTTTCCTAGCTTTGCACTTGCGCTCTGTGGTGATCCAGGGGTATTGTATAATACATTTAACTGTAAAAGGGGAAATTTTGTAAGTTTTGATTGTGTGTACTGAAGGATTGTGTGTTCCTGTGTTGCTAGGCCTGGACGTCCTGTGTCATCTTAAAAGTGTGACCATGGAATAGTCTGGCCCACTCCCTCCAATCACGACACAGAACGGAAGGTCAAAAAAGTTAGACACCACATGTGGTCTCCCTACCCTAAATATTGATTCACCATTCCCCCCACCCCCCCCCCCCACCCACAGTGTTTCTGAACCTGACTCCCAATTGCAAACCAATAGCTACAAAGAGCATAGTGCGGGGGAATCAGGAATTTGTTGGAGCCGAGACACAGTGGCTACTCAATCAAAATATCATTGAACCTAGTGACAGCCCATGGAGAGCCCAGGTGGTAATCGTTAAAGGGGGAGAAAAGTCCACGCTAGTGATTGACTACAGCCAAACAATTAATTGTTTCACACTCCTGGATGCATACCCCCACCCTCAAATTTCAGACATAGTAAATTAAATTGCACAGTACTGGGTCCATTCACATTGACCTGAAAGCTTCATACCATTCTAAGGACTGCCCCTACACAGCATTTTAGGCAAACAGATGGATCAATCAGTTCTGGAGGGTCCCATTTGGTATCACCAATAGGTTTTTGTCTTCCAGACTCGACGAGTACAGATTGAAGGCCACCTTCCATTAGCTCGACAATGTCAGCATATGTGGACATTCTCTGGAAGACCATGATGCCAACCTCCAGAAGTTTCTCCACATGGCCAAGTCCCTGAACCTCATGTACAACTCCAGTAAGTGCCTGTTCCGGATGAAACGTCTGGCGATCCTGGGCTATGCGGTGGAGAATGACATCATTGGTCTTGACCCCAATTGAATTGAATGCACTCCCTGTTAGACCTCCCGATCCCAAAGACCATGAAAGCCTTAAGGAGGTGTCTAGGCTTCTCCTCCTACTATGCCCAGTGGGTCCTTTCTCAATGTCATCGATAAGTATTCAAGTTTTCAGTTCACCATCCCCAGCCCAGACATGACCATCATCATGGTCATCATGGCCGTGCATTTTATTTTAACCCTGTTCAGGTATCCCAGTTATATCCATAATGACAGGGGGCCATCATCTATGAGCGAAGAGCTACACCAGTACCTGCTTGTAAGGAGCATCTCCTCAAGCAGGACGACTAGCTACAATCCCAGGGAAATGGACAAGTTGAAAAAGAGAAGCGATTGTATGGAATGCCATGAAATTGGCTTTCCAGTTCAAAGACATTCCGGACTCAGGCTGGCAATAAATCCTACCCACGATGCTCCACTCCATGTTGCTCCTCTGCACAGTGACCAATGTAACTCCTCACGAGCTTTTGTTTACGTTCCAGAGGAAATCCACATCTGGAACTACTCTCCCAGCTTGGCTGATGGCACCAGGGCCAGTCCTGCTGAGAAAGCACGAGGAGGAGCAAGACAGGCCTCCTGATTGAGAGGGTGCGCCTGTTGTATGCCAACCCAACAAATGCCTATGTGGCCTACCCTGATGGCAGAGAGAACACCATCTTGATCAGAGACCTGGCACCTGCTGAGATTGAGGATCTGATGCCTCAAGTGTGCCAGAAACTACCGAGTACCCCACTCAGGGTCCGGGAAGACACTGCTCAGGAAGTGGTCCAATCCACTCTGTGACGAGAGCCGGAGCCCTCGGGACCCTGTACCACAGGGGGTCCAGGAAGTTCAGAAAGCCCAAAGTCCTCCAGTATTGTGGCACTCGACCAGAATTACCAAACCCCCTGACAGACTTAACTTAAATATTTGTAAAGTATTAGTTTTTTTGAATGAATGGTCTCTATTTTTCACCCACAGGTTCAATTCTGAAGGAAGGGCTGGATGCAGTTAACTGGAATTCACTCTGTGTGTATTGTTCTAATGGCTGGCTCCACCCTCACCTACCCCAATATAAACCCTGGTTTTCTCGCTTTACCTCAGATTTACCTAAGGACTGTTGTGTCTACTGGCCATTGATCCATTGATTGTACGCTATTAAAAGCGTGCTTGTACTCCCCCCTTGTCTCTGAGTGCATCCAGTCATGTTACAGGGGTGTTGCCTGCTTGTGGGGAGTGATGTACTAAGAAGACTAGAATGTAACACGGGGTCAATTTCAAAGGGGTTGGTTGTGCAGATTTGTCCTTCCTCGCTGTGCTTTTTAGCCAGGCATAGAATGTTTGCCTCAGCCGCTACAGCCCTTGGTCTTCAAATGAACACTTGGATAACAAGAGTCTAATATCATCTAGCATTCCAACTTTTAATCCATTAGTTCTGAAGGGGGCACGGTCTCCCAACCCATTGAGATGTAGAAGTTTGGCCGCCCTTTCCCTACAGGACATACCATATACATGTAATAAAAGTGCTTTTAAAGCGCCATACTTTTTGGTACGCAGTGGATCCCATAAGAAGTCGCTGACCCTTTTAGCGACAGCTTGAACCAGGTCACTGACAAGATGGTAATAACGAGTGATGTCCATTTTGACTTTGTGAAGATGAAATTGCCTGTTGGAACCACAGTTCAGGCTCAGCTGTCCAGAAAGATGGCAGCTTCACAGCAATGGGTGCAGAGTCCATGTTCATCCAAAAATACATTTTTTGGACTCGTCGGGGTCACCAATTGTTGCCATTGGAATCACAGTGGACATGACAAAATAACCACACAAGGTGTTTTTAGAGTGAATCAAACAGATTTACTATTCATAGCCTGCGCAATCTTTTAAAATCCCGAATCATGTGGTCGACACGTGTTGATGTCATCACGCACTGACATGGCCAATTCGATGCCTTCTGGGAGTTGCAGTGCTGCCTTAGCACTTTTACAGCATCAAAATTAATTGTATAGTAGACAACAAAGATGTTTCTTTAAGGTTATATAGGATCTAGATCAACTGGGAAAGTGGGAAGATAATGGCTGATGGAATTTAACTCAGACAAGTGCAAATTTGGAAGTTAAAGCAGATCTGGGCATGTTCAGTGAATGTCAAGGTCCTTGGACATGTTATTGAACAGTAAGATCTTGCGGAACTAGTGCACAGTTCCTTGAAAGTGGAGCCACAGGTAAACAGAATAGTTAAGAATGCTTATGGATTGTAGTTTAGGAGTCATGTTACAATTGCACAAATCTCCGATCTGGATGATAAAGTGAGAAATTGGATCAGCAAATTTTCAGATTACATGAAAATTGGGGGCGTAGTGGACAGTGAGAAATGCTTGCAGTGGGATGTTATTGGGACATGAAGACCTTGGTAATAGGGAAAGGTTGAATAGGTTATGTTTTTATTCCCCGGAGTGTTGGTGAATGAGGGGAGATTTGGAGTGGAGGATTTTATCTGGGGCTAGAATTGCTTGCTGGTGGATTGAACTGGAGTCTGTGCAGCTGCAGAGGCCGTGGGAGTGCTGGAGGCAAATCCACAGGAACTCTCTTTTACTTTTCATTTTCCTATTGTTAGGGGTGCCGGGCAATGCTTGTGGCAAATCTTTGTTTTCCTTACAGCAGGCAAAAGTTGAAGCTTTCCATGTATATTACGTTTTTAATGTATTATTATGTGACAATAAAGGGAACCTTTGAATCTTTGATAGAGGTATACAAAATTAAGATTGGTGTGGATGGGATAAACGCAAACAGTTTGGGAGAGGCAAGAACGTCTTTCCTCAGAGGGTTGTGAGAGTGTGGAACAAGCAGCCAGCAGAGGTGGTGGATGCAGGTTAGATTTCAACATTTAAGGGAAGATTGGATAGGTACATGGATGGGAGGGGTATGGAGGGCTGTGGTCTGGGAGCAGGTCAGTGGGGCAATGTAGAATAAATAATTTGGCATGGACTAAATGGACTGAAGGGCCTGTTTCTGTGCTGTAGGTTTCTACGGTTCTATAAATCAATTTGATACTCTGGTTTGGTATCTTTTTCAGCCAGTGAGAGTTCTTCAATCTGATTTATTGATAGGGCCCCGATTATTTAAAACCTGACAGACCCCACAATTCTTTTTTATTGGATTTGCTCTGACTCACATACCAGTTTAGGCAAAGTCTTCATTTCAAAGAACACAAAATCTGGGAAGCTGCCGTGATGAGTGTATTCACTTGGCACTGATAGAAAGCTCCAGGATATTAAATTAATTTCTTCATAGGACTCTGTAGACCTGCACTCATTAACTGTAGTGTAGACCTCTTCCCTTGTCCCTTCTGAGGAATCTCCACCAACTTCAAGGCTTTTAAATTATGAAGTTAGAATAGAATCAAGTAAGTGAGTATTTAGCTGGTGAATTTAAAATGATGAATTTTCAGGAAAATTGCTGAGGATTATTCTACTGAAGACAAACATCTTCTGATGCTTGAACTAATTTAAACTTCCACCACTAGGATATCACACATCTTGAAAAGGAACCTAACTACAATTTTTTGCTATCTTTCTCGAATTTCAAGCAGGTTGGCAAGTACATTACAAGAATTATGTAATTTGAAATAAGAACAAATACTTAAGTTTCTTTTAGAGCTTTTTCCACTATTTCACACCGAGTTTGTTTAT
The DNA here is from genome assembly GCF_036971445.1 of Narcine bancroftii. Lineage (NCBI taxonomy): Eukaryota > Metazoa > Chordata > Chondrichthyes > Torpediniformes > Narcinidae > Narcine > Narcine bancroftii. The sequence continues at coordinate 125,232,537 of NC_091473.1, read as the reverse complement.
TGCCTTCATGCACCAAGATGCAAGTGATAAAGTTTGCTTTGTGAGTCAACCAGTTGGACATCTCATACATAATACAGCAAGTATGATTCAGTACAGAAGGGCAGAATGCAGAGAGAGATCCATTGGTACAGAACAAAGTCAGCTTAATTTTACTATTTTAATGTTCATTGAGAAGTTTGATAATGTCTAATCTGGTGGCAAGTGATCTCAGGCTCATGAATCTTTGTTCCCGATGGGGGGAAGATGATGATAAGTTTATTGACGTATACGTTGTATAATGTAAATTTGTAGCAGTGTTCTTACTTGCTGCAGCCAAACAAGTACTTGGAAAAAAAAATGATAGTAATAAACTAACTTAACTATATTAAATGAAGTAATAAGTAATGTCGATTGAAATAATCCTACTGCAAAAAGAAAATGACTTGCAAAAGTATGAACAGCCCTTCTGTGATGTCTGAGCAATCTATGATTAGTGAAGTAAGAGGAGGTTCAAGAATCTGATAGCTGATGGAAGGAATCTGTTCTGGAACCTAGAGGTGCCGTTTTTCAGGCTTTTGGACCTTCTGCCTGAAAGTAGCAGTGAGAAAAGGTTGTGATCAGGGTGCTGGAGATCCTTTACGACAGTGGTTCTCAACTTTTCATTTTTCCACTCACATACCACAATAAGTCATTTCTTAGTAGTAACAGAGCACCTATATCCTAAGGCATGTGAATTTGTTTGGTACTATTCTCTTCAAGGCCAATGAATAGTAGTTTGACATAGGTGGCCTGCTTCCTTTCTCAATTTAACATGTGACAAGGAAATATGATACCCATTTACATATAGTTAAAGAGTAAACATATGGAGAAAAAAGACTAGCACGTGGAAATGTTTGGGCTGAATAATATCTACCCAATGACTACTCTCAATGACTCCATCAGAATCCTTAGGGTAGTTCTGAATATTCAAAGAATTGCTGCAGATCCTAATTGCCCTTACTCACCCTTTTCCAGCCCTTTGAGCAAGTAATGTTACTGAAGGACATATCATATTTCTATTACATTGTCCACAACTATTTAGTAAGTACATGCATTCAACATATAACAGGGTTCGAAAGAGTCCATAAGATATAGGAGCAGAAGTAGGCCATTTAGCACATAGTGTCCACTCCATCCATTCTCTCACTCAATCCCACTCTTCTGCATTCTTCCCATAACCTTGGATGCCCTGACTATTCATATACTTATTAATCTCCACCTTAAATACACCCAATGACCTGGCCTCCACAGCCACCTGTGCTAGCAAATTCCAGAGATTCACCACTCCAAAGCTAAAGAAGTTCTTCCACATCTCTGTTACCAGTGGGCTGCCATCAATCTCCAGTTGCCTCTTTTCCTCAACTCTCCCACCATTGGAAACAACTTTGACACATCTACTCTGTGTAGGCTTTTTTAACATTCAAAATGCTTCTGTGAGGTCCTCCCTCATTCTTCTGAACTGCAAGGAGTACAATCCAAGACCTGTTGAATGCTCCTCATATACTAATCTCTTCATTCTAGGAATTGTAAATCTTCTCTGAATCCTCTACAATGCCAGCACATCCTTTCTTCAATGAGGAGTCCAAAACTGTAACCTGTACTCCATGACGCTTCACCAGTGCTTTATAAAGCCTTAACAGCACATCCCTATTCTTATATCTTATTCCTCTGGATATGAATGCAAACATTACGTCTTCCTTCTTCACCACCACAATCCGGAGCTTAACCATTCAGGTACCCTACACGAAGACACCATGTCCTTTGTACCATCCTGAAGTTTGAATTTTCTTCACATCCAAATCATAGTCTGCTCTTTTATTCCATGTACTAAAGTGCATGACTGTACACTTTCCAACATTGTATTCCTTTTGCCACCTCTTTGCCCATTCCCCTAATCCCTGAAGCCTCTATTTCCTGCCCCTCCACCTATTTTTGTATCATCTGCAAACTTAGCCACAAAAGCATTTATTTCACAATTCAAATCATTAAGAGACAAAGTAAAAAGAAATTGCCCCAACACCGACCCCACAGTACACCACTGGTAACCGGTAGCCAACCACAATAGATCCCTTTATTCCCACTCTCTTTTCACACTGGCTAGCCAGTAGATTGGCCATTGAGTGAACCAGTTAAGGAAACAGTTTATACCTTTCACGGTGTACCACTATGAATTGGCTCTGGTAGCTCAGTGGTTAGAGTACTGGTCTTGTAAACCAAGGGTCATGAGTTCGTTCTTTGCTTGGGCCTCACTGCTGTGAGAGGCGCTGGACAAAGTGGCGACTCTCTGTCTTCCTTACATTAAACAAAGTTTAAGCCTTTACTTCTGTGTCCTTTCAAATAGGGGAGTGATGTATTGAGCGATGGTGGACCTGCCCTAAATCCTGATTAATGATCTTGCATTTAAACAAAATTATGTTATCATAATTAAGCATTATGTACAGTATAGTATGAGCCCTTCAGCTCCTATTATCCTTCAGCTACTATTGTTGTGACGACCTATATAAACCTTTATAAATTTATAAAGACATGGGAAAGTCCTAGCAGCAATAGTGCACAATTTATAAAGACTGTGGGAAAGATCTGCCCTCCCAGAATTCTGTGTATCAGAGAAAGGGCTGTATGCACAGAGCACTCAGGGAGGAGTTTCTCTGACACATGGAATTCTGGGAGGGCAGATACGCCATCTCTCTCTCCCACTGTGATTTTCCCACAGTCCTTTAGAAATTTATAAAAGTTGGCAAAGTTTATACTGTAGCCTGCAGACTGAGGCACGGACCTGCCCACAAAATGGCCAAAGAACACAGCGACACTGTCTGCCATCTAAAGTGACTTCCCACATAGCAGGAAGATGAGGGACTCTAGTGGGAATGCCAGCCAATCCCAGGACAGGACCTCAATGATGCGGTGCCCTGACATCAGCGCTTGGGGCCCATATAAGCATGATGGACATAGCAATAAGCCATTCTTGTTTTCCAAGGCTTTGGTATGTGTGTCGTTCTTCTCCATGCTCATGTAGCGTGAATACTACATTGGTGACCCTGGCAGGTCCAAGATGATGGATCAAGTGGAGTTTGTGACCATCCACGCGGATTCACTCAGGCACACAACATTTTGGGTGACGCAGCCACACATGTAGTTCAAGCAGGCGAAGGCTCAGTTCCAGATTCAGCTACCGATGACACTTTCTACTTCTATGTCATGAGCACCCTCGATCTAGACACAGCTGCAAGGGTCATAGGTCACAGTCTCTGGAGCAGGCAAATACGCGGCTCTCAAAGAGCTGTTAACCCGCACTTTCGGGCTCTCCTGGCAAGAGCATGCCACCCAATTGCTGCATATGGATGGATTGGGGGACAAGGCCCCATCTGCCCTAATGAGCGAGATGCTTGTTTTAACAGAGGGTCACAAGCGTTGCCTGCTCTTTGAGTATATCTTTCTGGAGCTGCTGCCTGAGGATATACAGGTCTTTCTCATAGACAAGGACTTCAGCGACCCTAGGAGTGTTGGAGCTCTGGAGAGTGAAGAAGGACACCTGTGCCTTTGTAGACCACATCAGCAAGCCCCACAAGATCAAGGCCAGCTGAGATGGAAGTTAACAACCCAGGATAGTTCTGCTACTATCATCAGCGATGGGGTGCAGAGGCCTGTTGATGCCACTCACACTGTGGGTTTATGGGAAACACCCTGGCCCACCGTCGTTGATGGCGGTTGTCCCATGTGATAGCCTCCTCTACATCTCGGATTCCTTGTAGGGCAGGGTCCTATCCCCTGCAGGCCTCGACATCCTCAACGGCAAACAGGGCCCAGCATTGAGAGCAGCCAACAGCTCCTCCGTTCGGACCCGCACCATCCCCTTTGATTGGCAACTGCCCATCTACATGGACCTTCATCCTCGTGACAGTGGCACAACCACTCCTGAGGGCCAACCTTCTTTGAGACCACTGTTTGCTTGTCGATCTCGATGGAACCTTTCAGACTCTACCTCTGGGGGAAGCCAAACTACCTACCTGAACTCTATAACACTTTTGGACAATGAATTTGCCCACATCCTGGCGGAGTTCTCCTCAATAGTGGCGCCTCAGTTCTCAGTGACTGAGCCAAAGCATGGTGTAAGGCACCACATTTTGACCAATGGTCCCCAGGGCATGCCATCTCCCTTCCACAAAGCTCAGCCTAGCGAAGGAGGAGTTCAAGAAAATGGAGGAGCTGGGGATTGTATGACATTCCAACAGTCCCTGGGCCTCCCCCATCCACAGCATGCCCAATTCAGTGGAGGGGGATTGGAGACCTTGCGGTGACTACCACCGCCTCAACAAGGCCGCCTGGCCCAACAGATATCCCATGCCCCACATCCAAGACTTTGCTGCCAACCTGCATGGACCACTTGCCAACCAGGATGTCCCCAAGACCACAATGATAACCCCCTTGGCTTATTTGAATTCCTCTGTATGCCCTTCAGTCTAAAGAATGCTGCAAAATCTTTTCAGAGGCTGATGGAAGCAGTGGGCTGGGACCTCCCATTTGCATTCATCGCAATATCCTCATCTCCAGCCACAGCCGCAAGGAACATGCTGCCCACCTGAGACCACATTGCACTTGGTTGAGTGAGTTTAGGCTGACGATCAACCCTGCAAAATTTCAATTCAGCCTGGACATCACTGATTTTCTGAGGAACAGAATAAACAGACACAGGGCTACACCCCTTCCCCAGAAGGCTGAAATGGTCTGGCATTTTGCTAAGCCACACACTGTAGAAGGGCTATAGGAATTTGCAGGTATGATAAACTTCTATCACACGTTCATATCGGCAGTGGCACGCAATGTGCACCCCCTCAACGTGCTGAAGGTGAGCAAGTCAAAGGATATTACTTGAGTCAATGAGTCCTCCAGGGTATTTCAGAATGCCAAAAACATGCTGGCCAAAGCCACCCTCCTGGTCCATCCCAGACTGGAGGCACCTACCACCTTGACAGTCGACACCTCCAGCACATCAGTGGGGGGGGGGGGAAGGGGCATGCTGGAACAGCTCATTGAGAGCCAGTGGCAACCCCTGTCTTTTTTTTTTCAGCAGGCACCTCTACACGCCACCCCTGCCCCCCACCCAGAGGCTAAATACAATGCTTTTGACCGAGAGCTCTTCGCTCTGTAACTGGCAGTAAGACATTTCCATTACTTTTTAGAAGGTCAGCAATTCAAAGTCTACACCGATCACAAGCCGCTGACCTTCGGCTTGCATAAGGCATCGGACCCGTGGTCGGCCTGACAACAGAGACACTTGTCCTACGTGTCAAAATCTACCACGGACATTCAGCACATCGCGAGGAAAAGCAACATGGTAACCAATGCTCTGTCACGCCCCGCGATCGAGTCAGAACAAACCCTGTCCCATGGGTTCAACTAAGTGGTCCTCGCCAAATCGCAGCAGCAGGACTCTGAGATCCCCATATATAGGACAGCTGTCTCTGGCTGCAGGTTAGAAGACGCCCCTATCAGCCCAGGTAACCTGACTCTGTTGTGCAGCGTCTCTACCAGCAGCCCCCGTCCCATCGTTCCGGCTGCATGCATAGCCAGGTTTTTGATGCCATCCACAACCCAGTGCACCCCACAATCTGCACCATGGTCAAAATGATGGCAAGCAGGTTTGTCTGGCATGGCCTCCATAAACAGGTCAATCAGTGGGCCAAAACCTGTACAAACTGTCAGTCCTTCAAAGTACTGGTTAATATGAGAGCACCCACAAAGATTTTTGAACTAGTGCAGTGCCGGTTCCACAATGTACACATCGATATAATGGGACCTAAACAGTTTCCTGGAGTGGGGGCAGGCGCGAGATACCATTTGACCATGGTTGACCCCTACAATGATCCTGAGGCAGATTCGCTGGGTGATACCACCACAGAAACCTGCGCCAGGGCAGCACATGTTTGTCCAGATTCGAGGTCCCAGAGCACCTAACCTCAGACAGGGGGGCACAATTCTGGGTTCTGGGCAGTGGTGGCTAACTTTCTGGGGACACAGTTCCACCATCCCACAGCGTATCACACTCAGGCCAATGGGTTGGTGGAACGCTTTCACAGGCACCTCAAGACAGACTTAATGACCCAGCTCAAGGGTCCTAACTGAGAGGATGAACTGCCTCGTGTCCTATTGGGGATTCAAATTGCACCGAAGAAGGACTTTAATCCTTCAACGGTGGAGATGGTCTACGGTGTGCCCTTGATCATTCCTGGAGAGTTCCTGTTCCCCAATAAATGCTCAGAATAACCCATGACAACCCTTGAGAACTTACAGAGAATGTTGGGATTCCTGATCCCGCGGCAACCTCCACCACATGTCCAGCCGAAACATTACATCCCCAGGGACTTAAAGAGGGGTGCACACCAGCCGCCACTAGAATGATCTTCGAGGGGGCCTAAAGGGTCGTCAGGGGCAATGGCTCCAGCTTCATCCTTGACATTGGTGGTAAGAAGGAGACTTTTAACATCGACTGCCTGAAACTGACATATCTGGACTGTAACAAGTCATTCTCCATTCCTCCCGTGTGATGCAGGAGTAGACCGCCAAAGGCTATGGACAATGACCCAATCATTCTGGGGGGGGGGGGTCGTGTAACAGCCCACACATGGAGACATGGACTGGCCCGCAAAATGGCCTATGAACACGGCGACTGCGCGAACCTGGGGGTGATACCAGCCATCAACCCAGGTGATCTCCCGCACGGCGGGAAGATGGGGGACTCAGGCGGGAACACTGGCCAATCCCAGTCCAGTGCTCTGATTACGTGGGGCCCTGACATCAGTGCCTGGGGCCCATATAAGCACGTTGGCCAGAGCAATAAACTAGTCTTGTTTTCTAAGGCTTTCATGTGCGAGTCATTCTTCTCCTCGCTTGCGTAGTGAGAACACTACAATATCTTCTTTTTATTCTTTTGTTTCCTTCATGTTCCTACATTCATGCAAAAACATCATCAACGTGTCACTACTTTAACCCAGGATACTCTTTGCCCTTTCACACTGGGCTAATTGGCACACAGGCATCTTTAGACACCAGGGATGATACTACCTACCTAGATTGTATCATGCCCTGCGTGACTTGATGCCTGGATGCTGATTAAGGAGCTTTCACACTGGACCCTTAGCTGGTAGAATGCCCATCAATTACTAGGACAAGGTGCCAGTGTGGAAGGTGGCTTCTTCTGCTTCCTGCACATCGGCCAGTGCTCTCTCCCTGCTAGTATCTGTCCTGTAATTCCATGGTCTCTCATTTTATGAGGCAGCCTCATGTGTGGCACCTTGCCCAAGACTTTTTCAAAGTCCAAATTGAGTGGATAATTGTTGCTAGCTGGACCTCAACCAAATCTCTCATTCCCAAAGTGTACTGAGGTATTAAATCTTGTTATGTTCAGGAAGAGAAAATAGATTTTGGTAAATTCACGGCATTACCTTTCAAAGAAGTTATTTTGTTAATTATAGGATCAATTTGATGAACAACAACTACGTGATGTCGCCACCAGATACGCCCATAACCAGTTTCTCAGTGTGATCATTCACATTAACTTATTCTGCCACATCATCAGTCAGTTACTCATCTAATGTGCTACAGTAAACTACCTTATTATCCACAGAATTGTTTGTTGTGATGCTATCTGACCCAATGCTAATTTAAAGCTTGTAGTTTAATATCTAACAAAGCAGATGCTGCAGACAGATAATAAAGTGTGATTATTGTACTTTAGTACTGCAAATTGGCCAAGAAAACACAACTGACAAACAGATGCAGAACCGTGTCTGTTGATTGAATTGGACTGTATCTAAATTCCTCATGCACTCTGTTGTAACAAAACCCAGCAACATTCTCCTTATTAAGCAAAGAGTCAGTGTCCTCCCTGACAACATTCTGCAAGAACTGGGAAATATTTCCCCAGTGAAAAAGTGTTAACATTTATTTGTTATAGAAAGAATGCACATGCAGTGAACATCAGATTAAAGTTGGCAATTTCTCTGATCTGATACCGTGCAGCTTGTCTCTATCTCAGTTCTAATTCCTGTGCTTGGAACTGACATATTTGAAAGAGAATAATTGAATCATAGCTGACACAATTTAACTTGATATCTTTCACTGTTAGCTGTGCATACACACATTTCAAACTGGGTTGTAAGCCTAACAAGCAAGAGAATTGTGTCAAGGATAGAATATCTGCAATCCATCTGCTTAGAATTCCAAATACAACACTTGATTTTTAAACCGGCCCAATAGACTTCAATCATTTATCAAATATGAAACAGAGATTCAGAAGACAACAATGGAAGATAAATCAGTTTTATTGTGAGACTGAAGGACTCTGACTATTAGTCTTTCTGATTTACTTGTTCCCCTTGCTCCTAAGTCTATGCCCACTTTGGATCCCACACCACTCTTTCAGGTAGTTTTTTTTTCCTATTTGTACAATATGACATGGGAACATCACAGTCCAGCAGTTGTGTCTTTTCTAGGATTCACCTGGGCTTTTCTCTGCATACTTTTGAGTATAACTCTTCTTTATGCCACAGGAAAAAAAAACTCTAGATACCAGTTGTAAGTTGCAATTAAGCAGCCAATGGAAGGAAGAGACACCAAGAATGGTGTCACTTTCTCTATGGCCCTCAATCACGGTGGGAGCCAGCAGATGAGTGCCAAAGGCAAGGATGAAGCAAATGCAAGCACGTTAAGACAGAATCATCGTGAATGATCCGTCTCTGTTTCACTGAGGACCCCATCATCATGTAAGGCAGTCTCAAACAAATTCAACCGCAGGGTAACAGGAAATGGCTGAGAGGGATGAATACAGCAATGCCAAGGGGGCCAATCAATGTTTAATTGTAGTTATTGAAGACTTGCATTCCAGAGGAGTCATGCATTTTGTCATGCTGTTCCAGTTCAGTTACGTGCCAGCATCTTCTTGACAATTTGGAAATTGCATAGGCATGTCCTATTCACTGAAAGCATGGCAAATCTAATTGAGCTCATTACTGTCCAATCAGTCCATTCTCAATCAACAGTAGAGTCATGGGTGATTGGGAGGGCTGTCAAGTCAAGTCAAGTACAACCTGACGAAACAGAGTTCTCCAGTCCTTGGGGCAAAACCCGCAGACACGCAATGAGTCATAACACACATACAAACAATACATATGCAGGATAAGTATTCATATATAAAATAAATAAATATTGCTTTGTGAATATGAGAGTCTCAGATGGTTAGTGTGAGCAGTTCCTTTGGTCATTCACCATTCTCACTGCCCGTGAGAAGGAGCTGTTCCTCAGCCTGCGGGAGCTGGCTCTGATACTCTTGTATCTCTTTCCTGATGAAACCAACTGAAAGGTACTGGATGTAGGATGGATGGGGTCCTCAATGATTTTGCATGCCTTCTTCAGACAACAATTCCAGTGGATCACATTGATGGGGGGTGGGGGGGGGGGGGAACGGAGATGAAAGCTCCAGTGATTCTCTTTGCCACTCTTATAGACCTGTGGATTGACCTCCGATTCATTTCTCTGCCACAACCTTACCACACTGTGCTGCAGTCAGTCAGGATGCTCTCCATCGAGCTCATGTTGACATAATGGTGGCCAGTAGCCTTGCCCGTTTCAGTTTCAGTCTTTTCAGGAAGTTCAGTCATTGTTAACCATATAACCATATAACCACTTACAGCACAGAACAGGCCAGTTCGGCCCTACTAGTCCATGCCGTTACAAATCCCCACCCTCCTAGTCCCACTGACCAGCACCCGGTTCATACCCCTCTAGTCCCCTCCTATCCATGTAACAATCCAATCTTTCCTTAAATATAACCAATGATCCCGCCTCGACCACATCTGCCGGAAGCTCATTCCACATCCCCACCACCCTTTGCGTAAAGAAATTTCCCCTCATGTTCCCCTTATAATTTTCCCCCTTCAATCTTAAACCATGTCCTCTAGTTTGAATGTCCCCCTTTCTTAATTGAAAAAACCTATCCACATTTACTCTGTCTGTCCCTTTTAAAATCTTAAACATCTCTATCAAGTCCCCTCTCAATCCTCTACGCTTGTTGAGCTTGTTGAGCTTTCCTGACAAGTGAGGAGATGTTGCATGTCAACAACAGGTCACTAGTTAAGATAACTCTAAGAAACTTGGTGCCCTCCACTCTCTCCACCACAGAATTGTTGATGTGTAAAGGAGGGTGGTCATTCCTGGTCTTCCTGAGGTCCACGATCATCTCTTTCATCTTTGAGGTTCATCTCTGCTCAATAGCAGCATACACACCATTTAGTGGCAACAATACATCATAGCCTGCATCCAATATTCAGTAACTTCACTGGAGTGAATTTCCAATGCAATGTAGAACCAAGTGTTTTATTTTCAAAAAAAACTGACTTTATTCACAATAAATTATTGACACAATAGAAAAACTGTTCAAAGTCCTTTCACACACTTAATGTCACATCCATATATTCCTATCCTCGTAAATATTTCCCTACGCTCTTTATTGACAATATTGCCACATCTGTGGCCCCTTGTCATTTCTCTCCCCCTTGTCATTATTCCCCCCTCTGTTGTTTGAGGGGCTTCCCCTCAATCTCAGACCCTCAGTGCACAGTAATAGAAGAACTCTTGATTGCGGTGCTTCCCCACAGTGTCCTCATGTTGGCAGCATCAAGCCTCAGCTCGTCTATCAGCATGTACTCCTGTAGCCTAGAATATGCCAGTCGGCAGAATTCAAGCACTGACAAATCTAAGTGCTGAAAGACCAGCAGACTAAAATGCATCTTTCACTGAGTTGATGGTCTTCCAGCAGTTCTGGATGTCTGAATCTGTGTGCATACCTGAGAACAACCCGTGGATCAGAGAGTCAGCTGACATGCAGCTAGACCCTTGCATCCTTCGCCACACATGGATCTCCATTCAGCAAAGAGGTGGGCAAATGTCTCCACTTCACCTGCAGTCATCCCGGGGACAGTGTGCATTGTGGGTGATGTTCCAGTTGTGCAGGATGGATATGACTAGTTGTACTCATCTCATTGCCAGGCAGGCTAATTTCTGGTGTTTGTTTATGATCACTGGTGATGAGGCATTCCGTCAGATGACCTGGATGGTTTCCTCCGAGAATCACCCCACCATTGAATCCTCATCTCTCATTGTCTGCAGGACATTCTGTAGACCACTGTGGTCAAAGGTATTCATCTGGAATAACTTTTCCACAAAGGACAGGTAGAGTAACAAAGTCCGGCTGACTGGTACATTGCTGAGCAATGGGGCCTGTCCCATCCTTCGTAAAGCCTGGGACAGGTGCACTTAGCGGCATTGTTAATCTCATAATTTGTTTCCATGCAGCCTGATGCAGCAACACACAGAGGTAATCAGATCTGACTAAGAAAGGGATAGTGGACTGGTCAAACCAGTTACCAAACAGCATTGCCTCACTCTTCTGATTTACCCTGTTGCCTGATGCAAATTCAAAATGTTGCATCTGATTCAGATTCAAAACTCCACAATCTCCATCAGTACCAGAGTACCACAGGGCTGTGTTCTTAGCCCCCGCTCTAGCTCTACTCACTTTACACCTGTGACTATGTGGCTCGGTATGACAATAACACCATTTACAAATTTGTCCGACGATAGTGGGTTGTGTAAAGAAAGTTGGAATCAGCATGCAACATGGAGATTGAAAACTTGGCTGATGGTGCACAAGCAATAACTTTGCACTCAATGTCACCAAAACTAAAAAGTTGATTGTTGACTTCATGAGGGCAAAGCCAGAGGTACACAATCCCTTGATCATTAGGGGATCAGTAGTGGAGAGGGTGAGCAAATTTAAGATCCTGGGAGTCACTAGCGTGGAGAATCTTTCCTGGACCCAACACAACAATGGAGTTGTGAAGAAAGAATGTCAGCGCCTCTACTTCCTCAGCAGGTTGTGGAGGTTTGGTGTGACACCAGAAACCTTGGCAACTTTCTACAGAGTTGTGGGGGAAAGTGTGCTGTCTGGCACAATTACAATATGGTATGGATAGAGACACCAATACACCTGAGTGTAAAGCCTTGCAAAATGTAGTCGCCACAGGCCAGGATATCACAGGCAAAACCCTCCCGACTATCGAGAACATCTACAAGAAATGCTGCCATCGGAGAGCAGCAGCAATCATCAAGGATCCACACCATCCAGCACGTGCTCTGTTCTTGCTGCTGCCTTCAGGAAAGAGGTAGAGGTGCCACAAGACCTACACTACCCCTCCCCATCTGAATCCTCAAAGAACAAACTCAATCAGGGGCTCACTTAAGGACTCTTACTTGGGCAATTTATTGATTTTTTAAATTCTCTCTGTATTGCACAGTCAGTTTATTTATACCCTCATTATCTGTTTACAGTTCTTTATTTGTTTACATGTATACACTGTGTAGTCTTTCTGCACTACCATTAAGAAGTAACTCTGACTCTCTCACAGGAAAAAGAATCTCAGGGTTGTATATAGAGTCATGTATGTACTCTGACAATAAATCTGAAATCTGAAATGGGCACAGATGCTGTTCAGTCTGTGGACCGATCGTGTGTCTGAACAGAAGATAGGAATATCATTTATGTAGGGAAACTTTGACCTGAGTACATCCACTGCATGGTAACATCACTCCTCTTATGCCCTTGTCCTTCCTGATGGATTCCTGATGGATTCAGCAGCACACAAATGAGGCTGGAGAGAGCAGGCAACCCTGCTTACCTCCAGACTTGATGGAGAAGCTATCTGTTTCCCACCCATTGATTTGGACTGTGCTACAGATGTCTGTGTAGAGCAATTTAAATTAATTTCAGATTCCCCCCACAAAGCCCATTTTGGAAAACATTTTCCTGATCTATGCTGACCAGACAGGTATCCACCCACCATCTCCTCCCCAACCCCCCTCCAATCCTCCACGTAGGAGATGGTATCTCTGAGCAGCATGAGGCTGTCAGGGATTTTTTGCCCAGAACTATGCAGGTTTGGTCTGGATGGATCATCTGCCCTAGGGCAGACTTGACTTGATTGGCAATGGCTTGCCCTTCCTCATGGAGTCTGACATGCTCCTTGCCAGGAGCATAGCATTGTATACTTCCAGCAGGTCCGGGCCCACCCAAACCAACAGAGCTGTGTTCAGCCACTAAGTTGTTGCTTCCAGGAGTTTTTACTTGACCCAAAGGAACAATGCAGTCCATCAGCTCCCCCAGGGTAATTTGCTGTCCAGGCTCTCCTGCTTGTAATCAAATGATCTCTGTAATAGATAACAAGAAGCTTTTGGGTGGTCATTCTATCCATAGCCTTAGTGTAGCACAGTTCAGCATAAAACAATCTGCAGATCTTCTGTATGGACATCTGTGACAATGTATCTAAGCTATCCTCTTCTTTAAGGCTGTGGATCACTGGGTTCCCTTTGTGAATCTTTTGGAAGAAGCACGAGCACCTCATTCTCTTCAATATGCAAACTCTAGATCGGAAGATGATCTTGGGGAATTCTGTGGTGAATAGTGCAGCTTGCTGGATCTTCACATCTTGGAATTATTCTCTCACATCTACCTCTATTGACTGCAGGGTCAGTTCCCTTTTGATGTTCCCCTTGGTTGCTTCCTACCAATTTAGTAGGGCATCAAAGAAGGTTTAATGGTTCTCCAACCAGCGTACTCCTTCTTTATTTCCTCTACATTCTCTGGGGTCAATCACTTCATGTTCAGCTTCCATGTTCCCCCGCTTGCCTTCTGGTCCTCCTGAAGATGACAGAAGGTGCAAAGGAGGCGGTGGTCAGAGAAGAATACTGGGATGACCACATGACAGAGATGACTTTGGACACAAAGATGAAGTTTATATGAGACCAGGTTGAACTTCTGATCTCGACCAGGTGGGCTGCGGCTGTGCTCCACCTGCATTAATATTCTCCGTATCTGGAAGCTGATTCAATGAATGGAAAATATAAATGTTAATGCTGTCCACTTGAGCCAAACTGATTGGCTTTGTGATCAAAGGTGACTCATCTGGAAAAATAAGACATAAAACCAGATACACACCCAGATATATTTCTCCAAAACAGCATGCACATCATTTCATTAAAATAGGAAAGAAGAGGGATGTACAATTAAGTGGCAATAATGTCAGTGTGATTGGGCATCAAGCAGCAGCTTTTAAACTCTGCTCTCTGGTCGATTAAGCAAGAAGCTCGCAGTTCATCTTTGTGTCTGCAAAACCCATTATGGTCCACTGAAGAATCTTGTGCACAGGAAATATTTATTAAATAGGAACATGGTTTGCAGAAGAACTGTTGGAAACAAAATTCAATAGCATTAAAGGGATAAGAATTCCAGTTTGATTTCTTTTTCAGGTATACGAGACACACATAAGAGGATTGATCACGATGGATCTCAAGTTCGTCCCCATTCCTCCCTTGACTCATCTTACAGTGGGAGAGGGATATACAGACTCATTATGAGGTGTGGGAGGCATGTACAAGCTGTTCTGAACTCATCATGAGAGGGGTACAATCAACTCTAAAGTCAAGGTACAAACTCCACTGAGATCTGAACTCACCGTGTAAGAAAAGTATATAACTCACTTTTTTGGTTGTACCCAATCTGTCACCAGCCTGCAGAAGGGAGAATATCTCTGGACAGAAGCTATCAGGCATCATAATTAAAATGTGATATTGCCCTCTAGGTCAGCCTCTTAATGTAACTAAGTGCCTCAGATAGCTTTTTTATTCCAATGTTTACAGTATTTTCAACCTTAGAATATGTTAAATTAGATTTAACTGCTTGCCAAAACAGAATAATAATTGAAGAACCAGCAGCTTCGAACTAAAATCTTACTATTTTTGGGAATATTTAATTCCTAGCAGGAGAAATTTATCAACTAAGATTTTACATGTTCCACAATTGTTTAAATCTATAACTTGGCATCATGGTTATATGAACTATTTAATGTCACTGAGTTGGTATGATTCAACTGGACGATCAGCGGAAATTTGTGAATTAAGAATCAATCTTAAAAATCCTCTATTAAATCTATTATATCCACCATATTGGTACAGTTACAACATTATCACTTCATTCTATTAAAAAGATTCCTCATTTGCTCTCTGGGTATAAGATAGAATACTCTTCTAACCTTGTGTATTTGGACAAGAGTAGGTCAAAAGCCATTAAATAATATGCTGATCTTTGGCCTTAACTCCTCTCTCTTCCCCCATTCCCATCATCTTTGTCGGCCAGCAGTCTATTTATCTCAATTTTGAATATTCTAGTGATACTGGCAATCCTTCAGGGGGATCTCCATTTTCTTTCACTCGACTGCTGGAACAATGCCTTATGTTTCATACGTCAAACCCTATAGTTTGAAATGATATTAATTCAATCAATGTATCTGCCTATTTACCTGCACCAAGATATCACAAAAAATATGATAAATAATTGCCAGATTATCTCATTTGATCTGTGGTACTGGTTGAAGGGGAAATACTGACCAAAACTGTTTTTCCAAAGAAGAAGGTGGGTTACATTTCATTACAATACACCCATGTGCTGCAGAACCTCAGCAGGTCACACAGTGTCTATAGGAATCAAAGGGATATCTGGCAATTTGTCCAGGTATGAGCATAAAGTAGGCAGGCACCTGAATAAACAGGTGTGGGGAGGGGGAAGAAGGAAAGAAGGGGGCCAGGGGAGGAGCACAAAAGGCAAAAGATCATTGGAGGATAACGGTCGAAGGGCAGAAGAGAAAAAAAAGCTGTAAAGTGATGGGGTGGGGAAAAACCCTCTGAATGGAGAGGGAAGGGGGTGGGAAGCTGGATGAAAGGAGACAGGGGATATGAAAAGAGAGAGAGATAAAGGAGGAGGCTAATAGAAACTGGAGAAGTAAATGATAATACTATCTGTTGGAGAGTGCTCGGATAGAATATTAGGTGTTATTCCACCAATTTACAGGTAGCTTTGGTTTGGCAGCATATAAGGCCAAGGGCCGCCATATTGGTGTAGGAATGGGGCAAAGAATTGAAAGGGTTGGCCACTGGGAGGTCTTGTTAGTGTTGTAGCCTGAGCAAATGAGCTCAATGAAACTATCTCCCAGTCTGTGTCCAGTCTCTCCAATGTAGAGGAGGCCACAACAGGAGCACTGGATGCAATCAATGACCGCTGAGATTCATAAGTGAAGTGTTAGTTCACTTCAAAGGGCTGTTTTGGGCCCTAAATAGTGTTGAGGGAGGATGTGTGGGCACAAGTGTACAATTTTTTAGAGTTACAGGGGTAGGTACCAAGGGGGAGATTGGTAGGAAGGAATGAGTGGACGAGGGAGAACAAGAAGGAGCAGTCACTGCAGCAAGAGGAGAGGAGAGAGGAAGATGTGTTTGGTGGTGGCATTATGTTGTAGGTGATGGAAATTTTGGAGGATAATATACTGGATGCGAAACTGGTGAGATAGTAAGCAGAACCCTGTGTCGCAGGGTCAAAGGAGCCAGGCCAGATGTGCGAGAAACAGAGATGAGGGTAAGGGCTGAGTTGATGGCAGCAGAGGGGAAGCCCATGTTCTTTGAAGAAGGAGGACATCTCAGATGTGCTGGAATGGAAGACCCTGGGAGCAGATGCAACGGATTTGGAGGAATTGTGGGAACGTAATAGAATCCCTACAGGATACGTGGTGTGAAGAGATAACTGTGAGAGTGCTAGATTTGTTGATGATGTCTGTAGAGAGTTTGTCTCCTGAGAAGCAGGTAGAGATAGAGAAAGGGGAGAGGGTTGTCAAGGATGGACCAAGTGAATTTGAGGTCAGAGTGGAAGTTGGCACCAAAGTGGACAAAGCCAACAAGCTTATCATGAGTACATGAGGCAGAAACAAAGTAGTTGTCAATGTCACTGAAGAAGAGTTGAGGAGCCTTGCCTGTGTAGGCTTATAATATGGATTGCTCCATATTGCCAACAAAAAGGCAGGTATAGGTAGAACACATGCAGGTACCCCTTTGACTTGGAGAAAACGGGATGAGTCAAAGGAGAAGTTAATAATAACTTACCGGTACATTTCCTTAATTCTCTTTTTAATATCCTATCCACAGGACACTGGCCCTAAAATTGGATTTCATTATTTGCGTGAATCAAAACGTGCATTGCATCTACTGCTGAAACCAACAACAATAATCTGAAATTCATTCAAACTGAACCTCAGTAATTACTAATCTTAATTACTAACTTATCTAACTTAACCCCCACTATGTGCAAATATACATGTGTGTTGTGTGTGAGTGTGTGTGTATATTTAAATGCTTGTTCTGTAATGAACAGTATTTCATTATTAAACATTTTTTTAATGTTTGTCTGGATATGTGTTACGTCTGCTTCTGTGTCTGCATGTTTTGCATTGAAGATCTGAGAATGTTGTTTCATCAGTTTGTACTTGTGCAATCAGATGACAATAAACTGACTTAACTTGACAATAAACTTGACGACTTGACTTCACACAGAGGGCAGTTGGTGTACAGAATGAGCTGGTGGACATGGCGGCAGGTGCAAGATTAATAAGGAGCAATAAAGGCTTATTGTCAACCATACAAGAACATTGACCAGATTCACCAAAATTCCTCCATGCTGCAGCCAGCGTTAAGATACACCAACCACTATAATGTGCTTAAACTATCACAATTTACCAAGAAAGATAAAAGAGAAAATAAATATAAAAACATAGATTCATATTTATGGTTGCAGAGCAAGATTTAAAAAAAGACCATAAGATCATCACACATAGGACAATGTGTCTGCCCCACCATTTAATCATGAGTTGATCCATTTACCCAATCAGCCCCAATCCCCTGCCTTCTTCCCATAACCTTTACTGCCTTAAATACTCCAATGACTCAGCCTCTACAACCATCTGTGCCAACAAATTCCATAGATTCATCAGCCTCTGTCTAAAGAAATTTCTCCCTTTCTCTGTTCTAAGCAGATGTCCTTCAATCTTGAAGTTGTCACCTCTTGTCCTAGACTCTCCCTCCAGGGAAAGCCACCTTTGCAAATCTACTCTGTCCATGCCTTTCAATATTTGAAATGTTTCAATGAGATTCCACCCCCCCCCCCATTCTCCTAAATTCCAAAGATTACAAGCCAAGAGCCCCATACGATAGTGTTTCATTCCCAGAGTCATCCTTCTGAACCTCCTCTGATCATTCTCTAAGATCAGCACATCCTTTCCTAAATAAGGAGCCCAAATCTGCTCACAATACTCCAAGTGAGGTCTCACATCCCTGCTCTTATATTCTCTTCCTCTTGAAATGAATGCCATATTGTATTTGGTTTCTTCACCACCAACTCAACATGCAAGCTTACCTTCAAGGAAGGTCAATAAGGACTTCCAGGTCCTTTTGCATCCCTCATTTAGAAAATAGTCTTCCTGTACAATAGACCATAGAACAGTACAGAACAGGAACAGACATGTGTAGATACCAAACATGATGTTTAAATCAAAAGAACAATCTTCTGCTTGGACTTGGTAAGTATCCCTCCATCCCTTCATGTTCATGTGCCTATATAGAAGTCCTTAAATTCATCAGGGACTGTGGGGGTTCTTAGAAAGTAAAACATAGAACACTTCAGAGCAGTACAGGCCCTTTGGCCCTTGATGTTGTGCAAACACATATATTCCTTTAAAAAAAGTACTAAGCCCTCCCCTACCCTGTAACCACGCTTCATTGCTTTCTCTTTTGAAGTCAGCATGGAATACATTGAGTTCATCCAGATGTAATAGGAAACATTCAAAAGGGATGCAGACAAATGGTAATAACTCAGTAGACATAAATGTGTTGGGTCAAATCGCCTGTTTTTGTGCCATATAAATCTCTGACGATATAGCTTTATGACATCTTATCAAGAGGGTAACACAGTGGAAACTTTAGTTCAAAGGCCTTTCATCAGATCAATATGATCTCAAATACTGGTTTTAATGGGAATTATGATTTTTTTTTAATGTCCTGTTATGCAAGAAGGTGAAACTGTAATGCTCCAGAGTGGGGAAGCAATGAACACATACAGAATCCCAACTTCCTCTGTGTTTTGCAAAACAACTGTCTACTTCAATGACCATTAATTACCATGCTTTGACAAGAAGCCTATTGTTCAGATGGAGGCAATTTAGCTTATCACGCCTGTTGCTGAGTCTTTGAAAGAGCAACCATTTAGACCTGGTCTCCTGTTCTATCCTCATTTTGCCTTTAATTTTCTTTCTCGAGGTCTTTAACAACTGCACCTTCAATACTGATGAACAGGCAAACTATTTTCACTTCTGGAACATTGCCTCCTGGAGTCCAAGGTATTTCAGATCGAATTCACAGCATTCACAGCAACCAGATGCCGTGGTCTATACAGGGACCAATGATATAGGTAGGAAAGGTGAGGTGGTCCAGTAAGGGGAGTTCAGGTAGTTAGGTACTAGATTGAAGGTCGGCACCTCCGAGATTGTGATTTTAGGATTGCTATCCATGCCACATACTAATGAGGTTTGAAATAGGAGGATAAAGTAGCTTAACATGTACCTAAGGCTGCAAAAGCTGCAACAGGACACAAGCTCCAGAGTACCTATGTGGCTGGTGTAAGGTAAAAACATTATGAGTTGGGACCAGAGAAGGAGTCACCCAGTACTAAGGAGTAACCAGGATGCAGGTGTGACCTTGTACGCTCAAGATAAATGTGGCAATAACAAGATGATGTGCAGCAGACTAACAGAGAAGGGTAGCAACAGCTTATTCATTGGACAATGTAATGGTATGATAATTTACTAAGTGCGTGTCCTGAGGTATAAAAAAAACACCACTTGCTGATATCGGGAGAATGCGCCTTCTCCAACTAACACTGTTAGTTGCAAGTGTTACAATCCGGTAATAAAGAATCTTGATTTCGACTCAGACTGGTGTCTGACTCACTCATTCTCGAACAAAGCAGACCTAACAATTTGGTGACCCCGACGTGATGGGTGAGTGGACACTAGACGATGGTTTCTGTTTTTCTTGACAATCATCTCAGCCGGCTGACAAAAAGGTCCAGAGAAGCCTGTTTTAACAAAATTCTCTCTCTTAAGATCTTTATGATTGTCAGTAAGAACTGGAGATCGGACAAATTAGACGATCATAATTGAAGGTCGTCACCTGCCAGGATTGTAACACGTAAGTGTTTACAGACAAAACTATAAAAGTCCTTAAGGTGTTTTAGTGACATTTGATAAGTGCTTCGCCGACAAACTACTAGAGTTTAAAAAGTCTTTATTGTGACATTGCAAAGTCCAATAGAGTGAGAAGGTGGTCTAAGAACAATTGGGGACCTGAGTTTTCTGCCCTAAACCGGTTATTAAGAGGAGAAATCTCCCACGTGAAGGTTGGGCTTTGAAAGAAAACGAAGGTTCAGGCTTATTGGTCTCCATTGTATAAGACTCGCTTATAAATGTCCGGTAGGTATGATAATGTCTGTACACTTGAAAACTTAAGAATTTATTTCCCAAATTCGCCGTGGTGGAATACCACAGCGGACATTAGAGACCTTGAGACGACAAAAAAGAGTACTCAGAGATGCCTGCCTGGTGAACAAGGGTGACGACCAAAGACTGCAAAAGCTGTGTCCGGATCAGGTAGGAGATATCAATGAAAAAGTTGACAGAATCTTAAGAGACACACGGTTTATTCAAAATATTTTTGACAAGTTAAATGAAGGTATTCCCAGGATCACCAAGGAGATAAAGTTACGTAAATTCATAGATTGGTACAGGGAAACTGGACAAAAATATAGCCCAAAAACTTGGTTTCCTAGTTGTAACCTAACTTTCAGACCTCTTTGGGAAAACAGAGAGTGGAAGACGAGCAATCAGAGTATACAGGACAGTCTGAGGTCCACCGGAGGACCAGACTTGGAGACTGTTTCACTAAAAAACTTTTGTCATCCGGCTTGCAAGGAGACATTTTTAAAGGCGATTTTTGTTAACATAGATCCTCTAAATGGACAAGAACCTAAATTAAGAGAGGCATTAGGAAGCGACCCCGCAACAATGGCTGCACAGTTGCCTGCTAAGACCTTTGACCAAGTTATTAGGGAAATTAATCAGGAATTAGAGAAGCAAAATACCAGTAAAGAGGCATTGGAGAAACAAAGAATTCTTCGAAAATGTGTAGATCGCTGGAGGAAGATGGGATGGTTACCCGGGAGCGCCGAGATGTTCCTGACAGGTGAGGGAAACAAAATTCTAAAGCGTAGGGTCTTAGATAAGCTGGAAGAAACAAAACGAGACATAGAAAGGAAAATCTTTAATCGAGAGTCTGCACAAAAAAAAGATGAGAGACAAGGAGATGCGTTACCGCGATGTCCTAGCTCTATTCGAGGAATTTAGTCTCCCTGATAACCCACCTATTATGGCCCCTGTAGAAATAGCTTGTAGACCCCCGCCCTAAGCATACATTGAGTCACAAGGTACCCCTGATACCCCAGATGGGACCCAGGAGTCACGTCCCTTATATCCAGATATTGAAACACTGGGACATGACGGGAACATCGGGAATGGGGACACGTCAGTCAAGATACAGGCCCCTTTACTTAAAATAAAAGGGGAATTAATAGACATTGAGAAGGAACATGAAAAAGGTTCAGGATAACGTTGAAAACTTAAACAAAGATGTGATTGTGCTAGGGCAGATAAGTAAGGAACAAAAAGAATTAATGGTAGATGTATTGAGAGAAATGGAAAAGATAACTACAACATTGTCAGCAGAACTCCAAGCTGGAGGATTAGTAATAGGAGCAAAGGACGAAAAGTGTAGTACAGATGAGGAAACGAGATATGACCCACCATGGGAGAAAAGTAGCATAAAAGAACTCGGGAGGGAGAAGAGTAGACATGCCTGCCTGGACATAATTAGGACGAAAGAGAAAAACGTGAAACCACTAGACTCTAACCGAAAAAATTATCTTAGAGACAAGCGTGAACTATATACCTCCGACTCTGAGACATCAGGACCTGACGGGGACAGTGACAGTAGTGACGAAGAGGTGTCTGAACAGGGAGGACAAAATAGATGTATTCCAAGAGTAAAGATGGAACAGAAATCCCCAAAATTGAGATATCAATGCCCATTGCTGATCACGGGGCGGGGAAATCAAAAGTATGTACCCTGGTCACGAATGGACTTAGAGAGTCTAATGAAAAAACTTCCTCCATTGAATAATGGGGCTGGTCCATGGATTTCTTATTCGAGCGAGAAACCTGTCAAGAACAATTAGCACTTGCAGATGTCAGAACTATCATGATAAAAATGAAGGCAGAAGGAGCCCTGAAGCAAATAGAGAGAACACTCAAAAGCGGAAAATTGGGGGATGAAATAGAATTTAACCCACTTCGAAATAGATTTTGGGAAGCACTTAGAGAAGCATTCCCTACACCCTATAGTCTGGACGCCTTGGTAACCCTCCAACTAAAAGAAGGGGAAGGTGCGCATGAGTACCTCTCTCGAGCGTGGGACTTATGGGAAACTTGGACTGGAGAAAGACCGGACCATAGCCACCTAGGAAATGCTCATTTTCGAAATGGGACAATAAACGGACTACCTGGTCCAGTTCAAGCAAAATTAAGGGACATTGTGGGGTTAGAGACGATGCCAGAGGACTTGTGGAAAAGACACCTGACACATGCACTCAAACGACATCGTCAATCAGAGCAGGCTAAGTCAGAAAGTGCATCCCAGAAGGGAGTGGACAAGACAACCGATAAATTGATGAAAGTCATAGAACAAATAGGGATAAAACTAGCGGCCCAACAGATAGTCCCACAGGCCATGGGGCCAGTGATAAATCCGGGACCCCAAGAAAGGAATGGTTGGGAAAGACCACTAAGTACCATGTATAGAGGAGAACATACCCTATCCTGGCACTGCCACAATCCTGGACACTACCAGCGGGACTGTCCAGAGGCTGGGAGAGGAAGGGGCATAGGGTTACCCTCTATTAGAGGTAATAGAGGAAGAGGAGGAAATTTAAGAGGACAAGCAAGGGGTAGGGGTGGACACATTGATCGGCCCCAGAAAATTGGGGGATGGCAGAGTGATCAACAAGTACAGGCACCCCAGTATGACGACGATATTTGGGAAGGTGCTGAATTAGATTATTGACGGGGCCCTGGAGAATCAAAAATCACACCTCCCTGGGAGCCACTGAAAATTTGGGGTCGGTGAATGGAGAAAAAATTGAATTTATGATTGACACAGGGGCAGCAGTAATGACCGTAATTAAACAACCCCCAGGGAGCACATATTTGGGCAAAACATTATCTACAATAGGATTCTCCGGGATAAGGGAAACACAGCCCTATACCGATAACATCGACATGACATTTGGACGACAAAGGGTCAGAGCACCTGTCCTAGTTGTGCCAAGCTGCCCCATTAATTTATTGGCAAGGAACATTCTTACTAAACTGGGGATAACCATACAATGTTCTGAGAAGGGCCTTCGGTTAACATGCCCAGGGGACACAATACAGAAGGAAGGACAGTTTGTACTAATGACCCCAACCAATACTTCAGAAGACTCTGTGGAGGTTATCATTTTCTGGAGTCGACTACTGTATGACGAACCAGGCCCAGGTCTGATTAAACAGTTTTTTGAGTGGAGGGCCAGTATTCCCCAGTATGGGGAGTACCAATATCCACTGTATCCCATGCATGTAACATTAAACTATACTATCCACCCGGACCTGGAGTATGAGGAGAGGTGGGACTCTCTAAAAGAAGGGAAGACAGAAATGATACATTGTCCATTTATCTTTGTGGGAAAGGAGGGAATAGCTGCTATGGTTATCTTGTCGGAAGAACAAATGGTGTGGTTCCACTTAGGAGTAGAAAGTGTACCGCATGTAACCTTGGGAATTGCCAAAGATCACCAAGCCCGACAGTTGGGACCGATGGTGAAGGAGGCAATGGGGTGTGAATACAGGCAGACGGAAGTCCCGGGATATTCCACCTCAGAGGGAGGGAAATTTGTCAGACTGAATATTGAAGCATGGGACCGGGTAGTAAATGAGAAAGTAGAAAGAGACCGACCCATAAAAGGAGAAAATATTGATCATGGGGACTCAGACAAATATCTTTCTGATCTGAGCCCACAGATATGGACAACGGGGCCTTACAAAAGGGAAGTGGAACTCGACCATTATATGCAGATGCTGGGTAATATGGTTGCTTTAGTTTAACAACAGATGGCGAAGGCAAATAAGGAAAACCCGGACACTGAAGGAGTTCCAATGAAGGAGGGAGACCTGGTGTATATCCGTAAACCAGGGAAGGTACATTGGACTGAAATTAGATGGACTGGACCATACACTGTTACCGCCGTGACAGATAGGTCGGTAAGAATTGACAAACCAGGGGATAATAATTGGCATCATTTTGCCTTTTGCTCCAAGGCAAAACAACAAGTAGCGAGTATTGGAAAATATGATGAGACTCATGTGGACAATGCCGAGGGCCCTATGGGCATTCCTGCTAATGGGTTGCCAAACAAGCCAACAGAGTAGTTCGGATCCATGCAGGGCCAAAGTTATTCTGAAGATAGATAAAGACAAGGATAGCACCTTCCAGTTCGATCTATGCAGTGTAATAGCGTGTGGTAGGAATGAGGCGTCCTGGAGAGGATATGATGTTTACATGTGTAACTTTCAGAAAGGATATCCGGAGTGGGGCCTACATGTATGTCCGTCCTGGGGTGAGGTTGGTGGTGGACAGGACCCGACACTAGATGGATAAGAAAGCCCCATAACAAAGGGTCCAGCAGACCCCTTTATAATTTTTTCACTAAGGTCTTCCTGATACGTAGTGCCATTACCCATACTATGAAAGGCAAAAATCCCCTGATTTTGGCAGTAAAAGCGGGGCTGAACAACCCGTGGAATATGAAGGGATGGAGCTCTAAGACATGCAAGGGGGCACAGGGAGAGAACCTGGAGTCGGAGATCGCCTCTACCTAATGATTGGAGTGTCTGTAAGTGGAAAAGACCCTTGGGGAGTGGTGAGGTTTGACTTACAAACCTACACAAAGGACATACCCAAACCCACTTCTACAGAAGAGGTAGTGCGAAAATTTGATAGTAAGAAGCTGTCCAGGGGAGAGAAGATAGCAATTGAGACAGGTATAGATGAGACAAACTCCTGGATAGAACAGATGGGTAAATATGCAGATCAAGCAAGGTATGGAAACTGCTGGATCTGTGCCCAGGGAAGGCCAACGTTACGGATGAGCAGATCAATTTTTGAGGAGACAGATGCTATGGACTGCGCCTTGAACCTAATGTCAGAGTCTAACCCACTGAATAGGTGTCTGACATGGGAACAGGTGTTTCCCATAGCTCCAGCCAATGTGACCCCCCCTATCTTTAGATCCACGGGCATAAGTAATGTTACTTGCTTCGCCAATAACAACACAGCGGCACACGCTTTCCACATGGGTTGGCTACCCAGTGACTCGTGCAGGACTCATGTTGATCTCACGGGCAGCAGAAATGCTACCCGATTGACCCAGGCTAGGGCAGATATTTGGTGGTTTTGCGGAGGTAGAGTGCTGTATAACTGGCTCCCCTCTAACTGGAATGGTCGGTGTGCTTTAGTAACGCTTAATGCACCAGTCCTGATTGTGGAAAGGCAGGAGGGGGACGAGGATGCCCTAGATCTACACCACACAGGGGGTTGGATGTGGAGAAGAAGAAGAAGTGTTGGACTCCTGGGGCCAGAAGGAAGGAACCCTGACGGGGTGTGGATTGATGCAATTGGCCAAGCCCGGAATATACCGGACGAATTTAAACTAGCTGATGAGATTGCAGCTGGGTTTGAAAACTTTCCTATATTTAGTGCGATCTTTCCCATCACAGCAAATAAAAATGTAAATAGGATCAACCTAATTCACTATAATGTCCAGCGACTTACAAATTTGACCAGGGACGTTGTTGAGGCAGTACACCAAAAACTGTCAGAAACTTCCCTTATGACACTTCAGAATAGGATAGCGATTGATATGGTCCTGGCGGAAAAAGGCGGAGTGTGTGCCATGTTTGGAGATCTATGCTGCACTTCTATCTCTAATAACACAGGGCCAGATATGTCACTCACTAAGGGGCTGACAAAACTTAAGGCATTGGCGAAGGAATTAAAAGCCCAATCTGGAGTCTCTAACCCTGTTTTGTCCTGGTTACATGGAGTGTTTGGGAAATGGGGCACAATGTTGGGACAACTTTTCCTAGGATTGTTCATTCCTGTATCCATTTTTATCACTTGTGGCTGTTGTTGTATTCCATGCATTCAAACGCTGGTCACGAGGACCATTGAGAGAGCCTTTGCCAACCGCGATGAGCTGCCTCCAAAATATCAAGCTCTACAAGCTACGGAGCAGGACTATCTCACGTCACAGGAGGCGTCAAAAAATGCTGAGATCGATCCGGAGTCTGATGGAGAATGCGACAGGGAGGAGGGATTATAAAATAGATTGTAGAACAAATGTTATAAAATAGATTGTAGCACAAATGTTAACTTTTATCTTAACTAATTACAAATGCTTAGAAGGGATAGCCAGTTATTTGCTTGGGGGCAAACGGGGAGGAAACTTGTAAATGGGCAATGGGATTGGGGAAACGGATGGGGGGTATACACTAAAGAGGGTTGTGGGGAGCCCTCGACCACCAGCCGAAAAACCCCGTGAACAGAACCCGTATAGAGCTTGGCAATAATAGGCGAACTAATGTAATGCAGTGGTAGCATAGTCAGGGCAAGATTGTCCTATAAAGAGGACAAAGGAGGGATTGTAAGGTAAAAACATCATGAGTTGGGACCGGAGAAGGAGTCACCCAGTACTAAGGAGTAACAGGATGCAGATGTGACCTTGTACACTCAAGATAAGTGTGGCAATAACAAGATGATGTGCAGCAGACTAACAGAGAAGGGTAGCAACAGCTTATTCATTGGACAATGTAATGGTATGATAATTTACTAAGTGCGTGTCCTGAGGTATATAAAAAAAACCCCACTTGCTGATATCGGGAGAATGCACCTTCTCCAACTAACACTGTTAGTTGCAAATGCTACAATCCAGTAATAAAGAACCTTGATTTCGACTCAGTCTGGTGTCTGACTCACTCATTCTCGAACAAAGCAGACATAACACTGGGCAAAGGTTACTTCCACTAGAGGCCTGAAAATACATCAGGGCAGGAAAGGATGCCTGAAGAAGGAGCAACAGGACCTTGCAGCGACACCTACTTTTTGAGAAATAGGTCAAGTCAATCGACTGAAATTCAGCAGCAGGACAAAACCCTAAGTCTACATGACATCAATACCCCTGTCCCAGAAGAGAAAGAGCAAGGCACAGGTGAACAATCCAAACTCAGCCCATTTCGACTGGCAACAGAAAAGAAAATCAAGGTTCCATTGATCAAGTGGCCAAAATCCTGCAAGAAGACAATGTGACAGAGGTCAATGCTGACCTCTGCAATATCTATGAGAGAACATCATGAAGATGAGGAGAAAGGATTCCATCTGGGCCCCCAAGTGAGTGAATGGCATCTAAGGGGTGAGCCCAGGATGCCGGGATTCACTGCTAAACCTTCTTGAGGTGTTGTGGGTCTATCAGTGAAACATTGAAGAAGGAGGACACCCACTTGATAACCCAGAAGATGCCACCACTCACTTGGCTACCACACAGAGATTAGTGAGAAAGTCTTAGGAGTTCAATCTGGGATATTAATGTCTAGTCCTACATAACATACCTGGTGCAAGAGGGAGGGCTTCAGGTTTCTGGATCATTGGGCTCTCTTCCAGGGAAGGAGGGACCTGTTCCAACAGGATGGCTTGCTTCTGAACTAGAATGGGACTGGTATCTTTGTGGGAAGGTTTACTAGTGCTGATCTGGTGGGTTTAAACTAGATTTGCAGGCCAATGGGAATCTGAGTACCAGGGCAGAAAGAGTGAAGGAGGGGAAATATGACATGAAAATTGCGTGTACTGTTAGAAGTCAACAGGTTGCACATAGTGGAAATTTTCTAAAGTGTATCTATTTCAATGCAAGGAGTAATGTAGGAAAGGCAGATAAGATTAGAGTATGGATTGGCATGTGAAATTATGACATTGTGGCTATCAGTGAAATGTGGTTGCAGGAGGAGCAGGACTGGCATCTCAATATTCCAGGCTTCCATTGCTTTAGACATGATAGAATGGGGAGATGAAAGGGGGAGGAGTGGCATTGCTCATCAGGGAAAATGTGCTCAGAAAGGACCAGCCAAAGGGCTCGTCTGCTGAGACTGTATAGGTGGAGCTGAATAATAGGAAAGGTATGACCACTCTCATGGGGTTGTTTTATAGACAACCCAATAGTCAACAAGAATTGGAGGAGCAAATCTGCAGAAAGATAGCAGACAGCTGTAGGAAAAATAAGTTTGTGATACTAGGGGATTTTAATTTTCAACATATTGACTGGGCCTCCCATATTGTAAAAGGGCTGGATGGCTTGGAATTTGTCAAATGTGTTCATAAAAGTTTCTAAATCAATATATATAGAGATCTTCTTTGGCTTGGCTTCGCGGACGAAGATTTATGGAGGGGGTAAAAGTCCACGTCAGCTGCAGGCTCGTTTGTGGCTGACAAGTCCGATGCGGGACAGGCAGACACGGTTGCAGCGGCTGCAGGGGAAAATTGGTTGGTTGAGGTTGGGTGTTGGGTTTTTCCTCCTTTGCCTTTTGTCAGTGAGGTGGGCTCTGCGGTCTTCTTCAAAGGAGGTTGCTGCCCGCCAAACTGTGAGGCGCCAAGATGCACGGTTTGAGGCGATATCAGCCCACTGGCGGTGGTCAATGTGGCAGGCACCAAGAGATTTCTTTAGGCAGTCCTTGTACCTTTTCTTTGGTGCACCTCTGTCACGGTGGCCAGTGGAGAGCTCGCCATATAACACGATCTTGGGAAGGCGATGGCCCTCCATTCTGGAGACGTGACCCACCCAGCGCAGCTGGATCTTCAGCAGCGTGGACTCGATGCTGTCGACCTCTGCCATCTCGAGTACTTCGATGTTAGGGATGAAAGCGCTCCAATGGATGTTGAGGATGGAGCGGAGACAATGCTGGTGGAAGCGTTCTAGGAGCCGTAGGTGATGCCGGTAGAGGACCCATGATTCGGAGCCGAACAGGAGTGTGGGTATGACAACGGCTCTGTATACGCTAATCTTTGTGAGGTTTTTCAGTTGGTTGTTTTTCCAGACTCTTTTGTGTAGTCTTCCAAAGGCGCTATTTGCCTTGGCGAGTCTGTTGTCTATCTCATTGTCGATCCTTGCATCTGATGAAATGGTACCAACTAGATAAAGTATAATACTGGTTCTGCCTTTGGGGAACAAGCATGACAGCTGACAGAAGTATGTGTCGGGAAACATTTTGGGTCCAGTGATCATAATGTCATCAGTTTCAAGTTAATTATGAAGAAGGATGGGTCTGGGCCTTGGGTTGAGCTTCTCAATTGGAGAAAGGCTAATTTTTAGGAAATGAGAAAGGATCTAAAATGCATGGATTGGGATACGTTGTTTTCTGACAAGGATGTGCAAGGTAAGTGGAAGACCTTGAAAGGTGAAATTTTGAGAGTACATATTTTTTATGTTGCTGTCAGGATTAAAGGCAAGCATTAGGAACCTTGGTGTTCAAGGGATATTAGGATCTGGTACCAAAGAAGAGAAAGGACTATAGCAGTTATAGGCAACATGGAGAAAAAGGGTGCTTGAGCCATATAAAACATCAGAATCAAAATTTATTGTCGTGAACAAGTCATGAAATTTGGTGTCTTGCAGCAACATTATATTGCAAACATTCATATTATAACCATTTTGCCCCATTACTATGGAAAATGTAAGAATAATAGTGCACGAAAAGTAAGGCAGTGTCTGTGGTTGATTGATTATTCAGGAATCTGATGGCAGCGGGGAAGAAGCTGTCCTTGTGCTGTTGAGTGCTCATCTTTAGGCTCCTGTACCTTTTACTCAATGGTAGCAGAGTGAAGAGGGCAGGGCCTGGGTGGTGGTGGGTCTTTGAGGATAGAGGCTGTTTTTTTAAGACACTGCCTCATTTAGATGTCCTCGATGGTGTGAAGTCTAGTGCCTGTGATGTTGCAGGCTGAGTTACCCATCTTCTGAAGTTTATTTCTTGTCCTGAGAGTTCGCGCCTCCATTCCAGGCAGTGATGCAACCAGCCAGAATTCTCTCCACGGTACACCTGTAGAAGTTTACGAGAGTCTTCAGTGACATAGAGAATCTCCTCAGACACCTCACAAAGTATAGTCATTGGTGAGACTTCTTTGTGACTGCATCAGTATGGAGATTTGAGGACAGATCCTTGGAGATGTTGACACCCATGAATTTGAAGTTATTGACCCTCTCCACTACTGAGCCCTTGATGAGGACAGGGTCACGTACCCCTAATTTCGTCCACAATCTTCTCTTTGACTTTTCTGACATTGAGCACGAGGTTGTTGCCAATACACCATTCAACGAGCTGATCTATCTCTCTTCTGTACAGTTCCTCATTGCCCTTTGTGGTTTTGCCAACAACTGTGGTCTTATCAACAAACTTGTAGAAGGCATTGGAATTGTTCCTGGCCACATAGTGTGAAAAACCTCAAGAAAGAAATCAAGAAGACTAAAAGAAGACATGAGGTTGCTTTAGCAGACAATATGAAGTAAAATCCTAAGGATTTTGACAGGAATAGTAAAAGCAAAAGGATAAGTAGGGACAAAATTGGTCCCCTTGAAGATCAGAGTAGTCGGCTTTATATGGAGTTAAAAGATGTGGGGGAGAATTCCTTTTTTTTTCTCTCAGGCACAGAGTTGAGGGAAGTATGGAAAATAAGCAGTGAGGTCAAGAAACCTATACAGATTAAAGAAGAGAAAGTGTTTCCTGTCTTAAAACAAATAGGGGTGGATAAATCCCAAGGCCAGACAAGATATTCCCTTGGACTTTGAGGAAAGCTAGTGAAGGAAATTCCAAGGGCTCTGGCAGAAATATTTAAAATGTCCTTAGCCATGGGGATGGTGCCGGAAGATTGGAGGGTAGCTCACATTATTCCATTATTTAAAAAAGACTCTAAGAGTAACCACAAAAATCAAAGGCCAGTTAGCCTGTCGTCAGTAGTAGGTAAATTATTGGAAGGTGTTCTATGAGATATGATATACAATTATTTGTATAGCCAGAAACTGATTAGGGAAAGTCAACATGGCTTTGTGCGTGGTAGGTCGTGTTTAACCCCTCTCCATCGGGCACGCAGAACTCAAAACGGTCAACCAGTTTACCTATCTCGGCTGCACCATTTCATCAGATGCAAGGATCGACAATGAGATAGACAACAGACTCGCCAAGGCAAATAGCGCCTTTGGAAGACTACACAAAAGAGTCTGGAAAAACAACCAACTGAAAAACCTCACAAAGATAAGCGTATACAGAGCCGTTGTCATACCCACACTCCTGTTCGGCTCCGAATCATGGGTCCTCTACCGGCATCACCTACGGCTCCTAGAACGCTTCCACCAGCGTTGTCTCCGCTCCATCCTCAACATCCATTGGAGCGCTTTCATCCCTAACGTCGAAGTACTCAAGATGGCAGAGGTCGACAGCATCGAGTCCACGCTGCTGAAGATCAAGCTGCGCTGGATGGGTCACGTCTCCAGAATGGAGGACCATCGCCTTCCCAAGATCGTGTTATATGGTGAGCTCTCCACTGGCTACCGAGACAGAGGTGCACCAAAGAAGAGGTACAAGGACTGCTTAAAGAAATCTCTTGGTGCCTGCCACATTGACCACCGCCAGAGGGCTGATATCGCCTCCAACCATGCATCTTGGCGCCTCACAGTTCAGCGGGCAGCAACCTCCTTTGAAGAAGACCGCAGAGCCCACCTCACTGACAAAAGACAAAGGAGGAAAAACCCAACTCCCAACCCCAACCAACCAATTTTCCATTTCAACCGCTGCAACCGTGCCTGCCTATCCTGCATCGGACTTGTCAGTCACCAACGAGCCTGCGGCAGACATGGACATACCCCTCCATAAATCTTCGTCCGCGAAGCCAAGACAAAGAGAGAAAGAGAGAGTTTTTTGAGGAGGTTACCAGGAAAGTTGACATAGGAAAGGCTGTGGATTTTCTCAGCATTAATGTTGGTAAGGCCTCTGACAAGATCTCAGATGAATGGTTGGTCAGGAAGGTTCTTCCGCTATGTATTCATGGTGAAGTAGTGAACTGGATTAAAAAATGGCTTGAGATTATTGCTTCTCAGACTGGGGCCTGTGACTAGTTGTGTGCCTCAGTGATGTTAATGTGTTAAATTGGATAATTAGATCAGAAAATTTGCAGATGACACTAAGATTTGAGGTGTAATGGACAATGAAGAAGGTTTTAAAAACTTGGATAGGGATCTGGACCAGCTGAAAAATGGCAGATGGAATTTAATGCAGACAAATGTGAGGTGTTGCATTCTGAAGGACAAACTAAGAAAGGACGTACACTCTGAATGGTAGAGCACTGATGAGTGCAGTAGAACAGAAAGAAAACAGGTACATAATTCCCAGAAAGTGGCATCATAAGTGGATAGAGTTGTGAAGAGAGCTTTTGGCATATTCTTCTTTTTAATCTTTTTATTAAGCATATTTAAGTAAACAATACATGAGGAGAATAGAATACTGAATCAAATAGTAAAAACAGAAACATCAATTTTTTGCAATACATAATAAAACGTATAACATTATAACATACTGAACAATATTATCCCTTTCTCCTCATTTAAGGAATATTCAAAAAAGAGAAAAAAAAAATGTTCAAACCCCATCTAACCTACCAAAATAAACAAAAAAGAAAGAAAGGCTGGGCAGCCTAAACTGAGAGTTCACTACAACAGATCAATACAAACTTATTATCTGGTCTTTGCCATTAAAAACATGACAGAAATCTAAAACAGTTTGCAAGGTAAATTCAAAATACAAATGAACTCATACGGAAATAGTTTATAAAAGGACGCCAAGTCTCTTCAAACTTAACTGAGGTATCAAAAGTGCAACTTCTAATTTTTTCTAAACTTAAACATGACCTAACTTGTGAGAACCTTTGGATTGAAGTAGGTGAAATAGGATCTTTCCATTTAAATAAAATGGCTCCTCTGGCCAACAGTACAGTAAAGGCTACAACCCGATGTGCAGAATTGGGAATTTGGCCCACCTCTGGAACTATAATTCCAAAAATCGTAGTCAATGGATTAGGTTGCAATCTAATACCCAGTGTAGTTGACAAAGTCTTGAAAATATCTGTCCAATACTTCTCCAATATAGAACAAGACCAAAACATATGCATGCATTAGTGTTGCAACTTGTAATTTACATCTATCACACATAGGACTTACATTAGCAAAGGTAGAAGCCAATTTATCTTTCGACCTATGGACCCGATAGACCACTTTAAACTGAATCCATGCATGTCGAGCACATAATGAAGAGGTGTTAACCATTCCAAAATTCTTTTCCCAAAGTTCATCCAGGAGAATGGACTGAAGTTCCGATTCCCAAGCTCCTCTAATTTTATCATTAGAGAGCTATTGCAATTTTAATAAATTATTGTTGCAGCCCACTGCCACTCTGGGCGGCAAGCGCACCTAAAAGCCAGCAGACCATGCAGCAGCACTGGCCCATGTAAACGAACCAGCGGACAAACAACAAAGGCAGCGCAAGGGCCAGTGGTCCCAAAATGGTGCTGGCCCCTGCTGCACAGTCAGCAGACAGGGTCATAGCGTGGGGAAGAAGGTATTGTTATGTGATAATGTAACTGTGCGAGGGAAACACGCTTTTGCTATGTGTGCTATTACGTCAGCAATTGGGGGAAATGGTAGGAACGCAAGAGGAATAAAAGTCAGGCTTTAGCCCCAATAAAACAT
Organism: Narcine bancroftii; assembly: GCF_036971445.1. Taxonomy (NCBI): domain Eukaryota; kingdom Metazoa; phylum Chordata; class Chondrichthyes; order Torpediniformes; family Narcinidae; genus Narcine; species Narcine bancroftii. The sequence goes on along the minus strand of NC_091473.1, from coordinate 125,198,561 downwards.
AGAGCCTAACCTAACCGCTCTTGTGAGTGCGTTGTTCTTTCGAGTAGCACACAGCTACATTATAGTAAATATTACCTATTAAAACTTTATGGGAAGGATTCAAATGAAAAAGACTATCAACCAATCAGGTTAATTTGGTATAGGAAAGTTAGGTGATACCTTATTCAAAAAACTTCTAACTTGGAAATATCTAAAAAAATGTGACTTAGGTATATTATATTTGTTAGATATTATATAGAAAGACATTAAACATCCATCTATAAACAGATCCAAAAAAAAATAGACAATTCCTTTGCTTTTCCAAAAAGAAAAGGATTGATCCATTATAGACGATAAAAAAAACTAGTTGAGTTAAATAGTACCAGACAAACTAAAATGTTTTAAATCAAAAAATTGTGAAATTGAAACCAAATCCATAATTTATGTTTAAGTATTGGGTTAAAGGTATGTCTACTAATCTTAAAAATTGTGAAAGGAAGAGCAGGTCCCAATAAGGAAGCGAATGAATACATCTGTACAGATTTCAATTCCAAATCTGTCCAATGAGGGCATTCAGGTTTGTCAGAATAATATACCCAGAAAATAATATATCAAATTTTAACTGCCCAATAATAAAATCTAAGATTAGATAAAGCCATACCACCATCTTTCTTTAATTTCTGCAAATGAAATTTACTCAACCTAGCATTCTTATTATTTCCATATACAATACAATTCCAATGATCTGAAATCAGATACTCCAAAATCCTCAGCAGCAGGCCTCAGGCTTCCATCAGTGGCAGAAGTGGGACCCTCAGGCTCCTGGCACGAGAGAGGCCTTGGTGAGGAAGGGTCAGTGATCGGCAGTTGCTAGCATATTTTTGGTGAGAATTAAACATTATTTTAATGCTTAAAAATTCTTACCTTGTTGTTTGTTCTTGATTAAACACTGTTACAAGTAATTCACTGTTGCTACTGGGTGGTTTATAAAAATGACCTTTTCTCCAAAAAAACCTTTATCTGAAATAGGCCTGGTCCTGACCATTTTGTACTGTATATATTGTTCCACTGTTCAAAAAAGGATATAAAAGTAGACCTGGTAATTATAGGCCTGTGATGGGTAAATTAATGGAAAGAGTTCTTAGAGATATTATATACAACTATTTAGAAAGACAGAGATTGATTCGGAATAGTCAGCATGGTTTTGTATGTGGTAGATCATGTCTAACAAATCTTATAGATTTTTTCGAGGTAGTTACTAAAAAGGTTGATGAGGGGAAGGTGGTGAATGTTGTCTATTTGAACATTAGTAAAGCTTTTGATTATGTACCCCATAAGAGGCTGGTAAGGAAGGTGGAAGCATTAAGTATTAGGATGAAGTAGTGAAATGGATTCAACAATGGTTTGATGGGAGATGCTAGAGAATAGTAGTGGAAGATTATTTGTCGAATTGGAGGCTGGTAACAAGTGGAGTGCCTCAGGGATTGGTACTGGGTCCACTGCTGTTTTTTGTATATATTAACAATCTAGATGATAGTGTGGCAAATTGGATTATTAAATTTGCAGATGATGCAAATGTTGGTGGTGTTGTGGACAGTGAGGAAGATTATCATAGCTTACAGGGTGATATAGGACAGATAGAAGAGTGGGCTGAAAGATGGAAGATGGAGTTTAATACTGATAAATGTGAGGTGCTACATTTTGGTAGGACTAATCAAAATAGAACATACACATTAAATGGTAGACAATTGAGGAGTGTAGTGGAATGGAGGGATTTAGGAGTCAAGGTATATAATTCTCTGAAAGTTGAACCACACATGGATAGGGTGGTGAAGAAGACATTTAGTACGTTGGCTTTCATAAATCAGCTTATAGAACACAGGTGTTGAGATGTTGTATTGAAATTATGTAAGGCATTGGTGAGGCCAAATTTGGAATATTGTGTGCAGTTTTGTTTGCCAAATTACAGGAAGGATATAAACAGTTTAGAGAGAGTGTGAAGGAGGTCTACGAGAATGTTGTTGGGGTTCAGGGTTTGAGTTACAGGGAACAGTTGAGCAGAATCGGACTTTATTCTCTGGAGCATAGAAGGTTGAAGGGTGATTAAATAGAGATATTTAAAATTATAAGGGGGACAGATAGAGTCAATGTGGCAAGCTTTTTCCACTGAGAGTGGCGTGGAAGAGATTCAAACATTAGGGCATGCGTTGAGAGTAAAAGGGGAAAAGTTTAAGGGAAACATAAGGGGAGTATGGAAAGAACTTCTGGCAATGGTGGTAAAAGTGGGATTGATGTTAATATTCAAGGGAAGGTTGGATAGGCATTTAAATGGGATCAGTATAGAGATGGGAGAGGTGTGGAGGACTATGGGCCAAATGCAGGTCAGTGGGATTGGGTGTGAGATGATGTTCAGCACGAACTAATAGGTCCAAACTGGCCTGTTTCTGAGCTGTAAATGGTTATATGATTATAAGAAGACATTTTAGAGTCAATACTGTATAAAAATGATTTAGGAATAAAAACTGGAACTGCTTGAAATATATACAAATATTTGAGTAAAATTATCATCTTGATAGGATTTATACAACCTATTAAAGTTATGGCCAACAGAGACCATCTAGAAAGTACTTGTTACACACAGTCAAATAAATGGAGAAAAATAACATTGTATAAATCTTTAAATTTTTTTATGATCTTAAACCCAAGATATGTAAAGTGTTCTTTAACCACTCTAAAAGGTACATGCTCACAGATAGGTACATGCATATTCAGTGGAAATAGTTCACCCTTATATCTTGAAAAAATACTGAATTGGGAAAGCAAAGACAGAATTGAAAGATTAGATTTCTCAGGATCTGAAATATATACAAAAAGGTCATCTACAATAAAGGTACCTTATGAGTTACATCTCCTCTGTTAATACCCTGAATATCACTGGAGACACGAAGTGCTATCGCTAAAGGTTCCAAGGCTAGGTTAAATAAAGTTTTTAGCATATTGATCTTCATAAATCAAAGTATTGAGTATAGGTGTTGGGATGTTATGGTAAAATTGTATAAGGCTTTGGTGATGTCAGATTTGAAGTATTGTGTGCAGTTTTGGTCATCTAACTACAGGAAAGATATTAATAAGATTGAAAGAATGCAGAGAAAATTAACTAATATGTTGCCCAGACTTCAGGAACTGAGTTATAGGAAAAGATTAAATAGGTTAGTACTTGATTCCCTGGAGCATAGAAGAATGAGGGGAGATTTAATTAAAATTATGAGGGAGATAAACTGAATAAATGTAGATAGGCTTTTTCCACTAAGGGTAAGTGAGATACAAACCAGAAGACATGAGTTAAGGGTGAAAAGGGAAAGTTTAGGCGGAACATAAGGGGAAACTTCCTCACACAGAGTTGCAGGTGCGGTAGGTGCATGGTGTGGAGTGTGCTTCCAGCTGAGGTGGTGAATGCAGGCTTAATTTTAACATTTAAGAAGAATTTGGACATGTACATGGATGGGAGAGGTATGGAGGGCTATGGACTGGATGCAGGTCAGTGAGACTAAATAAAATAAATGGTTTGGCACAGATTACAAGGGCCGATGGGGCCTGTTTCAGTGCTGTTGTGCTTTATGGTTCTAATTATCCCTCATTTCATGCCTTACAGATCCACCTGCACTAATTCTAACCATTAAATTGTTTATTGTTATGTCGAGGCGTGAGTTCTGAGGTGTGGCCTGTGTATGGAGAGAGGGAGGAGTAAGCAGAAGCGATATCGATGAGGGAGAGTGGTCCGATCATAGGAGGAAGAGTAAGAGGGTTGGTGAGTTACCTGGCCGAGGAGGCCCGACAAGGATCCCAGGCCTGGCGAGATCCAGTGAGAAGCGGTGCAGAGCCAAGACCCAGTGAGGCCTGGTGGGAGCAGCAGCGAAGAGGGAGGATCAATTTTCTTTCTTTTTCTTTCTTTTTGTTGTTGGTCTAAATTTGTTATATAATATTAGAAATGTGGATATAAGTCCCGACTTACGATGTCCCAACATGTATATTTCAAAAGTAAGTAGGGGTCTGTAGAATTGCTGATCACGATTTTCAGTGACATCCTGGAGCTTTGCTCGATTGCCACTAGGTAGTTGGGAAGAAATTTTTTTGTCTTTTTCCTGAAATTGGCCACAGATGTTTTTCTTTTGTTTTTCACATTCCCCACGAGCCACACTAAGAGCACAGTAGACAGAGACTGGTAGTGTAGTGATGTTAGAGAGTGAGATAAAGAATGGGATAGAAACTTTAGTGGGAAGGATCAACTGTATTAAGATGAATGTATTTTCAAGAATACAATATCTTTTTCAATCACTTATTTTGGTACCTCTTTTTTTCAAGAATTGAATAAATATGTAAAGAAATTCCTTTGAAAATGCTGAATTTCTATAGAGAGGTAAACATGGAAATATGAATTGGGAGGTCGACAGCTTCTTAAATAAAAATTATTATCAAGCAGCACAAATTAAATTTCTTGTTTCTTGTTTATTGAAAGTGAAAATTTGGCATGGGTTAATATAAAACTCAATAAAATAGAAGAGAGAAAAGCAGAAGTATTTATCTATAAATGGGAACCGAAACTGATGGTAATGGATAATCAATGCATAATTAATTTTTGAATACTTGGTTTTGTAAGGGGATTATAAATTTTGAAGATTGTTATGAAAGAGGTCAGTTAATGTCATTTTGAGAAATGAATATTGTATAATTCATAATACCCTTATTTAATATTTTCAATTAAGAGCATATTGAGGGATAAGTTAGGACCAACCATGTTGTTGCCCAGTTGTACTGATGTAGAATTTTCAAGAGGAATTGTTAAAAAGTTTACTTATATGATACATTCCTTATATAAGAAGGCTGGAGCAGCATGTTGGAGGAGGAAAGTAGTCAAAGGAAAGATGGTACCAATGTGGCTAACAAAATAAGTGAAGACCAAGATAAAAGCATAGGGGAAGGTATACAAGGAAGCTAAAATTCGTGGGAAATCAGAAGACTGGGATTCCTTTACTGAAAGAAATAAAGGAGGTCATAAGGAACAACAAGATGAGTTATAAAAGGAGATTGGCAAACAACATAAAAAAAGATACTAAGAGATTTTTTTAAATATATAAAGAATAAAAGAGACACATGTTGGCATAGGACTGATAGAATATGATGCTGGTGAAATTATAATGGGTCATAAAGATATGGTAGAAGAATTAAATCAATATTTTACATCTAATTTCAATGTGGAAGACATTAATAATATCCTGACAGACAGAGGCTTCAGGGAGTAGAGTTGGATACAGTTAAGATTACTAGAGAAATTGTGCTATGTAAATTGGATGGATTAAAACATATACATCTCACATATTGGATGAGTAACACCCACGGGTTTTGAAAGAGATGGTTTTGAAGATTGTAGATCCATTGGTGACAATCTTTCAGTAATCAATAGACTCTGGCAAGGTTCTAGGGGATAGAAGGTTGCAAATGTGATTCTGCTGTACAAGGTGGGAAGCAGAAAAAAGGGAAGTCTGATGTCAGTGGTTGGGAAGATGGTAGAGTCAATCCTCAAGGATGAAGTTATGAAATACCTGGAAATGCATGACAGGATAGGTCCTAGTCAGCATGGGTTTTTAAAGGGTAGATCATGCCTGACCAACCTATTAGAGTTTTTTGAAGAAATTTCAGGGAGGATAAACAAAGGGGAGGCTGTGGATGTTATATATTTGGATTTTCAAAAGGATTTCGATAAGGTGCCACATCCTAGGCGGATAAATAAAATGAAGGCCCATGGAATTACAGGGATGCTATTAGATTAGATAGAAAATTGGCTGATAGGCAGAAAGCAAAGAATTGAAATTAATGGATCCCATTCAGAATGGCTGCCTGTAACAACTGGTGTTATGCAGGGGTCGGTCTTGGGCCGCTGCTGTTTACAATTTATATTAATGATTTGGATTGTGGACTAAATAGTTTTGTGGCCAAATTTGTGGATGGCACCAAGATAGGTGGTGGAGCAAGAACTGTTGAAGAAATTGCAAAGGGATATAGACAGATTGGTAGATTAGGCAAATATATGGCAGATGAAGTAAAATGTTGAGAAGTGTTCGGTTCTACATTTTGGCAGTGGAAATAAACAGGCAGAGGACTATTTGGATGGGGAGAAAATTCAATCCCTGGAGGTGCAATGAGACCTGGGTGTCCTTGTGCAGAGTAATCTAAAAGTTAATGCCTAGGTAGGATTGGTAGAAATGGAGGCAAATGCTATGCTAGCATTCTTTTCGAGAGGCATGGTGTTTAAGACTAGATACGAGTTAATGATGCTCTAGGGGGCACTGGTGAGACCTCATTTGGAGTACTGTGTAGAGTTTAGGACCCCCTATCATAGAAAAGCTGTTGGAAAGGGTGCAGAGGAGATGATTTCTGAAATGCAGGGGCTGGAGTATGGGGAGCATTTGGCAACTCTTGGAGAATGAGGGGGGATCTCATAGAGACATTTCGAATATTGAAAGATTTTGACAGAGTGAATGTGGATAAGATGTTTCCCTTGATGGGTGAGTCAATGACAAGGGATCATAGTGTTAAAATTAAAAGTTATCCAATCAAAACTGAGAGGAGGAAGAACTTCTATAGTCAGAGGATTGTGGATCTGTGGAACTCATTGCCACACAAAACAATGGAGGCCAGATCACTGGGAGTATTTAAAAAGGAAATGGATAAATATCTAATTAGTAAGGGTATCAAGGGATATGGGGCAAAGGCTGGTAATTGGAACTAGGGGTGAGTTTCATTTAGCTTAGAGCATGGTCATGGAATAGACCCAATGGGCCTCATGGCCTGCTTCTGTTCCTTTATCTTGTGATCTTGTAAAGTACTCAATGAAGAGTAAATAAATCCAGACAGAGGTGAGAAACGGATCTGAATATAGTAATTGATGAGCAAATATGGGCAGATTTATGTGGGGATTGTATGACTGTCTTGGGTAAACTTGTACCTCTCACTTTGTTCATTTAAGATTGGTCACAGTGTTTGAGCTACCAAAAGAAAATAGACACACACACCGAGAGCAGTTCAGTTTATACAAATGTTTATTACAAATTCAAAAGCTGATTTCACACTACAATATGAAAGCCCTTCCCAACTCTATTTATCAACGCTTGGACTGGTCCCAACTGCCGAAGCGAGGCAACGAATGCACACTTGTAGTAGGTTGTCAGATCGCCGGTAGCAGCTTCTCTACCTCCCCTGACCGGGACATGGGCTGGACTCCAGAAGTTCTTCTTCTTCTAGCTGAGAGATGTTGCCACCTCTCAGAGAGTCTCTAACTTCAGCAGCGGGACCATGGCTTATATTACCCAAAAACTGCTTACCCAAGCACCTATTCCCAGCACAGCAAGAAAGATAAGTGAGCAAGCTAGCATGCTAGGCTTCTAATGAATAACATAATTTTCAGCTTATCACTTTGAATACAATGGTTTATTTTGCATCAAGGCTAGGCCTCTGACAGTCTGTGATCAAAACAAGCAGGAAGATTAAATGTTCTTGGTACACAGATGTCCTTTCTTCAGATAACAGCATCTCTGGCCCCTCGGTGGAATTTAGCTGATGTCTTCTGATTCTAAAACACAAGCAGGTTCTCAGCCTTGAAAAACCAAGAGCAGCAAATTAAAAAAAAACAGGTTAGAATCTTCCATTACAATGACCAATACTATTAATGTAAGATATAGATTTAAGATTAGTGTATACAAAGCCGTTGTCATACCCACACTCCTGTTTGGCTCCGAATCATGGGTCCTCTACCGGCATCACCTACGGCTCATAGAACGCTTCCACCAGCGTTGTCTCCGCTCCATCCTCAAAATTCATTGGAGCGACTTCATCACCAACATCGAAGTACTCGAGATGGCAGAGGCCGACAGCATCGAATCCATGCTGCTGAAGATCCAACTGCACTGGGTAGGTCACATCTCCAGAATGGAGGACCATCGCCTTCCCAAGATCGTGTTATATGGCGAGCTCTCCACTGGCCACCAAGACAGAGGTGCACCAAAGAAGAGGTACAAGGACTGCTTAAAGAAATCTCTTGGTGCCTGCCACATTGACCACCGCCAGTGGGCTGATATCACCTCAAACCGTGCATCTTGGCACCTCACAGTTCGGTGTGCAGCAACCTCCTTTGAAGAAGACCGCAGAGCTCACCTCACTGACAAAAGACAAAGGAGGAAAAACCCAACACCCAACCCAAACCAACCAATTTTCCCTTGCAACCGCTGCAACCATGTCTGCCTGTCCCGCATTGGACTTGTCAGCCACAAACGAGCCTGCAGCTGACGTGGACATTACCCCTCCATAAATCTTCGTGCATGAAGTGTAAGGTAAAACATCATGAGATGGGAATGTGTAGGGAGTTACCCTGTACAAGGCTGTAACAAGAAGGGGAGGTGTCCTTGTACTCCTGTTAGGTAAAACATCATGAGATGGGAATGTACGGGGCAGTAACAAGATGTGAATGCATCCTTGTACTTACAAGATAAGAGAGACATTGATGGATTGAGAGGCAGGAAGCTAGCAGGGAAAGGATAGCAACAGTTTTAGTCATTGGACAAGTAATGATATGATGATGTTCTAAGCATGTATCCAAGGGTATAAAAAATCACCATTTTGCTGATAACGGCAGAATGCATTCTCCGACTAACATGTTTAGTCGCAAGTGTTACAATCCGGTAATAAAGAACAAAGAACCCTGATTTCGACTCAGCCTGGTGTTTGTCTCACTCATTCATGAACAAAGCAGACCTAACAGAAGCCAAGCCAAAGTAAAAAGAGATTAGTTCAAAATAACTTTTTACACCAATAATATCTCTCCAACAATACTCCTTGCATTAAAATAAATACACCTGAGAAATTTTCTATCATGTACAAACCTTTGATTTCAGTCTATAGATGCAGTCCTTGCATGACCTTTATCCTCCTCCTTCTCACTAACTGGATCCTCTCCCCCTGTAAATCTAGTTTAAACTCATCGGGACAAGACTAACCAACCTACATATAAGAATATTAGTCCCCTTCCAGTTCTGATCCAATCTGTCCCATTGGTACAGATCCCACCTTCCCTAGAACAGAGCCAGTGCTCTAGAAATCTGAAACTTGTGTTAAGGCTTTGCAGCAGGAGTTGTATAAATTCCGGAGCATTTGGGTGGCAGAAGATGTGATATTTAGGTGTCCTAGAGACACTATTAACTAGGACACAGGATGAATGTAGATGGGTTACAGTTAGCAGAGCAAGAAGGAACAGGCAGGCAGAGCAGGGGCCCTGGTGGGCTGTTGAGGGGAATGATCTACTGGGTACAAGCCATGGATATCGGTCTCTGGCACAGAGTCTGGTGCTGTGGCCAAGAACAGAAGGGGGAAGAAAGGGGCAAGTGGACAGGTGTACTTATTTTAATGCAAGGAGTATTGTTGGAAAAGTTGATTATTTTAGGGCATGGATTGTCATGTGGGATTACAACATTATTTCCATAAGTGAAACTTGGTTGCAGGAGGGGCAAGACTGGCAGCTTAATGCTCTGGATTTCCATTGCTTCAAACATGATAGAGGTGGAGGGATGAAAGAGGAAGAAGTGCAATGCTAGTCAGGGAAAATATCTCAGCTGTACAAAATCAGGACAGAGGCCAAATGGGGGGAGCTGAGGAATGGGAAGGTGTGACCATGATGATAGGGTTATATTATAGTACACCTAAAAGTCAGAGAGTATTGGGGGGAAAATTCTGTAGAGAGATAGCAGACCGATGTAAGAAACAAAAATTTGTGATAGGAGATTTTAACTTTCAAAATATTGACTGACACTCCCATATGATGAAAGAGCTGGATGGCTTGGAGTTTGTGAAATGTATTCAGGAAAGTTTTCTAAATCAATATATAGAGGAACCAATGAGAGAGGATGCAATACTTGATCTGCTATTAGCGAACCAGACAGGCCAGTTGACAGTTGTATGTTTAGGCGAACATTTTGGGTCCAGTGACCATAATGTCATTGGCTTCAAGTTAACTATGGAAAAGGATAAATCTGGTCCTCATATTGGGATTCGAAATTGGAGGAAGGCAAATTTTGTGGAAATGAGAAAGGATTTTGAACGAATGGACTTGGATATGTTGTTTTCTGACAAGGGTGTGTAAAGTAAGTGGAAGGTCTTCAAAGGTGACATTTTGAGAGTGCAGAGTTTGCATGTTCCTGTTAGGATTAAAGGCAAAGTTAACAGGCATAGGGAACGCTGGTTTTCAAGGGATATTAGCAATCTGTTAACAAGGAGCTAATGAGGTACTTGAAGAAAATATTCAAGAAGGACATCAGGAAGGCAAAAAGAAGGTATGAGGTTGCTTTGGCAGATCATGTGAAGGTAAACCTGAAGGGTTTCTACAAACATATTATGAGTAAAATGATAGAAAGGGACAAAATTGGTCCCTAGACCAGGGGAGTCAAACTCCAATTCACCGAGGGCCAAAATCAAAAACTTGGACTAAGTCAGGGCCGAACTAAATAGTTATTGAAAATTTTCAACAACATCTGCATGCTTTCTCTTCTTTCAAAATATGTAATGTTAAACTTTTTCTTATTAAAATAAATGTTTAATAATAGTTTTGGATAAACTCTTTCCAGAAGCATTAACAAATGAGAAATAAAATATTCAATCAATAATATTTCTCTATAGAGGATTTGTCAAATGTTGCCTGTGTGCTGTCGAATAGTAAAATCTAAGGGCTATTGAGAATGTGGGAGAATAACATGATTCCTGAAACAATCAAACGGGTGACTGATTGTGGGCATGAACTCTAGCAGGGTTATTTGCCATGCCCTTTTTCCATTGGGACAGATATCCTTTGATTGACACAGTTTTCAAGTTTTATGCCTAATGAGCTTGTATCCAGGTGCAGGACCATTTTTAACCAGGAATATATTGATCACTGTGACATGAAACTATTGGAAGATCGTTTTATCCTGAGATTAAAGTTCATAATCCTTCCTCAGGCCTGTGTGCGGGAGGGCGGGGTTTGCGGGCGATCGGGTTGGACAACGACAGTGCGGGGGCATCGGCTCTCGCTGCAGGGCGGCATCTCGGTGGATCAGCGGCCCCGTCACCGTGAGTAGCGGGTTGGCCTGTGGCAGGGAGGGGGAGTGGGCAACGGTCCTGGCGAGGTCAGGCCCCCCCTGAGTTTCTGCCAGACCCCCCTTGACCTGCTGAGTTTCTCCCGGACCCCCCTTGACCTGCTGAGTGTCTCCTGGACCTCCCTTGACCTGCTGAGTTTCTCCCGGACCCCCTCCCCTTGACCTGCTGAGTTTCTCCCGGACCCCCTTTGACTTGCTGAGTTTCTCCCTTCTGGTGTTTTTACGAGAACCACAGACTTTCGCTCACACATTGATGAGGGGGATCAAGGGCCAAACATTGTCAGGTACCTCTCTGCTGGATAAAGGATACGGTTTAACCCACTGAGTTTCTCCAGTGTTGGGTTTTCACGAGGTAGAGTCAAAGGGCCGAAGGGCCTGTTTCTGATCTGTAATGTTCTATGGACCCTGCTCTTCTTTCCGTGCCGGTGTCCCAGGACCTTTCCAAGGCTGTCTCCACGCTCAGGACCGTGCTGGGATCCTGGTCAGCGGTGGAGGAGCAGGTGAGCGCGGCTAATCCCGATCCAGCCCACGCCACTCCCGAGATTGGCGGGAGGTTCCACCTTACCTGCCCAACCAGCCTCGCTCTCCACGTGTACTCCAGGCACCTGCCCAACCAGCCTCGCTCTCCACGTGTACTCCAGGCACCCGCCGCTGGTCCGGTGGGAAGGAGCAGGGCGGCCAGCGGCCGGCGCCCCCATCGCCCGACGGGGAGCCCCAATCTTCCCTCCGGCGTCCCGACTCCATCTGCAGCTCCAAGAAACGCTGTGCCACTGGGGTTCCGGGCGCTGGGAAGCGGCCTTGGCTTCCCCTGACACCGGCCAGGCCGCGCTGCGGTGGGGGGGTTGGCGGGGGGACACGACAGCGTGTTTATAAAACCACCCACCACTACTTTTCAAGGACCAGGATCTTTCTCTCTCTCTCAACCTGGGACACAGCGGTTACTGTGCATGCGCTATACTGGCGCGGCGGCCAGCGGGCCACCTCTAATACATTTTTGATATGATCTTGCGGGCCAAATATAATTATATCGCGGGCCAAATTTGGCCTGCGAGCCAGAGTTTGACATGTGTGCCCTAGAGGATTAGAGAGTGGTCAACAATGTGTGGAGCCTCAAGTAATGGGGGAGATCTTAAATAGTTTTTTTGCATCACTGTTTATTCAGGAAACTGGCATAGTGGGATAAGGAAGGAAGCAGAACAAACAGGAGTGTCATGGAACATAGAGAAATTAAAGATCTTAATGTTCTGGGGTTCCATTGCATCAAACATGATAGAGAGGGAAGGATGAAAGGGGAAAGAATGGCATTGTTAGTCAGAGAAAATATCTTAGCTGTGTGAAGTCAGGACAGCTAGGAGGGTTTATCTAGAGAGGCCATTTGGGTGGAGTTGAGGAACAGGAAAGTGTGACCACACTGATAGGGTTGTATTATAGACTGACTTACAGTGAATAAAGGTAGATAAATGCCCCATGCCATATATGATATTCCCTTGGACCTTGAGGGAGACTAATGTGGAAATCACAGGGACCCTGGCAGATATATTCAAAACTTCTTTAGTCACGGTTGAGGTACCAAAGGATTGGAGGGCAGCTCATGTTGTCCCATTGTTTAAAATAGGTTCCAACAATAAACCAGATAATCATAGGCCAGTGAGCCTGACATCGGTAGTAGGTAAATTATTGGGAGTACTTCTGAAAGATATGATATATAGGTATTTGGATAGCCATGGGCTGATTAAGGACAGTTAGTATGGCTTTGTGCATGGTAGGTCAGTTTAATGAATCTTGTAGAGTTTTTCGAGGAGATTATCAAGAAGGTAGATGAAGGAAAGGCTGTGGATAATAAAGTCTTTGAAAAAGTCCCAATGGGAGGTTACTTCAGAAAGTTAAGACACATGGTATGTTAACTGGATTTGAAATTGGCTGAGTGAGAGAAAACAGAGAGTGGTAGTGGATGATTGCTTCTCAGAGTGGAGGCCTGTGACTAGTGCTGTGCCTCAGGGATCATTGTTATTTGTTGTCTAATCAATAATCTGGATGATAATGTGGTAAATTGGATGAGCAAGTTTGCTGATGGCGCAAAGATAGGAAGCGTTGTGGACTGCAAGGAAGATTTTCAAACCTTGCAGAGGGATCTGGACCAACTGGGAGAATGGGCCAAAAAATATGGCAGATGGTGTTTAATGCAGACGTGAGGTGTGGCATTTTGGAAGAGCAAACCAAGGTAGGACATACACAGTGAATGGTAGGGCACTGAGGAGTGAGGCGGAGCAAAGAGATCTGGAAATACAGATACATTGTTCTCTGAAGGTGGCAACTCAGGTGGACAGAGTCGTAAAGAAAACTTTTGGCATCTTTGTCTTTATAAATCAAAGTATTGAGTATAAGAGTTGGGATGTTATGTTGAAGTTGTTTAAGACATTGGTGAAGCCAAATTTGGTGTATTGTGTGCAGTTCTGGTCACCTAACTACAAGGAGGACATCAATAAGATTGAAAAAGTGCAGAGAAGATTTATTAGGATGTTGTTGTGTCTTCAGGAGTTGAGTTACAAGGAAAAATTAAACCGGTTAGGATTTTATTCCTTGGAGTGAAAAAGAATGAGAGGAGATTTGATAGAGGTTTACAAGATTATAAGAGGTGTCAACAGAATGGATGTGAGTTGGCTTTTTCTACTTAGATTGCGGGATATAAATACAAAAGGTCATAGTTTTAAGTTTAAAGAGGAAATGTTTAGGGGAAACATTAGGGGAAAGTTCTTCTCTCAGAGAGTGGCAGTAGTGTGGACTGAGATGACATTTGACGTGGTGAATGAAGGCTTGATCTTAAGGTGTAAGTATAAATTGGATAGATACACGGGTAGGAGAGTTCTGGAGGGTTATGGAATGGGAGCAGATCAATGGGACTAGCGGAATAATGGTCAGCACAGACAAGAAGGGCTGAATGCCTGTTTTTTGTGCTGTATCATTTTATGGTTCTAATCCTGGTAAATAACATCAATGGGGAGGAGTGTGGTGAGTGGGGTGGGGGGGGAGTGGGGAGAGAGACTCCTGTGATTCTCTCTGCCACTGCTGTTATGGCGAAGAACATAACCCTCAGCTTCCTTTTAAATCTTTTCCCCTCTCATCATTAATCTATGCCCTCTAGTTTTAGATTTCACTACCATGGGAAAAAGACTTGTACATGCCCCTCATGAGTTTTAAAACATCTATAAGGTCACCTCCTCAGCCTACTTGACTCCTGGTCAAACAGTTCCAATCTTGTCAGTGTCTCTTTATAATTAAAGCCCTCCCTGTGATTATTTTCTGCAGCTTCTCCAGCTTATTTACATTCTCCCTCTAGTCTGGTGATCAGAACTGATCATGCTACAATATCTTACTTAGATACCACCTGACCTGCTGAGAGTCTCCATTGTTTTCTGTTTGACTTTTAGAATTCCAGCATCTCAAATACTTTGCTCATAAACTTACTATTCTCATTTGTCTTGTTATTCGTCCTATTTCATTAGATTTTTCAGAATATTTTAGCTCAAGCAGTGATGAGTAATGGGATTGTCAAGAATTCAGTTTTGAGAATTACCAAGCTCAACAGTGTGAAAGAATATGTAATTATATTCTCTGCTATCCGTTAATTTTAGCAAAATAGTACAAATGTGTGGTGATCTGTTGGAAATGCAGTTTTTCATTTATTTATGTTTTTTTTTAACCATGTTTACAGTATGTCTGGAAATATAACCCTAGGTGATGTGCTTAATGGTGTAAAGGAATAAAGTTATAATCCTCTGTAATGTGAGAGAATAAAATTGTATTTCTCCATGTTACCAGAGCATTCAACTGTTGCTCTATCACAGTAGACCTTCACCTATGGGGAATATCTTATGTATTTCTTTACTTACCATGGACCACTTATATTAAACTCATGGACCATCACGTAAGCATTTGGGGTGAGGTTAGCTGGTGTGCTCGAGCCCCTTCCCAGATCACCAACAATAATTTTGGATTGTTTTACATGAGAAACCTTTTCTTGTCAAAGTTACTACCTTCTTTTACATGTTATATCTGCATTAAATCAGTAATACTTGCCTTTGTCTCATTGCCGTGGACTGTCTAAAACAAGTCCATGGACTAATAGTGGCCGATGGACCACAGATTAAGAAAGACTGCATTATCACATTCTTTAATTGTCAAAAATGTACAAGTTTCTTAACCCCTCATTCTGTTTTGTAAAAGAATTGTCCACCTCTACCATCAACAGTTGAGTGAAGAAAATTTACCATGTCAGACCTTTGCATTGAATTGGAAATAATTGTCTTAGCTGTTTAGAGAAGTAAATCACAAAATTCTGTAGAACAAAAATATAAATGCTGGAGAGATTCAGCAGGTCAAACAGTGTCCTTCATGTAGCAAAGGTAAAGATATATCACTGACTTTTCGGGCTTAAGCCCTTCATCAAAGTATGAGAAAATACTGGCAAGCATCTGAATAAAAGGGTAGGAGGGGGGAATGGGAGTGGCAAGGCAGGAGGAGAAAGGAGGGAGGGTGTGGCAGGCTGCACCAAAGGAAAACACAGGCACAATGCAGTTTGGGCAACAAAGCTTTATTCCACTCATAAAGATAGTTGGCTGCTAGCTGCTTGCAACAGTTATCCTGAGGAGAAAGAGAGGGAGCACACGGCCCAGACCTTGGCTTTATACCATGGGCCCTCTAGGCCCACCTGGTGGCTGGATGACATTAGGCCGGGTGCCGTGTCTCTAGGCCACCTGTTGGCCGAGTGATGCACCACAGTGTATCATCACATTCACCCCCTTTAAAAAAGTCCTGGTATTACTCACAAATCCAGGCGTACCATTGGTTTACGCACCCTCTGGTTTGGGCTGGGGGGGTCGGTCACTTGGCCGGGTGTTGTAGGTATACTGGGTGGGTTGGGGGTCCCCAGGGGGGTGGAATTCATCCTCCGCGGTGCGGCTGAGAGCAGTGTGGGTGCTTGGAGGGGTGCCAATGGTACATCGATTGGGTTGGGATGGGGTTCTTCAGGTTCTTCCTTTTCTACTTTGGCAGGTTCTTCTTCAGCTGGCGCCAGGTCCCTCATAGAGATGGAGACCTCCCATCAGGGAATGTCACAAATGCATAGTTCAGGTTCACATGGATCAGCTCTCTCCTCTTGACAAGTGGGTCTATCTTATGCATTTGGCCATGTTTCTTGATCAGCACCGGGCCCAGTGAGATCCTCCAATGTGTCACCTCCAAGCTCAGGGTCGATTTCCTTGTGAAAGAGAAAAATCTGTCATGTTCGTGGAAGTACACAATAACAAGCGTATCGTGTGTAATGCCTTGGGTAACATTTCCTGCCACCTGGCTACCGGGAGGTCCTTTGACTTTAATATGAGAAGGACCAGCTTCCAAATGGTACCTTCTCCCTCTCTACTTGTCTGTTCCCTTGGGAGTTGTAACTTGTGATGCGGCTGGTAGCAATCCCCCTCTCTCGGAAGTATTGCTGCAGCTCGACACTCATGAAGGCTGCCCCCTGTCTGTGTGGATGTAGTTAGGGTATCCACACAGGCTGAAGATGGGTTTCAGGCACTTAATTACTGCTGCCGTGGACACATCTGTGCAAGAGATGGCGAAGAGGAACCAGGAGAACTCATCTATCACAGTGAGGAAGTAACAGTTGTTATTGGTGGTCGGGAGTCAATGCTGAAACGCTCTAATGGCTGGGTGGATTTGATAAGGGCTGCCTCAGGCGGGCGGTAGAACTGTGGTTTGCTCTCTGCACATATACGACAACCCCTTGAATGGC
Organism: Narcine bancroftii; assembly: GCF_036971445.1. Lineage (NCBI taxonomy): Eukaryota > Metazoa > Chordata > Chondrichthyes > Torpediniformes > Narcinidae > Narcine > Narcine bancroftii. The sequence goes on along the minus strand of NC_091473.1, from coordinate 125,181,617 downwards.
AGGTTGGCATTCTTAATGAAGTGGAACATCCTGGTCACTGCAGGGAGACCCTGCTCGCTGTGGATGTTCTGCAGCTGTGAGTGGTGATGCAAGGACCCCTGGACAGCGCGTCTGGGGGTTCATGAACTTACCGGGGCGGTATCTGATGTTATACGAGTAAGTAGTCAGTTCGATCCTCCAACGTAAGATTTTATCATTTTTGATTTTCCCCCTGTTCTGGTTGGAAAACATGAAAGCTACTGACTGTTGGTCTGTGACCAAAGCAGCTGCCCACCAGGTAGTGCTTCCAGTGCTTTACTGCCTCCACTATGGCCTGGGCCTCTTTCTCCACTGCTGAGTGCATGGTTTCTGAGCCCTGCAGCATTCAAGAAAAGAAAGCCACTAAGCATCCCTCCTGGTTCAGGGTGGTTGCTATGGCTACATCTGAGGCGTCGGTCTCCACCTGGAAGGGGAGTGTTTCATCTACAGTCCTCATGGTGATGTATGCCAAGTGATCGCTCAGGCTGTTAAATGCCTGGAACGCCTCACTGGGCAGGGGGAATTATTTCGCTCTAATCAATGGATGGGCCCAGTCTGCATACTGGGGTATCCACTGCATGTAATAAGCAAATAAGCCCAGGCCTCTTTTGAGTTATTTGGGCATAATGGGGATGGGTAGGTCCATCAGAGCCTGCATGTGAGCCGGATCCGGTCCCACCTCCTCGTTCTATACTACGTAACCCAACAAAGCCAGCTTCCTAGCCCCGAACAGACAATTGTCTTTGATGTATGTCAGGTTGCGTTCTTTGGCTGCCTCCAGGAATCTCTTTAGGTTTGCGTTGTGGTCATTCACCGAGTGCCCGCAGATGGTAACATTATCCAGGTACGGGAAAAACAGCCTCCAGGCGGTAGTCGACCACTAGTCGGTGAATTTCCCTCTGGAACAGCGATACCCCATTAGTGACTCCAAATGGGAGTCAGAGGGACTGATAGAGTCGGCCATCAGCTTCAAATGCCATATAGGACCTGTCACTCCTCTTCATGGGCACCTGGTGGTACGCAGCCTTAAGGTCGATGGTGGAGAAGACCTTATACTGTGAACTTATTAATAATCTGGCTGTAGATGACCACTTAGTGTAGTTTCTCCCCTGTCTTTGCTACCACTACCTGGGCTCGCCATGGGCTGTTGCTGGGTTCAATAATGCTAACCTGCAGCAATCGGTGTGTCTCCATTTTAATAAAAGCTCTGTCTCTGAGGCCGTACCTCCTGCTCTTTGTTGCTATGGGTTTACTGTCTGGGGTGAGGTGAGTAAATAAGGGGGGGGGGGGGGGACCCATAGCGCACAGCGCTTTTGGCTCATAAGCACTAGTGGGGGCTGTGGTCCGTTGTGGACTACCATGAGGCTCTCCAGCTGGCACTGGAAGTCTAATCCCAACAGCACTGGGGCACAGAGCTGTTCCAGGACCAGGAGACAGAAATCCTTATACTCCCTCCCTTTTATTTCTGGTGTCATCACACAGTATCCCTTTACTTCCACTGATTGGTTGTTGGATGCTAGGAGAATCTGCCTGTTGCTGGGGTATACGGGGAACCCATGGTCTTTGGCTAATTTCAGCTCTATGAAACTCTCCATACTACCGCTATTTAACAGACATTTAAATTTCAACCTGTTCAACCGCACAGAGACCATAGCCTCTGAGAAATTGTGTGGACTCGCCTGACTGGTCCTGAGGGAAGCCAGCGTGCACTCCTCAGTCTCCTCGTGGTCTCCATAGTAGTGCCGCTCCTCCTCTGGATCCCGGGTCCAAGATGGCCGCTCCCTCTGGGCACACATGGTGTTCCTGCCTGGCTGACCTGGGGAAGAAGCAGAGCTATCCCGCCGTCCATTTACATGACAATGGATCTTGGCAGTCACCCACGGACTCCTGCATACCTGAGCATAATAGCCTCGTTTTCTACATTTCGAGCAGTCCACTTCCCTTGCCAGGCAGCATGCCCGGGCGTTGAGGTTTTGGCCGCAGAACTGGCATCTACAGGTTGCATCCGGCTGAGCCGCCGTTGCTGCAGCCATTTTCGTCTCCACATTATCGGCCCAATCTTGGCGGGTTGTCAGCGAGTCTAGCAGGGTTGAAGTGGGTCCTTGACATTGTGGTCGGGGAGGTATTCCCCAGGTTGTTTCTAGCTATTTCCATCACCTCTGAAACCCTCACAGCCTCTTCCAGGGACACTATGTTTTGTTTTAACAACCGCTGGTGGATTTCATTTGACCAGACCCCCACCACCAGTGTGTACCTCATCAGGTCCTGCGCTATTTGCTGTGAGGTTCTAGCATGGAAGTTGCATGCCCATGCTTGGGATCTTACTGAGAGCATGAAATCCCAGAAAGACTCCCCTGGTTGCTGTCTTCTGGTCAGGAGAGGGTGTCTCGCGTGTACTTCGACTCCTACTTGGAGATAGTGGGACAGGAGCATGATCATAGCCTACCTGTATGAGGTGCAGACTTGGACTAACACGTACAGGAGGTCTCCCAGCTAAGCCACCAGCAGTATGGAAAGGTCTTCCGGGCGCGCAGTCAGCATCATCACACGAGCGTAGTTCTGGAAACAATGTCTCCTGTGTGAAGTCGTGTGTGCGCAGGGGACCCGGGGTTCTAGTTCCAGGCAGTCCAGCCGTAGCATCGTTAAGAGGTGCTGCTGTTGATTCGTTTCTGGGCGCCCCAATCGTGCTGAGGCTGGAGACTGTTGCCTTTCACTGACGGACGTGGGTCTCTCCAGGAACCGATATTACCTGGTAAGTGTCTGCTGAGAGTCCGGCATCCTCACTCTTATCCCCGTGTCTGAGCTAGTCTCCACCAGGTTTGGGGGGGTACTCGCACACGACTCAACCATGAAGTGTTTGTCCCCCTCCTCGATTTCCTCCTCGTGTTTGGATGGGATCGCCCACATTTTATGTGAGTTGAATAAATTGTAACAGGCTGCTGCAAAGGAAAACACAAGCACAATGCAATTTGGGGCAACACAGCTTTATTCCACTCACATATAGATAGTCGGCTGCTAGCTGCTTGCAGCAGTGATCCCAGGGAGAGAGAGAGAAGGAGCATATGGCTTTATACCATGGACCCTCTGGGCCCATCTGCTGGTCGGATGTCATTAGGCCACCTGTTGGCCGAGTGATGTACTGCAGCGTTTCATCACAGAGGGGACAGCAGCAATGAGGGGGAGAGGGGGATGGTAGGGCTGGGTGGGTGAAAGAACTGGAAGGATAGGAAAGGGGGAGGGAGAAGAAAAGGCAAACAGGCTTAATGGAAACCAGTAAAGTCAATGTTCATGCCATGTGGCTGGTGGGTGCCCAGCCAGAAAATAAGGTGTTGTTTCTTCAATCTGTGGGTGATCAGGGAGGGACAATACATAAGGGCATGGACAAACATGTGAGCATGGGAGTGTGACCCAGAATTGAAATGGTTGGCTACTGGGAGGTCATTGTGGTTGTGAATGGGGCGGAGGTGCTGAGTGAAGCGGTCTCCCAGTCTGTGACCGGTCTCTCTGATGGTCTCGGCCTCTCAATATACATGTGAAAGACCTGTTTGGGGCCCCAGACCATGGTGAGGGAGGAGATGTGCGCAGGTGTTTCACCTCCTGCGGGCACAGGGGAAGGTGCTGGTGGTGCAATGGGAGGAGAGGAATGAATGTGGAAGGGAATCATGGAGGGAGCGGTCCCTGCAGAAGGACAAGAGAGGAAGAGAGGAAAAAATTGTGTCTGGTGGAGGGATCCTGTAGTAAGTGCTGGAAATTCCTGTGGATAATATGTTGGATGTGGAGGCTAGTGGAGTGGTAGTGACGATAAGGGGGATTCTATGTTTGTTGCATCTTGGGGCAGAGGGGGCCAGGGCAGATGAGTGGGGAATGGAGGAGATGCAGGTGAGGGCTGCGTTGATAGTAATGGAGGGGACACCACGTTTCCGGAAGAAGGCAGACATTTCAGAAGCTCTGGACTGGAAGACCTTGTCATTGGAACAGATGTGGCAGAGATGGAGAAATTGATAGAAGGGGATGGAATCCTTGCAGGTGGCAGGGTATGAAGAAGTGTAGTTCAGGTAGTTTTGGGATTTGGAGGGTTTGTAGTATATGTCAGTGGAAAGCTTGTCTCCTGAGATGGAGACAGAGAGATCCAGGAAAGGGAGAGTGTTATCAGAGATGGACTAGGTGAGTTTGAGATCGGGGTCGAACTTGGAGGCAAAGTGGATGAAGTTGACAAGTTCATTGCGGGTACATGAGGCAGCCCCGTTGTAGTCATCTATATATCGGAGGAAAAGTTGGAGGGTCTTGCCAGTGGTGTAGGCTTGCAACATGGATTGCTCCACAAAGCCCACAAACAGGCAGGCATAGCTGGGACCCATGTGGGTACACATGGCTACATCTTTGAATTGGAGGAAGTGGGATGAGTTGAAGGAGAAAGTTAGTGATAATGAGGACAAGTTCTACCAGGTGGAAGAAGGTGGTCATAGAGGGTGTCTGGTCAGGTCTTTGGTCCAGGAAGAAGCAAAATGCTTTCAGACCTTCTGTGTGGGGGGATAGAGGTGTAAAGGGATTGGACAACCATCATAAAGATAAGGCAGTCTGGTTCAGGGAATCTGAAGTCATGTGAAATGTCACAGATGTAGAAGGAAAGAGATTGGGCCCTGGGAGAATGGATAGAGTCAAGGTCTGGTGGGGCAGGAGCAGGCAGAAACTATGGGTCTACCCAGATGTTTGGGTTTGTGTATCTTGGGTAGGACTTAGAAACAGGTAGTGTGGAGGATGGGAGAGAATGAGGTTGGTAGATGGGAGGGTAGGTGCCCAGAGGTGATGAGGTTGGAAATGGTTTAAGAGACAATGGACAATGGCTTAATGTGTGGTGTTGGTGAGCTGTTTAGAGATGTAATCATGTTTGTTGATATGATAGAAAGATCAGTTGAACCTTTAATTTTCTTTATGCATCTGAACTTTTGTACATTAATATTATATTATTAATTTAAATTTAATTTAGGCACACAGTAACAGGCCATGATCCATATCACCAAAATACACCAATCAATCTGCAATTCCTGTATGTTTTGAAGGGTGGGTAGAAACTGGAGAATCCAGAGAAAACTCATGCAGACACGGGGAGAATGCACAAACTCCTTACAGACAGTGCTGGATTCGAACCCTGGTCATTGGCGCTATAATTTCTTGTGCATATTAATGTACCCAGTGTGTCATTTTACTTGTTAACCAGCAATTACAGCAAAATTAACAAATTTATTCAGGATTTACTTTATTCCCACATCATATTAATGTCTCCCTTTTAATTTGGCAGAAATCCAAAATGACCTTGCTAAAGATGATGAAAAATTGGTTTTAAATTGTCTTCGAGATACTTTCAATGTGAATTGGATCTCCCCGAAACATGATGGACCTGATGTATTCAGTCCCATGGACATTGAATATCCTAACTCCCTACAATGGTGACATTGGTGCTTCACCTCTTTGTATTTTATTGGTAAGCAATAAAAAGGCTAAGATATGGTTTGTGCCAACTTTAAGTAACCACTGCAGGAAATGGTGCACAAAAGTTGCTCAAAGAAACCCACCTCCCAGCACACGCTCTGTTTTCACTGCTACCTTCAGGAAAGAAGTCTCAGTGCTACAAGACTCACACCACCAGGTTCAGGAACAGCTGCTACCCCTCCACCATTGGACTGCTCAACAAACTCAATCAGAGACTCATTTAATTTTACTTTTGCATTTAATATTTTTTTTATCTGTGTTGCAGTCAGTTTGTTTACATTTCTCTATTTGTTTATAAGTGGGGTTTTTTTTGCACTACTTATGAGCAATGTAATAAATGGCTTCATTCGATGCAGTTATATCCACAGATGGATTACTTCTGGCTCAACTGCAGAAAAAAAGATCTCAGGGTTGTATGTGATGTCATATATGTACTCTGACAATCAATCAATCTGAAATCTGAAGTTACAGGTATAGTTAAGCAACTGACAAGACTGTTTCAGGAAATCATGAGTTTCTCCAGGTACACAGCCATACTGCTTGTACACAACGATACTGGACCCACTTGCATTACAAAAAATGCAGTCTCCTCTTTTTATATCTATCCCCTCTATATTCAGTACCATTAGAAAATTATGCAGTATCATTGGAAAGTGAACACTTATTGTCTAGGGAGTATTCATCTGATGCATGTATGCAGGAATACCTACACACACAAATTAGAGATTTCAAAGTTCCAAGAGAGAAATAGGAATGGCCAGTTGACCTGCTGGAACCCATGAGACGTCGACAGCACTACAGAACATCGAAGCTTGCATCAAAAGGGCACCCAAGAACTCAGCTTAAAACAAAATAGAATTTGCCTGAACCCTCTGGCCAATCATTTCCAATTCAGGTATCTGAGTAGGTTTACATTATGGTATCAACCAGATTAATTAGGTTCAAGGATGAGAGCAAATGTAAACTTCCTCCAAACTCGAGGTCAGGTAACACAAGGGTGACAAACATTAATCAATCTTTTCCTTTGCTCTGAAAGGCCCTACATAGACTTTTTGCAAGAGATATTTAAATTGAAAAGCTCAGATTTTTTAAGATAATAAAACAAAAGCTTCCATTTGTCGACTTTTACATGCTTTTACAAATGTAATTTTTTGAATAAAATTTATATTTAAAAGATTGTTTGGTATTTAAGTCACTAGCAAATGTTCTGAATGTATTGATGAGAACAGATAGAGTAAGTCCTCATCCCATCAGACTTGCACCACTTTTCAATGCATTCATTGCAGATCATGCAACTTCTTACCCTATTCCTATTTGCTCTCGATACCCCTTGATCCCTTTAGCCATAAGGATCACATTGATTTTGAATATATCTAATGAAATGGCCTCAATAACTTTCTGTAGCAGAGAGTTCATCAAGTTGGCAACCTCTTATCCTTAGCCTGTAAGCTCTTGTTCTGGAATTCCCCAACATGAGGAATTAGTCTGACTGCTACTCGCTGGACCATCGAAACCACAGCAATTTTCTGGACCAATTTTCAAGTCATTCAGATCAGATACTATTAATTGTCATGTAATAAAACAGAAATGTAATATTACACAAAATTACCTTTAGTGTGCCATAAGGTAAAGATTCACCATTATCAATTCCCGACACGCCTTACAGAGAAAGAGAAGCAAAAGAGAATCTTCCATTGAGTGTCCGTGGATTTACCTCTAGTGCCCCCACAGCCTCTGCAACCGAACAAGACTCTAGTTCAGTTCAAATCACCGGCAACCTGGGCCCGGATACAAACTGCCGACATGATGAGGAAACCCTTAGCGCCCAGGATCCTTTAGGAGCCCTCCTTGACATCAGCGCACTCTCAAATCCCGGTTACAATTACTGGTTCTCATGCGCATGTCTCCAGCAGCCTGCAGCCTGTGGGGTGGGGGGGGGGGGGGGTTCCTTACCCTCAAGCCACTGAGAGGTCGCCAACTGTGTGTGTCCTTCAGAGCCCCTCACTAGTCTATGCTGTCCTAAGGATCTGCTTTTCGTTCTTAATGGGGGGGGTGTTGTTCTCCCCGTTAATGATGCCCCTGTGCCAGTCCTCTGCTTCCCTAGAGTTTGCAACCCCTCGAAGTTGCTGGAGGACACTGGCTCCACCATCTTAGGCCCAGACCCTGCAGTCACAAGATTGTAAATAAGACATCATTGACTCCTTTAACATGCCAATTAAAGCATGTACAGAGCCATCAGTAGGCTAGGCGATAGGGCCTCGCAGGGAGTGCTGCGTCTCTACTCCCCTGTCTCCCCTGGTCCGTATCTGTGGCAACCAGCAGGACTGCCAGATTTGCTCATTTCTAAAACTTTTCCAATTGATTTCACTTACTACTTTTTCTTAGCAACGTTATAAACTGTTTTGTTTAATGTAGTTATATCCACAGATAGTTTTCCCCAATAACCTTTTTTTTAAAATACACGCTTTTCCATTTCCTCCAAAGCCTTTGGCTCAGTAGTCTTAAACCTGGAATTTTTTCTTACTATTCCTTCCATTCTTCATTGTCTCCAAGGTTATAAATAACTCTAGAATGATATTCATGAATTGGGCCTTCAGATTTCAGATTTATTGTCAGAGTACATACAAGACATCACATACAACCCTGAGATTCCTTTTACCTGTGGGCCAGGACAAAATTACTACAAATTTGTCGGACAAAAAAAAACAGTATACAATATAAACAAATAAAAGAATTGTAAACAGATAATGAATGTAAACAAACTGACTGTGCAATACAGAGAGAACAAAAGAAAATCAATCAAGTACACAAGTAAGAGTCCTTAAATGAGTCTCTGATTGAGTTTGTCATTGATGGGTCCAATTAATACCCTGAACCTGGTGGTGCGAGTCTTGTGGCACCTAGACCTCTTTCCTGAAGGCAGCAGCAAGAACAGAGCGCGTGCTGGGCAGTGTGGGTCTTTGATGATTGCTGCTGCCCTCCTATGGCAGCGTTCCCTGTAGATGTACTCAGTAGGAGACTTTTGCCTGTGATGTCCTGGGCTGTGTCCACTACCTTTTGGAGGGCTTTATGCTCAGGGGTACTGGTGTTCACATAGCAGACCTTGATGCCGCTGGTCAGCACATTTTCCACCACACCTCTGTAGAAATTTGCCAGGGTTTCTCATGTTATACCAAACCGCTGCAAACTCCTGAGGAAGTAGAGGCGCTGATGTGAAGATTCCTGAATGCACCTTTCTTTCAAGGACAGGTGTGCTTTTAGTGTAAACTGATTTCAGAACATAAGGAATAGGAGCTGGAGTAGGCCATCCGGCCTATCAAGCCTGCTCCTCCATTCTATGTGATCATGGCTGATCTGATGATAGGCTCATCTCCACCTACCTGACTTTTCCCCATATCCTTTAATTCCCTTATGATGTAAAAATCTATCCAATGTTGTCTTAAATATATTTACTGAGTAGGTTCCACTGCTTCCATGGGCAGAGAAAATTCCACAGATTCTCAACCCTCTGGGAAAAGAAATTTCTCTTCACCTCTGTCCTAAATCTACATCCCTAAATCTTGTTCTCGTCGTCCCCTCGTTCTAGTCTTCCCCCCACCATGGTAAAACCTTTCCTACCTCTATCTTATCTATGCCTTTCATAATGTTATTTCTACAAGATCCCCTCTCATTCTTCTAAATTCCAATGAGTAAATTCCCAGAGCAACTGTAAGTGATGCTTGCAAAACCTGGGTCTCAGCTGAAGCCTGCAGACTTTGAATTGAATGCTGAGTACAGGCTTCACACAGCCAGGATACAGGAAACAGAAAGGCAGCAAGTTTGCTGCATGAAAAATAATAGTGTATGAGCCAGTAGCACAAGGCTGAGGAATAGCTTCATCCCACAGGCAGAGAGAATGCTGATCACCCAAAGGAAATGCCACACTGAAAACCATAGACTCTCATTTGAACAAAGCAACATTTATTTATTTATTTTTGTAGATATAAAACTTGTCCTGCATATGTATTATTTGCCTGTATGGGTGTTATATCTGGTTGTATGACTGTATGTTTTTGCACCGAGGACCAGAGAACAGTTTGTACTTGCACAATCAGATGACAATAAATTGGACATCGACTGTACATTTTTTGTGCCATTGTTTCAAATCCTGAACGATTGGCTGAAGGACATTAGTGCAAATATGACAAAAAAAATACAGAATTACAAATGAACAAAATCCCCCCACTCCAAGCTAAGAACATTTTATGAAATCAAGGAACTTTCATTTTCAATCATTTCAGTTTTTTTTCCTATAAGACAATTGGCTAAAATTCTTACAGCAATATAAAAGCTCGTAAATCCTAGAGGCTGCAAATGCAGGAATGTGGAGCCAATAAAACATTCTGCAGGAGAAGCTCAGCGATTTGCAGAGTCCCTGGGAGCAAAGGACCCTTCGACAAGACTGTGGTGCACTGTTAGAATCAGACACACTCAAGGTAAAGACTGTACAACAGGCTTTAATCCACAAAGATTTCCACAGAGCCAGGCTGGCTATAGCTGCAGTAACTCTGGGAGAGACTTCGGAGCCCGGCCCAGGCTTATATCCCGGAGGGTGTTTGACCGGATGTGGCTTGATCCATTCAGGTCGACTGATTGACAGCCGGCCAGGTGTAGTCCTGACCCCCTTTCTCTCCTGCAGGTACAGAGGTTGCCCCCTGCAGTAGGCCGGTGGTACACTCCTGCAGGTACAGATGTTGCCCCCTGCAGTAGGCCGGTGGTGCACCACCACAAAGACTGTTCAGAAGGGAGATAGCCAGTGCATTGAATACAAGATTGGACAAGGACTAGATGGTGATTGGTGATCCAAGAAGTAGTGAAGGATGAGGATTGGTGGGCAGACAGAGGCAATGATAGACAAAGGGAAAGAGTGCCAAGAATGAAAGGTCATCAGGTGAAGGTGGACTTGGAGATGATGGTGGGGGTGATAAGTGGAGCTAAAGGCTGTCAGTACTGGAATTTAATGAGGAGACAATTTGATATCATTATCATGGAAGCTATTGAGGAGGGATGAAAAACAGATGGGACTAGATGGAACTAAAGTGGGGAAGGAATCCTCGTTGTCATGTAGGTGGGAGAAGATGGAACTGGAGATGACAGTAGTTGAAATCTGGGTGAAAAGAGGTCAAAAATGGGGGGAGGGAGAGATAGAAGAACAGAAGTAGCTCTGAAGATGAGTGAGGATACTCATTACCTCATGATTGTATAGTCAAATTCAGCTCCGATGCATTCTATATATTTGCTAACTAGAGCAATGTTGTTGGCTGAATAATGGAAAATGATGAGACAGAATATAGGAATTGAGTTTGAGGACCTGGTTGAGTGGTGCAAGAACAACAATCTTGCTCTCATCATCTACAAGACCAAGGAGCTTATGGTGGATTTTGGAATGAGGCCGAAGGACGATACATCTGTCATCATTGATTGGAGAGTGGTGGAGAGGGTTGGTACCTTCAAGTTCTAGGAGTCTACATATTGAAGGACCTCTCCAGGAGCCAGTATATTGAAACAGCCATGATGAAGCCACATCAACATTTCCACTTTCTAAGAAGCCTCAGGAGATTTAGCACTGTGAAATGTAAACCGACTGGTTTGGAAATCTGAATCCCCAGGAATGTAGAAGGCTGTATAAAGTAGCAAACTTCGCCAAGTCCATCATGGACTCCAACCATTAAAGACATCGATGTGAGGCAATGCCTCAAGAAGGCAGCCGAGTTAGCATAGCGGTTAGCGTAATGCTATTACATGGCCAGTGACCGGAGTTTGAATCCGGCACTCTCTTTAAGGAGCTTGTACATACTCCCCGTGTCTGCATGGGTTTCATCCAGGGGCTTTGGTTTCTTCCCAACCTTAAAAGCTAATGGGAGTTGTAGATGTAGTTGGGTGGCACGTGCTGATGGGCCATGCTGTGGGTGTAATTTTAAAAAAATTAATAACAACGTAAACACCCCCCCCCACCCCACCCCCCAGCACTCCCTCCCTATCACCCTGCTCACAATCTCTTTTGCTGCAACCTTCAAAAAGAATGGATGGGACCCTAAAGTTCACAACCTTTAAGTTCAAGAATAATTTTGTTCTAATGGCTATCAGACTTTTGAATATCCCCTCACCACATTGATCATGAACTTCTTTGACACCACAAAAGGACAACTGCACCATTGAAATACAATTTTTTTTCTTGCACTAATTGTAACTATTAATATTTATTATCATATATTGTGTCCATCCTTTATAGCTATCATTTCTTCCTTACTGGGGTAATTTAATTGATATTATTGAAGTGGGGTTTAATTTTACATTGTTGCATGGAGTTGGCCTGCGAAATCACAGGTACCAGACTTCACTCCATCGAGGCCATCTACATGGGACAGCGTCTTAAAAAAGCAGCCTCTATCCTCAAAGACCCCCACCACCCAGGCCATGCCCTCTTCACTCTGCTACCATCAGGAAAAGGTGCAAGAGCCTAAAGATGAGCACTCAGTGGCACAAGGACAGCTTCTTCCCCACTGCCATCAGATTCCTGAAAGATCAATGAGCCAAAGATGCTGCCTTACTTTTCATGCACGACTATTTTTATTTCTTTTCATATATTAGTGTTTTAAGATGGTTTATAATATGAATGGTTGCACTGTGAAGCTGCCACAAAACTCAGAATTTCATGACTTATTGGTCATGACACTAAATTCTGATTCTGATTCTAAAGACACCCAGTGCTTGTGTTGCGCTGAATTTACCCTGTCTTCTTTCTTTGGCTTGGCTTCGCGGACGAAGATTTATGGAGGGGTAAATATCCACGTCAGCTGCAGGCTCGTTTGTGGCTGACAAGTCCGATGCGGGACAGGCAGACACGGTTGCAACGGTTGCAGGGGAAAATTGGTGGGTTGGGGTTGGGTGTTGGGTTTTTCCTCCTTTGTCTTTTGTCAGTGAGGTGGGCTCTGCGGTCTTCTTCAAAGGAGGTTGCTGCCCGCCGAACTGTGAGACGCCAAGATGCACGGTTTGAGGCGATATCAGCCCACTGGCGGTGGTCAATGTGGCAGGCACCAAGAGATTTCTTTAGGCAGTCCTTGTACCTCTTCTTTGGTGCACCTCTGACACGATGGCCAGTGGAGAGCTCACCATATAACACGATCTTGGGGAGGCGATGTTCCTCCATTCTGGAGACGTGACCTACCCAGCGCAGTTGGATCTTCAACAGCATGGATTCGATGCTGTCGGCCTCTGCCATCTCGAGTACTTCGATGTTAGGGATGAAGTCGCTCCAATGAATGTTGAGGATGGAGCAGAGACAACAAGTGTTCTAGGAGCCGTAGGTGATGCCGGTAGAGGACCCATGATTCGGGTCCACGAATCATTTACCCTGTAATATGAAGGTAATTGAGCAATAATCATTGTACAATTTAGACATTTTCATATTGGAATGTTTGGATCTGAAACAAACTTGCAACATAATTGAAATCTATCCATGAAAGATCTATGAGCACAGTGTCCTGAAAATACTGCATTCAACATTTCTCTGTATTGAATGATTTAAAATAATCAATGTTGTTATCTCTTTCTTAAAGAAGAGTTCACCATTTGGGTGCAGCAAATTCCCTGGATCCAGTTCCTGCTTACAGTTTTGTTTTCATGATTGAAATAGTGATTTTAAATGAACATGGTAGCTCATCTTATCTGTGGCTACATGGAGCACTGCAATTGCAGCAACTGCAAATGGTAGAAATCCAAACCTAAAACAGAAATTGCCATGGAGCACTTGGCAGTTGCAGTTCTGAGGAAGTGTCTTGACTTGATACATCAACTCTGCCTCTCTCCAAGAGAGGGCAAAATATAACATGATTAGACAGTAAATTGGGGGAGATAATTGAGAGCAGCTGTTATTTTCATTTTTACTTTAGACATACAGCACATAAAAGGCCCTTTGGACCATGAGCCCAAATACCCCGATTAACATACAAAATTCATGGTTTTTTTTTTAAAGGTGGGAGGAAACCGGAGCACCTGAAGGAAATCCATGCAGATACATGAAGAACATACAAACACCTTACATACAGCACTGGATTCGAACCCTGGTTGTAGATGGTGTAATGGTGTTGCCCTAATTGCTATGCTAACTGTTCCATCTTACTGTGGTGGATGTTCATGTGTTGGGGCATTTTGAGATCAAGAAAGAGGTGGTGTCAAGTGGAATACAAATAGACAATTCAGCATGTCATCTCATCATCCCTAGAAATGGCTGTGGACTTCCTAGAAACAGCTAAATCTAGTCGTAAAAATTCAATTTGATACATAATTAATCTTAATTTGGGTCTACCCAACAAAAATAACATCAGGACCTGTGGGAGTTTAACCCCTAATATTTTCTCCACAAAATTTACTATCTCCAATCAAAAAGTTTTTACTCAAGGGCACTTCCAAGTAGAATGCAAAAACGAACCAACTTCCCAACCACATCTGCAACATAAAACTGATAATATTGGATTCTTTTTTTTAAATTTTTGAGGATTTAAATATAATTGATTAAAAAATTTATATTGAACCAGTCTATACCTAACATCAATAATTTTTGTCATTTTTAAACATAATTGCCTCCAATCATTTTCATTTATTTGTTTATTTAAATCAACCTCCCATCTTAATCTTGATTTATGAATTCCTAACTTAGGAGGTTCTTTTTGAAGTAATTTATACATCACTGAAATAAACTATCTCATGCCACCCTTACATATCAATAATTCTAATTCATTCTGTCAAGGTAATATCAAATTAGGGCCTAACATCAACTAAGAAGCCTTAACCTGATAGAAAAAAGGTATTAATTTGAATATTACATTTTTCCTTAATTCATTGAAAAGTAATAAATTTGCCAGCTTCAAAAGAATCTGCTATTTTTCTTAATCCCCATTCAACTCCAAATCCTCAAAAATTGATTATCCATAGAAAAAGGAAGGTCTATTTTGATATAAAGGCATTTTTCAAGAAATCAAACCTTTCCTATAATCTGTTTAATTCCATAATTCAATCGAATGTTTCAAAACAGGCAGATCTCTACTTCCTATTAACAATTTTGAATTCCATTTGGAAATAAAGTCCTGCATACTGTTTTCTCCTATTTAACTCAATTCAATTTTAACCGAGGCTGGAGATTTATCTACATCAAACATCCCATTAATAAATTTTAATTGAGCTGCCCTATAATAATTCTTAAAATGGGAAAGTTGCAAACCTCCCAATTCAAATTGTATTCCACTTGAGAAAATAACTTATAATTTATGTAATAAGTATCATTTTTTTAAAAATATTGAGCCAATATTTACAACACATTGGCTTGACAATTTGAAAGTAATCCCCAGCTCCATTATTAATAATATTGAGACTTTATATTTCTTTTTGACATTCCCCAACTCTCTTTTTATCTTGCTTTTCTTTTTTCTTCTTTCTTTGATATATTTTGTGGGGGAGGGTTGGTGGGTGGGAGGAGAGAGAAGGGGATTGTACCACATGTATTTTTTTCTTTTGTAGCTTTATTGAATATGTATACATGGATGTGATTTAAAAATTCTTAAAATATTAAAAAAGGAAAAAAAAGAAAGAGTTTAAGTTGGATGTTTTGAGAAGCACAAGTGTATAAGTCCCCAAGGTCTGATGAAGTTATTGAAAGAAACATGTGAAAAAATTGCTGAAGCCTTGATTAAGATCTCTACACCCTCACTAATGACAGTATCAGTCCCAGAGTACTGGAGAGTAGTTAATGTTAAACTACTTTGTTCCTGAAGAGTATAAAGGATAATCCTGACATCAGTGGCAGAGAAACTGTTGGAACGAATGCTGAGGGATAGGAATTGTGCATTATGTAATGTCATAGTTAGATTAGGGACAGTCAAGATTGTTTTTTGAGGAGCAGGTCATATAACATAACATATAACATAACAATTACAGCACAGAAACAGGCCATTAGGCCCTTCTAGTCCGCACCGAACCAAACACCCCTTTCTAGTCCCACCTCCCTGCACAATGCCCATAACCCTCCATCTTCTTCTCATCCATATACCTGTCCAACCTTTTCTTAAATAATACAATTGACTCCGCCGCCACTATTTCTCCCGGAAGATCATTCCACACGGCTACCACTCTCTGAGTAAAGAAGTTCCCCCTCATGTTACCTCTAAACCTCTGCCCCTTAATTCTTAACTCATGTCCTCTTGTTTTAATCTTTCCTCCTCTTAACGGAAATACTCTATCCACATCCATTCTGTCTATCCCTTTCATAATCTTAAATACTTCTATCAAATCCCCTCTCAACCTTCTAAGCTCCAAAGAATAAAGACCCAATCTGTCCAATCTCTCCCCATACTCCAGATGCTTACCTCAGGCAACATTCTGGTAAACCTTCTCTGCACTCTCTCCACTCTGTTTATATCCTTCCTATAATTGGGCGACCAGAACTGCACACAGAACTCCAAATTAGGCCGCACCAACTTCTTATACAATCTCAACATCACCTCCCAACTCCTATATTCCATGCAATGATTGATAAAGGCCAGCATACTAAAAGCCTTCTTCACCACCCTATTCACGTGAGTTTCTACCTTCAGGGAACGATGTACCGTTACTCCTAAATCTTTCTGCTCTTCTGTATTCCTCAATGCTCTCCCATTTACCACGTATGTCCTATTCTGATTCTTCTTACCAAAATGAAGCACCTTACACTTATTAGCATTAAATTCCATCTGCCATTTTTCAGCCCACTTTTCTAAGCAGCCCAAATCCCTCTGCAATCCTTGAAAACCTTCTTCATTATCCACTATTCCACCTATCTTAGTATCGTCTGCATATTTACTAATCCAATTTACCACCCCATCATCTAGATCATTAATGTATATAACGAACAACAATGGGCCCAATACAGATCCTTGAGGCACACCACTGGTCATCGGCCTCCAACCTGACAGACAATTATCCACTACCACTCTCTGGCCTCTCCCTTTCAGCCAATGTTCAATCCATTTGACTATCTCAAAATTTATACCTAAAGACTGCACCTTCCTAACTAACCTTCCATGTGGTACCTTATCGAAGGCCTTACTGAAGTCCATATAGACAACATCCACTGCGCTACCCTCATCCACATTCCTAGTCACCTCTTCAAAAAATTCAATCAGATTGGTCAAACATGACCTTCCTCCCACAAATCCATGTTGAGTGCTCCTGATCAGACCCTGTCTATCCAGATGTTTATAAGTACTATCTCTAAGAATTTTCTCCATTAATTTACCTACCACAGACGTCAAACTTACAGGCCGATAGTTGCCAGGCTTCCTCCTTGAACCCTTTTTAAATAACGGAACCACATGCGCAATGCGCAAATCCTCTGGCACTATCCCCATATCTAATGACATTTGGGAAATTACCGCCAGAGCCTCTGCTATTTCCTCCTTCACTTCTCTCAATGTCCTGGGGAAGATCCCGTCTGGTCCCAGAGACTTATCCACCTTTATATTCTTCAAAAGCCTTAAAACTACACCTTTTGTAATCTCTATATTCCCCATATTTACCCAATTTGCTTTTTTTATCTCACATCTCCCAATATCCTTCTCCTTAGTGAATACCGAAGAAAAGAAACTGTTCAATATCTCTCCCATTTCTCTAGGCTCCACACACAGTTTTCCGCTCTGATTTTCTAAGGGACCAATTTTGTCTCTAGCTTTCCTCTTACCATTAACATATTTGTAGAACTCTTTTGGATTAGTTTTCACCCTGCTTGCCATAGTTTCCTCGTACCTTCTTTTAGCTTTCCTAATTCCTCTCTTAAGATTCCTCTTACATTCAATGTATCTTTCAAACATCTCCTTAACTCCATGCTTCTTATATCTAATGTACGCCTCCCTTTTTCTTCGAACCAAGTTTCCAATATTCCTTGAAAACCACGGCTCTCTCAAACCTTTTGCCCCTCCTTTTAACCTAACAGGAACATAAAGCTTTTGCACTCTCAAAATCTGATCTTTAAAAGACTTCCATCTCTCTACTACATCCTGCCCATAAAACAAATTGTCCCAATGCACACCCTGCAAGTCCTTTCGCATCTCCTCAAATCTAGCTTTTCCCCAATCAAAAACCTCAACCCTTGGCCTTGACTTCTCTCTTTCCATAATGACATTGAAGCTGATGGCATTATGATCACTGGACCCGAAGTGCTCGCCAACACTAACCTCTGTCACTTGACCCATCCCATTTGCCAACAGTAGATCTAACACTGCTCCTTCTCTGGTCGGCACCTCTACATATTGTTGTAAAAAACTATCTTGCACACGTTTCACAAACTCTAACCCATCCAGTCCTTTCACAGAATGTTTTTCCCAATCTATATGTGGAAAATTAAAATCTCCCATAATTACAACCCTGTGCTTATCACAAATATCTACTATCTCCCTACAGATTTGCTCCTCTAGGTCTCGGTCCCCTCCGGGTGATCTATAATACACCTCTACAAGTGTAACCTCTCCTTTCCTACTCCTCAGTTCCACCCAAATAGCCTCCGTGGATGTGCCCTCTAATCTATCCTTCCTAGGCACCACTGTAATATTTTCCCTGACAAGCAATGCAACCCCACCTCCTCTTGCCCCTCCGACTCTATCACACCTAAAACAACGAAACCCAGGGATATTCAGTTGCCAATCACATCCCTCCTGCAACCATGTCTCACTAATCGCTACCACATCATACTTCCAAGTATCAATCCACACCTTCAGCTCATCCACATTTTTTACAATACTCCTGGCATTAAAATATATGAATTTCAGGGATTTCCCAATTTTTAATCCCTGTTTTCCCTCATCTTTAAGAACAACATTATTTACTTTTCCTGCCAATTGCCCTTCATCTTCTTCCAGAGCATTTCCCTTCTCTATCACCTGCCCATCCATATTCAAATACTTACTACAAACTTTCTTTGTTTACATTCTAACCTTCTCCTTACTGCTCTGTACTATTTTGTTGCCTCCCCCCAACCATTCTAGTTTAAAGGATCCTGAGTAGCCCTAGCAAATACCTCTGCCAGGATTCTGGTCCCCCTGGGATTTAAATGTAACCCGTCCTTACTGTACAGGTCACATCTCCCCCAAAAAAGGTCCCAGTTATCCAGAAACTTAAAACCCTGCCCCTTACTCCACCCCTTCAGCCACGTGTTAATCCTCCACCTCATTCTATTTCTATTCACACTGTCACGTGGCACAGGGAGTAATCCAGAGATTACCCCCTTTGCGGTCCTTCTTTTTAACTCCCTACCTAACTGCCTGTACTCACTTTTTAGGACCTCTTCTCTAATTCTCCCTATGTCATTGGTACCTACATGTACCACGACCTCTGGCTCCTGTCCCTCCCACTTTAGGATATCTGGGACACGAGCAGCAACATCCCGGACCCTGGCACCAGGGAGGCAAACCACCATCCGGTTCTCCTTGCTGCGTCCGCAGAATCCCCTATCCGTCCTCTTAACTATGGAGTCTCCTACCACAATTGCCCTCCTCTTCCTTTCCCTCCCTTTCTGAGCTACAGGGGCCGACCTCGTCCCAGAGGCACAGCCACTGTCGCTCCCCCCAACCTTGATGTCCCCCTCAACAGTGCTCAAAGTGGCGTACTTATTGCTGAGGGTTACATTCACAGGGCTCGTCTCTGGCACCTTACGTTCTTTTGTCCCTCTCCTAACAGTTACCCACCTTTCATCCTCCCGTGGCCCTGGCGTGACCACCTGGCTGTAACTCCTGTCTATGACTACCTCTGTTTCCCTAACCAGCCTGAGGTCATCGAGCTGCAGCTCTAGTTCCCTAACACAGTCCCTGACAATCTGCAGCTCGACACATCTAGTGCAGATATGGACATCCGGGAGTCTGGAAGACTCCAGGACCTCCCACATCCGGCACTCCTGACAACACACAGCCTTAGCACTCATCCCTTACCCCAATGAAGAAGTAATGATGACTATCTTAGCTTTCTCTCCGCCTAAGCCTGATGAGCCAAAGCCTGGAAGTCCCACTCACTCGCTGGGCCACTCACTCGCTGGGCCACTCACTCGCTGGGCCACTCACTCGCTGGGCCACTCACTCGCTGGGCCACTCACTCGCTGGGCCACTCACTCGCTGGGCCACTCACTCGCTGGGCCACTCACTCGCTGGGCCACTCACTCGCTGGGCCACTCACTCGCTGGGCCACTCACTCGCTGGGCCACTCACTCGCTGGGCCACTCACTCGCTGGGCCACTCACTCGCTGGGCCTCTTATTTATTGGCCTTTTACCAATTAACCCCTTCACACTCTCCTGTACGCTGGCTCGACCAATGGCCACCTCCGACGCCGACTCCTCCCCGCAGACCCTGGTAAGAGACTTTTAAAAAAGTTTTCTTACCTGCCCCGGACTCTTTTCTTTTCTTTTCTGTCCTTCTCCTCTCTCCTCTCCTCTCCTCTCCCTACTGCTAAGCTTTGTCCCCAGTAAGAGTCTTATTAGTTTGATTGAATGTTTTGAGAAGGTAACAAGCATGGTTGATGAGGGTCGCGAGGTTGATGCTGTTTATTATAGACTTTACTACCACTTTTGACAAAGGCCCTCATGATAGGCTGATCCAGAAACCATGGGATCCATAGTTAATTGATAGTTTGGATATGAAATTGGCTGGTTCATGGAAGACAGAGAAACCCCTAATATCTGGCATCTATGGGGATTGGTAGGTACCGGATAAATGAATTTTCCAGTTGCTTGAGATTGTGTGTTGCATGGATTGGCAAACTAATGGCAAGGTGTGCCAATTTTAAACCCACTTTTTTTTAAAACTGATTAATTTTCCATGATTTTTTTTTTGCCAGCTGCTTGAGACCACCAGTTGCTTGAAATCCAGATAACAAGTTTTACTGCATGTTCATCATGTGAAATTAACCATGAACCACGGAGCTAAATGGGTGCTGGTGACTCAGCTGTCCTCTTAGCAATCTGGTACAAGGCACACTGCTAATTTGCTGTTATCCATTTTACACACTCACTCAAGGCAAATTTAAGCACCACCCCTCCAAACCAGATAATTAGCACTGACAAGCCGATCCCCAGGAAGGATGTGCATTGCAGGTCCAATCAATGCAAGTCAAGGCAATAAGTCCATGAACCAGAATCAATTAATGGAAGTAAAGCTACCTCTGCTTTATGGCCATTTTATCATTTATCTTAAACATGCCAATAAATTGTCACTGTAATTAATTTACACCAAATATTCCAATTAACTCACCTTTGGTATACCACTCAGGGGCAGTAGTTCTGTAGCGTGTGAAATTCACTTCCATTTTACAACTCATTTTCTATTGTCGGAAACACTTCTCCAAGTTTCCGCTTACACCTTCTGTTGAGATATTTTTCCAAGACTGCTATCTAAGACCATATTGTAATATCTAGTAAAAAAGCTAATCAGAAGAAAAGAATGAGCCAAAAATAAGAAGTGGGGTTTAAAGTGCCAAGAAAATGATTTGCTGACAGTTCACAAGGCACACACCATCCGGAGGAAATTTAAAGTTGTACACTTATCTTCACAAAAAGCCACTTGCTTTAGCAACAGAAAATCAAGTTGAATTTCTTATAACTGCAAACAAAAAAATCTTGGCCAAACGATGCATATTCAGAATATTCAAGATAACGGTTTTCCTCTGTGCAATGTAATCTGCCATTAAGTTAACAACTTTCACAACCATTTCAGACATCCTGAAGTAGTATACTGAGAGTTAAATATTTTTCACACAATTACCATAGTGATGTAGGAAACCCTGCACAGTAAGCTCCCTTCAACACCAATGTGATAATAACCTGTTTTGGCAAGCAGGGGCCGCCAACCTTTAAATTTTTAATTTAGACATACAACACGATAACAGGCATTTTTGGCCCAAGGGTACATATCGGGTGTGTAGGTTACTTGGGCAGCATGGTCTCGTGGGCCAAAATGGCCTGTTAGCTTGCTGTATGTCTAAATTAAAAATTAAAACTTATAGGTTGGCCAGCCTCTGAGTAGAGTCATAGAGAACAGGAACAAGCACTTTGGCCCAACTTGTGCATGCCAAGCAATCTAGTCCTATTTGCCGAAGTTTGATCTATATTCCTCTAAAGCATTCCTTTCTATGCACATGTCTAAATGTCTTCCACCACATCCTCTAGTAGCTTGTTCCATATACCCATCACCCACTCTGTGGTGGTGCCTCTCATCTTAAATCTATGCCCTCTAATTTTAGGTTCCCCTACTCTGGGAAAAAAAAGCAGTAATTATTCACCATTTTTATAACCCCTCATGATTTTATAAACCTCTATAAGGTCATCCCTTAGTCTCCAAAGCTCCAGAGAAAAAAGTCACAGCCGATTGAGCTTCACCTTATAATTTAAGGTTATCAATCTTACTAACACTCTTTGCAAGTCTTTTCTACACCCTTTCCAGCTTCATGACATTTCCAATAGTTGGGAGACAAAAATTGTGCACAGTACTCCAAGTGCAGTCTCACCAATATCTTGTACAATTGCAACATGACATCACTGTCCTGATCAATAAAGGAAAGCATGGCAATTGTCTTCTTCACCACTCGACTTACCTGTGCCATTACTTTCATCGAAAACTGATTAAGAAATCGACAGACTGAGGAAAGGGAAATCACAATTTTTCAACTATTAGAGTTCTTTGAGTGTGTATCTCAAGATAATGATACTAATAATAATGAGTTTATCGTTGTGTACATTTTACATTTGTTAATAACATAAGTGCAAATGTAAGTGGTTATAATGATACAAAGATACTTTGGGGGTTACAGATGAGCTAGGTAAGTGAAAAACAACATGTCAGATAGAATATATTGGGAAAAAAATGTGGGCTTACCCACATGGATAGAAAAAGCAAAAATGCCATGATTTTGCTTTCTGTGGAGAGACTGGGAAACATTAATATTGAAAGAATCGGTGACATGTATCACTAGCCCCCTTTCACACTAGCCCTTTATCCTATAACCATATAACCATATAACCATATAACCACTTACAGCACAGAACTGGCCAGTTCGGCCCTACTAGTCCATGCCGTAGCAAATCCCCACCCTCCTAGTCCCACTGACCAGCACCCGGTCCATACCCCTCTAGTCCCCTCCTATCCATGTAACGATCCAGTCTTTCCTTAAATGTAATCAATGATCCTGCCTTGACCACGTCTGCCGGAAGCTCATTCCACATCCCCACCACCCTCTGCGTAAAGAAATTTCCCCTCATGTTCTCCTTATAATTTTCCCCCTTCAATCTTAAACCATGTCCTCTAGTTTGAATATCCCCCTTTCTTAATTGAAAAAGCCTATCCACATTTACTCTGTCTGTCCCTTTTAAAATCTTAAACACCTCTATCAAGTCCCCTCTCAATCTTCTACGCTCCAGAGAAAAAAGCCCTAGTCTGCACAACCTTCCCCTGTAACTCAGACCCTGAAATCTTGTCAACATTCTCGTGAACCATTCTCTATTTTGTTTATATCTTTCCTATAATTTGGTGACCAAAACTGTACACAGTACTCCAAATTTGGCCTCACCAATGCCTTGTACAATTTCATCATAACCTCCCTACTCTTAAATTCAATACTCCAATTTATGAAGGCCAACATTCCAAATGCCTAGTAAATAATGGCCAAGACACAGGTTAAAGGGCCAGTGTGTATACTTGTGAATCAGCACGGAGGCGTCAAATCACCCCAGAGATGGACCACCTAAGTAGGATGTATCATCCTCGGGATCATCTGACACCTGTGTGCAAATTAGCCCAGTGTAAAAGGGGCTAATTTGTGTTTGAGACAAAATAGTGATGCGTTGATGATGTTTTTGCATACGTACAGGAACACGAAGGAAACAAATGATTAAAAAGGTAAAACTTTGTATTCAATTTACAAAATCCTGATCAATGTATTTATGATCTTGTATTTAAACCAAATTAATCATGTCTAATTATAATATAATGAAGAATTATGACAGCACTGTATGATCCCTTCAGCCACTATTGAGCTGACCTATATAAACCTTTATAAATTTATAAAGGACCGTGGGATAGTGATAGCGGCAATAAAGCACATAGATGTACAAATTAGAAAGATCATGGGAAAGTGGAAGAGAGAGAGAGAGAGAGAGAGAGAGAGAGAGAGAGAGAGAGAGAGAGAGAGAGAGAGCAATAGTGGACCTGTCCTCCCAGACCCAGAATTCTGTACAGCAGAGAAAGGGCTGTACGCACGCAGCACACATGGAGGGGTTTCTTTGCCACACGGAATTCTGGGAGGGCAGGTCTGCCATCGCTTGATAAGTCATTTAGATGTCACTGGTGGAGAACACATGCCTTTCTCCCCGGGATGCCTGGTGTTGAGAGTGAAAGGATGCAGAGAACTGGTTAACAGTGGTCCAATGTGAAAAGCAAAAACAGCTTCTTAAACTGGTCAATTGAATACCCAATTTACAGGCTAGTCAATGTGAAGAGGGCTAGTGACACATATTACTGAAATTAACAGGCAGTAAAGAAAGGGAGTTATACATTGCATTCTACTGCAGGAAGAGTACAGCATTAAAAATATTTTCCCATAATTATGTCAGAACTCGGTCAGCCTTGGTGAGAGCACACATTGCAATAGTTTGTACAATTTTGTTGTGTTGTTTTTCTGAAAGAAAGGATGCACTTGACATGATGGAAATGCTACATAGGAGAGATTGAGTAGGAGAGGCTTTCTATTCTCCAGTATGAGCAGCAAATTGATTAAAATGTGCAAAATCTATAGGGTGCTCATTGCATAGAAAGATACTTTCCCTGGCCAATGCGAAGATAAAAGTGTCTCAAGATAAAAGTGGGCCATTTAGGACAGATATAAGGAGAAATGTTTTCACTCAGATGATGGTGAAACTCTATCCTGAAGGCCTGCGGAAGCTCAGGCATGGATTGTAATCAAAATTCAAACATAGAATGTTGTACATTAAAAGAATTGACAAAATCTGGGATAGGGGAGGGAAATAATATTTGAGTTGGAAAATCACCCATGAACCCATTGAATTCCAAGAGACTGGCGAGGATGAATGGCTGTTTCTGTTCATCAGGATATTAGGGATAGCTCACATACCCTTCTTTGAAGCAGTGCCACAAGATCTTTTCACAGCAAGCAGGCAAGACCACTAGAAGACGGCACCTCTGATAACGCAGCCTCCCTCAGAGTGTACAGGAATATTTGACAAGGTTTTGGTGTTTAATTAACCAAATGGCTGCAGTTTGGCCACTTCTGCAAAGTACCTGACTTGGGTGAGGAACTACATTTCTTGTAGTGCAGTAAAGGATGCACATCAGGAATTGGGATTGGAGACGAGAAATTAAGGTGATTGCTTGGATGCCCATTATCACCCTCTTGCGCAGTTGCTCCTCCTGGTGTACAGCAAGCCTCTGATCCAAAAATATCAGTTTCCTTTCCATCCCATTACCATTTCTGGCAGTAGTGATTTCGCGTCAATGATCATTGCCCGTGATTTATATTTGTCGAGATCTTCTGCACTGCTTGGAAAGGGACGCCAACATTGTTTAGCTGGAATCGGAAAGGCTATGTTTATCTCTCAGTTAAATAGTTTTTGATGAATAAATATGGCCAGTAAGAGTGACTGAAGATGTGGTGAGAGCTGTGTATTGTGCCGCTGTTGATGCCAGTACTTATGCTGTCAATCTAAAGCACTCTCTCACTGAGAAAATTGCTTTAATTTCAGCAAATGGTTCAATTAAGTTATCCTCTACATATGGCATTTGAACAAACAAAATACACCAGAGTGCTTTGTGGGTGATGATGCTTTAAACCTGAAGGTCCCCCAAAAATTTAATGCCACGATTCTAGTGGTGGACAGTGCATGCCCATTGATTATAATGCAAACTGCATTGCCAACTTCATACTGCCTGATCATTCAAATAACTTCAATGTCCACATAACTAATTGCTGGCTGACTGGAAGTGTCAATGGGGAGTTAATACTGTGTACCAATTAAAGGTGACCTGTTTGCCTTGTGGAGGAGGTGCATTGTCACAAGAGAATGACCAAAGGAACTGTTCACACTAGCCATTCAAGAGTCTCATATGCATAAAACAATTATTATTTATTTGTATAGATAAAATACTTGTCCTGCATATGCATCGTGTTATGAGCCCAGAGGACTCCAAAACATAGCAGTAATAGATATTCACCAAGAAAAATGGTTACTTAAACAAAAGTTGCTTTTAGTTATCTTTAAACATGAAAACAGAATCACACTTTAACTTAACTAACTTAACTTAGCCCCTTTCTAATTCTAAGCACACGTGTATGTAATGTGTGTGTAAGTTCAGAAAAATTCTTTGATTCACACTCCAATCTCTCTTCTCATTCGTCTAGTTTTACTGGTTGCAGGTAATTCTTATACCGTGCACAGAATTTAACATTTATGAAGTTCACCAGGCTTGGGTGCTTGAAAGGTAAATGGTTATCACTCAGGAAGCTTCTTGCTGGTTTTCAGAGACAGATTTGTTGTTTGCTGGACACCCACAACTGATTCTTTTTAATCAGACACTTCAGTGTCTTGCTGAAGAAACGCCCCCTCAGGGTTCTCCAGATGATAACCTCTTTCTTTCAGGTCACCACAGAGTTCCTTTTTGTTTCACTTATTTCAAGCAAAACATTAGGCTGCCAGTCCTCTCCTCTTGTATGGACCACAGTGGCTTTGAGCAGGCTGAACTAAGCACTCACAACCTATCTTCAAAATGAGGTTTTTCCACAAGCTTGTCAGATTGTCCTGTTCCAGTCCCAGCTACTGCTGCTGACTGTAAAACTGCTGAACTGATCTCTCTCTCTCTCTCAAAGAAAACCCTGTTTGACTCCCTCTCTGCATGCCAAAAACCACATGACTCTCTTAGAACAGCAAACAACACTCCAGATAGCCTACAGCTCCAGATGAGTTCTTTCATCTGTCATTTTTCAAAACAACAATCAATTAATGAAGCCCCTTGAACACTCCTCAAAGCTTGTACAAAGGCCTTTGGAACCGAACAGTCTAGCTTGATCAGAGCTCCATTATTTTAAATGAGATCAGTTTTGAAGTGTTTGTATGTGATCTACACTAAAAAAAAAACCAACCACACTTTATCTCCTAAAATCACATCTATATACAATGCAAACACAACATAATCTGTCACAATTGTTTTTCTGTATATGTATTATGTCTGGTTATGTGTCTGAATGCTTTGCAGCAAGGAATGGAGAACACTGTTTTGTCGGGTTGGACTTGTACAAGCAGATGACAATAAACTTGACTTGACTTGAGAAGGCGGTGAAATTGTGTGGAATGTAATTCAATTCTGGGAAGGTTTGAAGAATAGCATGGTATAGGAGAGATTGGCTTTCAAATCCTTTGCTGGAGCTTAGCATGAAGGAGGTAGACTTATGGAAATGCTCTGCATCTACAAGAACAAAGGGTGATTACTAGAAATGCTTAAAGGCAGTAAGCACAGAGAGCACTAGGGAATTGCAGGGCATTTTCACTTTAGCCCTGGACCGCTGTGCATCATGAATCTCTTGTTCACTCCTCCCACCCCACCAGGATGCTCCATTTGTGACCACACTTCCTCCCTCACCATCATTTGGATTCCAAAGCAGTCCTTCACTTGCAAAATCTCACTTCTGGATCTGCAGGGGGTCATCTACTGCATCTGCTGCTCCCGTTGTGGTCTCCTCTACATTGGAGAGACTGGGCGCAGTTTGGGAGATTGCTTTATGGAGCCCTTTGCACAGCAATATAGTGGATCTCCTCGTGGCTACAAATTTCAATTCCCACTCCTATTCCCTTACTGACATGTCTGTCCATTGTCTCATCCTCTGCCAGACTGAGACCACCTGCAAATTGGAGGAACAAATACCTATTTTTCCATCTGGGCACCCTCCAACCAAAGGGATTAACATCAATTTCTCCAGTTTCCATTAAACTCCCCACCTTTTCCTTTCCCTCCTGTTGCCTTTCCCCCAGCTCTGTCTACATATGTCTCTCTCACTCTCTTTCCCTCCCCTTCTTCCCTCTCTCTCCTTTCACAGAACCAAAATTAATTCTTACCTCTCTTATTAAATCCAGTTACATCAATAACTATGAGGATGGCCTGCACAACAGCTCCAATACTAAAGGGCAAGTACAAATTCATTAAGCTTATTTCAGTTTTATCGATTGTTCAGAGCAGTTTTTAAAGAATGTTTATTTTCTGTCATTGAAGAAGCCAACATCTTCAATTGTTCCAATAAGACCAATGACACCGAACAATGAAATTTTTGCTTCCTGAACAATTTTTGGTGCATTTTATGGATTTTTGGCTGTTGAAAATCACCTTAAAATGTTCTTACCACATACTGCTTTTTTTAGATATAATCTATATTTGGGATTGGGAGTTCCTGGTCATATTTATAGTCGATTTCAAGCACATGGAAACCACGAAGTGCAACATGTCTTTGAAAATTCATTTTCTTCTTTTGCACTTGGACTTCATCCGTGCTGGTCTTGGTGGAGTCAATGACGGATGTGGTGAAAGGTTTCACTAGAACATTTCAACCATGGAAAAACAGTATCAGGGCAACTGGAATCCATTAATGCTGGCCAACTATTGTTGGACATTAACAGGAAAGGCATCAGATGCTGAGTACAGATGGAAATCAGTGGCAAAATATTTTTAAGACAGTTGAACTAACACAATCATTATGTGATTAAACATGCTAAATTCAATAAAAAAGTTAATTTAATATTTCTCAAACTTCCAACATGATACAAAAAAATCTGAAATTATCTTTGTTTGTATCATAATCCCCAATTTTCATTCAGGAAGCAGAGATTTTTGATAAAAAATTGTTGTCCAGTGTAATCAAGCATCCAGTTGTTCAGAAGTCCTGATGGTCCAGCATCTGTCCAATTCATTAGTCCAGAATGTGAGCCAGAGGTCCAGAGTGCAACTAGGATGTCCTGAGCCTGTGATCAGGAATGAGGCTTATGCTGGGAATCCGGTGGTGGATTGGGTGTGCAACAAGACCTGGGCTTGGGGTTCTGATCATTTGAGGTTCAGGAATGAATTTAATTGTGCAGCCAGAGCTTGGGACCTGGAAATACTGTTTGGATAATTCCCACTTTCACCTTAACAAGGTTCAGCAAATATCACTATTGTGTAACATTTAAAAAATGCAAATAAATTGATGTTTGGAAATGCTTGAGAGAAGGAACCAATCATCTAGAAAATCCATTGTTCCAACACCTGTACAACCAAATTCCCAAGTGTGTCAGATGATCTGAGTTTGACTCGTTTTTAAACTGCTTTTTGATAATTCTGAAGTCTTGATAGATTAGAAAGTTGATTTACCAAACTGTCAAAGTTTATTTTTCCCCAACCACTTTGTGGGAAGATGCATAGAACATTACAACACAGTTCAGGCCCTTTGGTCTTCGATGTTATGCCAACTAATATTCCTTAAAAAAAGTACTAAA
Organism: Narcine bancroftii; assembly: GCF_036971445.1. Classification (NCBI taxonomy): domain Eukaryota; kingdom Metazoa; phylum Chordata; class Chondrichthyes; order Torpediniformes; family Narcinidae; genus Narcine; species Narcine bancroftii. The sequence continues at coordinate 125,152,538 of NC_091473.1, read as the reverse complement.
CCCTCCCTATCCCATATTTTTCTTCCACCCATCTGCCTGTCCTAGAGTCTCTTAAATTCCCATGATATTTCAGCCTCCACCATTATCTCTGGCAAGGCATTCCATTCCAGGCTCCCACAACTCTCTGCACAAAAATGTTACCTCTAACATCTCTCCTAAACTTCCCTCCATTCACTTTGTACACTTGTCCTCTCTGGTGTTTGCTATTCCTGCCCTGAGAAACAAATGCTTGCTGTCGACCCAATCTAAGCCTCTCATAAGCTTGTAGCTCTGTATTAAGTCTTCACTCATCTTTCTACACTCCAAAGAAAAAAGACCCAGCTCTGTTAACCTTGCATCATAAGGCATGTTCTCCATTCCAGGTAACATCCTGGTAAATCCCCTCCATAGCTTTCACATCTTTCTTGTGATGAGGTGACCAGAACTGTACATGATACTTCAAGTGTGCTTGCACCATAAATTTGTAGAGTTGTAAATGACCTCTTGACTCTTGAACTCAATCCCCCATTAATGAAGCCCAGAGTCCGATAGGCCTTCTTAACTCTCCTATCAACCTGTGCGGTGACCTTGAGGAATGTATGGATTTGGACCCCAAGGTGCCTCTGTCATCCACACTTAAGTAACCAATCATTAACCTGTATTCATCCTTCTGGTTTGTCCTTCCAAAATGCATCACCTCACATTTACCTGAATTGGACTCCATCTGCCACTTTTCCACCCAACTCTGAATCTTGCCTATATCCTCTTGTAACCTTCAGCAACCTTCAGCTTCATCCACAACTCCTATACCTTCCTTGTGATGGTATCATAGTGGACACAATGTATTCCTAGTCCTTGGTTAAATAAATACATCCAGGGTGATTTGTAATGATTGCTCAATATCACAAGGCTTTGTATTCTGGGTCCCTAACCACAAATTGAGAAGCATTTTAACTCCAATACCAGTTTTCTGCAGTGACGTTCTGAGAGTTCTATTATTTTCTGCCCAAGTGCTTCCTGCATTATTATTGAAACACAATGTGTATTACTTTTGTGGTGTCCTTCAGGTTGACACAGAAAAATACAATGTTTTCTTCTTGTGATAATAATAATTTTTATGAATAATTATCTCCCTAGATGCCTCAGATATTTACCAAAAGTAGAAATGCATTGAAGGAGCTGTCCAAACCAGCCATTTAATTGGATTCAAAATACATTTAGAGCTGGGAAAATAAATATGAATAGAATTAGGTGTTATCAAATCATTTTAATGATCTGCAAGTCCATACTCGTTTCCAACATTGGCCATAATCTACTGATTTTTTTCCCCCTTCTAACTTTTGTTTGAGATGCCTCTGCCATAAGGGTCTTTCCATCTTTTTTTTATCATTGTATTTGTCCCTCGGCTTCCTATCATTTTGCTGTCACTTTCTATCCCTTCTCCCCTAGATTATGATGCACATTATAACCTCTTAGGATTAAATCACAAAAATATGTGGACACCATGGCTGAAGTAAAAACATAAAATCCTGGACAACCTCAGCAGGTCAAACAGTGGCCATTATATAGCAAAGGTAAAAGGCCGGTGACTAGTGGAGTTCCTCAGGGATCGGTCCTGGGTCCAGTTTTGTTTGTTATATATATTAACAATCTGGAAGAAGGGGTGGTGAATTGGATAAGTAAGTTTGCAGATGATACAGAGATTGGTGGTATTGTGGACAGTGAGGAAGATTACCGTAGCTTAAAAAGAGATATAGGAAGGCTGGAGGTGTGGGCTGAGAAATGGCTGATGGAATTTAATACGGATAAATGTGAAGTGTTACATTTTGGAAAGGCAAATCTAAATAGGTCATATACATTGAATGGGGAACAAAGGGATTTAGGAGTTATGGTAAATAGTACCTCAAAGTTGATACTCAGGTAGATGGTGTGGTGAAGAAGGCATTTGGAATGTTGGCCTTCATAAATCGGAGTATTAAATTCAAGAGTTGGGATGTTATGATGAAATTGTACAAAGCATTGGTGAGGCCAAGTTTGGAATACTGTGTGCAGTTTTGGTCACCGAATTATAGGAAGGATATAAACAAAATAGAGAGAGTGCAGAGAAGGTTCACGAGAATGCTGACAGGATGTCAAGGTTTGAGTTACAGAGAAAGGTTGAGCAGCCTGCGGCTTTTTTCTCTGGAGCGTAGAAGAATGAGGGGGGATTTGATGGAGGTGTTCAAGATTTTAAAAGGGACAGAGAGAGTCAACGTGGATAGGCTTTTTCAGTTAAGAGTGGGGGATATTCAAACCAGAGGCCATGGTTTGAGATTGCAGGGGGAAAATTATAAGGGGAACATGAGGGGAAATTTCTTCATGCAAAGGGTGGTAGGGATGTGGAATAAACTTCCGGCAGAGGTGGTTGAAGCAAGGACGTTATTTACATTTAAGGAAAGACTGGATAATTACATGGAGGGGAGAGGATTGGAGGGGTATGGACCAGGTGCTGGTCAGTCGGACTAGGAGGGTGGGGATTTGTTTCAGCATGGACTAGTAGGGCCAAACTGGACTGTTCTGTGCTGTATATGGTTATATGGTTAAAAATGCATAACCGAGGTTTCGGGCTTGAATCTTCATCAAGGTATAAGAGAATGCTGACAGATGTCCAAACAAATAGGTAGGGGGGGAGTGGGAGGTGGAAAAGGCAGGAGATGATAGGTGGAGAAAGGAGGGAGGGGACAGCAGCAATGGGGGGGTTAGGAGGGGATGGCTGGGTGGGGAAGAGATGGGAGAACTGGAAAAACAGGAAAGTGGGGAAAGAAAAGGCGAGCAAGTTTAGCAAAAACCAGTGAAGACAATGTTAATGCCATCTAGCTGGAGGGTGATCAGATGGAACTCTGGGTGGGCAGGATGGTTTAGTACACAAGGCCGTGACTCAGAATTGAAGTGGTTAGCCATTGGGAAGTTGCCGTTGTTGCAGACAGAGAGGAGGTACTCAGCGAAGTAATCTCCCAGTCTGTGACCGGTCTCTCTGATGCAGTAAATAAGTCCTGCGGATATACAAGTGAACTGTTGCTTCACTTGAAAAGCCTGTTTGGGGCCCCAGACTGTGGTAAAGTGAGGAGGTCTGGATGCAAGAATTACACCTCCTGCAGCCAGAAGGGAAGGTGCCGGGGTGGAGGGGGGGGGGGGTGGAGGATAATAGGTAGGGAGGATAATAGGTGGGGAGGAATGAGTTCACAAGGGAATCATAGAGAGAACGGTCCCAGCAGAAGGCTGAGAGGGGAGAAGGAAAAATGTGTCTGTTGATGGGATCCTGTCGAAAGTGCCAGAGATTCTGGCAGATAATATGGTAGATAAGGATGAGGCAGATAGACAGCAGATTTTGATTGTATTCTCTTTCATCCCTGTCCAACTTCCTGCTCATGTTGCCAGCCTCAGTGAACTAACTATTAATCAGGTTAAGCTTTCAACAACCTGCTTAGTCTGTCTGTAAAAATGCTCACATTCGTGCTGCCCCTTGGGTAGACAATGTTCCAACTTCTTACATAATTATTGTGCAGTGTCACTTAACACAGCAATTACATAGACATTTGCAGCCTGTGTTCTTCATAGTAGGTACCTGGTAATTATGGGAGAAATAAAGAGACCGCAAACACTGGAATCTTGAATAACAAGATGAATTGCTGTATCTATGGAGGGAAATTGGCAGTCAACATTCAGGATCAGAACACTGCTTTGGTTTACAGAGTTCCATCAACAGTTGCTCTTCATTTATTCTTTAACTTTAGAATGGGATACAAACATTTTTACTTTCTATTCCAAAATCTGTGAAATTGTTTCAGCCCATTATATGTAGCATACGATTTCTTCTTCTTCTTTGGCTTGGCTTCGCGGACGAAGATTTATGGAGGGGTAAATGTCCATGTCAGCTGCAGGCTCGTTTGTGGCTGACAAGTCCAATGCGGGACAGGCAGACACGGTTGCAGCGGCTGCAGGGGAAAATTGGTGGGTTGGGGTTGGGTGTTGGGTTTTTTCTCCTTTGTCTTTTGTCAGTGAGGTGGCCTCTGCGGTCTTCTTCAAAGGAGGTTGCTGCCCGCCAAACTGTGAGGCATCAAGGTGCACGGTTTGAGGCAAGATCAGGTGGTCAATGTGGCAGGCACCAAGAGATTTCTTTAGGCAGTCCTTGTACCTCTTCTTTGGTGCACTTCTATCATGGTGGCCAGTGGAGAGCTCGCCATATAACACGATCTTGGGAAGGCGATGGTCCTCCATTCTGGAGTCGTGACCTACCCAGCGCAGTTGGATCTTCAGCAGCGTGGATTTGATGTTGTCGGCCTCTGCCATCTCGAGTACTTTGATGTTAGGGATGAAGTCGCTCCAATGAATGTTGAGGATGGAGCGGAGACAACGCTGGTGGAAGTGTTCTAGGAGCCGTAGTTGATGCCAGTAGAGGACCCATGATTCGGAGCCGAACAGGAGTGTGGGTATGACAACGACTCTGTATACGTTAATCTTTGTGAGGTTTTTCAGTTGGTTGTTTTTCCAGACTCTTTTGTGTAGTCTTCCAAAGGTGCTATTTGCCTTGGCGAGTCTGTTGTCTATCTCGTTGTCGATCCTTGCATCTGATGAAATGGTGCAGCCAAGATAGGTATACTGGTTGACCGTTTTGAGTTTTGTGTGCCCGATGGAGATGTGGGGGGGCTGGAGCTGGCTGATGGAGGACCTCAGTTTTGTTCAGGCTGACTTCCAGGCCAAACATTTTGGCAGTTTCTGCAAAACAGGACGTCAAGCACTGAAAAGCTGGCTCTGAATGGGCAACTAAAGCGCCATCGTCTGCAAAGAGTAGTTCACGGACAAGTTGCTCTTGTGTCTTGGTGTGAGCTTGCAGGCGCCTCAGATTGAAGAGACTTCCATCCGTGCGGTACCGGATGTAAACAGCGTCTTCATTTTACAATTTACAATTTACAAGCAGAATTAATTGCAAGCTAGTTAATCTTATCCTGAACTACTCGAGGAACAAGATCTCATCATGCAACTGGTCAGACTGCCGATTTCTGGATTTCATACTGAAATTCTGCATCTTCAGGTAACTCAATTACTCTGTATTAGATGCTCATCTCTGATTTTTGTCTCTGTTTGTTTTCCTCCAATTTCTTCTTTTTTTCTGGGAATGGAGAACAAGTTCAGCCTAACCTTCTGGACATGTCATCCTGTTTTTAATTTTACAACTCCTTCATTCTTTTTGTTTATGTTCTCATCCTCTAACTGCTCCCATTCACTGACCTGATCACCTTTTTTACAATTTTTCCTCATGGCATTCTAGCTTCACCCGATCAGAGACATTCATCCATTCCTCCCCCTCCTCCCCTCCCCACTCACCACCCATTCTTAACAAGCTACTTCTATATCCTTCCTAGCTTGTTGACCTATTAAGTGTTTTTCTTCCCACAGGTGTGGTCTGACCTGCTGAACATATAACCATATAACCATTTAGAGTGGAAACTAGCCATGTCAGCCTTTCGAGTCCGCACCAGTTCACTAGAACAACTCCACTAGCTCCGCCAATAACCCTCCAACCCCCTCACCTCCATGTATAGATCCAACTTTCTCTTAAATGACAGAAGGGACCCTGCCGCAACTATCTCATTCAGAAGATCATTCCATTCTGCCACCACTCGCAGAGTGAAAAAGCCACCTCTAATATATAAAAGTGTTGCCCCCTTAATCTTAACTCATGGCTTCTTGTTACAACCTTCCATGCCCTCCTTGCCCTAGTCTATCTATTCCTTTCATAATTTTAAATACCTCAATCAAGTCCCCTGTCATTTCCATTGATTTCTCTTTTTGTTACCCAGAGCCAATTTGACATGGAATAAAAACTTTTACAAGATAAAGACAAATTTCAAAGTCAGTTTCTATACCGGTATTTGGAATTCCTGTGCCTGTTAATGGAATATAACTGAAATAAACAATGTGATCATACTCTAATGTATGTAACAGAAATACTTCTGAATAAAAAAACTAATAATTAATCCAGATCGATAAAGGGGATGTTTCTAATCTAGCCCATAACAAAGTTTGTATCATTGTTGATATCTTAAATTGTTATTTTAACCAAATACAAAAAAAAGACATTTATTTTTCCTTGGACTAAAGTTTCAGGACACTTCAGGATAGCAAAAGGTAAATAAAGAGCTGCTCTCCTTCAACCTTCTTCTTTGGCTTGGCTTCGCGGACGAAGATTTATGGAGGGGTAAATGTCCATGTCAGCTGCAGGCTCGTTTGTGGCTGACAAGTCCGATGCGGGACAGGCAGACACGATTGCAGCGGTTGCAAGGGAAAATTGGTTGGTTGGGGTTGGGTGTTGGGTTTTTCCTCCTTTGCCTTTTGTCAGTGAGGTGGGCTCTGTGGTCTTCTTCAAAGGAGGTTGCTGCCCGCCAAACTGTGAGGCGCCAAGATGCACGGTTTGAGGCGTTATCAGCCCACTGGCGGTGGTCAATGTGGCAGGCACCAAGAGATTTCTTTAGGCAGTCCTTGTACCTTTTCTTTGGTGCACCTCTGTCACGGTGGCCAGTGGAGAGCTCGCCATATAACACGATCTTGGGAAGGCGATGGTCCTCCATTCTGGAGACGTGACCCATCCAGCGCAGCTGGATCTTCAGCAGCGTGGACTCTACATCACCTTCAACCTTAAGACACAGGAAAATAGCCCAATCAAGACACCTGGGATATCTTCTCTGCTCTTATTCAAGACAATGTCAAGGAATCTTTTAGGATCCTATTGGGGACTGTCTTGGTTTAACGTCTCAAAGGCAGCACCTTCTACTGCTTTTAGCATAGCAAAAAAAAAAATATTTATCTGAAAATTATTCTTTGACAATTGGCAATGATGAAAAATATCTCTAATGCTAACTAAAGTGGTTTTAGAAAGAAAGTCACCATTATCTAAGGACTGATTCCCTCCCCAAAGATAAGCTTTGTATCTTGGCTAATATACATATCAGTAACTGGCAGAATCCGCAAGACCCGACTGCGCTGGGTGGGTCACGTCTCCAGAATGGAGGACCATCGCCTTTCCAAGATCGTGTTCTATGGCGAGCTCTCCACTGGCCACCGAGACAGAGGTGCATCAAAAAAGAGGTACAAGGACTGCTTAAAGAAATCTCTTGGTGCCTGCCACATTGACCACCGCCAGTGGGCTGATCTCGCCTCCAACCGTGCATCTTGGCACCTCACAGTTCTGCGGGCAGCAACCTCCTTTGAAGAAGACTGCAGAGCCCACATCACTGACAAAAGACAAAGGAGAAAAAACCCAACCCCCAACCCCAACCAACCAATTTTCCCTTGCAACCGTGCCTGCCTGTCCCGCATCGGACTTGTCAGTCACCACCGAGTCTGCAGCAGATGTGGACATACCCCCCATAAATCTTCGTCCGCAAAGCCAAGCCAAAGAAGAACTATGCTAAAAACTCACAGAGCTGGTCATCAACATCAATTTTAATGATTAATGGGACAAGTATAATTTTCAAAATACAATTATCATGTAAATTGCATTAAAACAATGTCTTCAAAATCATCATAATTAATCACTTATTTTAAGCCCACTATGCAATATTGAGGCACCTCAATTATCTTTTTTTTGTGATCAGACCAGCATTCCATTAAATAAATAAGTGAAACATGAAAGTCTACAGATGCTGTGATTATAGTTAAAAAAAAGCACAGAAATGCTGGAGGAACTCAGCCAATCTCGCACCATCAATAGGAGGTAAAGATATATTACTAACGTTTCGGCCTTAAGCCCTTCTTCAAGGTTGAATGGCTCAGGCCCATAACGTCAGTAATATATCTTTACTTTCTATGCACCCCAAGTTCTTCCAGCATTTCCGTGTGTTTTTATTCTATTCAATGAAAGTAGCAAACCTGCTCTTCTATTACCAATGCTTTGCTCCCATTAAAAGCTATCATTCTAGTTCTGTTTTGTTTTATTCTACATCTTGCAAAAACCCCACAAATTATAGGTTCCACTGCTTATCTAATTTAAACGCATTCTAAAACTAGATGGGGGACGTGAGGACAAGTTTGCCAAGCTGGAAATAGCATTGGAATTAAAGTTAGTGAATACCATTTCAATTAATCCCCTTAAATGTAGCTATATGTGAAGGACTGAGCGTGCAAAATGAATAAAAATCCCCAAACCATTATAGTTCTAATGCTTTTGGGACCACAGGAAATAATTACCATTCAGAAGCAAACAATGTATATTGTAATATTATATTGGAGTGGGCATATAATGAATAATGTTAATTTACTTTCTTTGGAATTTCTCAACTGATATACACTTCAAGAGATTAAATAATTTGGGCCAAATTTATGTTAGTTCCTAAATTAAATGTGGCCTGCTTGAAAGACCAAGCTCAAAATTCTAGCAACCTTTTCCTTATTTAGGAATGCTAATTTGACCGTCTTCAGTTCTCTGTGGTGGATGATATCATAATTAAATATACATGTTCAGGGGCCTTGAGAACAGAGCTCTATCACTTTTGCATCAATTACATAAATTATTGAAAGCAAAAGTAAAACATCTTTCTGTTAAATCAAAATCACTTATTGTTCAGCTGTGATCAAAAACTCTGCGAAAACAAGTACGCAGACATGCAAATGCACAGTTCCAAACACCACCGAGTGTGATGGCAATTTAATTACTCTTCCACAATCTTTTAGTAGGGATGGTTTTGCAAAAACTAAACTCTCATTGGTCATTGAAGGAATTGCAGGGAGACAGTTAATTCATGTTTGCATTGAAAATGAGACAATATTTGGCCCACTGTCAAGGGCCCAAACTCTGGAACACACATCTTTAGATAATTTGAAGGGCTCAGGTGCAAAAAATTGGTTATACAATAAAATTCCAAGTATCCAGAATTCTGGTCAAAAAAAATGAAATAAATAAACAGACAAACAAATAATAGATAGCTACATAGGTGGACAGATAAATAAATAAATGGTCAGATAAATAAATAAATTGATAAATAAAGACAGACAAGTAAATAGATAAATAAATAAGTGAATAAATAAATAATGAGATGAATATGTAAAAATTTAAATGTAATTTTAAAATTGTAAAACTTTTCTCCAAAGCAACTCACAAATGAGAGCAAACATTCAGCCAGCAGAGTCCCACCCGCAGCAGCCATTTGAATAGAGTTTCAATAAAGTTGTGTTTGAATAAAATGATGTCACCCAGGATGAAGAGCCAGCTGATGCCACTCGCTGCTGGGGGCGACTCTCCTAAAGTGTCTCCCTACCCTTGTAGGGTAGCAAGAGTCTTTATTAATTTTAAGTATATTAGTAAAACTTTATCTAGAAACCTGTAGGTAGCGGGGGGTGAGCATAGCATTTAGTGCGACGCCTTTCCAGCGCCAGCCATCAGGACTGGGATTCAAATCCATTGCTGTCTGTAAGGAGTTTGTCTGCTCTCTCCATGGATTTTCCCCAGGGGCTCCAGTTTCCACCCACCATTCAAAAAATGTACAGGGGAGTGGGGGTGTGGAATAATTGAGTGTAATTGCAAAGCATGGGACAAAATAGCCTGTGACCGTGCTGTATGTCTAATCAGACTTTTTAAAATTAAAATTTAAAATGAACTTTACATAATTTAGGACTACAATATTGTACTGATTTCCCCCCCCCGCCCCAAATTACTTTACATTTTGCACTGTCTGGGTCTTGGGTTGAGATTCTAAATTGGAGAAAGGTCAACTTTGAGGAATGAGAAATGATCTAGAATGCATGGATGGGATAAGTTGCATTCGGACAAGGATGTGCTAGGTAAGTGGAGGACCTACAAAGGTGACATTTTGAGAGTTCAGAATTTGTATCTTCCTGTCAGGATTAAAGGCAAGATTAGCAGGCATTAGGGAACCTTGGTTTTCAAGGTCTATTGGTGATCTGGTTCGGAAGAAGGGAGGTATATTGTAGGTATAGGGAACATGGAGAAAATTAGATATTTGAGGAGTATTAAAAAAATGAAAGAAAAACCTCAAGAAAGAAATCAGGAAGAATAAAAGACACGAGGTTGTTTTGGCAGACAATGTGAAAGAAAATCCTAAGGGTTTCTACAAGTATATTAAGAGCAAAAGGTAGTACGAGACAAAATTAGTCCCCTTGAAGATTAGAGTAGTCAGCTTTGTATGAAGCCAAAAGAGATGGGGAAGACCTTAAGAGTTTTTATTTCTTCAGTATTTATTCAGGAAACTGGTATGAAGTCATGGGAAATAAGGAAAACAAGCGGTGAGGTCATGTAACCTATACAGATTAAAGAGAAGGAAAGCAAATAAGGGTGGATAAATCCACAGGGTCTGACAAGATATTCCCTTGGACTTTGACAGTGTAGAAATTGCAGGGGCTTTGGCAGAAATATTTTAAATGTTCTCAGCCGCGGGTGTGGTGCCAAAGGATTGGAGAGTAGCTCATGTTATTTAAAAAAAAACTCCAAGAGTAATCCTAGAAATTACAGGCCAACAAGCCTGACGTCAGTTGTAGGTAAGTTATTGAAAGGTGTTCCAAGAGATTGGATATAAAATTATATGGATAGCCAAACTGATTTAGGGATAGTCAACTTGCCTTTTTGCATGGTAGGTTGTGTTTAACAAATCTTAGTTTTTAAATGGAGATTACTAGGAACGTTGATGAAGGAAAGGCTGTACAAAGTCCATGAAGACCACATGTAAGGCCTTTGACAAGATCCCTTATGGGAGGTTAGTCAGGAAGGTTCAGACACTAGGTGCCTAGGAAGGATAGATTAGAGGGCACATCCACGGAGGCTATTTGGGTGGAACTGAGGAGTAGGAAAGGAGAGGTTACACTTGTAGGGGTGTATTATAGACCACCCGGAGGGGACCGAGACCTAGAGGAGCAAATCTGTAGGGAGATAGTAGATATTTGTGATAAGCACAGGGTTGTAATTATGGGAGATTTTAATTTTCCACATATAGATTGGGAAACACATTCTGTGAAAGGACTGGATGGGTTAGAGTTTGTGAAATGTGTGCAAGATAGTTTTTTACAACAATATGTAGAGGTGCCAACCAGAGAAGGAGCAGTGTTAGATCTACTGTTGGCAAATGGGATGGGTCAAGTGACGGAGGTTAGTGTTGGCGAGCACTTCGGGTCCAGTGATCATAATGCCATCAGTTTCAATGTCATTATGGAAAGAGTGAAGTCAGGGCCAAGGGTTGAGGTTTTTGATTGAGGAAAAGATAGATTTGAGGAGATGCGAAAGGACTTGCAGGGTGTGCATTGGGACAATTTGTTTTATAGGCAGGATGTAGTAGAGAGATGGAAGTCTTTTAAAGATCAGATTTTGAGAGTGCAAAAGCTTTATTTTCCTGTTAGGTTAAAAGGAGGGGCAAAAGGTTTGAGAGAGCCGTGGTTTTCAAGGAATATTGGAAACTTGCTTCAAAGAAAACGGGAGGCATGGAGTTAAGGGGATGTTTGAAAGATACATTGAATGTAAGAGGAATCTTAAGAGAGGAATTAGGAAAGCTAAAAGAAGGTACGAGGAAACTATGGCAAGCAGGGTGAAAACTAATCCAAAAGAGTTCTACAAATATGTTAATGGTAAAAGGAAAGCTAGAGACAAAATTGGTCCCTTAGAAAATCAGAGCGGAAAACTGTGTGTGGAGCCTAGAGAAATGGGGGAGATATTGAACAGTTTCTTTTCTTCGGTATTCACTTAGGAGAAGGATATTGGGAGATGTGAGATAAATATGGGGAATATAGAGATTACAAAAGATGTAGTTTTAGGGCTTTTGAAGAATATAAAGGTGGATAAATCTCCGGAACCAGACGGGATCTTCACCAGGACATTGAGAGAAGTGAAGGAGGAAATAGCAGAGGCTCTGACGGTAATTTTCCAAATGTCATTAGATATGGGGATAGTGCCGGAGGATTGGCGCATTGCGCATGTGGTTCCGTTATTTAAAAAGGGTTCAAAGAGGAAGCCTAGCAACTATCAGCCTGTAAGTTTGATGTCTGTGGTAGGTAAATTAATGGAGAAAATTCTTAGAGATAGTACTTATAAGCATCTGGATAGACAGGGTCTGATCAGGAGCACTCAACATGGATTTGCGGGAGGAAGGTCATGTTTGACCAATCTGATTGAATTTTTTGAAGAGGTGACTAGGAATGTGGATGAGGGTAGCGCAGTGGATGTTGTCTACATGGACTTCAGTAAGGCCTTCGATAAGGTACCACATGGGAAGGTTAGTTAGGAAGGTGCAGTCTTTAGGTATAAATTTTGAGATAGTCAAATGGATTGAACATTGGCTGAAAGGGAGAGGCCAGAGAGTGGTAGTGGATAATTGTCTGTCAGGTTGGATGCTGGTGACCAGTGGTGTGCCTCATGGATCTGTATTGGGCCCATTGTTGTTCGTTATATACATTAATGATCTAGATGATGGGGTGATGAATTGGATTGTGCAGATGATACAAAGATAGGTGGAATAGTGGATAATGAAGAAGGTTTTCAAGGATTGCAGAGGGATTTGGGCTGCTTAGAAAAGTGGGCTGAAAAATGGCAGATGGAATTTAATGCTGATAAGTGTGAGGTGCTTCATTTTGGTAAGAAGAATCAGAACAGGACATACGTGGTAAATGGGAGAGCATTGATGAATACAGAAGAGCAGAAAGATTTAGGAGTAACGGTACATCGTTCCCTGAAGGTAGAAACTCACGTGAATAGGGTGGTGAAGAATGCTTTTAGTATGCTGGCCTTTATCAATCATTGCATTGAATATAGGAGTTGGGAGGTGATGTTGAGATTGTATAAGACGTTGGAGCAGCCTAATTTGGAGTTCTGTGTGCAGTTCTGGTCGCCCAATTATAGGAAGGATATAAACAGAGTGGAGAGAGTGCAGAGAAGGTTTACCAGAATGTTACCTGGGTTTAAGCATCTAGAGTATAGGGAGAGATTAGACAGATTAGGTCTTTATTCTTTGGAGCGTAGAAGGTTGAGAGGGGATTTGATAGAAGTATTTAAGATTATGAAAGGGATAGACAGAGTGGATGTGGATAGACTATTTCCGTTAAGAGGAGGAAAGATTAAAACAAGAGGACATGAGTTAAGAATTAAGGGGCAGAGGTTTAGAGGTAACATGAGGGGAATCTTCTTTACTCAGAGAGTGGTAGTCGTGTGGAATGAGCTTCCGGGAGAAATAGTGGCGGCGGAGTCAATTTTATTATTTAAGGTTGGACAGGTATATGGATGAGAAGAAGATGGAGGGTTATGGGCATTGTGCAGGGAGGTGGGACTAGAGTGGGGTGTTTGGTTCGGTGCGGACTAGAAGGGCCTAATGGCCTGTTTCTGTGCTGTAATTGTTATGTTTATGTTATGTTATATTCATGGTGAAATAGTGAACTGGATTTGACAATGGTGCACTGGAGAAGCCAGAGAGTAGTGGTGGATGATTGCTTCTCAGACTGGAGGCCTGTGTGTCAGGGAACAATGCTTGGGCCATTGTTGTTTGTCACCTATATCAATAATCTGGATTATAAATGTGGTAAATTGGATCAGCAAGTTTAGAGTGACACTAAGATTGGAGGTGTTGTGGACAGCAAAGAGGGACCAGTTGGGGGGGAAGAAAAAGAAGAAAAAATATCAGCTGCAAAATGTCAGATGGAATTTAATGCAGACAAATGTGAAATGTTGCACTTTGGAGGGACAAACCAAGAAAGGACATACGCAGTAAATGGTAGGGCACTGAAGAAAGTGGAAGAACAGAAATATAGATGCACAATTCCCTGAAAGTCATATCACAGGTAGATAGAGTTGTAAAGAGATCTTTTGGCATTTTGGCAAAGTATCGATTATTGGAGTTGGGTAAAGTTGTACAAGACATCTGTGAGGCCAAATTTGTAATACTGTGGACAGTTTTGGTCTCCTAAAATATATCACTAAGACAGAAAGAGTGCAGAGAATATTTACTAGAATGTTTCCCAGTCTTTCAGGGACTGAGTTGCAGGGAAAGGTTAAAAAGATTAAGACTTTACCTGGAGCATAGAAGAATGAGGAGAAATTTGATAGAGGTATTTAAAATTATGAGGGGGATAGACAGAGTAAATATAGATAGGCTTTTTCTACCTACCTTCAAAGTACATAGTTAAGAATGAAAGGGGAAAAGTTTAGCTGGAATATGAGTGGGAACCTCTTCACGTGAAGAGTGGTGGGAGAGTGGAATAAGCTGCCTGCTGAATTCAGGCTCAATTTTAACTTTTAAGAATAATTTGGACAGGTACATGGGTAGGCGGGCCATGGAGATCTATGGACTAGGTGCAGGTCAGTGAGACGAGGAAAAAATAAAATAGTTTGGTACAGACTAGAAGGGAGGAAGCTGCCTGTTTCTGTGCTGTAATGTTCTATGGTTCTATGGTCTTTTAATTTGTTTTATTCTTTTATGTATATTAGTTAAGAATTGTAACCATGTGGCTCAGTCAACTTGAAAATCTACATATCCAGTATCTGCAATCCCTTTAGGTACAGGATTCCTTTCCTTTTCAATTTTTTTTAAAATTGGCATTGAAATTCAACATCAAAAATTATAGAGGACACAAGATGCATGTTAAATGTCAAAAGGATACATTAACTTAAATCATCATTTCATCCAAGGGACTCCACATTCTCAATCAAAATTATATTATAGTAATATTTTATTATGATAAAAGAAAATCTAAACCCACCACCAAAAAAAATGAAGCTGTTTGGCAAAGATGAAAAAATAATTCCTTATCTCTTCTACCCTCATGTCAAATCAGAGATTATGAAAATAATTCAAAAAGGTTCCTGTGTTTGAAAATTTAAATCAGAAATTGATCATTGAATCTTCTCTAAATTTAAGCCTGGCGTGACATCATGCAGCCATTAAGTGTGAGTAGGTAGAGCAAAATCCTTCCCTCGGAGCAACACTGCCCACCTAGTCATAAGAGAAATAAAAACTAATACATACAAGTCAGAAGCCATTAAAGTTGTGCCTCTCTCTCCAACAATACCAAATAAGACTGTTAAAGGATTAGACTTAAAATTAACTTTAAAAAGTACAGAGAAAGTTTGAAATACTTTGTTCCAGTATTTCTTAAGACGCTGGCATTTCCCAAACATTTGAATTAATGAATTATCTCCATTATTGCATTTATCATAATGAGGAGATACATTCACATAAAAACTAGATAATTTGAATTTGGACGAGCCCTATAGACTACTTTATATTGTAGGAGGGAGTGGCGAACACATAAAGATGAGGTATTAACTAATTTGAAAATTACATCAAGTTTCTTCAGAGATTAAAAACTGTAGGTCCTGTTGCCAGGAATTTTTAATTTTATCTAAGGAGTATCTCATTCCCAACAACATGCCATAAATGTTAGATATTTAACCATTATATAAAGGTTGTAAATTTAAAAATACATCTATTAAATTTTTATAATTTCTCTTAGGAAATTTATATATTTGAGATTTAAAAAAAACTATTCTGTAAATAACAAAAAAATTAGTATCGGTGCCTAACATTTTATCCGAAATAATTGGAATCAGACACCTGCTAATGTTCAGAATCTTCTGAATTTTGGAATCATTTTAAAAAGGCAGCCCCTTTAAGCAAAAGCAAAGTTTCCCCAAAAAAATGAGCAAAAAATAAAAAAATAAACCACACAAAACAGTGAGATCAGGGTGTTAACTGAATTTAGATAAATAAAGACCATAATATAATTAGTATTTTTTTTATTTTAAAGTAAAACTTCAAAATAAAACTGGCTCAGACATCGCAGAAATCTCAAACAGGGCAAATACAGTAAACGCACTATTTAGCTCAAACATTGCATCAGAATGAACTCTTTTTAAAGACTTTTTCCAGTGTTGTCTGTTTAATTACAAAAGGTTTCCATCTAAGCAGTCTCTCTATAATTGAATAAACAGCCATAATCTCACTGATATATGAAGTGTCCCATCCCACCAATTAACTGATTGCACATTTTAAATACATCATCAATGGCCATCTTTTCACCTGTGTGCAGAATATCTTTGACCTCATCACTACTCTCCTCATGCTTATCGGTATGTTACACCATTTCAGCAATTTCCCTATCACTCAAGGAATGCACAATGGGTGCATCTTTGTCAATGTTCAGCACTTCTTCAATGTCAGCTGCCTCCAACATGTTTGCATTGTCTGCTGCAACACTTTTGGGAGAGGCAATGAGGTTTGCGGTCATCCTTCTCTCGTTACTGATGAAAAAACCTTCAACGTCTTCACCTGTAGGCTCATTTTCATCAGACATTGTTGACAGCCAAAGTTTATGCCACGCATGTTTTAATGTTGCTTCAGTTACATTTCTCCATGCATTCACAAGTGCATAATCTGCAGAAGCTTTTTTCACGACAGATTTTAAGATAATGTATACCGTGACGCTTCTTAAATTTTTTGTAGCCAACCACGTGAATATTCACACTCACCCTCAAGGTTCAGTTCTTCATGGAATTTTCGAGCTTGCTTTATTACAAGCAGTCCAGTCAGTGGCACATGTTCACTTTTTCATTGTCACACCCACTCAATAAGCACTTTGTCAATATCTACGTATTTTGCCCATTGCAGTTTTCCTTTAATTCATCAGTCCGTGGGTAACACTCTCACGGAAAAACTTCAACAACCTTTCTGTTTTCCCAAATCATATGTGGTAGATGATCCCACACCAAAATCTTCCATTAGATGACGCACAGATACACCACTATCAAACTTCTGTAGTAACTCCACCTTCTGCATAATCGATAATGAAAGAAGTTTCCTCTTCTGCATTTCACTTCTACCCATAGGGGACTCTGCAGAGGCTTCCATTTGGTAGTGTTGACAGGGAGGGTGGGTGGCAATGACACTTGACAGGGAGGGGCTCATAAAATAACAATCACACTAATCAATGACAGTGCCTGACAGGGGGTTGTTCTTACAAAGCAATAATCGCACTAATTAGTGACGACACATGCCATGAAGGGCCACTTATTAGGTGATGATACCACAAATTATCGATGTGGAATGCAACAGGATACATAGGAGTTGAATGAAGCTTGTCCCAGGACCTGTTTGGCACCAAACTCCCATCTTGGAAGAATAGAGGTCATCTACCAAAAAAAAAATGCTGGTTTTTGGAGGTTGCCAGCTTTCGGAATTCTGGATAAAATGTTAGGCACCTGTATTTGATAATCTATAATCAGATGACAGTTTTTCAAAAGTAGTGAGACTTCCCCAATAAACAATTATTTAAAATATTTAATGCCTGATCTATACCTTTCTTTAAAAGTTACACAAGTCATGGAAGGTTTAAAGAAATAAATTAGAAAAAATAGGACTAGAAAGAGAAAATCTCAGTAAACCCAAATGTTTTCTCAATTGTATCCATCCTTGAAGTAGGTTTGACCACCGGGTTATTGGTTAATTTAGTTAAAGATATAGGAAGTGAATGTCCGAGAGGGAAATAATAGAAAATGTTGTAACAGAAATAAATTCAAAAGAGACCAATATTGGAGATTCTTCACGGTGAACATAATATGACCAAAGCACAAGAATTCATATATTGACTTCCCAATAATAGAACCTAAAATTTGGTAAGGCTGAACCTTCATTTTTTTTACATTTTTGTAAATAGACTTTGTTTAGGCAAGGAAGTTTATTCTTCCATATATAATATGGAAGTAAAGAGAATAAAAAAAAAGGCTTAGAAATAAAACACAGACAAAGCCTGTAAAAGGTATATAAATTTAGGTAATATATTCACTTTAATAAAGTTGATTTTATTATTCAACGATAAAGAAAGAGGAAACTAATTTGACAACAACCCTCTCTCATGCTTTAGTAAAGTGAGAACATTTTCTTTGAATAATTTGTTTAGAGTTTTTAGTAATTGTTACACCCAGATAAGTAAACTGATTTCTTACAATTTTAAAAGGTTAGAATTTATCAGTGCCAAATTATTAAAAGGAAAATAGTTCACTCATGTAGATTTCATTTGTAACCTGAAAATTGACAAAAATTAGAGATTAGAGAAATCCTATAAACCAATAGAGTCTCAGGATTAGAAATAAAATGCAATAAACCATCAGCATTAAGTGAAACTTTGTGGGCTGTTCCCTTCCTTAAAATGCCAGTAATATCATTAGATTATCAAAAGCGATGGCTAAAGGTTCTAAAACCAGGTCAAAAACAATGGACTTAAAGGATATCCTTGTTTGGTTCCACATTAAAATTTAAACGGTTTAGAATTCTAAAAACTAGTATAAACACAGGCAGAAGGGGATAAATTTTGTAACTTAATCCATTGAATAATGTTTGCCCTAAAATTAATTTTTCTAAAGTCTTAAATAAATAATTCAATTCTACCTGATCAAAGGCCTTCTCCACATCCAGAGATATCACACACCCAAAAACTTCCTTTGAAGGAGAGTATATAACATTTAATAAATGGCATATATTGAAACAGGAGTACTATTTTTTTAAATCCAGTCTGATCATCAGATATAATAAATGGCAAAATATTTTCAAGTCTATGAACCAAATTTTTTAAATAGAATTTTAGTGTTAGCATTGAATAGAGAGATTTGCCGGTATGATGAGCAATTGATAGATTTTCATTCTTTTTAAGAATTAGTGAGATAGAAGCCTTGTAAAGACTGTGGCAACTTGCCAAGTTTAATAAAATCATAAAGAACTGAATATAAATAAGATGAGAGTAGTGAGGAGAAAGACTTATAAAATTCTCCAGGAAATCCATCAGGACCTGATGACTTCTCTGAATGCATGGGAAATAGATTGATCGAATTGCTTTTGATTAGCAAGAGAAAGAACAGGAATATTCAATTTATTGAAAAAAATTATTCATTACTATTATCCTTAGGAGAATCAGAATTATGCAGTTCAGAATAAAATTATTTAAAGGAATCATTTTTTTTCTTTATGATTAGTTGTCATAATTTCATTAGTTTTACATGTTTCTTTGATTTGCCAATTGGCTACTGAAGCGTTTAATTGATTAGCCAATAGTTTATCTGCTTTATCTCCATGGATATAAAATTGACTTTTACCTGTTAAGAGTTGGCTTTCAGTAGGATACATTAAAAGACACTCGTATTTAGTTTTAATTTTAACATGCCGTTTATATAAAGCACAGTCTGAAACCAGAGCGTACCTTTGGTCTAATTGTTTCAGTTGGTTAACTAATCAGTTTTCTCTTTATTAGCCTTTTTCTTAATGCTTGTCATACCCACACTCCTGTTCGGCTCCGAATCATGGGTCCTCTACCGGCACCACCTACGGCTCCTAGAACGCTTCCACCAGCGTTGTCTCCGCTCCATCCTCAACATCCATTGGAGCGCTCACACCCCTAATGTCGAGGTACTCGAGATGGCAGAGGTCGACAGCATCGAGTCCACGCTGCTGAAGATCCAGCTGCGTTGGATGGGTCACGTCTCCAGAATGGAGGACCATCGCCTTCCCAAGATCGTATTATATGGCGAGCTCTCCACTGGCCACCGTGACAGAGGTGCACCAAAGAAAAGGTACAAGGACTGCCTAAAGAAATCTCTTGGTGCCTGCCACATTGACCACCGCCAGTGGGCTGATAACGCCTCAAACCGTGCATCTTGGCGCCTCACAGTTTGGCGGGCAGCAGCCTCCTTTGAAGAAGACCGCAGAGCCCACCTCACTGACAAAAGGCAAAGGAGGAAAAACCCAACACCCAACCCCAACCAACCAATTTTCCCTTGCAACCGCTGCAATCGTGTCTGCCTGTCCCGCATCGGACTGGTCAGCCACAAACGAGCCTGCAGCTGACGTGGACTTTTTACCCCCTCCATAAATCTTCGTCCGCGAAGCCAAGCCAAAAGAGTAGTACAAGAGACAATTTGTTCCCCAATAAAAGCCTTAAAAGAGTCAAAACCAATAAGACTAGAAGTCTCTTCCACATTTTTTTTCCAAAAAATTGATTTGTTCCTCCAAGAACTTTAAAAATTCCTTATCACATTGAAGGGTTAAGTGTTTATTTGAGGAAGATCAGGAACATTTAAAGATAGTAACGCAGGACCATGGTCAGCAAAAAAACTATATTTTTGTATTCACAAGAACAAATTAATGGGATCGTTTGACTGTCAATAAAAAAGGCAATCTATGAGTATATGTGGTGAACAGAAGAAAAAAACGAATATGCCCTGTCTTCTGGATAAAAAAATACCAGACATCAATAATAACCACATTTTAATAACCAAATTGAATGAATAACGCCAATTTATTCAAAGTGGCTGGTTTAGAAGATGAATGATCCAAGACTTGATCTAACCAGCAGTTAATTTCTCCTCCCATCGCTAATGAATAAAGACCCAAATCAGGCAAGAAAGAAAAAAAAAGGTTCAAAAAATCCAGGGCCATCCACATCCGGTGCATAAACATTAGCAAACACCACCAATTTGTTATAAAATTTCCCTGTCACAATAACAAAATGACCATTTGTGTCTGAGACAACATTATGTTGAACAAAGGGAAATGTGTGATTTATAAAGGGTGATGCTTCTTTGGATTTACCCTGAAATGAAGGGTGAAACTGCAGCCTGTTCTATTGTCTAAACCAAAAAGTTTTGCGTTACCATTGTTGTGTATGTGTGTTTCTTGCAGAAATATAATTGGGACCTAAAGTTTTTTTTAAATATAAGCAAAAATCTTATTTTATTTGCACGATAACCCATTAACATTAAAACTAATTAATAGTTTGATTCATTTTAATTAGTTAAATTAAAAGACTAACAAGAGATAATTCGAAGTATATAATGAATAGACATTGAAAATAAGATAACCAAAAACAGAAGAGTTTCTGCAAAGCCAAAACAGCTTGTATGAAAGACCATCCCTCCATCTTCCTCCCACAGCCAGAAAGCAGACCACTAGACAGACAGCATGCTATTAACTAATATTCCCATCCCCCAAAACCTCCTGCTGGCAAAACTCCAATATTATAATAACACTGTAGTGACTGCTGCGGCAACACTACTGAGTAAAGAGACATCAACTCTGCGTGAGGGTGAACCAAAGAATGACTTTATTGGTTTGAATTTGCCATGTCTCCATGCTGGCCCACCCACTTCCAGTGACTTTCCCACCGGCTTCCAGAAGTGACGTAATCATGTCGCGGTGTCACTCACCGGCTGCCGGGCTATTACACCGAAGTGGAGGGCTCCTTAGTCCGCATGTGGTGCTAAGTGTGTGCTACTTTTTGGCAGTGAAGGGGAGCCCACACCATCTTGGACCGGCTGCTTGTTGCATCAATTTGGCCCATTTACTTGCGTGATCACTCAGCCTGCTACACCAACCCACCCTCCCCAGAATTGCCGCCATTCTCTGAGTGGTCTGACTTACAGTCTTAGGGTGGTCTACCTCTGTGTTTGACCTGGGGATCCGGAGCCGGCAGATCAGAGTCCAGGTGCGCAACTTTGAGATGATCAACTGTCGGCTGCCAATGTCCAATGTGAACACCAAGCCATCTCTCCGCAGTGCTTTGAAGGGGCCTTTGTACGGGCACTGTAGGGGGTCCCTTGCTATCCTCTGCATATGAAAACATAGAGGGTGGACTGCAGATTCGCTGAAATGTGGCTGGGTGGCAAGCAGTGTCTGAAGTGAGGGGACCGGTTGTCCACCCGCTTGCGCTCTCAGCCTGTGCAAGACATCTAACATGCTGGTTTGTGGGCCAGGGGGGTGGGGTGGGATCTTGGTGAAGATGTTGCACAGCTGGGTCAGTTCTCCTGGTGGGAGGCAGAAATCTGACCTTCAGGCTGGTGATGGCCTAGACATCTGCATCCCCCCTCTGGTCCTTGGCAAGTTGGGAGACATTGAGCCTTCTGCAGGTTGCAGCGACAGCAGGCTGGGACAGCATGTTGGCTACTATGTTGGCCTTACTGGAAACATGGTGGATATCCGATACGTAGGAGATGTGCCGTTGTTGTCTTGCCGACCATGGTCCAAGACCTTGCTCAGCATATAGGTCAACAGTTTGTGGTCTGTGTAGGCGGCGAACACTCTCCCCGCTAGCAATTAGCAAAAGTGCAATAATCGCCAGGTACAAGGCCGGAAGTGTGCGGTTGAACGCGCTGTATGTGAGCTCTGTTTTTCAGAGGTGCTTACTAAAGAAGGTGAGGGGTTGCCAATGCTTGTTGACCCATTCTTCTAGCACTGCGCCCACAGCTCTATCTGAAGCATCCATTGTGAGGGCCACAGGAGGTGGGATCCTGGTGTGCCAGTACTGTGGCCTTCGCCAGCGCTGACTTGATGGCATAGAAAGCCTCCGTGGCCTCCGGCGTCCATTTCAATGTCTTGTTGCCAAGTTTGACAAGGCCAAACAGGGGTCGCATGAAGGTGGCCACACCTGGGAGGAAGCAATGGTAGAAGTTGACCATTCCCAAGTATTCCTGTAGTCCTTTAGTCATGCTCAGCTTAGGGAAGTTCTGGATGGTTTCCACCTTTTCAGGTAGTGGCGTGATGCCCCCTGGGGTGATGCAGTGTCTCAGAAAATATATTATTTGCAGACCAAACTGACACTTGACCGGGTTCACCGTAAGCCAGAACTGCTGCAGTCTGTCAAACTGGTTGAGGTGCATCCTGTGGGTACTGGCTTCGAGGCTGGGGATGAGCATATCATCCAGATAAATGAAGATGAATTTGAGGTCCCTGCCAACCATGTCCATTAGCTGCTGGAATGTCTTGGCCACGTTTTTTGAGTCCGAAAGGCATTCTTAGGAATTTGAAGAGACCAAAAGGTGTCATAATAGCTGTCTTCTGGACATTGTTGTGGTTTACCAGGACTTGGTGGTCCCCCTTTATGAGGTCTACCTTGGAGAACACTCTGCAGCCCTGTAGCCTCATGACAAAACCCTAAACGTGTGGGATAGGATACCTGTCTGGATCTGTCGCCTCATTTAGATGTCAGTAGTTGCCACAAGGACGCCAATCACCAGAGCTCTTCTGCACCATGTGAAGTGGGGAGGGCCACAGACTGCTGGAATGATGAATGATTCCCCAACTCCTCCATAGCAGCAAACTCGGCCTTGGCTTGTTGGAGCTTGTCTAGCGGGAGGCGTCAGGCTCGTGCATGCACTGAGGAGCTGGCAGTCTCTATGTGGTGCTCCACGCCATGTGGCGGGTTGGAGTCATGGACATTCAGTGCCAATGAAGCCAGGTATTTGGCCAATAAGGAGGCCTACCCAGGGTGTGGATTCCCAGTGGCAGGAAGGAGCACCTCCGCAGGGTGAGGGGGAAAGACTGGAAAGTTGTGGCATTTACTAACTGGCATCTTGTCATATTTACCAGTAGTTCGTGAGCCCAGAAGAAATCCGCTCCAAGTAATGCCTGTTTCATGGCTGCGATGGTGCACTCCCACTGGAAAACAGTGTCTACAATGTGGATGGTGACCAGACGGGTCCTGTAGCTGGGAATGGAGGACCCATTGTCCACTTGCAGAGGAAGGCCTTTGGTGTTGTGTCTTGCCTCAAAGTCCACACCCTTGTTGATGAAGAAGTCCCTCTTGGTCCTCTGATTTCTGAGGTAGGGTAGATCTTTCTGTGTGTCAACCGTTGAGGCCACTATTGGCAGCCATCCTTCCCGTTTCCCAACTCCAGTTGGTTTTGGCAGTAGGGTATGAGCATGGGATGGGGTGCACTGCTGGGTATTCCTACTCCATCAGCAGTGGTAGAAACCGTACAAGCTGTTCTTCTCCAGGCGGCATTCGCATCGCTGCTGTGCTGCAGCTATCGTTGGTGTTTCTGGTGGACTGGATGGGGTGGTGGCACCGATTGTGTAGGCTGGTTGAATGTGGAGGGAGCTCTGCTGTGCTGTGTGGAACAGCCTGTCTGCCTCCTTGGCTACAAAGTGCGGGGCGCTGAAGTCCATGTCCGAAATTACCAAGGATAGGTGTACTGGTAGTTTCAAGAGGAAAAGGGCCTCCAACAGGAAACAGTCTGTTTGTCCATCTGCCAGGACCACCATCTTGTACATTAGCTCGGAGGGGTTTCTGTTGCTCAAGCCCTGCATGTTGAGGATTCTGATGTCACGTTCTTGCCGGCTGAGCTCTAGGGTGTTGAGGAGGAAATGCTGGAACTGCTCGTACTTGTGCTCCATCAGTGAAGGAGCTTACTTTGGTAGCTGTGTTGGCATCCAGGGTGCTAGCAATGTACCAGAACTTGGTGTCCTCTGAAACAATTCCCCTAATATAGAACTGTGACTCAGCCAGCTGTAGCCAGATCCTGGGCTGGATTGCCCAGGACGGCAGGAGGTGTAGACCCACTGTGTTGGTCGCAGACATTGCAACTGTGCATTCAGTTAGTTGCTGCCTTCTCATCTGATCGACGCTGGTTCCAAAACGCTGGAACTGTCGGGGGTCACCACTATAGCAAACAAACTGCTGTGGCAGCGTTATCAAATAAAGAGACGTCTACACTACATGAAGGTAAACCAAAGAACGACTTAATTAGTTTGAATTCACCGTGTCTCCACTTTCAGTGACGTACCCGCTGGCTTCCGGAAGTGACGTCATCACGTCGCGGTGTCACTCTCAGGCCAGCAGGACACTACGTAGAATGTGGCACTAGGCACAGGCTCCTTTTCAGCAATGAAGGGGAGCTCTTGCCATCTTTGACCAGCCGTGTGTGACGGTCACTCAGCCTGTTTACTCGCACTGTTGCTTGGCCTGCTACTATACCTTAATTATATTCCAAGCAAAATAAAACACAGTTACTGCAATTAAAGCCAGGGACAGAGACAAAGATGATCATTATGTTTTCATAAAACTAAGAACACACTTTAAACTATTGTCAAGAAAGGAAAAGCCTTCAAATTAACAGATCTTAAAATATTAATTTAAATTGTTAAATCAGAATCAAAAAGCTTAGCTTTATAAACTAAGTGATTAAAAATATAGAGTGCCAAAGTTGTTCCTGAAAAAATTCAAATCAAAATGTATAAACACTTAAAGCATTAACATATTAAGACTGTATTCTATTAATTAAACACTAAAAGATTCAAGAAGTGAATTATCTACAGAAAGTTAAAGATACAATTAGTCAGACGGAGAAATAACAGATGCAGTTCTTCACCCAAAAACTCTGGGCAGCTTCGATAGAACAAAACCACTTCTTAGATTTGTCCCTCAATATAATGCTGGAATTGATCGTAGAATTCTAACATAATCTTATACCTAAACACGCTCACTCATCACTTCAGGTGAGTCATCTTCAACAGTACAAAACTTCTCACCTTCATGGTCGAAGGTTCCTCTGCAACGAGATTCACACCTTAAGAGCACCTTAATTTGAAATTCATCAAAACACATAACTGATCGACATCTCTGACCAGGAGCTGATTTAGAGAGATTGGGTTGGTCATGTATTTTCTTCTTCCTTCAATTCCAAGGTGAGAGGTGTAGCAATCTGAATTCATAAGAAATCACCATTTGAATAAGAATCCTTTGAAGGTAGGGTTTTGAGATTGAAATGTAAAATTTTTGCTGAATCATGGACTTTGTTAAATATCTATGCACCTAATGTGGATGATGAAAGGTTTATGTCGGAGGCTTTTTTCTTGTTAAATCAGGCCAAGGTAAATATTTTGGTTGGTAGAGATTTTAACTGTGATTTAAATCCTTTGTTGGATAGGTCTCTGAAAAGCATAAGGAAATAAAAGACAGCAATACAATTAGGGGCCTTGATGAAAGATTTGAATTTAATTGATATTTGGAGGAGAGTAAATCCTACAGAGAAAGATTTCTCCTTTCATTCATTTAGACATGATTCATTTGCTAGAATAGATTTTTTTTGGTATAGGCACATTTATAAGTTAGAGTACTTCAAGCTGAATATAAATGTCAGGTCATATCAGATCATTCTATGTTGTTTCTCTCTTATGCAAGTTTGGAAGTGGTGCAATTGTCTTATAGAGGGTGACTTAATACAATGCTATTAAAGAAACCAGAATATGTTACTTTTGTTAAGGAACAGATTGCTTTATTTCTGGCTGAGAATATTAATACAGTAAGTAGCACTTTTGTATTATGGGACGCTTTGAAAGCATATTTGCATGGGCAAATTATTAGTTATACACTGAAAGTTAAAAAAAATAATATATGGTGGAAAGCTTAACATTGGAGAAACAAATCACTGAGTTGGAAAAGCAATTTCAGGCAAATGTTACAGAAGATAAAAAGGCAGCTTTAGCGAAGTTGAAACTACATTATAATACACTACAAACCTATCAGTTTGAGTATTTAATTAATTGATCTAAGCAACTTAATTATGAATTAGGTGAGAGGGCTCATAGGGTATTAGCATGGCAATTTAAAACAGAACAGACATCGTGAATTATTAATGCTGTTAAAAATAATTCAATAGTTACCTTTAAACCTTAGGAAATTAATGACCAGTTTTATTCATTTTATCAACAATTATATACTTCTGAGGGAAACCAGGAAGCTGATTCTATTGATTCTTAATTATCTAAATTAAATTTACCTGTTTTAGGAGAGGAGGTAGTTAGGGAATTATAAGCTCCATTTACAGATTTCAAGATTAAAGAAGCTATACAAGAGATGCTGAATGGGAAGTCACCGGGTGATGATGGATTTTCTGCTGAATTTTATAAAGTATTTAATGAAGATTTATCCTCGGTATTTGGAGATATTCTACAGCAAATAACTGAGGTTCTGGTGTTACCAGAATCTTGTTTGAATGCTATGATTTTAAAGAAAGATAGGGATCCATTGAAAGTATCTTCGTATAGGCGTATTTCTTTACTAAATGTAGATTATAAAATTATGGCAAAAGTATTAGCAAATAGACTTGCTAAATATTTACCTCAGTTGATACATGTAGATCAAATAGGTTTTATTAAGAATAGAAATGCACCTGATAACTTTCTTAGATTGATTACATTGGTCAATGCATCTAGACAGCAACCCAACCACCCAATGATAGTTGGATTGGATGTGAAAAAAGCTTTTGATAGGGTTGAAAGGAATTTTTTTTACTTAAGGTGTTATAGAAATTTAATTTTAGCTCTTATTTTATTGGTAGGGTTAAAGCTTTATATAAAAACCCAATTTCTAGGGTGGTGACAAATGGTCAAACTTCTTTATCAATTAAATTAACTCAGTCAACTCAGCAAGGTTGTCCATTATCTCCAGCCCTGTTTGCATTGGCTATTAAACTGTTAGCTCAGACAACATGACAGAATTATAAGATTAAAGGGATGAGAATTGCAGATGATGAATATCAGATTATTTCATTTGCAGATGATGTGTTGGTCTATTTGACAGAACCAGTTATTTGCAAGATTGTTTGCTGAAATATGGGGAATTATCTGGATATAAGGTAAATTGGGATGAGAGTGAAATATTACCAGTTGGGAAATGAGATTATTCGGAATATAAAAATATTATAAAATTGAAATAATCAGATAGAATTAAATATTTGGGAATAATAGTAAATGCAGATTATCAATCTTTATATAAATTAAATTATGTTTCTTGATTAAAACAGATTTGATTAAATGGAAAGATCTTCTGTTAACATTAATTGGTCGAGTAAATTGTATTCAAATTAATAATTTTCCTTGAATCCAATATTTGTTTCAGTCGATACCTTGTTTACTTTCAAAGAGCTTCTTTCAGGATTTGAATAGCATGGTATGAGAATTTTTATGGAAGGTGATACTATCTTGAGTAGCTTTACATAAGCTTACATGAAAATTATGCATTGGATGGTCTTCAATTACTTCATTTTCAAAATTATTATGAAGTATCTCAGTTGAAATTTGTTAGTAGATTGATGGATATGGACCAATCTCCGAGTTGGGCAAAGGTGGAAATGGCTTGTATTTCTGAAGTTGAGGTATCAGTTCATATTTAAATGGAATATGAATTTATTGCGGGAATGTAATATGCCAGTATTAAAACATTTGTTAAAGATATGGAGTAAAAGAAATGTGGTTTTAGGGTCGAAGGATACAACTCCATTATATCATATTCAATTTATTCTCTTTTCAATGTTTAATAATCATTTAAAGAGATGGAATTCTAAGGGTATAAAGATAGTTCAAGATTGCTTTGAAGAAGGACAATTTCTTTCTTTTAATCCATTGAGGGAGAAATTTGATATAACTGTAAATTCTTTATTTGTGTACTATCAACTCAGAGCTTTGATAAAAGAGAATTATGGTAAAGATGAATTTACCTATGTTGATGAAATTTGAGTCTTTGATTTCCTCTATACCAAAGAAAGGTTATATTTTGGATATGTATCAATTGTTACAAGATAGTATGGATAAACCGGAGTAGGAGAAATCTAGGCTCAAATGGGAAAGTGGTTTAACTTATATTTTTCCTGAAGACATTTGGGAGGTTATGTGTCACCGCAGTGTAACTAAACTGACAAATGTAAGATATCAAATGGTTAATTATAATTTTTTACATCAGTTATATTTGACTCCAGAGAAATTGAAAAAATATGGGTTTAGCAATTCAGACTCTTGTTTTCGATGTGGACTATGTACTTGAACTTTTTTTACATGCTCTTTGGTCTTCTATTAAAGTACATCCATTTTGGGAAGGAATTAGATTGGTTTTGGAGAAATTATTTAAGATTAAATTACCATTAGATCTATCAATTTTTTGTCAGGGTATATGGTTTCTTTGAAGGAATTAGGGTTGGATAAATTTCAAATTGCATTTGTACGTTTAGCGTTATTTGTAGCACGAAAATAGCTAGTACTTGGAAAGATAATGTGGAGATTATTATAGTACGTTGGCATAAAGAATAAAGAGCTTGTATTTCTTTGGAAAAAATTACATGCAACCTGCATGATAATTAGTCTTTCTTTGTTAATATGTGGTCTTCTTATTTGGACTATATGAATTTGAAAATACTTTGAAATATTCTATATATTCTGCTTTGTTTTGTATTTGGCTCCCCTTAAGGGAGCTGGCTGAAGGGCTGGGCGGGTGGGGAGGGTTTTTCTTTACGTATCTAAAAATTTCTTGCTGTTACTTGATTGTATTTTGTTTTTAAAAAATCTTTTAAATAAAATTTGAAAAAAAAAACTGTGAAGACTGTTTCATTGAATGCTCTTCTTAACTTCAATTTTTGTCAGTACAAAAGCATTGTTGTGAATAGGTTTTAAATTCTCATGATATTATGACATTCAAAGTCAGGAAATGTACTTCCATCCATGGAATTAAAAGAGAAAGGAGAAAAAAGATAATTTCATGCAGGGCTGGGCTAAGTTGCTCTACACATTCAGTACCATTTTCTTTGGTTTCACTAGGCTTATCAGAGTTCAGATTTTACAATTGTGACAGATTATAGATATGTTTTAAAGGAGATCAATTGCGGCAAGGTTTTTTTTAGTGTAGGTCACAAAACAGTTCTTCTTTAAGTGCTGGCTCTGAATGTGTTTGGTAAAGTTTTGAAGAGTGTCCAAAGGGACTTCACTAATGGAATGTTGTTGCTTTGAAAAGCAACAGATGATTAGATTCGGAGGCACAGTTTGTCTGAGTGGCGGCTGCTGCTCCAGGAGGGTCATGTGGTTTTGCCAGCAGAGAGAGTGGAACAGGCAAGCAAGAGCGAAAGCAGTGCTGCAGTTTTACAGTCAGCAGCAGCAGCGGGGACTGGAACAGGACAAGCTTGTTGAAAAAAAAACATTTTGAAGATGGGTTGTGAGTTCTTAGTTCAGCCTAGTCAAACCCCTTGTGGTTCATACAAGAGGAGAAAACTGGCTGCCTAATATTTCACTTGAAATAAGAGAAACAAAGGAACTCTGTGGTGACCTGAATGAAAGAAGTTATCATCTGGAAAACCCTAAGGGGGAAAGATTCGTCAGCTAAACACTAAAGTGGCCGATTAAAAGGAATCAGTTCTGGGTGTCCTGCGAACAAATCTTTCTCTGAAAACTGGCAAGAACCTTCCTGAGCAGTAACCCATTTACCTTTCAAGCACCAAAGCCTGGTGAACTTCAGAAATGTTAAATTCTGTTCACAGTATAAGAATTGTCTGAAACCTGTGAACTTGGGGGAATGAGAAGTGAGATTGGACTGTGAATCGAAGAACTTTTCTGAAATTACACACACATTATCTACACGTGCGCTTAGAATTAGAAGGGAGTTAGGTTAGTTAAGTTAATAATGATAAGTTAAAGTGTGATTCTGTTTTCATGTTTAAAGATAATTAAAAGCAACTTTTGTTTAAATAACCATTTGTCTTGGTGAATATCTATGGCTGCTGGGTTTTGGGGTCCTCTGGGCTTGTAACACAATGCAACTCAGTAAGTAACGACAGGCAAGTCTGGTAAATGGACCAAACAAAATTTTCATAAAGATGGTATGGACAGTCCATATCATGGCCACAAAAAACAAATTTTTCTCCCAAGGTTTATGCACACTTTCTTATAAAGTAAAATTTGGTTGAGGCTTCGTATTTGAAATATAGTTATTTCTATTTTAAGTATGAAAAAATGGTGGGACCTAGTCCCTGATGCCTTCTCTCTTCCCAATCCTAATTATTACCTTGCTCTGAGAAATAGCAGCAAGTTCCCTCAAAGGAAGAAAGCATTTCCAAGATAGAATTTATACACATAATTGAAAAACATTGCATTGCTACTGTTGATATGCTGCTATATGATTTGTTGTTTTCAGTCAAGGTTTAAATTAAATTTATCTGTTCAGGCCTATAAGAGTTTGTACGACTTTCATTGAACGAGAATAGTCTTCTCGAGGAATCTTGGAAAGCATTTCTTCTTAGAAAACCCCTGCAAAAACAAGTCTTTGATCATTTGGCTTTTGGGATACAACTCTGCACTGGCATACTGCCCTTCAAGATGTATCCATTGGTTGCAAAATTTTTGGAGAAACTCTGAGACAATCGCAAAAAAAAAAAGCAAACATTTCTTTAGCTATAGTAGAGGGAACCCCTTGTTTATAGGCTTGACCCTCCCTTGCTGATAGGTACAAAAGTGGAAATCCTTCATTTTGCAGAAAATACCATCCTTCAAATCGATAAAGTCTGAAAAATTATGCTCAAAATAAAAACATAGTCCCATCTGCCAGTGAGCTAACCTTTGTGATCAGGGAATTTAAAAAAGCTTTCTCTAAATCTTAATTTTCTTTTCATTGTGATGCTTCTCTGTCATTCAAAGTGTCAAAACCAATCATTACAGAGATGTAAGTGGAGCCCAGTCTCATAGTTAATGTGAAGTGTATCAATTGAGTGTTCAGCCAAGATCAATACAGTTTTCTCCTCCTGCACTCTCACTCAGTAATCCAGCATTGATATTAATTCAATAGGTAACATTATCCCCTTTTAAACAATATAAAAGTTTGTTTGAAATGTGTGAATCTAATTTCTTCATTGATTCAATTCATAAATAGTAGATAAGTGTCGTTTTTACAATGTCAATAAAAGAACAAATAAAAGAGTATTATTTTCATATGCCAACTTGAAGCCGAAAAGTTGAATTCACAGCCTGCACATGGGTTTCAAGAATTTAAACTTTCATTTCATATCATCATGTTCTTGATTTTCAAGTTCTCTACTCTCTTGTCCTCTCTGATAAGTTGCCAACATGTACAATTCACGCCCATAGTTTTGGCAATGGGCATCCGTGATTCTTCCTTACAGTAGTTATCCATCATACACCTCTGTTCTATCAGACATTCTGCATCCAACACATTGAATATTATAGTGCAGTGGAGGGCCTACACTCCTAGATGTTGTGTGACCTATTATAATCCTACCAAAACAAAAAATGAAATCCTCCCTCCCTCATAACCCTCTATTTTTCATTTGTCCATGTGCCAGTCTAAGAGTATCTTAAATGCCCCTATTGTTTCAGCCTCTATCACTGAACATACAGCATTTCAGAGCACCACATGATTTAAAAATGTTATTACACTTAAGAGGAAGCAGAGAAGAGTGACCAGGAGGTTTTGGGGGATAACGTGGAACATTTTAGTTATGAAGAGAGACTCTATAAGCTTGTTTCTGTTTGAATACCTAAGGCTGATGGGGGAACCTGATTGAGACATACAACATTGAGGGATATAGATGGAGCAGTTATTGACAAAGCTCTGCACTGAGATAAAGCATCTTTAACCAGAAGATAAAAGTTCAAGCTAAATGGGAGGGAATTTGGAAGTAATTTCACAGAAAAGTATCTAACATTAAAGCACAGTCCAAGACCTTTAGTCCACAATGTTGTGCCAACCCAAATCTGCTTCCATATACATATATATATAAAAATAAAATCTTCCTACCTAAAAACCTCTTTTTTTTATATAGCCTCTACCACTATTCCAGGCACCCTTAACTCTCTATGTAAAAACACTCCTGATGTCTCGCCCAAATTTTCCTCCCTTCCCTTTATTCAGGTGTTTGTTATTCCCACCCTGGGAAAAAGGTGCTGACTGTCTACCTTTTCTATGCCTCTCATAATCTTGTGACCATTATTAAGTTACCATTCATCCTTATTCACCCCAGGAAGAAAAGTCTGAGCTCTACTAACCTTGCCTCATAACACATTGTTACAAGATCAAACGAGCAACCAACCGCTTTGTCACTGGAGTCCACGGCTAAAAAGAATGCCTTTTCAAAGTTAGGGGACAAAAGTACAGGCTGATGGCATAAATGGCCTTTAACTTCAAAAACGCTTCCTGGCATGCATCTGACCAGATAAATTTTTCTTACTTTCCAAGTAGTTTTGTTAATGGGAGTGCAATTTCTGCAAAGTTTTTACAAAATCTACAATAGTAGCCAATCATACCTAAAAATTTCCGAAGAGCTTTCTTATTACCGGGGATAGGGAACGCAGTGATAGCTAATACTTTCACTCCAACCGGTCGGTGCCACCTGTCCCTGACCTACCACATAACCCAGATAAATTACAGTGGCATGTTCAAACTCACTCTTGTACAGATTCACTGTGAGGTTTGCTTCCACCAGTCTCTGAAATAACTCCTCTAATTCAAGCATGTGTTCTTCCCATGTATCCATACTAATTACTAAATCATCGACATAGGTTCCTGTGTGCTCTAAACCTTGAATTACTGCATTAGTCATCCCAAAAGGCATAAACATTATACTCATACAATCCAGAAGGTGTAGCAAATGCAGTAATCTCCCTGCCTTTTTCTGTCAAAGGAACACACCAGTATCCTTTTAAGAGATCAATCTTTGTAAGAAACCTAACCTTCCCCACCTTATCTATACAATCATCTATTCTGGGAATAGTGAATGCATCAGTCTTTGTCACCATATTTACCTTTCAATAATCTGTACAAAATCTAATTGAGCCATCTGGCTTAGGCACCAGAACACAGGGTGAACTCCAATTTGAACTTGATTTTTGGATAATTAATTTTTGAGCATATAATCCACCTCTTGATCTAACAATCTGCTCTTTTCCTGATTACCTCGGTAAGGATGCTGTTTAATAGGCTTAGCATCACTGACCTCCATATCATGACAAGCCACAGTAGTTCTTCTTGGAATATCTGGGAATATATCCTTAAATTTCATAAGTAAATCTTCATTTCTTCCCTTTCTGATTTAGTCAAATGCATTAACTTGGTGTCTAAGTTTTGCAAAACTATAGAATTTTCCAGCCTGGGGCTTATCATTTTCTATGCTCCATGACCTTCCACGAAATTTATCTCCTCTTTACTTTCCTCTATAACTAGCACCTTGGTTGGAATCCTAGTCTCCTCCTCAGTCATTTTCTCAAAGTAAGGTTTAAGCATGTTCACATGACAGACCTGTGTCTCTCTTCATCGATCAGGCATCTCAATGACATAGGTGTCCTGGTTAATATTTGATTTCACCTTATATGGTCCTGAAAACTGAGCTCTCAAAGGGTTTGACTGCATTGGAAACAAAACTGATACTTTGTTGACAGGTTTAATGTCCCTAATTTTTGCTTTTTGATCATACCGAATTTTCATTTTTCCCTGAGCAGTTTTTAAATTTTTCCTTGCCATCTCGCAAGCCTGATGTAATCTGTTTTAAAATTTGAAAACATAATCCAACAGATTTGATTGTATATCATTACTTCCTCTGAAGTTTTCTCCTTTGGAAACTGTTCTAATGCAGCTTCTTCAAATACCCATTTTCCTATATAGTCCTCAAAAATCTTTCAGGAAATTTCCTTTATTTTTATCCCAGTTTTTACTGTAAGAAGTTTTAACTTGCCAACTATGACCATCAGTTCTGACTTTTTAGCCATTTTTAAATTAACCACTGAAGGGTTCGCTATGAACTGGTCAATATTCATAGTTGCTGGTTTTTCTGCTGGTGATTTATAAACTCACCGTTTATTTTTAATTTCAAGCTGGAGGTTGAGTCAGACTCAGATGACCGATAACTAAGCACAAGTCAATCGCCCCTACAGCTTCCAAATTGGTTCGATTCCAGACAAATTCCCCAAATTATGTTAAAAGATCAAACCAGAAACCACAAAAAAGAAGGCAGATCACACAGGGGTAAAGATGAACAATTACTTTATTAACAAAAAATTCACCTTCAAACTTTAATTCAAAAATCCTCCCTTTTATAACAATGTCCACTGGTTACTATGCAAATCTCTATAACAGTGTAAAACTAATAAATTGCTCAGCCTAAATATAACATATGTAATTAAAGTCTAAGTTATATTTCCAACCAGCCCACAAAAAAACAGATACAAAACAAATACAAAACACACAAGACTCACAAAACTTCGATCTCAACTGAAGCAAAGATCATAAACAAAATTCAGTTTGTTTGATAAACTGAAGCCAAAAGATCTTTGAGAGAGGGAGAGAGCACAAAACTTGAAGTTGGCTTCATGCGTTGCTTGCAGAGAGAGGAACCATTGGCTTGGTCCAGATCCATCTGGCTGTCTTCGGAAAGTTCATCCTTTTTGAAATATTAACATTCTAAACTGTCCTCCAGACCATGACTCATGTTCTGGGCCTTCTTGCACTCCACAGCACCCCCAGTGGTGGTTCATCGTCCAAGTCCAGAAATTTTTAGATAATTTTCTGTACATGCTCAGTCTGTCTCCCATTCTCTCAGCAGTCCACCCTCACCTTGGCTCTCTAAGGCAAACTGTCACTTTTTTAATATAAAACCCCACAACACATAGGTCAATACACAACACAGAACTCTGTAACAACACATATTCCAATCCAGGCAACAACCAGGTAAATCTCCTCTGTACACTCTCCATAGCTTCCACATCTTTCATGTAGTGGGATGAACAGAACTGAACACAATATTCCAAATGTGTTCTCAGAAATATAGAGCTGCAACATTACTCATGACTCCTGAACTCAGTCCACCAACTAATGAAGCCCAGCATTCCAAAGGCCTTCTTAATTATCCTGGCAACCTTGCAATATCTATGGATTTGGATCCCAAGGTCCCTTGGTTCTTCCATACTGTTGTATTCTACCATTAACCATGATTTCAAGTTTGACCTTTCAAAAATGTTCACTTCATACATATTCATCTGGATTAAGCTCCATCTGCCACTTTTCTGTTCAACTCTGCAACCTGTCTATATTCTGTTGTAAACTATGAAAAACTTCAATACTATTCACAACAGCTCCAACCTTCATAGAATTCGGAAACATTTATATATAGATAGATATAGATATATATCTATCTATATATCTATATATAGATAGATATAGATATATATCTATCTATATATCTATATATATCTATCTATATATCTATATATATCTATCTATATAGATATATATATCTATATATACAATATATATATAGATAAATAGATAGATATATATATATTTACATATATCTCCATATATATATTTTTTTCTTTCTTTGGCTTGGCTTTTTTGGACGAAGATTTATGGAGGGGTATGTCCACGTCTGCTGCAGGCTCGTTGGTGACTGCCAAGTCCGATGCGGGACAGGCAGGCATGGTTGCAGCGGTTGCAAGGGAAAATTGGTTGGTTGGGGTTGAGTGTTGGGTTTTTCATTCTTTTTCTTCCTTTATCAGTGAGGTGGTCTTCTTCAAAGGAGGTTGCTGCCCGCCGAACTGTGAGGCACCAAGATGCACGGTTAGAGGCGAGGTCAGCCCACTGGCGGTGGTCAATGTGGCAGGCACCAAGAGATTTCTTTAAGCAGTCCTTTTACCTCTTCTTTGGTGCACCTCTGTCTCGGTGGCCAGTGGAGAGCTCGCCATATAACACGATCTTGGGAAGGCGATGGACCTCCATTCTGGAGACGTGATCCACCCAGCACAGTTGGGTCTTCAGCAGCATGGATTTGATGCTTGCGGAATCTGCCAGTTCAAGTACTTCGATGCTGGTGATGAAGTTATTCCAATGAATATTGAGGATGGAGCGGAGACAGCGCTGATGGAAGCGTTCTAGGAGCCGTAGGTGATGCCGGTAGATGACCCATGATTCGGAGCCGAATAGGAGTGTGGGTATGACAACGGCTCTGTATACGCTTATCTTTGTGAGGTTTTTCAGTTGGTTGTTTTTCCAGACTCTTTTGTGTAGTCTTCCAAAGGCGCTATTTGCCTTGGCGAGTCTGTTGTCTATCTCATTGTCGATCCTTGCATCTGATGAAATGGTGCAGCCGAGATAGGTAAACTGGTTGACCGTTTTGAGTTTTGTGTGCCCGATGGAGAGGTGGGGGGGCTGTTAGTCATGGTGGGGAGCTGACTTCCAGGCCAAATATTTTGGCAGTTTCCACAAAATAGGACGTCAAGCGCTGAAGAGCTGGCTCTGAATGGGCAACTAAAGCGGCATCGTCTGCAAAGAGTAGTTCACGGACAAGTTGCTCTTGTGTCTTGGTGTGAGCTTGCAGGCGCCTCAGATTGAAGAGACTGCCATCCGTGCGGTACTGGATGTAAACAGCGTCTTCATTGTTGAGGTCTTTCATGGCTTGTTTCAGCATCATGCTGAAGAAGATTGAAAAGAGGGTTGGTGCGAGAACGCAGCCTTGCTTCACACCATTGTTAATGGAGACGGGTTCAGAGAGCTCATTGCTGTATCTGACCCGACCTTGTTGGTTTTCGTGCAGTTGGATAACCATGTTGAGGAACTTTGGGGGGCATCCGATGCGCTCTAGTATTTGCCAAAGCCCTTTCCTGCTCACGGTGTCGAAGGCTTTGGTGAGGTCAACAAAGGTGATGTAGAGTCCTTTGTTTTGTTCTCTGCACTTTTCTTGGAGCTGTCTGAGGGCAAAGACCATGTCAGTAGTTCCTCTGTTTGCGCAAAAGCCGCACTGTGATTCTGGGAGAACATTCTCGGCGACACTAGGTATTATTCTATTTAGGAGAATCCTAGCGAAGATTTTGCTTGCAATGGAGAGCAGTGTGATTCCTCTGTAGTTTGAGCAGTCTGATTTCTCGCCTTTGTTTTTGTATAGGGTGATGATGATGGCGTCACGAAGGTCCTGAGGCAGCTTTCCTTGGTTCCAGCAGAGCTTGAAAAACTCATGCAGTTTGGCATGCAGAGTTTTGCCGCCAGCCTTCCAGACCTCTGGGGGGGATTAATATCACACAAAGAGCTGGTGTCCCAGAACAGATTCCTGCAGAACCTCTAGTCACTGACCACCAGGTTGAATACATTCTGTTGACTACTACTCTGCTTTCTATAGGGAAGAAAATTCTGAACCTACATAGCCATTGCTCCATGGATCCCATGCCTTGTAACTTTTTGAATGAGTCTCCCACAAGGAACCTGGTGCTGTATGCATGTCTAAAAACAATGCCTTAGTATAATCTACGTAGACAACATCTACTGCCCAACCTTCATCAATTACTTTTACGATCTCCTCAAAAAACTCAATTCGGCTCGCAAAGCACAACCTTCCCCTCAGAAAGCCATGCTGACTATCCTAGAGAAGACTATACTTCCTAAATGCTCATAAATCCAGTCTTTAGGAATCCTCTCCGATAGTTTGGCCACTACTAACACAATACTCTCTCATCTATAATTCCAAGGATTCTCCTCATTACTTTTTTTTAAGAAAAGGGGAACATATTTGTAATTCTCCAGTGGCACCTCCCCTGTGGAAAAGCCCCAGCAATTTCTTCCCTCCTTTCCCATTGAAACCAAAGGTATTTATCATCCAGTTCCATGAATTTATTAATCCTAATATTTTGAAGAAGATCCAACACTTTGTCTTTCTTAATTTCAACATGGTCCGGCACATTATCCTTAAGCAGCTTTTTTCTTTGGCTTGACTTCGCGGATGAAGATTTATGGAGGGGTAAATGTCCAAGTCAGCTGCAGGCTCATTTGTGGCTGACAAGTCCGATGCGGGATAGGCAGACACGGTTGCAGCGGTTGCAGGGGAAAATTTGTTGGTTGGGGTTGGGTGTTGGGTTTTTCCTCCTTTGTCTTTTGTCAGTGAGGTAGGCTCTGCGGTCTTCTTCAAAGGAGGTTGCTGCCTACCGAACTGTGAGGCGCCAAGATGCACGGTTTGAGGTGATATCAGCCCACTGGCGGTGGTCAATGTGGCAGGCACCAAGAGATTTCTTTAGGCAGTCCTTGTACCTCTTCTTTGGTGCACCTCTGACACGATGGCCAGTGGAGAGCTCGCCATATAACACGATCTTGGGAAGGCGATGGTCCTCCATTCTGGAGACATGACCTACCCAGCGCAGTTGGATCTTCAACAGCGTGGATTCGATGCTGTCGGCCTCTGCCATCTTGAGTACTTTGATGTTAGGGATGAAGTCGCTCCAATGAATGTTGAGGATGGAGAGGAGACAACGCTGGTGGAAGCGTTCTAGGAGCTGTATTTGATGCCGGTAGAGGACCCATGATTCGGAGCATAAAACACCTTTGGGTATCCTTAATCCTTCTTGCAAGGAGTTCTCATGTCCCCTTCTAGCTCTCCCAAGTCCTTTCTTAAGTTCCTTTCTGGCTACCATATAATTCTCATGATCCCTTCCTCTTTTCTTCTTCCTAAATCTATTGTATCCTTCTTTCTTCCTCTACCAAAAATATAAATAATTCACATGATTGTTCATGTCCTCTTTCTGGTATTTAGTGATTTGTTCTCTGCTTGCTAACACTTTTGTTTCTCTAGATACTAATCTTAGCTAGGGTGTTGGAACACATGACAGTGTGAAGGTGGAGACGGTGGAGAGCTTTAAGTCTTTAGGATTAAGTATCACCAGGTTCCTATCCTCACTCAGTCAATGCTACAACTAAGAAAATGCACCGACAACTTGACTTCCTCAAAAGCTACAGGAAATTTGAAGTTTCCCCAACACCTTTTGACAGATGCATCATACAAATTATTCTATCTACTGTGTCACAGCTTGGTGTAGGAACTGCTTTCCCCAAGACAAAAAGAAACGGCAGAATTGTAAACAGGACACATTATCATGGACACCAACCTTTCCTCTGTAGATTCCTTCTATAACTCTCTATCTTGGGAAAGCTGCCAAAAATTAAAGAACCCACTTCACCCTAGTTGTGTTCTTTTCTCCTTCTTTCCATTGGGCAGAGATGCAGGAGCTTGAAAACTTAAAGCACCAGATTCCCTGATTATCCTCTTGAATCAGCTCATTGGTAAAATATGATGTTCTTTCTCTGTACTTTTCTGCACAATCTGCATTTGTCTTGTAGCACTAAATCATGCACTCTTGTGATAGGACAGACCTATCACCAATGTATATAGTGTATATAGTTACAGTATCTAGACTGTGCTTACAGCGATTGGCTGAGAGCTAATCACGCCTACTGTCTGGGCCTTAAAGGGTTGTGTCCCTAGCCAGGTCGGATCATTCCGGACTGGTCGGCCACCTGTGAAGAGCTCCTGTCTTTTGCTAATAAAAGCCTTGGTTTGGATCAACAAGTCTTTGATTCTTTCGACGAGCTCTACAACTCTTACCTACTGTAAGACTATTCCCTGCACATTTGTTTTATTATAACATTATCTGCTGTACTTTAGTATGGGTCATCTTGCCTGGATAGCATTTCATTATTCCAGTATGTCAGCAGCATTGTCTGGGTCAGTAAACACATTCAAATGTGTTGACCCCCCCCACCTAACTGAAGCTCTGGCCTCACACACTGATCAATGGACCCCAGTCCAAACATTCACACCCCAATGGGTCAGCACTGGGGCCAATGTTCAAAAGCCCCACTTTCACACACCAATCATTCTTCTAAACCTTTCACAGCCACACTTCACTGCTTATCTTTGGCTTGGCTTCGCGGATGAAGATTTATGGAGGGGTAATGTCCACGTCAGCTGCAGGCTCGTTTGTGGCTGACAAGTCCGATGTGCGACAGGCAGACACGGTTGCAGCGGTTGCAAGGGAAATTTGGTTGGTTGGGGTTAGGTGTTGGGTTTTTTCTCCTTTGTCTTTTGTCAGTGAGGTGGGCTCTGCGGTCTTCTTCAAAGGAGGTTGCTGCCCGCTGAACTGTGAGGCGCCAAGATGCACGGTTTGAGGCGAGATCAGCCCACTGGCGGTGGTCAATGGGGCAGGCACCAAGAGATTTCTTTAGGCAGTCCTTGTACCTCTTCTTTGGTGCACCTCTGTCTCGGTGGCCAGTGGAGAGCTCACCATAGAACACGATCTTGGGAAGGCGATGGTCCTCCATTCTGGAGACGTGACCTACCCAGCGCAGTTGGTTCTTCAGCAGCGTGGATTCGATGCTGTCGGCCTCTGCCATCTCGAATACTTCGATGTTGGTGATGAAGTCGCTCCAATGAATGTTGAGGATGGAGCGGAGACAACGCTGGTCGAAATCATTGCTTATAGTGTACAGTTAATTAGCTGTTGGATGATGACAGCCGTATCTTCCTAACCTCATCTTTTCTACCAAGTTTTAAATTAATATTCTTGAACAATTCCCCCACTGATTTCATCATCAACTTTCTAAAATGCCAAAGGATATTAAACTTCTTATTTAAATCTTCTGGCTGAGATTTTTGAGTCATTATTAAATCCAGGTATAGTTCCAGAAGATTGGAGGTTGCCAAATGTTGTGCCTCTATTCAAGTAGGGCTGCAGGGAAAAGGATGGGAATGACAAACCAGTGAGTCTAACATCTGTGATTGGCAAGTTACTAGAGAGCATTCTGAGGGAGAAAATGTACATACTGTTGGATGGACAAAGGTTGATTAGAAATAGGCAATCGAACAACTGAAAAGTGGCAAAGCAGCAGGTATGGATGGAATCCCCCCAGAGGTCTGGAAGGCTGTCGGCAAAACTCTGCATGCCAAACTGCATGAGTTTTTCAAGCTTTGTTGGGACCAAGGAAAACTGCCTCAGGACCTTCGTGATGCCACCATCATCACCCTGTACAAAAACAAAGGCGAGAAATCAGACTGCTCAAACTACAGGGGAATCACGCTGCTCTCCATTGCAGGCAAAATCTTCACTAGGATTCTACTAAATAGAATAATACCTAGTGTCGCCGAGAATATTCTCCCAGAATCACAGTGCGGCTTTCGCGCAAACAGAGGAACTACTGACATGGTCTTTGCCCTCAGACAGCTCCAAGAAAAGTGCAGAGAACAAAACAAAGGACTCTACATCACCTTTGTTGACCTCACCAAAGCCTTCGACACCGTGAGCAGGAAAGGGCTTTGGCAAATACTAGAACGCATCGGATGCCCCCCAAAGTTCCTGAACATGATTATCCAACTGCACGAAAACCAACAAGGTCGGGTCAGATACATCAATGAGCTCTCTGAACCCGTCTCCATTAACAATGGCGTGAAGCAAGGCTGTGTTCTCGCACCAACCCTCTTTTCAATCTTCTTCAGCATGATGCTGAACCAAGCCATGAAAGACCCCAACAATGAAGATGCTGTTTACATCCGGTACCGCACGGATGGCAGTCTCTTCAATCTGAGGCGCCTGCAAACTCACACCAAGACACAAGAGAAACATGTCCGTGAACTACACTTTGCAGACGATGCCGCTTTAGTTGCCCATTCAGAGCCAGCTCTTCAGCGCTTAACGTCCTGCTTTGCGGAAACTGCCAA
Organism: Narcine bancroftii; assembly: GCF_036971445.1. NCBI lineage: Eukaryota > Metazoa > Chordata > Chondrichthyes > Torpediniformes > Narcinidae > Narcine > Narcine bancroftii. Next base: position 125,110,483 of record NC_091473.1, on the reverse strand, counting down.
AATGTTTGGCCTGGAAGTCAGCCTGAAGAAAACTGAGGTCCTCCATCAGCCAGCTCCCCACCATGACTACCAGCCCCCCCACATCTCCATCGGGCACACAAAACTCAAAACGGTCAACCAGTTTACCTATCTCGGCTGCACCATTTCATCAGATGCAAGGATCGACAATGAGATAGACAACAGACTCGCCAAGGCAAATAGCGCCTTTGGAAGACTACACAAAAGTCTGGAAAAACAACCAACTGAAAAACCTCACAAAGATAAGCGTATACAGAGCCGTTGTCATACCCACACTCCTGTTCGGCTCCGAATCATGGGTCCTCTACTGGCATCACCTACGGCTCCTAGAACGCTTCCACCAGCGTTGTCTCCACTCCATCCTCAACATTCATTGGAGCGCTTTCATCCCTAACGTCGAAGTACTCGAGATGGCAGAGGTCGACAGCATCGAGTCCACACTGCTGAAGATCCAGCTGCGCTGGGTGGGTCACGTCTCCAGAATGGAGGACCATCACCTTCCCAAGATCGTGTTATATGGCAAGCTCTCCACTGGCCACCGTGACAGAGGTCCACCAAAGAAAAGGTACAAGGACTGCCTAAAGAAATCTCTTGGTGCCTGCCACATTGACCACCACCAGTGGGCTGATATCGCCTCAAACCGTGCATCTTGGTACCTCAGTTTGGCGGGCAGCAACCTCCTTTGAAGAAGACCGCAGAGCCCACCTCACTGACAAAAGGCAAAGGAGGAAAAACCCAACACCCAACCCCAACCAACCAATTTTCCCCTGCAGCCGATGCAACCGTGTCTGCCTGTCCCGCATCGGACTTGTCAGCCACAAACAAGCCTGCAGCTGACGTGGACTTTTACCCCCTCCATAAATCTTCGTCCGCGAAGCCAAGCCAAAGAAGAGAGCATTCTGAGGGAGTAAATGTACATACAGTTGGATGGACAAAGGTTGATTAGAAATAGTGGGCATAATTTTGTAAGGGGAACATCAGGTCTTATAATCTGATTGAGAGTTTTTTTAAAGATATGACCAGGAAGATTACGAGGACAGAGCTGTAGATGTGTTTCTTCTCTTTACATAGATATATATATCTATAATTCATATGGTCAGCTGTTCTGGAAAGTTAAATCACATCGGGTTCAATATGAGATAGCAGATTGGATAGAAAATTGACTTCATGGAAGAAAGCAAACTGGAAGCCTGTGACTGGTGATGTGCCATAGGGTCCATCACTGCTTGTCATCTATATCAATGATTTCGATGAAAATGTGCTTGGTATGATTAGTTTGCAGATGACATTGAAGAGTCTAGTATGGTAGATATTAAAGACAGTTGCCAAAGTTTGCAGCAGTATCTTGAGTAGTTGGCAGGTGAGCAGAGGAATGGTAGATGGAATTTAATGCAGAAAAATGTGAGGTGCATCATTTTGGGAAGTCTAACAAGGGTAAGACCTACACAGCAAATGATGGGGATCTGGGGAGTATCGTGCCTTGAAAATGGTGTTGCAGGTAGCGAGGGTGGTCAAAAAGAATTTTGGCATATTACCCTTCATCATTCTCAGCCTGGTTCTGTCTCTGAAAATTCTGTCTCTCTTTCCTGATGGAAGTAGCTGAAAGATGCTATGTACAGGGTGGTAAGAGTCCTTAATGATTTTGCAAGCTCTTTTCGGGCAACGATCCTGGTAGATCACATTGATTTGGGAGGGGGTGGCGGGGGAAAGATGAGGAAGACCCCAGTAATCATCTGTCGCTCTTATGGTCCTGTGGATTAACTTCTGATCCAATGTAAAACAGCAACCATTTCACACTGTGATGCAGCTGGCCAGGATGATCTCAATAGAGCTATAGCAGAAAGTTAACAGGATGGCGGCTGGTCACCTTAGTCTTCTCAGAAAGTGCAATCGCTGTTGACCCTTCCTGACAAGTGAGGAGATATTGTGTGTCAGGAATAGGTCACTACTTAAGTGGTCTCAACTCTCTCCACGAAACTGTGGAGTGGAGAATAGTCAACTCTGGTTCTCCTGAAATCCACAATCATTTCCAATTGTTGAAATGTTTCAGAAAAATATTGGATGGATACATGTTTAGGATAGGTTAAGAGGCATATGGGCCAAATGCAGCCAGGTGGAAATAGTGTGGGTGGGAATTTTGGTTGGCATCAACAAGTTGGGCCAACACTTTTAATTATCATTGTGTCTGTAATCACATATTCAAAACTGCTTCCTTCTGGTAACCTCAGCTTGCTTCCCAATTTGTCCTTCAAGTAGGTTTTCAGTTGGTGGTATGCAAACATTGTTGTACCATATTTCTCCTTCATTTGTTCAAAATATTTTATTTCCCAAAAAATAATTTTCTATTCTTTTGATCCCTTTTCTGGTGCAGTACCGGTGAATTGTAATGTTGCACCAGCTTTTCATCCCACTTATATAGTATATGTTCAAGTACCTTCTCCCCTATTTTATCTAGCTCTAATTTGGTCCAAAATGGTTTTTCCCTTGTTTGATAAAAATCTGATAGGTATTTTATAACAAACATGTACATCAAACTGCAAGAGAAAGAGAACGATGAAATAAGCTGTAAACCCAAACAAAAATGGGAACAAGATCTAAAGATAAAGATAAAGAATGAAACATGGGAAAAGCTATGCTCTGGAACTATGAGAAATACAATAAACACGAGGTTACGCATGTTACAATATAATTGGTTATACAGGCTATACACCACACCCCAAAAGTTAAATAAATGGGACCCGACAGTATCAGATAGATGTTTTCGCTGCAAGAAGGAAACGGGAACAACAGTACATGCAGTTTGGGCATGTGAGAAAGTGGAAAAGTTTTGGGAAGATCTAAGTCAGGTATTAAATAAAATCACAAAAAGCAACATACCAAAGCAAAACAGAGATCTTTCTTCTAAGTAATACAAGAAGTAAAGAACTTGACCTCGATTTGGAGGAAGCACAAAAAAGATTTATTATGATCACCTTAGCTGTAGCAAAAATGTATAATGTCAACCTGGAAATCAGAAGATAGCCTGAGAGTACAGCAATGCTACATAGAAATTAATAAATGTATTCCATTGGAAAAAAATAGCAATTTAAGAAATAACATCACAGTATTCAAACAAATTTGGGAACCGTACATGGAACACAACAGAGAAGTCCTGCCGAGGACCTCCACCCCCTAAAATGACAGAATGAGAAGAAGACGAAATGAACTGACCCAGTGTGTAAAAGTAGATGATGCAATTTTCTTGTTTATTTTCATTGTGTGATGACATTGTTTAATGTATTGTATATGTTGAACATTGAGTGGGTGGGGAGGGGGGTGTGGGAAGGAGGGAGAGAAGGGAGGTGGGGAAAGGGGAGAAAATGACACTGTATATATTCAAGAGGGAAATATTTGTGTGTATTTTGGTCAATATGGTTCATAGTATGAAAATAAAAAAAAATTAAAAAAAACAAGTTGGGCCAACAGATGTATTTCCAAGCTGCAAGGCTCCATGATTATGATAGTGACTTTTATAAACTACAGATGCCAAGGGTTTATTGGCTCAAATGGCATGGTTCAGAGATGTACCTGTATATCTTGTGGAAAATACCTAACCTAAACATGTTAAACACTACAGCACACAAACAGGCCCCTTTGGCTCATCTTGTCTGTGCTGAATCTCTTTTTTTGAAAACACTCACTTCCCTTTTCTTCATACACACACAAACATCTTATTAGGATAGAAGGAAAACACTCGACTCCTTGAATCTGCTATATTATGACTGTAGCTAATTCGATTATGACCACAACTTTTTATTCCCTTCTTTGAATTGTAAAGTTCCACCCTGTGCTTATCAAATATCTATTTACTCCTGCCGAATGGTACTTCCACTATTTTTAGAGGAAGAGTCTTCCAAAGAATCATGATCCAATGAGAGGAAATATTTCACCCTATCTTTGTCTTAAATGACCAGTATGTTATTTTTTTATATATAAAACACAGTGACCTCTCATTCCAGTCTCTCCCACGAGAAGACCTTCCATTCCCACACTCAACTGATTAAGATGACCTACAGTGAGCATTGGCAGCTACACACTACACATGGACAGCCAGGTCAGCAGTATGGTCTTCAGAGGAGAGAATTTTACATTAATTCAAAAAGCATTATTAGCCAACATTGTATCTGATATCATTGAAATAAATCCTCTTCCTCCTCACATTCCATCTCCCTTTCATCGCACGTTCACTTTTACTGTATATTTTGGGGATAAGGCAACCTACAGATAAGATGAAACCCAATTTCAGTCTGAATTTCATGGTTTTAGCTCATATAGATGGTATAAGACAACCCCAAAGATGGAGAAAGTATGAAGCACAAGCTTTAAGTTGAACAGGTCTAGTGCAATGGATGGTATAGATGATGATTTATTGTGGGACTCTAACTCACCTGATTCAGACTGGGACCCATATGATGTGTGAACCATAGAATGCTACAGCCAGAAAACAGGCCAGTTTGGCCCTTCAAGTCTCTGCCAATCCTTGCTCGGCTAGTCCCAGTAACCTGCTCCCATTCCATAACCCTCAAGACCTCTCCTATCCATCTCCAATATATTCTTCAAACTCAAGATCAAGACCGCACCCACCACATCAGATGGCAGCTCGTTCCACACTCCCACGACTCTATGAAGAAGTTCCCCCTAAAGATTTTCCCTTTCACCCTAAAGCCATGTCCTCTCATATTTATCTCCCTTTGTCTATACCCCTCAATTTTGTAAACCTCTATCAAATCTCCCCTTCTTCATTCCAAGGAATAAAGTCCCAAGCTGTTTAATCTTTCCCTGTAACTCAACTCCTGAAGACATGGCAACATCTTAGTAAATTTTCTCTGCACTCTTTCAATCTTATTGATATCCTTCCTGTAGCTAGGTGACCAGAACTCCACACAATATTCTAAATTTGGCTTCACCAATGTCTTATACAACTTCAATACAACATCCAAACTCCTGTATGAAATACTTTGATTTATAGATTCTAAAAGCTTTCTTTACAAGTCTGTCCACCTGCTACACCACCATCAGGGAACAATGTTCTTGTATCCCAGGTCTCTTTGCTCCTCCGCACTCCTCAGTACCCTATCATTTAAAGGATAGGTCCTTACTGGATTTGCTTGTCTGCATTAAACCCCATCATCCATTTACTGGGCTATTCTCCCAGTTGGTCCAGATCCCTCTGCAATCTTTAAAAATCTTCCTCACTGTCCACTACGTTTCCTATCTTTGTCATCAGTAAACCTGCTGATCCAATTTATCCAGGTTATTGATATAGACATCAAACAACAATGGTCCCATGACTTGTCACAGGCCTCTAGTCTGAGAAGCAACCATCTACCATCACTTAGTTTTCTCCCATGCAGAAAATTTCAAATCCAGTTTACAACCTCTATGTATACTTAGTGTCTTAACCTTCTGAACTAACCTCCCATGTGGGACCTTGTCAAAAGCCCTACCAAAGTCCATGTAGACAATATCCAGCCTTCCACAGCCACAGCCATGGTTATTTACTCAAATAAATTCTATAAGATTGGTTAAACGCAACTTACCATGCACAAAGCCATGCTGACTGTCCTTAATCAGCCAAACACATATATAACCTATCACTCAGAACTCCTAATAATTTACCTACTACTGATGTCAAGCTCTCTGGCCTATAATTACATAGATCACAACATCTGGCTACTCACTCTCCCTCCTGAGAAATGGGAGAATTCAATCAGAGATATCTCAGACCCTGGCACCAGGGAAGCAATAGGCCATCCAAGATACTCAATCTCTCCCACAGAACCTCCTATCTGTCCCCTTAACTATCAAATTCTCTCTCACTACTGCACTCCTCCTTCCCTCCCTTCTGAGCTGAGGTCCCAATATCAGTGCCAGAGATGTGATCACTACAACTGGTCCCTGGTAAGTGATCCCCACCAACAGTATCCATAAGTACACCTATTATTGATGAGAACAGCCACAGGGGTTTTCTGCTCCTTCTGTCTCTTTCCCTTGCCTCCACTGATAGTCACCCTGCCTCCTGATTCTAAGGGGCAACTGCCTCCCTTCTCTATCTCTGCCTCCCAAATGATCCAAAGTTCATTTGGTTGCAGTTCCACTTCCCTAACTCAGTTTAACCGGGGCTGCACCTGGGTGCTCCTCTTGCGTTGTCCCCGACTTCCCACAACCTGCAATCAGGTAATGCTGCAATTGGGTAATGTATCCATTACCCAATTCCTCAGTTAATTAACTAGCTTTAATTAAAGAAACTTACCACTCTTACCTTACTTGGGAGCAAACTCCTCCTCAGCCACCACCCCACAGTGTCCCTCGCTCAGCCACCACCCCACAGTGTCCCTCGCTCAGCCACCACCCCACAGTGTCCCTCGCTCAGCCACCACCCCACAGTGTCCCTCGCTCAGCCACCACCCCACAGTGTCCCTCGCTCAGCCACCACCCCACAGTGACCCTCGCTCAGCCACCACCCCACAGTGTCCCTCGCTCAGCCACCACCCCACAGTGTCCCTCGCTCAGCCACCACCCCACAGTGTCCCTCGCTCAGCCACCACCCCACAGTGTCCCTCGCTCAGCCACCACCCCACAGTGTCCCTCGCTCAGCCACCACCCCACAGTGTCCCTCGCTCAGCCACCACCCCACAGTGTCCCTCGCTCAGCCACCACCCCACAGTGTCCCTCGCTCAGCCACCACCCCACAGTGTCCCTCGCTCAGCCACCACCCCACAGTGTCCCTCGCTCAGCCACCACCCCACAGTGTCCCTCGCTCAGCCACCACCCCACAGTGTCCCTCGCTCAGCCACCACCCCACAGTGTCCCTCGCTCAGCCACCACCCCACAGTGTCCCTCGCTCAGCCACCACCCCACAGTGTCCCTCGCTCAGCCACCACCCCACAGTGTCCCTCGCTCAGCCACCACCCCACAGTGTCCCTCGCTCAGCCACCACTCCACAGTGTCCCTCGCTCAGCCACCACATCACAGGCTGCTTTAACAGCTGTCCCTCTTTTTTCTCCTTATCTATTATCTCAATTGCTCCCTAGACCTAATCAATTAACTCATTTGCAGCCTCCTGACTCCAACTCAAAAGAACCAAGGCAAGAGTTCCTTATTTTTTTCAAACCTTTGTGCCAAAGTCATTTCCAACCACCCCCCCTCCCCCACCTTCCTGGTTTGTTTAAAAAAAATTAATGAATAAAAATGGCTACTCATAGCACTCACTCACAGACCCTCCTTACAACCTCCTGACTCTAACTCAAAAATAGTGAGACTCCACATGTGCTTGTCAAGTTATTTTCCTCAGTCAATGAAACCAATATTATTTTCAGTAGAATTTTAAGGTCACTGTTTTTAAACTGGCCTACAGGATGACCCGTTTTCTTAGGGTGTTCTTCAGTGTCCAAATGTTGTCATATACGCCGAAATATACGTTATTTACAAGCTGCAAACGGGGTAGAAATATATCTTTCATTTTCATGGGCCTTCCTGTGCACCTTCCTCCTGTCAGTCAGAGTAAAAGATGAATCATATCCCACAATCAAATGTGCATTACTGCTTGTTTGAACCCTTGGGCAGCATGGTAAGTGTAACGTTTTCACAAAGCTGTTACAGTGCCAGAAATTAAGACCAGGGTTCGAATCTCATCCTATCTGTAAGGAGTTTGTATGTTCTCCCCATGTCTGCATGGGTTTTCCCTGGGGGCTTCAATTTCCTCCTGCAGTTGAAAATGAACCAGGGGTTATTGGTTAATTGGATGGCACAGGCTCATGGGCTGAAAGGGCCTGTAACCATGCTGTATGTCTAAATTTAAATTTTAAATTTAAAAATTTGTTCAGATACAGATATTTCATGTCTGGTCCATTGAAGATGGGATCTAATTCCTGCGCACAAGGATTCTCCAATCAAGGTAATCTGGGTATCAGTTCCCAGATGAGGAATACACATGAATTCTATCCATTTAAGACTTGTGATGTGGGCGTGGAAGTATAGTTTATATCTCAGCGCTTAAGCTTTTTCTGATGGAATTAGAAGGCAGGTTATAATTATAAAATGGTTAAAATCACAGAGTGCATGACAAAATGGCTGAGCCCATTTTGCAAACTCTGCAGAGAACAGGTTGTAAACCTTATTAAGACCAAGATAAGAAATGACTTATATAGACAAAATCAGAATTGAAATAAAACTGGCATAAACATCATTAAAATTGTATCCTTCAAGGTAATGTTGATTATTTACCACATACCATTCTTTTGTGTAAGATAAACACCGGAAAGCACAGCTGAGAACATATTTTTATGATAAAATGATGTAATGCAAAGGCGGGGACCACTTCTACCCCTTACCCATTTGAAATTTTATGATTATAGAATGAAATCTCTGTATCTTTGGAGTGAGAGCTAAAGAATTCAGACAGGTGTCAGAAATTGACGTCTCCTGGTAGGCCTTTCTCACTTCATGTATATGAATTGATTATAACTAAAATAAAGATCTGTATTTTTTTAAATGATATTTTTTTCTGTGTGTTCTATCCTGTTGTCTAATTTGATTTCGGCGTGGGCTGACTCCCACACAGGTATGCACAATGAGATCATTAACAAGAGTTTATTGTCATATACACAAGTACGTTTAACTGATGTACGGTGTTTCTCAACCTTTTTCACCTGCATTCCACCTTAAATATTCCTTTACTGGTGGACAATCTATAACAAGCCCACAACTCCGAATATGAAGCGCTCAAGCCCGAAACGTCCGATATGTACCTTTACCATTACTACATAAAGGCACTGTTTGACCTGCTGGGCTTCTCCAGCATTTGTGTGTTTTTTTCACTTACCACAGTGTTGACAGAATCTTGTGTTTTAACTCTGAGTATGTGGGTGAGTGGTAGAACCTGAGGAAAATTGATGAGAATATATGGAGCATTGAGTAAAATTGGATTTGGGTAAGAATGGCCCATTTTTATGTTGTCTATCTCCAAGAAACCCTAGGTTTATTGATCTGTTAATGAGTATATTCAAAATTGAAATTCAGAGATTTTTGGATACTAAAGGAATTAGAGGATTTGGAAATTGATTGGCAAATCATCAGCCATAATCACATCAAACAACAGAACAGGCTGAATAGACCAGATGGTTTATTTCTGCTTATGACGTCATATCTCCTTGGTACAATGAGTCTTTTGCCATGAAAGCTAATCTTGCTACTTTGCAAACATGGACGGACCTCAGCTATCCAGGATCTTGGAACCAGCATCCAAAGAGAACTGCAGGGGTGTCATAGTAGCTCAGTCATCCTTCCAACCAGTCACTGGGATAATTAAGATACAGCCCTGGAGAACAGCAACACTCTGCTCTCTTGTACGACAATGATTATGTTCATGATATTACCACTGCCACATTATCGGTGCAATCTCTGCAGCCCTTTCGCCGGATGGTTGCTACTCCATTGGATGAGGTACCAACTGCAGCCAGGCTTTCTTAATGCAGGGTTGCTTCAGGTCATCCTCCTGTGAGAGATGAGAAAAACTGACATTGCAATATGAACATGAAGAAATGAAGAAAATAAAATAGATACATAAGTAAATGAATGAAGCCAGTGCAAACAACATGAGACATGGATATTAGAAGGCAGGAAGCTGACACTGTCTGAGTAAGATAAGAATCTCCTACAGCAGCAAGTTCACTGAATGAAGGAGAGAAGGACAGACAATTGAGAATAGAAGTAGAGTTAGTCTGAACGAGATAAGGGTCGCCAAGCCCCAGATAGAATTAGCAAGGCTTGCATAAATAATTAGGTCCTTAGACAGTATTAGCAAGTTCTACATATATAATTAGTAAGCCATACAACAGATTTTTCAAGTATGCATATTTAACTAGTAAACCCTAGACAAGATTAATGAACCCTGCAGATGAAGGGACTGTAGCCCTGAGAGTCGGGAAGGTGTGAATGGGGACAAGGGCCAGGATGTGAATAAGGACAATGGGAATAATGGCATAAGAAGACACCGACAGGATACCCCCTGGTCCTCCAAGTCTACCGAAACTGCACGTAGGCAGGAAGGATTGCCTCTGCCAAACCCATCCAGGGGGCAGAAGAATGTAAGGAAATTTACAGTATAAAAGTTGGGTGAGCCCCAGTGTATGTGTGTATTCCCAGGGTAAGGGGAAGCACCCAACTTTGCATTGTTGTTGTAATAAATGTTCTTTGTTCACAATATTTGTCTCAAGCAATTTCTTTAAAGGTACTTCTATTTCTAACACTCCAAAGTGATCTGCAGCTTATTTCAGTGTAAAGAACTGTCCTTCCAGCATGCAGCTTGAAATTCATGGGAGAAGCACAGCTGAAGAACACCAGAGCAGATGGGAAAAAGAAACAAAGTTCTGGAAATACTCAGCTGTTCAAGCAGCACCCGTGGAGAGTTGTCGTGACAGCTCAATGAGCTATCATCCTTTGAATGGCAGAACAGAGTTCTGATGACAGGTCCTTGAGCTGAAAAATGATGCCTGTTTATGATCTCATAGATGCTGACTGACCAGCTGAGAACTGAAGAAATAGGAACTGACCATTTGGCCCATCAAGCCTACTCTGCCATTCCATGAGATCATGGCTGATCTGATGATAGGTTCATCTCCACCCAAATGTCTTTTTCCCATATCTCTTAAATCCCCTACTATGTAAAAATATATCCAACCATGTTCTAAGTATAATTACTGAGGTGTCTTCCGTTGTTTCAGTGACAACGAATTCCACAGATTCACAACCCTCTGAGAAAAGCAGTTTCCCCCCATCTCCATCCTAAATCTACTACTCTGTCCCCTAGTTCGGTTCTTCCCCCCCATCAATGGAAACAACTTGCCTACCTCTATCTTATCTATGCCTTCCATAATTTGATATTATTCATAGTTATATTAAAAATATTTAATAATATTTCCAGCACATTCTAGCTTTCATTCAGATTTCCAGCATCTGCTATGTTTTGCTTTTCAGAGGCACGTGGAAGATTGGTAATTAGAGAATGCCAACAAAAACGGGCTTTGCCTGCTTCTGCAACAGGCCAATATGAATCTTTTAGGTCAACACTGCTGTGTACTAAGAGGATCCTCTTGTACAATCCAGACAGCAGATGTGTTTTTGAACATGCTGGAATAGCTGCAAGCCACGGGCACCTTTCAATGAATTTGCTGATCTGTGAAAGGGCTTTAACACAGTTAGCAGAAATGGCATTCTCAAAATCCTGCTGAACATTGTATTCCAAGAAAAGATGCTTTTCCTATTCACTGTTTGCTACAAGGGAATCTGTTCTGTATGAGAGCAAATTAATGATCTCAGTTTAGCGTTGACACTGTCATGAGGAAAGCTGTGTGCTGGTTAGATTAGCATTTTGAAATGACCAGTTTGGTGTATGGATTGCATGGGGAATAGAAGCAGCTTTGATTTAAACTTCAAAGACTTGCTATCACCATCCCCCCTCCCCCGTTCAGGATTCATAATCCACAAGGGAAGCTCTATTCATCTCTTATGCATCAACTGAATTGTAAGTCATAAGGAAGAATTCACAGATGCATGTATCAGGTTCAGCATGGCAATCAATATCAGGAAAAGAATGACCACAGCCTGAGAATAGCAGCATCCAAATCAACTCAACCATGGAGTTGCAGGCAACACAGATGACTTCTGTTCCCTTGACTCGACTCCTTCCTGCTCATTTGAACTTGGTTTCTGTAACCTTTGTCAAACTTGCCTCATGTGCCTGAAACCCGAGACCTAACCTGGCTGTCAGACATATTTTCTTTATTATAGCTGTGAAAGCTGGGTTACCGTTCTGAACAAGAATAGAGAGAGAGAGAGAGAGAGAGAAGAGGAGAGAGAGAGAGAGAGAGAGAGAGAGAGAGAGAGAGAGAGAGAGAGAGAGAGAAGCTTCCTCTTTCAGAAACTTGGGAAAAATCCCTCAGTTATCCTCAGGGGAAGCTGCCTACAATTTATCTAGGCTACTCTGGATACTTGCAGGAGCTGCTGTCAGAACAAGGTTTTTTTTTCACATAATTTTTCATATTTTGTCCAGAATTCAAGTAACTGGCAGCCTCGAGCAATAAACAAAATACAAATTTTGGAAAATAAAGAGTTAAAGAAATATGGTTTCAAAATTGGTGCATCTCACCAATCACCAAACATGCAGCACATAATCTCAAGCAACTAGAAAATTCATTTATCTGGCACCTACCAATCCTCATAGGTGCTGGATACCAGAGGTTGTACTGTAGTTATTGTGTGGAAGGAGGCCATTGAGCCTATCAGGGCTTTATTGGCTTTATGTCTGGTCAATCCAGCTAGCTCCACCACTTCCCCATCCCTCTTCACATAGACCTTTAAATTCTTTGACGTTTATCCAGACCTTCTTTCGAATATTATAATGGAATATCCCTCCTCCGTTATTCTTGGCATTGCATTCAAGTCTTTGACCACATTCATGTCTCTTGATGAAGGAACAGGAGCTGTTTTATTACCAAAAAATGACAGTGATAATATTAAACATCCAGTGCCTTATGTATCCAAAACATTCTATCAACATCAAAAGAATTATTGTCCCTTGTATGGGCTTTGCAGCATTTTGAGATGTATATTTGCAATGTAAAAGGACTCATTGTGGTTTACACTAATCACAATACTTTAGTATTTTTCAATAAAATGAATCATGAAAATAGATGATTGTTAAATTGGAGTTTGATTTTGAAAGAATATGATTTAATGATAACTCGCAAATTCAACATCTTGAATTTGCATGTTGTTTCTACAATATTTATTTGTATTATTTATTGCATAACATGAGAATTTAAATCTACCAGATTTAGATTGCAGTTTAAAATTTTGATCTTTAAAGAGTTCAAAATTTTCTTTGTTGGAAGGAGGTGTGGAATTGTGTTATTGATCTTTAGTATTAAATATATTTCCTAGTAAAGGGATTTTGTGAGCTGGACAGGGGCACAGGCACACTATTACACACACAGAGAACCCTTTGAGATGGCATCTGGCAAATATTGGAGACCGTTTGTCTGCACATTCATTGTTTATTGGAAGCTGAACATACAAAAAATTAGAATTGAATAGTTCATTGAAAACTAAAGTTACTGATGTTTGCTCAACAAGGACATTTTGTCAAACAAGAGACCATTTGTTTGTTTATATTTGTTTTTGGGAATTGAAGTCAGAAGAAAACAATAAACAGATGAAGTTTTTGTTTTAACATAATTTTGAAGTGGTTTTGAAGAAACTTCAAAGACAACAATGATGTCACATCACATGATTAAACACATTGAAAATCTACATTTCAAGCATTGAACCAATTTCAATTGAGGACAGAAATGCAGTGGAAGGAGGGGGTGTGGGGGTCCATGTGATGATGCTGTGGTGAACAGACACAGTCTACAGAGCTCCAGATAAAAGTTATGAAATTCCCCCTTTAAACAATAGAGAAAAACTGTAAAATTTAGAAGAGAAGAAATAATGCCCAGGAAACCTAAAAATCCTACCAGTGAAGAGGTCGAACCCTCCATTGTTGTGCAGGCAGTAACTGAAGAACAGCCTCAGACCAGCAGGATGATTGATGTCGGTCCAACAGTTGCAGTGACACAACGTGCTGATAACAGGACTTGCTACTTTGCAAACATGGACAGACAATCTATAACAAGCCCACAACTCCGAATATGAAGCTTTTGAAATGGAGGTGATACTGAAGGAATATTATGTCTGCTGTAAAAGTTCTAACAAAGAAAATTGATGGATTTGACAATCGATTAGTAGAGGCTGCTCAGGGAATGAGCAGTCTGAAAAAGTTCTTGGAGTCGCTGGGTTCCCAGTTGCAAGATGTTGAAGACAAGATGGCGGAAGTCACTGATAAAATTCAAGACTTGGCAAACAGTCAAGATGCCTGGAAGATTGAAAAAAGAACTTTACAGAACAATAGATAGTTTAGAAAAACATAGCTGTAGGAATAATGTAAAGGTACTGGAGTTTAAGAAAAGGGCAGAGGGCAGAGACCCAGTGGCTTTTATGAAAGAATGGATTCCAGCAGTACTGGGGCATAATTATTTTGATGATGAACTCATGATTTAAAGAGCACATCGGTCTCTCGCTCCCCAAGCAGCACCAGGACAAAGATTATTTTACAAAAACATTTGAAATACCAAGACAGAGAGAAGATGTTGACAGTTGAAGTTGCTGGGGCTAAAAAGAAGGGAGGTCCATAAGAAAATGATGGGAATAAAGTGTTGCTTTTCCCAGATTTAAGCAAAGACCTTCTTAATAGAAGAAAAGAGTTCAATAATGTAAAGAATATTCAATATTCTTTCTTATATCCGGCAACACTTACGGTAATACAGCCGGGAAGAGAAAAGAATTTTTCTAAAAGCCCTCAGGAAGCAATGAACTTTGCTAAGACTCTGTCAAAGGTGTCAAAAGAACAATAAGGACAGGTAAATGAGACACTGGGATGAAGAGAAATACAAATATGTAAAAAGATTAGTATTTTATGTGTGTAGTTTAAGATTATAGTTAAAATATGTGATATTGTAAAGTTTATGAGATGTTATTAATTAAGATTTAAAAACAATTATTAAGAGTTTTGTATTGTTATATTATAGTTTAAAGTTTAAAATTAGAAAAAAGGTGGTAGGGATATAGATAAGATATAATTTTTTTTTTCTTTTAATTTATATATACTTTAAAACTTATTTAAAAATAAATATTAATAATAATGGTTATCATAGAATTGAATATTATATAATTAACAATTGTGCATTGTTTATGTGAAAATTATCTACTTTATAGTTAAGGATCAGGATGAATATATGAAGGGTAAATGAGAGGTTAGCGGTTGGGGTTAGGGTAAAATTAAATGGGAGCTTTTGACTCAGTAGAAAAAGAACTATTGGCTATTAGGATAGAGGATTGAAAATGTGTGTCTTCAGCACACCCTGTAATTGGTAGAACATTGGTGTCAAAGATTAAGACCTAGACACTGGGGGGGGGGGGGGTGGGTAGGGAATGCTTTCCCTTATTTATGAAACTATTAAAAATTTTTCTTAAATATTTCTTATTTAGGTAGTGTTTTCCTTTTGGGGTCTTTTGTGGGTTCTTTTCTGGGATATTTTTCTTTGATTAGGGTGGTTCTGAGCAAAGCCTTTGAGACCCACCTTGCAGAATAAGAGCACAAGGAATTGAAAGGGTGTTGGGTGGGACAGGTTATATCCTCCTCTTTCAGTTTCAAAGCAAGGAGAGTGGCTATTTTATTTGGAAAAAAGTTTCAATGATGGTTGAATGCATAGTTATTGCCTCAGCTGAGAGATTTGTGTTAGTCTCCCCCACCCTCCCCCCACCAGCGAGCCTTGCTGTACTAACATTGGCTGTGCATTATCTCTACTGTTAAGGACACTCGCCTTGGATATAACTGTATATGCATCTATTGTCTTTCATTATTGTTCCTCATCCGGGAAGAGACATACAAGGCAATTAAACAACTGAAAAGTGGCAAAGCAGCAGGTATGGATGGACCCCCAGAGGTCTGGAAGGCTGGCGGCAAAACTCTGCATGCCAAACTGCATGAGTTTTTCAAGCTCTGCTGGGATCAAGGAAAGCTGCCTCAGGACCTTCGTGATGCCATCATCATCACCCTGTACAAAAACAAAGGCGAAAAATCAGACTGCTCAAACTACAGGGGAATCAACCTGCTCTCCATTGCAGGCAAAATCTTCGCTAGGATTCTCCTAAATAGAATAATACCTAGTGTCGCCAAAAATGTTCTCCCAGAATCACAGTGCGGCTTTCGCGCAAACAGAGGAACTACTGACATGGTCTTTGCCCTCAGACAGCTCCAAGAAAAGTGCAGAGAACAAAACAAAGGACTCTACATCACCTTTGTTGACCTCACCAAAGCCTTCGACACCGTGAGCAGGAAAGGGCTTTGGCAAATACTAGAGCGCATCGGATGCCCCCCAAAGTTCCTGAACATGGTTATCCAACTGCACGAAAACCAACAAGGTCGGGTCAGATACAGCAATGAGCTCTCTGAACCCGTCTCCATTAACAATGGTGTGAAGCAAGGCTGCGTTCTCGCACCAACCCTCTTTTCAATCTTCTTCAGCATGATGCTGAAACAAGCCATGAAAGACCTCAACAATGAAGACGCTGTTTACATCCAGTACCGCACAGATGGCAGTCTCTTCAATCTGAGGCGCCTGCAAGCTCACACCAAGACACAAGAGCAACTTGTCCGTGAACTACTCTTTGCAGACGATGCCGCTTTAGTTGCCCATTCAGAGCCAGCTCTTCAGCGCTTGACGTCCTGTTTTGCGGAAACTGCCAAAATATTTGGCCTGGAAGTCAGCTCCCCACCATGACTACCAGCCCACCCACATCTCCATCGGGCACACAAAACTCAAAACGGTCAACCAGTTTACCTATCTCGGCTGCACCATTTCATCGGATGCAAGGATCGACAATGAGATAGACAACACATTTGCCAAGGCAAATAGCGCCTTTGGAAGACTACACAAAAGAGTCTGGAAAAACAACCAACTGAAAAACCTAACAAAGATTAGCATATACAGAGCCATTATCATACCATCATTCCTGTTCGGCTCCGAATCATGGGTCCTCTACCGGCTTCACCTACGGCTCCTAGAACGCTTCCCCCAGCGTTGTCTCCACTCCATCCTCAACATTCATTGGAGCGACTTCATCCCTAACATCGAAGTACTCGAGATGGCAGAGTCTGACAGCATCGAATCCACGCTGCTGAAGATCCAGCTGCGCTGGGTAGGTCACGTCTCCAGAATGGAGGACCATCGCCTTCCCAAGATCGTGTTATATGGCGAGCTCTCCACTGGCCACCGTGACAGAGGTGCACCAAAGAAGAGGTACAAGGACTGCCTAAAGAAATCTCTTGGTGCCTGCCACATTGACCACCGCCAGTGGGCTGATAACGCCTCAAACCACGCATCTTGGCGCCTCACAGTTCGGCGGGCAGCAACCTCCTTTGAAGAAGACCGCAGAGCCCACCTCACTGACAAAAGACAAAGGAGGAAAAACCTAACACCCAACCCCAACCAACCAATTTTCCCCTGCAATCGCTGCAACCGTGTCTGCCTGTCCCGCATCGGACTTGTCAGCCACAAACGAGCCTGCAGCTGACGTGGACATTTACCCCTCAGTAAATCTTAGTCCGCTAAGCCAAGCCAAAGAAAAAGAATTGTACCATGAGTTTCTGCTAATAAAAGCCATGATTATTGTTTGACCACATCGTCTTTGTTTACCTCATCAACTGGCACTTCAATTTTATTAGCAGAAATGGATGCAGCCCTCAAGCCAGAGTGGCTGATAATCGACCAGTCTGCCCTGAGGGCCAAAGAAATTTTCAACCACTGGATTGCTTGTTTCAATTACTACATGGCTCGAAACAACTTGGTCGATGAGGAGATACAATGGGGCCACCTGAACTCTCTGCTGGGTGAGGTCCCTTTCGCCATAATGCAAGGAGCTACCAGTCTGGCTATAGCCCGGGAACGTCTGACTGCTCATTATGCAGCGCCACGGAATGTGGTGCTTGCTCGACACCAGTTGCTGACTAGACGCCAGAAACCCGGGGAGAGTGATGCTGCCTATCCACTGGCTCTTGTCTCATTGGCAAATGAATGTGATGTCAGGGCAGTCAATGTACAACAGCACCGCATTGCCTTGAAGCTGGATGCTTTAGTCAACAGGATTGACTCCAGTTACATCTGACAGAGGCTGCTGGAGACGGAGCCCATAACCTATGACCGGGCAGTCACTCTAGCCAAAATACTGAGAAGTGCCATGTGTTCCAGTGAAATGCTAGAAACCGAAAAGGAAACATTCAAGAGTGCTGGAACCCTGAAGGAAAGAAAAAGGCAAACTCTGAAAAATGCTGCTTCTGTGATAATAGCTGGCACCCCAGACAGAAGTGCCTGGCTTGATTTGCTACCTCCAGCTATTGTGGGAAACTCGGCCACTTTGCTAAAGCGGGTAAGGCAAAAAGTACTCCCACTGATAAGAAGAAGAAGAGAAACACGAAGAAAATATGTCCTGGAGCTGCAGGAATGGAAGACAACTATGAAAAGGGGGAATCTTCAGACGAGCAGGCTGAATTGACTTCAAGTCACACCGAGGTGAGATCCCCTGTGATAGCTCAATTAACTCCAAAGCATGGGGGATGTTACAGACTGGAACAGTTGACTATGAAGGGGGAGGTGAATGGTGAGACTCTTGATTGTCTAATAGACTCGGGGAGTGCTGACAGCTACATCCAAGAGAGAGTTGCCAGAGCCTTAAATTTGCGGAGATATCCAGGGAACCGAAAGATATCGATGGCTTGTAGTGAACTTACAAAAACTGTACAGAACAAGTGTAAAGTTACTTTAAATTTGCAGGGACATTGACTGGCTGATGTGTGGCTCTTTATTATGCCAGATGTCTGTACCCCTGTGGTATTCAGTCTCATATGAACAGTGTAGTGTTAAATTTTGGTGGGCCACCACCTACACTTACCATCCCCTGTGCTAGTTACTGCAGTCTGTCCACATTAAAGATGAAAGCTCCCTCCCTTTTCAGTGATTTATCCCCCGAGTGTCAGCCGATTGCCACTAAGAGCCGTTCTTACAGTAAAGAGGATTGTGAGTTTATCAAAGCTGAGACCCAGAGATTGCTTAAAGAGGGAGTAAATGAACCCAGTAAGATTCCGTGGAGATCCCAGGTGGTAGTTGTGAAAAGTCACACTAAGAAATGACTGGCTATTGACTACAGCCAGACAATCAACCGTTACACTAACCTGGATGCCTACCCCCTGCCACGCATCAATGAAATGGTTAATCAGATAGCGCAATTCAAAGTGTACTCCACTATCGACCTCAAAGCAGCATACCACCAAATCCCCATTAAAAAACAGGAACGACCCTATACAGCCTTTGAGGCTGATGGGGAGGTTATACCAGTTTAAAAGGATTTATTTGGGGTCACTAATGGTGCGTCCGTGTTTCAGAGGGAAATAGTTAAGGTTGTTAGGTCGTATGAGTTACAGGGTACGTTTCCCTATCTAGATAATGTCACTATCTGTGGGAAAACATAGGCTGAGCATGACAACAACTTAAAGAAATTTTTAGAAACAGCTAAAGAACTCAACCTTACATTTAACGAGGGCAAATTTGTGTTCAATGCAACAGAGCTCCCCATTCTGGGCTACATTGTCCACAAGAGCAAAATCCGCCCCGACCCAGAAAGAATGGCCCCCCTTAAGAAGTTACCACCCCCAAACTCAGTAAAGGCCCTTAAAATGTGCATGGGATTCTTTTCCTACTACTGCAAATGGGTTCAGGACTACGCCATAAAGGAACGCCCTCTGTTTGACACTAAATCTTTTCCTATCTCTCCAATGGCCTTGAAGGCTTTCGAGAGAATTAAAGCTGATATTGCCAAAACTGCGCTCTCGTCCATTGACGAGGATGTCCCATTCCAAGTGGACACTGATGCCTTAGATTGTGCCTTGGCAGAAACCCTTAAAAGGACAGATCTATGGCATTCTTCTCCCGCACGTTACGCGGACCTGAACTTAAACATCCTGCCATTGAAAAAGAAGCCCAGGCTATTATTGAAGCTGTTCATTACTGGAAACACTTTCTAGCTGGCAGAAAATGTACTCTTGTCACGGATCAGAAATCTGTAGCCTACATGTTCAGTACTAAACACAAAAGTAAAATCAAGAACGATAAGATGGCACGCTGGCAAATAGAACTCTTAACTTATAATTATGAGATCCAGTACAGACCGGGCAAGTTAAATGATCCCTCTGACCCATTGTCACGATCTGCTGCTGGTGCTCAGCTGGAGGGGCTAAAAGAGATCCATAGCAGAGTGTGCCACCCAGGAGTCACGAGGTTCTTCCACTACATAAGGGCTAACAACCTTCCTTACTCTCTGGAAGAAGTCAGGAAACTGACTAAAAGCTGTCCTGTTTGCACAGAATGCAAACCGCAATACTTCAAAGCTCCAGAGGCCACTCTCATCAAGACAAACCGACCTTTTGAGAGGATTAGCTTAGATTTTAAAGGACCGTTACCTTCCAACAACAAAAATGTATATTTCCTTACTGTAATTGACGAATATTCCAGGTTTCCCTTTGCGATACCCTGCCCTGACGTCTCGTCAGCGTCTGTCATTAAATAGCTTGACAGAATTTTCAACATTTTTGGTTTTCCCAATTACATTCATACCGATAGAGGCTCAGCATTCATAAGCACTGAACTGTGACGAGCCCTGCTACGAAAAGGAATTGCCACCAGCCGTACCACAAGCTACAACCCGCAGGGTAATGGGCAGGTTGAAAGGGCTAATGCTACAATCTGGAAGATTGTTAATCTTGCTTTAAAAACACATGGTTACCCTGTAACCCGGTGGCAAGAGGTGCTGCCTGAGGCACTACATTCTATTCGGTCTTTATTGTGTACTGGAACAAATCAAACATCTCATGAACATATATTTGCCTTTCCTAGGAAATCAGGAACTGTGATGGACTGGCCAGCCTGTTTATCTGAGCCTCGAACCATGCTGCTGAAGAGCCACGCTCGGGCGTGTAAAACAGACCCCCTAGTCCAACCAGTTCAGCTACTGCATACTAACCCCAACTACGCTCATGTTAGATTCCCAGACGGGAGTACTGACACTGTACCCCTAAGAGATCTGGCCTCGCCTGGTTCACCCCTTCCTTGCACTCCTACTCAGAGTGAGCCTGAGAGTTTGGACTCACCCCACCAGCCTGTGACCCCTAGTCAGCTTTCAGATGGCCATGCTGAGGCTCAACTGCCTCACACTGGCAATTCTGGAGCAGGTCAAGAAGTCAGTCCTTCCCACACTACTGACCCAGGACCTGTACCAGTTCCCAAGTTTGCAAAGGTGCCACCTGTTTTGAGACGAAGCACCAGAATGTGTAAACAACCTGATAGGCTGACATATTCATAAAACATCTCATTATATTTCCATTGTTTGCTAGATACTGGCGTATTTTGGCTGTTAGAGTATCTCAAGGCCAAACATGGTATCCATGTATCGCTTGCTTCAGTCTTTCCTAGCAGCTGTTCTTTTGATTTTAACCCTTCTTCTGCCAGGGGAGACTGTGGTGAATGTCTGCCAAGCTGCCTGTCTCCCCTCTGGCGAGCTTTGCTGTATTAACATTGGCTGTGCATTATCTCTACTGTTAAGGACACTCCCCTTGAATATAACTGTATATGCATCTATTGTCTTTCATTATTGTACCATGAGTTTCTGCTAATAAAAGCCATGATTATTGTTTGACCACATCGTCTTTGTCTACTTCATCAACTGGCACTTCAACTCTTGAACCTACGTGCACCAATTTTTGATGATGAATTATTTATAAAAGTAGAAGAGAGGAAGCAGAATATTCTAATTGATAGGGATTTCAATTTCTCGTTGGATCCAGTTTAGAATAGATCTGAAAGATCAGTTAGAAAAATGAAAGCAGAAAAAAATCCTTTTTTTTTTAAATGAAGCAACTAAATTTAATAGATACTTGGAGAAAATTATATCTAAAGGATAGAGATTATTCTTTTTATTCCAAACATATGATTTATGTACTAGAATTGATTATCTATATCTTTTCTTTCTTCTTTGGCTTGGCTTCGCGGACGAAGATTTATGGAGGGGGTAAAAAGTCCACGTCAGCTGCAGGCTCGTTTGTGGCTGACCAGTCCGATGCGGGACAGGCAGACACGATTGCAGCGGTTGCAAGGGAAAATTGGTTGGTTGGGGTTGGGTGTTGGGTTTTTCCTCCTTTGCCTTTTGTCAGTGAGGTGGGCTCTGCGGTCTTCTTCAAAGGAGGCTGCTGCCCGCCAAACTGTGAGGCGCCAAGATGCACGGTTTGAGGCGTTATCAGCCCACTGGCGGTGGTCAATGTGGCAGGCACCAAGAGATTTCTTTAGGCAGTCCTTGTACCTTTTCTTTGGTGCACCTCTGTCACGGTGGCCAGTGGAGAGCTCGCCATATAATACGATCTTGGGAAGGCGATGGTCCTCCATTCTGGAGACGTGACCCACCCAGCGCAGCTGGATCTTCAGCAGCGTGGACTCGATGCTGTCGACCTCTGCCATCTCGAGTACCTCGACGTTAGGGGTGTGAGCGCTCCAATGGATGTTGAGGATGGAGCGGAGACAACGCTGGTGGAAGCGTTCTAGGAGCCGTAGGTGGTGCCGGTAGAGGACCCATGATTCGGAGCCGAACAGGAGTGTGGGTATGACAACGGCTCTGTATACGCTTATCTTTGTGAGGTTTTTCAGTTGGTTGTTTTTCCAGACTCTTTTGTGTAGTCTTCCAAAGGCGCTATTTGCCTTGGCGAGTCTGTTGTCTATCTCATTGTCGATCCTTGCATCTGATGAAATGGTGCAGCCGAGATAGGTAAACTGGTTGACCGTTTTGAGTTTTGTGTGCCCGATGGAGATGTGGGGGGGCTGGTAGTCATGGTGGGGAGCTGGCTGATGGAGGACCTCAGTTTTCTTCAGGCTGACTTCCAGGCATTATCTATATAATGCCTGGTGAACAGGAAGTGATAGAATATGCTTAAATTCAACACTGTTGAAAGGGGCTGAATTTTGTTGATTTTATCAGAGCTCAAATTAAATTGTTATTTGAGATGAACTGACCTTCAAATGATAATAGTTACATAATTTGAGATACAATAAAGGCTTACTTAATCAATCAAATAATGTCCTATACTACAAAGGTCAAAAAGGAATTTATGACAAAAATAAACAAATTAGAACAAGGAATAACTGTATTACAAAAATATTATCAAAAATTTGGCTCACATGAAAAATATCAAGAATTGATGAATAGGAATTTTGAATATATCACAGACATATAAAATAGAGAAAATTATTTTAAGATCTAAGCAAAAAATATTTTGAATTTTGGCCTGACAATTAAGGGCAGAAGAAACCTCATGAACATTTAATGTGATACAAATGGATAATGATAAAATTTCATGTAAACCTGAAGAAATGAATGTAACTTTTAGACAATTTTATGAAAAATGTTATAAATCAGAATCATTGGGTGATTTTTTTTAAAAAAGAGGAATTTTTATATAAGATTGAATACTGAAATTAGAAGAGCCGATGGATTAAGACATCCCATTATTCCAATGATGAAATTGAAAAAGCTCTGAATTAATTGCAGATTAATAAGTCACCAGGAGAGTAGAGGACTGATTCCCTGTTGAGTTTTATAAAGAATTTAAAGATTTGATGTCATCTCTTATTATGAGGGTACTAAATAAGGTAGCAGAAACACGAACACTTCTGGAATCTTTCTCAACAGCTATTATTACAATTCAGCTCAGGAAAGATAAAGATCCATGAAAATCATCCTCATATAAATATATTTCAATATTAAATATGGACTATAAATTTATAACAAAAATGTTGGCTAACAGACTGGGACAATATTTACCAAAATTGACAAATCCAGATCAAGCTGGTTTTGTGAGAAAAAGATGATCGGACAACAACTTGAGTAGACTATTTAATATTATACATCTGGCACAGTTCGGGGAATTCTGAGTGTGGTCATGGCTTTGGATGCCGAGAAAGCATTGGGCAGACTAAAATGGGATTTTTTTATTCAAAGTACTTGAGGGATTTGGATTGAGACAATCATTAACTAATTGGATAAAAACACTTTATTGTAAACCTCAAGCTAAGATTGTCAACAATGGTCAGATGTCTCAAGTTTTCAGATTCTGTAAGTCATGTAGACAAGGCTGCCCATTATCTCCAACTCTATTTATTTTAGCAATCGAACCACTAGCAGCATTTGTTTGACAGGATCCAAACATAAGGGGGGTCAGAGTGAACAGGAAAGAAAATCAGAGGTAAAACACAGGGTTCTTTTGACACCGTGATTAAGTGAAAAAACATACAAATGCTGGAGAAATTCAGTATGTCAAACAGTGCCTTTATGTAACAAAGGTAAAGATACATCACCAACGTTTCAACATTGATAAAAGGGCTCAAGCCCAAAAAGTTGGTGATGTATCTTTACCTTTGCTAATTAAAGGCACTGTTTCACCTATTGGGTTTCTCCAGCATTTGTGTGTTTTTTTTTTCAGGAAGGAACATAAGATAAATTTATTTTGACAAATCCAACTGAATCTCTGGCTAAATTGGTAAGATTTCTGGGTATAAAATAAATTTTGATAAAAGCCAAATTATGCCCCTAACAAAAAGAGATTGTAGACAGTTTCAACAAGGAAGTAAATTTGATTAGTCATAAGGAGGTATTAAATATTTAGGGATAAGGGTGTACAATAACCTGCCGATTTTATATACATTGAATTACCTCCCGTTGCTTAGAAGGATTGAGGAGGATTTACGAAGATGGAGGAGTCTTCCCATTACTTTGATAGGCAGGATCAGTTGTATTAAAATGAAAGTGATGCCAAGACTGCAATATTTCTTTCAATTCCTACCCATTTTTAAACCAACAAGTTTTTTAAAGCACTTAATAAGCATGTCAGACAATTTAAATGCAATTCTAAGATGCCAAGGGTCTCCACATAAAAACTTACTTGGGATCATTCATTGGGTGGACTACAAGCAACTGATTTTTAAAAATGTTATTTGGCTGCCAAATCAAGATTTATAGCATCTTTCCTTTGAGAGAGGGGATATTCTTGATTGGGCTCAAAGTGGTCTACACATGGTGGGTGATAAGACAGCAGAAGATTTCATTTACAAATGGAATATTAAATTATTTCTGGAAAAATAGATAACCCCATTTTAAAACATAATTTAGATATGGCAACATATTAATAAATATATAGGTCTAAAAATGGGGTTATCTTCAAAAACACCCTTGTAACAAAATGAGTTAATACCAATGACATTAGGAAATAAAATTCTGGGCACTTGGCATTGTAAGGGGATCAAGTGTATCGAGGATTGTTATGAACAAGAACAATTTATGACATTTGAACAGCTAAAAAATAGATATGATTTGTCAAATAGAACTTTCTTCAGTTATCTTCAATTAACATCTGTTTTAAGAGATAGTTAGGACCAGCCATGACCCTGCCAATGTGTAGTGACATGGAGGTTCTCCTTCGAAAGGGGATCAAATGTAAATTTATATCTAAGATGTATTGCCTATTGCACAGCAACTGGGCTTGCACAAATCAAGGGAAAGATGGAAGATGGACCTGAGGAAAAGAATTCAAGAACAATACTGGTCAGAATTGTACACTGATAATATGACATCATTTATTATTGTCAGATATAATGATGATGTGCACTGCAGGATGTATACTCAATTTCATGGTACTTGTGCAATGACAATAAAAGGTTATCTTATCTCACCTCATGTAGATTGATACAATACAATTTTATGCACCAATTATAGCTTACACCACAAGGTTTAAAATCTGAAATTCCAGACTCACGTTTTAGATGTGGCATAGAGGTTGGAACATTTATACATTCAACTTGGCCATGCATGAAAATAAAATCCTTTTGTTATGACTTGGCAGAAATTTTGACAAAAAGTATTAAAGTAGATTTTCCATTGGAGCCAGGAATGTATTTATAGAGCAATCTTATGTTTATTGGCATAAAACTATCAAAATATCAAATACAGTTCATGAGAATTGAACTAGCAGTAGCCAGGAGATGTATCACTGTTACAATAAAGTCCGACTTTGCCCCCTACTTATTTCTCACTGGAATATGGAAATGCAAATTTGTGCCCCTCCAGGAAAAGATAACTTATAATCTTAGAAAGAAATATGATGCGTTTGTTAAAATATGGCAACCTTATTTGAATCATACTGGCTTAAGGATATGATTAACTTCCCCAAAAAGGATGAAATAATATAGTTAAGTTAATAGCGTTAAATTCCTGAATGGCCTGAATGGTCTTTCACTCTGAAGGCAGCATCATGGTTCCTGAGCAGCATTTGCACCTTGGCAGTCATCCATGGCTTCCAGTTAGAGCAAATTATGATGGTCTTTGGCACAGTGATGTCGCTAGTACACTTAGTAATGTAGCTGGTTACTGATGCCGTATACTACTCCAGATTGAAGCAGCTACCATCAGTTTCTGCTTCCTTGAACGTGTGTCAGTCAATGCATTCAAAGCAGTCTTGAAGTGCATGAATGGCCCCCACTGGCCAAGTTTTAACCTGATTCAGAACTTGTCTGGAGTGTTTGTCTGTATACTGGGATTAGCATTACAGGGATGTGATCTGAGTATCCGAAATATTGCTGGGGCTCTGCACGACACAAGGTACTTCGTGTTTGCCCCTCTCATAGTCCATGTACTGATGGAATTTAGGTAGCCCTGACTTGAGGTTCGCCTGGTTGAAATCCCCAGTGATAATAATCAGTCTGTCAGGGTGTGCAGACTGCATTTCAGTTATAGCCCCATGCAGTTCCTAGATCGCCTCCTTAATGTTAGTGGCTGGGGGCTGTACACTCCAACTATGAGGACTGTGAATTCCCATAGTAGATAAAATGGTCTGCATCTGACAGTCACAAATTCCACCAGCGTTGAGCAGTGACCAGAGACTCATGTGGAGTCCTTACACTATTCCGTGTGGATATAAATACACAGGTCATCACTGCAGGCTTTACCATTCAGAGAAGCATCTCTGTCAACCCGGAATAAAATGAGCCCAACCAGCTGAATGGCAGCATCCAGGATCCTGTCGCTCAGCCATGTTTCTGTGAAGAGCAAAGCACAGCAGTCCCTGTACTTACACAGCGCAGACCTCTGGAGTTGTATGTCATTCATTTTGGTCACCAAGGAGCTGACGTTGGCAAGCAGGATGGACAGGAGAGATAGAAGGCAGGGGTTTGCCTTCGGTCTAACATTAACTCCTGCTCTCTTACTGCATTTCCTCTTCCTCTCTTACCACTTCTTTCTCCTGCGCGATCCCGAGGCTTTTAGGCCTAGTCCCTGCAGCAGCCTGTGGTGCGAAGATATGATTATTGTGGACTTTCAAAGAGAATGTTGGTAATTTAAACACTAAAAATAGAGGGCAAGGAGGGATTTGAGGGATAAGGAGAATTGGCACAGAAGATGAGATGAACCTTGAAAATGCTGTAGGATCTCAGCAGATCTCACAGTGTCCATAGGAGTTAAAGACATATCACCCTCGTTTCAGGCCTGTGCCCTTCTTCAATGTATGAGCACAAAGAATGCGCATGAAAACATCTTGACATCAATCCTACCATGCCACCAAAAGATTGTACATTCTCTGGAAAGACAGGAAAAAAGGGCAGGGGGGTAGCACAGGCCAACAGGTCTCACAGCCTGAGTGCCTCCAGCATTTTTATGTTTTTACTGCAATCACAGAAACGGCAGATATTTGTGTTTCACTCCTGAGTCTTGTGCAAATCAGCCATTAAATGGTGGGGCAGGTTTACTTGGTGGTCTACTCATCTATTTTCTTATAGTTTTAGGTTCCAATTACAATAGCTTAAGGACAGAACTGGTTAAAGCAGGTACAAAAAAGGATTAAAATGATAGTTCACTAGTGACAAACATTTCAGAACATATTCCATAACTCTCAGGAAAGGTAGATGACTTGGTTGGTTCCTGGAATGTAAGAGTTGACATATAAAGAATAGTTGAACAAGCTGGATAGATACACATTGGAGGATAGAAGGATGAGAGGTGATCATAATGGAAGGTGATGGGTGGATGCTAAATGGTAATTGAGTGTATGTTTCCTTCTTTAGGGTTATCTTAAACTCAAGTGCACCATTTCAGAATGAGAGCTCACCAATTTAGGTCAGGGTTGATGAGAAATTTCTTTTCTCAGATGGTACGAATCAGGAATTGATTATGTCCCCAAGCTGTGATTTGTTAAAATGGAAATTGAAAAGCATTTGTATTAGAAAAGGGTCTTGGAAAGGAAGTGTGAAAGTGGACAAGATTGCATCAGCCATGATCAAATTGAATAGAAGACGAGGCTCAAGTTGCCTTATCTCTCACCATGTTTTCTGTTCTTATGTTTTGGCATTAGCCATTTGCTCATCACTGATGTGAAAGACAATTTTTTAAAAGTCTTTTTTCCAGACTAGCTACAGTATAAACTTAAGCTGATGAAAGGGAAGTATTTCCCTGGTGGTGGTGGGGGGGATGAGACCAATGTCAGGGAAGATGTCGAGTTGCCTCTTCCTGTTTCCAAAGTCAAGGACAGAAGAAAACTGTTATCAATATTCTCTCATCTAGTCAAGACCACAAGGATCATTGTTCTGGAAAGTAACAAAGTTGAACTGCTCCAGTGTGGGACATTCTTTAGATAATTGTATTATTATGAGATATTTCAGAGGTAGAACAGCTGGAGCCTATATTTAATGTAATGAATATACAGGCATTGTTTCCTACATTATGAAAGTACCAATATGATAAAAGTACTTCAATGAGTACGAAGCCCTTTGGGATATCCTGAAATTGTGAAAAGAACAATTTTTGTTTTGTCTTCCAGTCCAAGTGTTCCTTATGTTTCTAAGCAGTAAAATTAATTCCCCTCTGATAAATCTGTTAACATAATGCAGGTTTCTGCATGTCAAGCCACTAATAAATAGACTTCCTGCAAACAGTAATCTTATTTTAAAATGTCACTGGACAATAAACACTACTGTGGTTCCTCCTTTAAGTATAATGAGCTCCTTGAAAAAATCTGTAAGATGATAGATTACCATCGATGTAAAAGAATGGGACCTGTGAGAGTCCAAGGTCCTTGAAGGAATGTGAAAGGTCTTATTGAATCATGTCTGCACATTATCATTCGTTGGACATCCCAACACTCTGACTACTAGCTCTACAAAGAAATAATGGCATATTGACAACCTCCATTCATGCAATAGCCAAGAAATTCATTCACAGCAGATAAGGCCAGCTGAAGGTTGTTTGTGCTGTAGGCCGATTTGGGTATGGATCCACCTCCAAAAATTCAGAAGTGATTGTGTTCAAGGAATTGTCTTAAATAGTCTGTGTTGCTCCAGAGCAGGCACACAAAGTTGTAGTTAAGTCCAGGAGATGGGCCCAGGGGTTAGATGAGAACAAGAGAGAAAGAAAGTCAGACAGACAGAGGCAGAGGAATTAATAATGGTGCTTGAAGTTGAGGCTCAGAGCCTGGGTGCTGAGAGAATGAGAATTAGAATGAGAATGAATGTCATGTACCTTGGTACAATTGACAGGCACATTGAAATTCTTGCTTCCTGCAGCTACACAGGTACTAAAACACACGAATAAACAATTAATATAAATCAAATTTCCACACTGTTACAACCTAGACCAATAGCAATAGAAATTCACCAAGATAATGGTATCTTCAAAACAATTATATTTATTAATAACTCTTAATAATATAACATTTTGTACTTAACTCTAAACTTAACCCCATTATGTGCGTGTGTGTGTAAGATCCCAAACCATTACAGTTCAGGCACGATTCTAAAAAATCAATTTCAAAATTCAGTCTTATAAATCTTTTGAGTGGAAACTCAGAATCTTTAAACTGTTGTTCAAAAGTAATTACAGAGCAGGGGAGGCACTCAAAACTCATGAATTTTTGTCTGTTGCTTTCAGAGAAATGTTTCTTCAAACGAATGATTTTCTTACAATTCCTTTGTCTTGCATGGAGGTTACAGAACATGTGATTTCCACGATGATTTCACAAATCCAGGCAATGATTTCAGATGAAATGTCCATAACAATGGTCACAGGAGCACTGCTCTCGCTTAACAAAGGGAGACAGTCGGAAGTCGCTATCTTTTCTGGAGCCACTTTGATTCTGTGTTCCTCCCTGGACATGGAGAACACAACAGCAGTCATTTCTCACAGCATATTACTACATTTCTGACTTCAGATGAAAATGGTTCATCATATTAAAGAAGGGTCATAATCACATGACATGTCATCACTACTGGCTCTTTTTTAAGTTTCATTTCTCCAGAAACATTTCATGAAGCAAATGGCTTTCTATTTGAGTTAGGCACAGCTGATGCAACAGATTTTTGGCCCTTTCTGTTTGAACACTCGCTGTTGCTCGTGGGTGTGGCAGTGGGGGGGGGGGGGTGTGATAGTACAGATTCTATCACCAATGTGTATATGTACATATGTACAGATTGTAGTGTAGGATGACTGTGATTGGCTGAGAGTGTAGCCACACCTACTGGCAGGTCTTAAAGGATTGCTCTGAGCCAGACCAGGTCATTCTGGACTGGTCGACCTACTTGTGATATGATCCAGTCTTTTAGTTAATAAAAGCCTTGATTTGGATCAACAAGTCTTTGGTTCTTTCGATGTGTACTACAGAGGGGGGGGGGGGGGGGCACAATAACTAATTTGGGAGTGCATGGACGGCAAATGCTTTCCCCACCCCCATGATACTGAGGCTGCGCCATTCTCCCCTCAAAACTGATCAGCAAGTTTCAAGTCCTGGGTCTCAATAGCCCACTGTAGAATTAGATCCTGGATTTCCTTTCCTCCAGACTCCAATCAATGCAGATTGGCAAGAACATCTCCTCCACAATCTCTATCTTTGCCCCCTGTTCTACTTGCTTGACACCCTTGGCAGTGTGGCTAATGTATGTACAATATGTACAGCGCAGTATGAGCCCTTCAGCCCCTGTATAAACTTATATAAACCTTTATAAGGGACTGAGGGAAAATGCTAGTATGACCACAATATCATCTACAAATTCGCTGATGGTAGTGAGCTGTATTAAAAAGGGGTGGTCAGTCAGCATCCAGGAAGTAGACTGAAAACTTGGCTGAATAGCATATTAACAACAACCTCACAATTAATTTCACCAAAACCAAGAAACTGGTTGTGAACCTTAGGAAGGGATCAAAGGTTTAAGGGTGAGAAATTTTAAGTTCTTGGAAATCACTGTCTCGGAGGATCTTTCCTGGACTCAACATACTAATGTCATTGTGGAAAAAGCACATCAGAACCTTTGCTCCCTCAGGAGTTTGCAGAGGTTCAGTATGACACTGGAAACCTTGGCAAACTTCTACAGATGTGTATGGAAAGTGCACTGACTGACTGCTTCACAGCCTGGTATGGAGACATCAATACCACTGAGCATAAAGCCCTGTAGTGGATGTCGCCCAATGCACCACAGGCAAAACTCTTCCCACTATCAAGAAAATCTACAAGCAACGCTGCCGTCGGAGATCAGTAGCATTCATCAAGGATTCACACCATCCAGCACATGCTCTGTTCTTGCTGCTGCCTTCAGGAAAGAGATATCAGTGCTTCAAGACTCAAACTATCAGGTTTCAGGAACAGCTGCTACCCCTCCACCAGCAGACTATTCAACAACAAATTCAATCAGAGACTCATTTGAGAAATATTACTTTTCATATTATTTATTATTGAATATCTATTTTGTTTCTGTATTGTACAGTTTGTTTACATTTTTCTTTGTTTACATTTCTCTCTTTTTTATATATTTTTTTCTTGAGTGCAGTGTATATACTGATATTTATACTGACCCTGCAGGAAAAATAATCTCTTGCATGTGATGTCATATATGTACTCTGACCATAAATATGAACTTTCAACTGCAGTTAGTGCAAAAAGTGAGATTCCAACAGTACAGACAGATCTTTGGTAGTGCCTTAGTTGTGTTATGGTTCCAGAAGTACAGTAAACTACCTTCCTGTGCTCAGAGGAGGATTGATTTCAAAGAGTCAGGACCTTGGTTGGTGGGGTACAAGGTAGGGGCAGAATTAGAAGATTTTGGTAGTGTCAGTTGTTGACTTTAGCCCCTTTTACACTTGCATCCCATTAAATCAGTCATTCAGTGCCCCAGGATAGGAATGGCATTTTTGTTCTTCACATTTGACCCCTCTTAACTGGGACGCTGCACATGTTCACACTTGCAAGGGGCCATCCCCAGGGTTAGGACTGTTCTACCTTCTACTGGTGATGTCATGACACATAAAGTGATGGTGGACCTGCCCTAAATCCTGAGCAAAATATTATGATCTTATATTTGAACAAAATTAATCATGCCTAATTATAACATAATTAAGCTTTATGTACAGCGCAGTATGAGCCCTTCAGCCCCTGTTGTGGTTGTGCCGACTTATATAAACCTTTATAAGGGACTGAGGGAAAGTGCAGACAATAGTGGACAATTCTTAAACAGTGTGGGAAAGTTGGTAGTACTTTTGTGAACAATTTATACAGTGTGGGACACTTAATAACGCTATTGCGCACAATTTATGGGAAAGATTGATGGTGAAATTGCCCTTCCAGAATGCTGTGCGGCAGAGAAAGGGCTGTGTGTATGGCTACATGCATGGAGCACTCATGGTGGGGGTACTCTGCATTCTCTGCACAGCATTCTGGGAAGTCAGGTGTGCCATCACTTTTTCCCCCACAGTCTTTATAAATTGTGCACGATAATGCTACAAACTTTCACACGCTGTTTAAAAATTTCTTACTATTGTTATTTATTTTCTTTCTCTCTCCCCCGCTGTGACTTTCCCACAATAAAGTTTTATACCTTCATTTTAACCTTTTCTTCCTTCATGTTCCTGCACTCATGCAAAAACTTGGGTAATTTCTGTCCAAGAATGCAATTGCCTATTCTGCACTTGCCTGATTACAATGCTGGCATCTGCAAACACCAGGGATTGTACTAAGGGTCAAGGCAGTCTATCCCCGGCATAAGATGGCATCATCTCATGCGAGCATTTAGACAATTTTCATTCCACATCAGACCCTTTTTAGGCTGTTTGGCTATTAATTCCTGGGACCACTTGCATATGTGACAGGGCTTTAGTTTATACAATCAAGTTCTTTTCTACTTAATGGCCCACAAAATATTGAAATCTCAAATTAACTACCAGCAAATGTTGATTGGGATAATTAAGCTAAGGAATGTACTCTTCAATAACAGAGATCATTCAGCATCCATACACCTTATGTGTTCATGTCCTTTAGTTGGGCTGGATTTCCAACTCAACAGCTGTAGGGCCAGTTAATGAGCATTTGTGCTCAGATAAGATCAGACATTAAAATGTGGAATTATACAGAGACTTAAGACTGATAAAATCATCAGTATTAGCTCCAGAAAAAATCTACCCCCATTACTTTAGAATAGCTTCCAGATGAATTCCGTAACCAGCCTATTGCTTGTGCCAATTGTACACGAAACCACTGCAAAATAAATCCCCTTTCTCCCCATAGTCCCACATCTGCCTCACTTCAAATACCATTTTCCCTTTAAACATACAACCATCTCTGCCTCCACCACTCCATCCTGCAAAGAGTTCTTTCCACCGACAAAATTCTACATTTGCTTTCACATCCCCTCGTTGACAACCCATCAATGAGTTTCCAGACATGTTTCATGTGTCTAGGCAATATGCAACAGTCATTTGTATATGAGAACATTATTTAATCATTGAAAAATGTTCTGAGTTGACTCCCTCAGGTTTAAATAAATCCTGCACGAGAGATGCTGAAAATAGATGAACTAAACTTTATCAAGACTAGTTTTTAGGAAGGAAATAAAAGGAGGAGAGATAAGCAGAAATTTCAGGGAAGAAACTTCAAAGTTTGGAGTCAGCTCTGTTAAAAAATGAGGCACTGACAGGGAATAAAGTTGGTTTGGAAGTTGGAAGCAACTGTGTGCAGAGCTTGAGGAGAAGCTGAGTGATATTAAAATGTGGATGAGAATATTAAGTCTGAATAGGTTGATGAGTCTAGGATAATGTTGCCTAGTAACTACACAAAGATAAGGAACACTGGAAATCCAAGAACAGATCCAAGTGGGTCTCCTGAGATAAAAGTGCAGAGCTAGGAAGAGAAGTTATTGCCTGACATATTTCAATAGATAGTTGCTTAGATCAATTTTTAATTTTTTTTAGACATACCATGGTAACAGGCCCTTCCGGCCCATCCATCCAAACTGGAAAGGGACTAATATTCTCATGAGAAGGTTTGCAAGTGGTTGAAACTAGATTTGCAAGGGGATGGGAACCAGAGTGCCAGAGCAGATAGAAGGAGAGAAGAGATGATGTGAAAATGCATGCATCGTTAGAAATCAGTGGGTTATATAAGGTGGAAATATTTTCAGGTGCAAGGACTATTTTAGGAAAGGCAGACAAGTTTAGAGCATGGATTGGCATGTGGAATTATAACATTGTGGCCATTAGTGAAACTTGGTTGCAGGAGGGACTGGACTGGGAGCTCAATGTTCTGGGCTTCCATTGTTTAGACTGGGGGAGATGAAAGGGGAGAAGTGTCATCTCTCATCAGGGAAAATATTACAGATGTACTCAGGCAGGACAGACCAGAGGGCTCAATTACTGAGGCAATATGTGTGGAGCTGAGGAACAGGAAAGGTATGACCACACTCATGGAGCTGTATTATAGACTGCCCAATTGTCAACAAGAATTGGAAGAGTAAATCTGTAGAGAGATACCACACAGCTGCAGGAAACCTAAAGTTGTGATAGTAGGAGACTTTAATTTTCCACATATTGACTGGGTTTTCCATACTGTAAAAGGGCTGGATGACTTGGAGTTTGTCAAATATGTTCAGGAAAGTTTTCTATATCAATATATAGAGATACCAACTAGAGAGATTGGATCTCCTAACAGGGTAAAAGACAAGACAAGTGACAGAAGTAGGATAGGGTAAAAAATTTGGCCCAGTGATTATAATGCCATAAGTTTCAAATTAATCATGGAGAAGGATAGGGTTGGGCTTTGGGTTGAGATTCTAAATTGTAGAAAAGTCAATTTTGAGGGAATGAGAAAGGATCTAGAATGCATGAATTGGTATAAGTTGTTTTTGGGCAAGGATGAGTGATGTAAGTGGAGGACCCTCAAAAGTGAAATTTTGTTCCTGTCAGGATTAAAGGTAAAGTTCACAGGAATAGGGAACCTTGGTTTTCACGGGATATTAGGATCTGATTTGGATGAAGTGGGAGGTATATAACAGGTATAGGCAAGATGGAGCAAATGAAGTACTTGAAGAGAATAAAAATAGAAAAACCTCAAGAAAGAAATCAGGAAGGCGAAAAGAAGAACTGAGGTTGCTTTGGCTGATAATGAGAAGGAAAATCCTAAGGGTTCTACAGGTATATCAAGAGCAAAAGGATAGTAAGGGACAAAATTGGTCCATTTGAAGATCAAAGTGGTCGGCTTTGTATGGAGTGAAAAGAGATGAGGGAGAACTTAAATGTTTTTTTTTTTCATCAGTATTCACTCAGGAAATGGACCCAGAAATGTGTGAAGTAAGGAAAACAAGCAGTGAGGTCATGGAACACATTAAAGGTGAGTAAGTGTTTGCTGTCTTGAAGCAAATAAGGATGAATAATTCCCCAGGGCCTGACAAGATATTCCCTCGGAACTTAGGGGGAGGGGTGTTAGGTAAGAAATTACAGGGGCTCTGGAAGAAATTTTTAAAATGTCCTTCGCCATGGGTGAGATGCTGGAGGATTGGAAGGTAGCTCACGTTGTTCCGTTGTTTAAATAAGTTTCCAAAAGTAACCTTGGAAATTATAGGCCTGTGACATTAGATGTAGATAAATTCTTGGAAAGTGTTCTAGGAGATTGAATATAGAATTTTTTGTATAGCCAGAAGCTGATTAAAGATAGTTAACATGGCTTTGTGCCTGGTAGGTTGTGTTTAACTAATCTTATAGAGTTTTTGAGGCGGTTAAGGAAAGTTGATGAAGGAAAGGCTGGGCATTATGTGTACAAGGACTTTAGTAAGGCCTTTGACAAGGTAATACATGGGAGGTTAGTCAGGAAGGTTCAGATGCTAGGTATTCATGTTGAAATAGTGAATTTAATTTGACAATGGCTGGACGGGAAATGCCAGAGAGTAGTGGTGGATAATTGCTTCTCAGACTAGAGGCTTGTGGTGTATCTCAGGGATTGGTGCTGGGACTATTATTGTTTGTCATCTACATCGATGATCTGGATGATAATGTGGTAAATTGGATCAGCAAATTTTCAGATGACACAAACATTGGAGGTGATACGGAAAGCAAAGAAGGTTTTCAAAGCTTGCTGAGGGATCTGGACCAACTGGAAAAATGGGCTGAAAATTGGCGGATGGAATTTAATGCAGACAAGTATGAGGTGTTACAATTTGGAAGGACAAACCAAGAATGAAGATACATAGTAAATGATAGGGCACTGAGGAGTGCAGAGGAACAGAGGGATCATATTGCATAATTCCCTGAAAGTGCCATCATAGGTAGATAGGTTTGTAAAGAGAACTTTTGGCATATTGGTCTTCATAAATCAAAGTATTGAGTATAGGAGTTGGGATGTTATTTTAAAGTTGTACAAGACATTGGTGAGGCCAAATTTGGATTATTGTTTGCAGTTTTGCTCACCAAACTGCAGGAACGATATCAATAAGATAGAAAGAGTGAAGAGAAGATTTACTACAATGTTGCCTGGACTCGAAGAACTGAGTTACAGGGAAAGGTTAAACAGGTTAAGAGTTTTATTCTCTGAAGCATAGAAGAATGATGGGAAATTTGATAAAAGTATTTAAAATAAAGGGGGAAAGACATAGTAAATATAGATAGGCCTTTTCCACTAAGGCAGTGGTTCCCAACCTTTTATTTTCCACTCACATACCACTTTAAGTATTCCCTATGCCATAAGTGTTCTGTGATTAATAAGGGATTGCTTAAGGTGGTATGTGGGTGGAAAGAAAAAGTTTGAAAACCACTGTTTTAATCGTACCTAATTGACTCGTTATGTGCACAGTTTCATAACTCCAAAGGAAATGGGCCAATGACAATTTTTCTCAAGCAAAATATTTCAGTAATAATTGGGTCTAGACCAGTGATTCTCAACCTTACCTTCCTACTCACATACCACCTTAAGCAATCCCTTGAGAGGTGGGAGGGAACTGGAGTGCATACAGATATGGCGACAATGTAGAATCTCCTTACAGACAGCACGGGATTCAAACCCCAGTCCTGGACCCAATCACCGGGACTGTTTCAGCGTTGTGCTAACTGCTCTACTAACCGTGCCGATCAAGTGCGAGTTTTTTTTGAGTAGATTTGTAATGAAATGGTTTAGAAGATGAGACAACAGTACCCAAAGGGTAGGAAATATTTTCAATTCCATCTTGTATGAAGCAAACAGGAAGTTAAATAGTTGACAGTTCAATGACAGTAGGATTACAGGACCAGGAGGTGGAACTTATGGAAATGATTAGAGGGATGAGCAGAGGGATGAGACACAGCTTCGAGATTGGGATGTGCTGGGTTTCTGAGAGGAGGTTTGTGTGCTGCCAGCTGGACATGCCTCCCAAGACTGATCCTACCCATAACCCCTTGCATGTTCCCCTTTCTTTTTGCTTCAATCAGTGAATGAGGTTCCTGTCTTTAGTTAATAAAAGCCTGATAGGTTCATAATGTCAGCATTTTGTGATTATTGATGGTAAATCAATTTTTTTAACTAAAATTTTCAAAAAAATACATGGAACAGTACCTAAAACCTGAGAAGCTTGACATTGACCCCTAGTCGTTGAACGCCCCAAGCACATTTGAACTGTGGTTACACTGGTTCAAAAATTTATTTGCGACAGCCACCGATGCCATCACTACGGATGCTAACTGACTGTGACTACTCCTCTTGCGTGTTGGGCCACAAATGTTCCTGTTAATTAGCAACGGCAGCTCACACCAAGCAGCTATAGAAAACCTCAAGGCCCAGTATCACAGGAAGGTTAATGAGGTCTATGCTGAGCATCTCCTGGCCACCAGAAAGCAGTGAATTGTTGAGTTGAGTGCTGAATGCCTAAGGACTCTCCGGATCCTGTGTAGAGCGTGTGACTGTAAGGTCGGTTCGGCCACTCTGAACGCAAAGGATCTCATCAGAGAAACGTATGTGGCTGTTATCCACTCCAGGTATGTATGGCAATGGCTATTGGAGCAAAATGTTCTCGAATTGCAAAGGCCGGTTGAACTTACAGAGACACTGAAGGTAGCCCTCTAGAACTTAGATGACTACTCAGCCACTTGGGTGCCGCGGGTGCTGCTATCATGGGATGGGGCAACGTTCAGCCCCATGAGTGAATGGTCCTCTATATCATCCCATTACTCTGGTGATTTGACCTCAGCCTCCATTGTGGGAAATTTCTCCGTGCTACTTTTGTGGGTAGAGTCAACATTGGAGGAAACGCTCCCCTGCTGGATAAAGGGGCATTACACCAAAGTTTGCTAGTCCAAACTATCCACGAGGTCTAGAAGCACCATGTCCCTGCACTCCAGCAACACCATATGTGAATCATGGAGACCACCATTTTTGTCCACATGTCAAACGCCATTTTTCCAGGCATATGATACTTCGAGGGGTCAAAGCCAGCCATCTTGGGACCGAGGGCAGCCATCTCGGGCACAGGAGACCCATAAGACTCAGACAATGAATCCATACTGGCCTCCATCATTCTGAACTAGGGGGCCCCGCACGAACTCACCAGGTCCATGATGGGCGCCCAGGCAAATAGGCACTATATCAACTGTTTATTTGAAAGTGGGAGTACAGACCACCCTGATACCACTAAATGACTGTCCCTTAATGTATGACCCACTAAGCACGGGATAACGGTCGCATCCAAATTATACGCGGCAGACACTCTGGGGCCTTCATAGTGACCCTCACTCTTGGAGGTGTAGTGTACAAACACTTCAGACTGCTCATTATGTCATAACTCTGTACCCCCTTGCTACTGGGGCTGGATTTCCAGTGCCAACTTCAGAAAGTCACTCTGCAATTCGATGGGCCCATCTCTTGCAGGTGACGTGTGGTTCTTCGACCCTCCACTGTTCGCCAACCTCACATCCAATTGCAAACTGATGGCCACCAGGAGTAGATTGTACTGTGCAGTTGACAGAACATTCATCAAGGCATTATTGGGCAAGGATATTATTGAGGCCAATAATAGCCCTTGGAGGGTATTCTTCACGATTGACCCGAAGCCGGCATAACATCAGCTCCCAATCCGCCAAGATGACCATTCAAGGCAGATGGTTACCTCTATCTCTTCCTCCAGGTCCCTTTCGGCATCACAAACTGGGTCTCCGTTTTCCAACAAATATGGACCACTTGGTGGACAGCTACAATCTACACTCAATGTATCCTCAACTATTTTGACAAGATTTGCTCATTGAAAAAACTATTATGTTTCCCCTGTCAGCAGTCACCCAAGCTGCCTTCAACAGCATCAAAGATTACCTCACCAAGGCAACCATGCATGCCATTGATGAGTCCATAGCATTTCAAGTGAAGGGCGATGCATCTGACTGTGTCTAGGCTGCCACATTCAATCAAGCAGGCAGACCTGTCACCTTTTTCTCATGAATTCTCCAAGGCCCTGAAATTCACCACTCCTCCATCAAGAAGGAGGCCCAGGCCACATGGAAGCTGTATGCCACTGGAGGCATTGTCTCTCATGGAAATGGTTCACCCTCCTCACAGATCAGTGAATGGTAGCATTCATGTTTAATAATAAGCACAGGGGAAAAATCAAGAATGATAAGATCTTCAGGTGGACAATCGAACTGTCCACTACAAATATGACATTCTCTCCCAACCCAGCAAATTCAACAAGTCCCCGGACGCTCTTTGCCGAGGAACCTTGACAGACTGCAAGTCCATTGAAAATGGACAGACTGCAGGCTCTCCACAATGACCTTTGCCACCCAGCAGTTACTTGTTTTTTTTTTCCATTTTATCAAATCTCAGAATTTACCATGCTCCATGAGGAAGTCTGGACTATAACTAAACACTGCCGTGTCTGTGCCGAATTTAAACTCCAGTTCTACCAGCCGGACAAAGAGCATCTGATCAAGGCCACCCACCCCTTCGTGTGCCTCGGCATCGATTTCAAGGGACCCATCACCTTGTCCAACCAGAACGTTTTCTTCCTTACCATTATCGATGAATACTCCCATTTCCCCTTCACCATACCTCGCCCAGATATGACCATGGCCACAGTTATCAAGGCCCTCCAGAATATCCTCACTCAGTTCGGGTACCCTGGCTTCATCCACAGTGGCTGTGGTACATCATTCATGAGGGATGAGTTGTGGCAACACCTATTGTCCAGGGGTATCACCACGAGTAGGACCACCAGCAATATTCCTAGGGGTAATGTAGAAAGAGAGAACATCACAGTATGGAAAACCATCCTCCTGGCACTGAGGTCACAGTGTCTACCTGTCTCCCAATGGCAGGAAGTCCTTCCAGACTCACTTCACTCTGTCCGGTCTCTCCTATGTATGGCCACCAACAACACACCTCATGAACGGATGTTTGCTTTCCCTAGGAAGTCTGCATTAGGGACTATGCTGCCACCTGGCTTACCTCCCCAGGTCCAGTCCTGCGACAGAAGCACATCAGGCAATCTAAGACAGACCCACTGGTCTAGATGGTCCGCCTTCTCCACGCGAACTCCAGTATGCCTACATTGCTTTCCCTGACAGATGCAAAGACACAGTCTCGATCTGGCACCTTGCTCCATTGGGGGCCTCCCCAACTACCATTGACTTTCAACAGATAACCCCTCCCACTTCAACCTTAGGGGTCCTCGATCCTGTAGCTGACCACCCCCTACTCCAGGCCTCTGTTGTTGCCAACAATGTACCAGCTTCACACTCCCCACCTGCCCTACCCTGAGACAAACAGTTAACAGATCTACATCACAAACTGCTCAGGATGCTACGATAGTGCCCCAACCATTGCCACATTGCTCGCTGCGGCAGAAGAGACCCCCTGATAGACTTAACCCGTAAAATGTATACATGTACAGTTCTTTCATCTTTTCCTTTTTTCTCACCTCACAGGACTCTTCTTAAAAAGGAGGGGTGAATGTGGTAAACCACTGTTGCGCCGACTGGACACACCTCCCTAGATTGATTCTACCCATAGCCCCTTTCATGTTCCCTTTTCTCTTTGCTTCAATCTGTTGATGAGATTGATGGTAGTTCCTGTCTTTAGTTAATAAAAACCTGATAGTTTCACAACATCAGCCTTTTGTGAATATTGATGGTACATCAGTTTGCTCACTGGACATGTCAAAATTTGTGAGGGCAGGGCTGGGTCAGACACAGGGTGACTGCGAAAAGGAACAGTGGAAGCTGAATAATGTCACAGGTTTGATAATAAACATATTGTTAAGTACCTCGCATGGAAGCCCAAGAACTTAAGCAAATGATAAAGAAAACCCAGGGATTATCTTTGATTTACAGGGAGATCTAGGAGATAACTATTTAGTAGAGCAAAATGACAGCTAACACAAGCAGACATGGTCCAGCTAGACGTGGTGTTGGAAATGTAAACTAACCTGGCATCAACTATGCCCCTTGGATTTCAGTTCCTAGATTCACATTTTTATTCCACCTGATTACATACAATGCAGAACAATTACTTAGAAAAGATAATAGCAAAAAGACATACAACAAAACTAAATAATCCTTATATTTTGATTTCTAAAACTTATCTTGTGTTAACATTATTCTCTGGAACAAAGCATCTGGATTATCAGTGAGGAACCAAATTGGATTAATTATTTGAAACAAGCAATTTCTTTGACAGCATGTTGAGCAGTGGAATGTCATGGTTCAACATGTTACAGTTAAGCAAAAACTGTGCAGAGAAAAACTTTACTAGCTAAATTA
The DNA here is from genome assembly GCF_036971445.1 of Narcine bancroftii. Lineage (NCBI taxonomy): Eukaryota > Metazoa > Chordata > Chondrichthyes > Torpediniformes > Narcinidae > Narcine > Narcine bancroftii. Next base: position 125,068,669 of record NC_091473.1, on the reverse strand, counting down.
CTCCATTTAATTTAAAGTACCATATTTTCCCACACAATGCTTTCCTGCATTGAACATTAATGTGCTAGTGTCATTAATGAGAGTCCCGGACAGAGCTACGTTGGACCAGGCTTCTGCATCACTTCAGGTGCTGATTTTGTTGGATTCCTGCAGAAACCGTCATCTGTTGTTGCCAAGCCGGGAGGAATTCCAAGCAGTGAACGGAATGTTTAATAACAATCATCAACATGCTGCCTGGCTTTGAGGCTTTGTGCCTCATGAGTGGGCACCACAAATCAGCCCATTTGGCAGGATGATAAGCTCAGTAGAAAGAATTATGTACCAGTCTCTTTGTGTGAGATGTAGCAGCCAATGCACATCTGATTTGCTTCAATCATTTGTTTCAAATTTTCAGTATCCCCATTACAGCATTGTACAGGCCCTTCAGCCCATGATGCTGTGGTGACCCATGTAAACCTACACCATAGTAATCTAATATTCCCCTACCTCACATTCATAACCCTTGATTTTTCTTAAATCAATGTGCCTATAATAAGTCTTTTAAATGTCCCTATTGTACCAGCCTCCTCCACCACCCCCAGCAATGCATTCCAGGCACCCTCCTCCCTGATACCTCTGGCATCTCGCCTAAACTTTCTTCCACACACATTAAACAGATATCCTGTGGCATTTGCTATCGTTGCCGGAAAAAAAAGGATGTTGTCCATGCAATCTAAGGCCCTCATAATCACATGTACATCTATTAAGTCATCTCTCATCCTTCATTGCTCCAAATCAAAAACTCAAACTCAGTCAACCTTTATCCATAAAACATGTTTCCTAATCCAGGCAACATCCTGGTAAATCTTCTCTGAATCCACCCTAAAGCGTCTACATCCTTCCTGTAATGAATTGACCAGAACTGAATCCAATACATCAATTGTGGCCGAAAAAGAGTTCTATAGAGCTGCAACTCAATCCCCCAACTAATGAAGGCCAACACTCCATATACTTTCTTAACCATCCTGTCAACTTGTGCAGCAACCTGAGGGATTTATGAACCTGGACCTCAAGATCCTTCTGTTCAGAATCCTACCATTAATCACATACTCTGCCTTCAAGTTTGACCTTCCAAGGAGCATTTCAGTGAACTGGAATTCACTGTCTGTGTATTGTTCTGATGGCTGGGTCCTTCCTTGGCTCCAACTTCACCTACCCCAATATAAACCCTGGTTTTCCCACCTTACCTCATTCACCTATTGTGTCTACTAGCCATTGATTGTAAGCTATTAAAAGTGTCTGTCCTCCTCAGTGTCTCTGAGTGGATTCAGTCACATTACAAGCATTACATCACAATTATCTAAAGTATTATCACAAATTTTTCTCAGTGTTAACCACACAGCTCATATGACCCACACATTCATAGAGCACACACGTAAACTACTGATGACCTACTTATTTATGGTCAATTTGATCATCACTCTGCCTCTTGCAATTATCACACTTGCTTTTGCTTCTTTACTTATTCAAGCGGTCACAGCAAGTGGTGCCTTTGTCAGTGTTGAGATTACACATCGTCCCTGTGACTACTTGGATTGGGTTTCCCTGAATGTTCCATCTTCCTCACATATCCCAAGCACATGCAGCTGGTCATCAATGGCCATTGTAAGTTTCCCCCTAGCATGTAACTGAGCGGTGAGTGGTGGAATCCAAGGCTGGGGTTGGGTTGGGGAGGTAAGATAATGAGATGAGTGTAAATGGGCCAATGTGGACTCAGTGTGTTGAATGGCCTGTTAAAATGCTATAAAATTCTGAGTGGCATGTAAACAACTTAATTAATTGACAGTAGGAAGATATCATCTTTGACTTTGCATATGGAAAATGCAACATACTAATACAGTAGCTATACAAAACATCAGTAATTTTCCAAATGTTACTTCTCACAAGCTTCCTTTTGATGGTGTCTCCTTCAAACTGCAATTGTCCTGTAGCTTTTTTTTTAGGAAGCCACTGATTGCAGTTATGATGCTTGAGATTGAGATCCTTTTCTAGAAATGCTTTCAGTGAATTATTTCCATATAATATAACCATATAACCACACAGCACAGAACAGGCCAGTTCGGCCCTACTAGTCCATGCCGTAACAAATTCCCACCCTCCTAGTCCCACTGGCCAGCACCCGGTCCATACCCCTCCAGTCCTCTCCTCTCCATGTAACTATCCAGTCTTTCCTTAAATGTAACCAATGATCCCGCCTCCACCACGTCTGCCGGAAGCTCATTCCACATCCCCACCACCCTTTGCATAAAGAAATTTCCCCTCATGTTCCCCTCATAATTTTCCCCCTTCAATCTTAAACCATGCCCTCTAATTTGAATCTCCCCCACTCTTAATTGAAAAAGCCTATCCACGTTTACTCTGTCTGTCCCTTTTAAAATCTTAAACACCTCTATCAAGTCCCCTCTCAATCTTCTACGCTCCAGAGAAAAAAGCCCCAGTCTGCACAACCTTTCCCTGTAACTCAAACCTTGAAATCCTGTCAATGTTCTCATGAACCTTCTCTGCACTCTCTCTATTTTGTTTATATCTTTCCTATAATTTGGTGACCAAAACTGTACACAGTACTCCAAATTTGGCCTCACCTATGCCTTGTACAATTTCATCATAACCTCCCTACTTTTGAATTCAATACTCCGATTTATGAAGGCCAACATTCCAAATGCCTTCTTCACCACACCATCTACTTGAGTATCAGCTTTGAGGGTACTATTTACCACAACTCCTAAATCCCTTTGTTGCTCTGCACATCTCCATAGCCTACCATTTAATGCATATAACCTATTTAGATTTGCCTTTCCAAAATGTAACACCTCACACTTATCTGTATTAAATTCCATCAGCCATTTCTCAGCCTACACCTCCAGCCTTCCTAAATCACCTTTTAATCTACGGAAATCTTCCTCACTGTCCACAATACCACCAATCTTTGTATCATCTGCAAACTTGCTTATCCAATTCTCCACCCCTACTTCCAGATCGTTAATATATATAACAAGCAATAGTGGACCGAGGACCGATCCCTGAAGAACTCCACTAGTCACTGGCCTCCAATTGGACAAACAATTTTCTATCACTACTCTCTGACACCTCCCATCCGACCATTGCTGAATCCATTTCACTACATCCTCATTTATACCTAATGCCTCCACCTTTTTTCCTTACCTCCTGTGGGGAACTTTGTCAAAAGCTTTACTAAAGTCTAAATAGACAACATACACAGCTTTCCCTTCATCAATCTTTTTTGTAACCCCCTCGAAAAACTCAATCAGGTTTGTCAAGCATGTTCTACCCCTGACAAAACCATGCTGATTACTCCCTATCAATCCCTGTACCTCCAAATAATTGTAAATACCATCCCTCAGAACACTTTCCATCAACTTGCCCACCACAGACATCAGACTCACGGGCCTATAATTCCCAGGTTCACATTTAGACCCTTTCTTAAACAGCGGAACCACATGCGCCACTCTCCAATCCTTTGGCACTACCCCCGTGGCCAGTGACATTCTAAATATCTCTGTTAATGGCCCCACTATCTGTCCACCAGCCTCCCTGAGTGTCCTTGGGAATATTTTGTCCGGTCCCGGAGATTTATCCACCTTTATCTTTTTCAACACAGCCATCACTACCTCCTCGGTTATCCTTATATGCTTCATTACCTCCCCACTATTTTTCTTTACCTCAACTGGTTCAATATTTTTTTCCCTAGTGAATACCGAGGCAAAGAAATCATTCAAAATTTCCCCCATTTCCTCAGACTTCTCACTCAGCCTACCCTCACTATCTACAAGGGGTCCAATTTTATCCCTTACTAATCTTTTACTTTTAATGTACCTATAGAAACCCTTTGGATTTATTTTTACTCTGTCTGCCAAAGCCTCTTCATGCCTTTTATTGGCCTTTCTAATTTCTTTCTTAAGATTCTTTCTACACTCCTTGTAGTCCTCCTTCAAATTGTCAGCTCTCTGTTCTTTATACCTCTTGTACACCTCTCTTTTTCTGCTAACCAAATTTCCAATATTCCTCGAAAACCAAGCCTCCCTATGGCTTCCAGCATTTCCTTTGATCCTCACTGGGACATATCTACTCTGTACCCTCAAAATTTCTTTTTTGAATATCCTCCATTTTTAATTTACATCTTTACCTGAAAATATCCTGTCCCATTCAATACTCCCCAAATCCCTTCTTATTCCTTCGAAATTTGCTCTTCTCCAATCCAGAACCTCAACTTTAGGCCCCTCCTTGCTCTTCCCTAAAACTACCTTAAAACTAACAGAATTATGATCACTAGACCCAATTTGTTCTCCAACATTAATGTCTGATACCTGACCTAGCTCGTTCCCTAACAGGAGATCCAGTATTACACTGTCCCGAGTCGGTTCTTCTACTAATTGATTCAGAAAACAATCTTGAACAGATTTAACGAACTCTAGCCCATTCAGCCCTCTAACTGTATGGGTATCCCAATCAATGTGAGGGAAGTTAAAATCTCCCATGATCACTACCTTATGATTCTCACACATATACATTATCTCTCTACACATTTGTTCCTCTAGTTTTCTTGACCCATTTGGTGGTCTGTAATACACCCCTATTAGCACCCTCATGTCAAGACTGCAAAATGAATATAGGGAGTTAGGCAGGGAGCTCAGAAGAAGGACCACTAAGGGTGTAATCTCTGGATTACTTTCTGTGCCACATGATAGTGAGGGCAAAAATAGAGTCAGGTGGAGATTGAACATATGACTGAAGGGATGGAGTAAAATACAGGGTTTTAAATTCTTGGACCACTGGGACTGTTTCTGGGGGAGATGGGACCTATACTGTAAGGATGGGTTATATCTAAATCCCAGAGGTTCCAGTCTCCTGGCAGGGGCATTTGCTAGTGGTTTGGCAGAGGTCGACAGCATCGAGTCCACGCTGCTGAAGATCCAGCTGCGCTGGATGGGTCACGTCTCCAGAATGGAGGACCATCGCCTTCCCAAGATTGTGTTATATGGCGAGCTCTCCACTATCCACCGTGACAGAGGTGCACCAAAGAAAAGGTACAAGGACTGCCTAAAGAAATCTCTTGGTGCCTGCCACATTGACCACCACCAGTGGGCTGATAACGCCTCAAACCGTGCATCTTGGCGCCTCACAGTTTGGCAGGCAGCAACCTCCTTTGAAGAAGACCGCAGAGCCCACCTCACTGACAAAAGGCAAAGGAGGAAAAATCCAACACCCAACCCCAACCAACCAATTTTCCCCTGCAACCGCTGCAACCGTGTCTGCCCGTCTCGCATCGGACTTGTCAGCCACAAACGAGCCTGCAGCTGACGTGGACTTTTTACCCCCTCCATAAATCTTCGTCCGCGAAGCCAAGCCAAAGAAGAAACTAGTAACCCTTAGGCAAAGAAAAAAGGCTTTTTCACACAATCTGGAGGTGGAACAGCAGCAGGTAATAAATAGTGGACATAGTAACAATTGTAGGGAGGGTGAGAGGCAGAAAGTTAAATGTGGAAAATCTCTGAGGTGCATTTATTTCAATCCAAGGAGTGTAGTAAACAAGGTGGATGAACTAATGGTGTGGATTGACACGTGGTCTTATGATGTGATAGCAATTAGTGAGACTTGGTTAAAGGAAGGTTGTGACTGGAAGTTCCCTGCTTTAGACGTGACAGAATTGGTGGGGTATGAGTGGGAGGTGGGGCGTTGCTTGCCAGGGAAGATATTACAGTGGTGCTGAGGCAAGATAGACTGGAGGACTCATCGTGAGAGGCTCTGTGGGTTGAACTAAAAAATAAGAAAGGTGAGGCTGCAAATATAGGGGTATCGTATAAGCTGCCAAAAGAGGAGAGGGAACTAGAAGAGCAAATGTGAAGGGAAATAGCTGAGACGTGTAGTAGAAATAGGGTTGTGATAGTTGGGGATTTCAATTTTCCTAATATTGATTGGGAAACACAATCGGTGAGAGGGCAGGATGGCTTAGACTTTGTATAGTGTGTTCAGGATTGCTTTTTACAGCAGTATGTTGAGGTGCCTACTAGAGGGGAGGCAGTGTTAGATCGATTGTTAGAGAACGGAATAGAGCAGGTGACGGAAGTGTGCTGGAAAATGCAAGCAATGAACCTTGAGAGGAACCGTATCAGATGGAAGAGATATTAAATGAATTTTTTCTCATCTGTGTTCATGAAGGAAGACATTGGACTATGTGAGACAAGTGAAGCAAATGGCTTAGTTATGGAAAAGATAGGGATTAGTAAAGAGAGGGTTTTGGAGCTTCTAGGGTCAGTAAAAATGGATAAGTCTCCTGGTCCTGATGGAATTTTCGCCAAGACGTTAAGGGAGGTCAGGGAGCAAATAGTGGAGGCCCTGTCAGTGATTTTTCAACAATGACTGGAGGAGGGTGTGGTTCCGTGGGATTGGAGGGTTGCTAATGTAGTTCTGTTGTTTTAAAAAGGCACGAGGTGTCGGCCAAGTAATTATAGGCCTGTAAGCTTGACTTCAGTGGTAGGAAAAGTTATGGAGGGTATTCTTAGAGATGGTGTGTATAAATATCTGGATAGGCAGGCATTGATTAGGAGCACCCAGCATGGGTTTGTGAAGGGGAAGTCATGTTTGATGAACCTTGTTGAGTTTTCATTTTTTTTTTCACACAATAAACCATACTGACCAAAATACATACAGACATTTTTCTCTTGAATATATACAGTGTCATTTTCTCGAAGAAGTTACAAGAAAGGTGGATGAAGATAAAGCAGTTGATGTAGTCTATCTGGATTTTAGCAAAGCTTTTGATAAGGTTCCACATGGTTAGTAAGGAAGGTTCAGTCACTAGGGGGATTAAAAGAGAAATAGTAAGATGGGTTCAGAGGTGGCTGGAGGAGAGACAGCAGAGGGTCATGGTGGACAATTGTCTGTCAGGATGGAAGCCTGTGACGAGCGGAGTACCTCAAGGATCGGTGCTAGGTCCCCTGTTGTTCATAATTTATATTAATGACGGATGATGGGGTGGTTAACTGGGTAAGTAAATATGCAGATGATACAAAAATTGGGGGAGAGGTGGATAGCGAGGAAGGTTTTCAGGGATTACAGAGAGATTTGGTTTGTCTGGAAAATTTGGCTGAAAGATGGCAGATGGAATTTAATGTAGAGAATTGTGAGGTGCTTCATTTCGGTAAAAATAATCAAAATAGGACATATGTAGTAAAGGGGAGGACATTGGGGAATGCACAAAAACAAAGAGATCTTGGAGTTATGGTACAGCGTTCCTTGAAGGTGGATTCCCATGTTGACAGGATGGTTAAGAAGGCATTTGGTATGTTAGGCTTCATAAATCATAGCATAGAGTATAGGAGCTGGGAAGTGATGCTGCGACTGTTTAAGCCATTGGTGAGGCCAGGTTTGGAGTATTGTGTTCAGTTCTGGTCTCCAAATTATGGGAAGGATATAGATAAGGTGGGGAGGGTGCAGAGAAGATTTACAAGGATGTTGCCTGGCTTAAAATACCTAGAATACAGAGAAAGATTGAAGAGGTTAGGACTTTATTCATTGGAATGAAGACGGTTGAGGTGGGATTTGATAGAGGTTTAAAATTATGAAAGCAATAGATCAACTAGATGCAAGTAGACTCTTCCCCCTGAGAGCAGGGGAGGTTGAAACAAGAGGACACAAGTTGAGGGTAAGGGGGCAAAATTTTAGGAGAAACATTAGAGGATGGTTCTTCACTCAGAGAGTGGTGGCTGAATGGAATAATCATCCAGAGGAAATAGTTGAGGCAGAGAGGAGGCATTTAAGAGGAGGCTGGATATATACATGGTTAGGAGGGGGTTGGAGGGTTATGGGCAGAGAATAGGCGGGGTGGATCTAGCAGAGTTGTTTGAGTGAACTGGCATGGACTTGAAGGGTCAAGATGGTCTGTTTCCATATCATACACTGCTGAAGATCCAGCTGCGCTGGGTGGGTCACATCTCCAGAATGGAGGACCATCGCCTTCCCAAGATCGTGTTATATGGCGAGCTCTCCACTGGCCACCGTGACAGGGGTGCACCAAAGAAAAGGTACAAGGACTGCCTAAAGAAATCTCTTGGTGCCTGCCACATTGACCACCGCCAGTGGGCTGATATCGCCTCAAACCGTGCATCTTGGCGCCTCACAGTTTGGCGGGCAGCAACCTCCTTTGAAGAAGAGCGCAGAGCCCACCTCACTGACAAAAGGCAAAGTTGGAAAAACCCAACACCCAACCCCAACCAACCAATTTTCCCCTGCAGCCGCTGCAACCGTGTCTGCCTGTCCCACATCGGACTTGTCAGCCACAAACGAGCCTGCAGCTGACGTGGACTTTTACCCCCTCCATAAATCTTCGTCCGCGAAGCCAAGCCAAAGAAATGGTTATATTCTATAACATCCGCTATTTTTTCACACATAGATTAAGGCATCCGAAGAAGACCTGGTTAAAATATACCTACAACATGAGAAGCCTGAGCCTCATAATTTCTGTGTTCATTCAATTCAATAAAAAGCCAAAGCAAATAAACACTGTGGAATGCAGAAACCTAACAATGATTTTTTTTTAAATTGTGTAATCAGACATAATACTCATACAGACTGTTTATACATGTCCAGCATTCATATAAATAAATAATTATTTTATAAATATGAGGGTCTAGGATGGTTAATGTAAGTAGTTCCTTTGGTTGTTCAGCATTCTCACTGCCTGTGGGAAGAAGCTGTTCCTCAACCTGGTGGTGCTGGCTCTGAACCTCCTGTATCTCTTTCCCGACAGGAGCAGCTGAAAGATGTGTGCAGGGTGAAAGGGGTCCTCAGTGATTTTGCATGCCTTCTTCAGACAACGATCCCAGTTTTTCACATCGATGGGGGGAAGGAGACTCCAGTGATTCTCTCTGCCACTCTTATTGACCTCTGATCAATTTCTCCTTCTCAGCTCTTGTCTTTGGCCTCTTGCCTAATGTAAACCAAAGAAACAATATCTTATCTTCTGTTTGAGCATGTGGCAACAATTTCAGTCCGTCAATTTAACTCTCCATAAATGTGGCTTTATCTGTTTCATGTTGTATCTTCCATTTCTGTTTCTCATGAAGATTCCTTGATGTGAAACTTTTTCTCTGTTGCTCTCCCAAAATCATCAGATGTCTCCTGCATTTTCTATTTTTTTGCTTCAGATTTCCAGCATGTGCAATTTTTTTGCTCCAATTACAATCACGGTCATATCATCTGCACAGGACAACTGATGTTTGTGTTCTCACTGTTGATCACAATATACAAGTTAATTCACTGATGTGTTCTGATGAGCTCTGAAGCAGTCATTCCTCATGTTTTAGCAAGACCATAATTTTTCTCTTCTTTTTCTTTGGCTTGGCATCGCGGACGAAGATTTATGGAGGGGGTAAAAAGTCCACGTCAGCTGCAGGCTCGTTTGTGGCTGACAAGTCCGATGCGGGACAGGCAGACACGGCTGGGGGTTGGGGTTGGGTGTTGGGTTTTTCCTCCTTTGTCTTTTGTCAGTGAGGTGGGCTCTGCGGTCTTCAAAAGAGGTTGCTGCCCACCGAACTGTGAGGCGCCAAGATGCACGGTTTGAGGCGAGATCAGCCCACTGGCGGTGGTCAATGGGGCAGGCACCAAGAGATTTCTTTAGGCAGTCCTTGTACCTCTTCTTTGGTGCACCTCTGTCACGGTGGCCAGTGGAGAGCTCGCCATATAACACGATCTTGGGAAGGCGATGGTCCTCCATTCTGGAGACGTGACCCACCCAGCGCAGCTGGATCTTCAGCAGAACCCCACTTTTCATGTGACTTCTTCTCAAGTGTTGCTTTGCTTTCACAGTTATCTCTTTATTAGTTTATTAGTTGGTCCTGCTGATGAGTTAAAGCCCATTCAAATTCGTACAGGTTCCCAAATTGCACAGATCCAAAAGAATTACATCTCCTGGGCTGGCCAGCTCCATAAATTTTTACTCCAGATATCATCAAGCTGAACAAAAAGATAACATCGCCGCAGGGAAAGTATGAAAATGTTGCTGGAAGGCAAGTTCTAAATCTACAAGTACAAGGTGCTTCAATCAAAATAATGTTTGTAAATTATGAACAGTGCCCTCGATAATGTTTGAGACAGACACTTTTTTCCCTTCATTTGCCCCTGTGCTCCGCAGTTTTAAATTTGAAATCAAACAATTCACATGAGTTAACGTGCACATTCCCAGATTTTATTCACGGTTATTTGTATATATTTTGGATTGACCATGTAGAAATACAGCACTTTTAAGGCATCGTCCACTCATTTCAGAGCATCATAGTGTTTGGGACATTTGGTTTCACTGGTGTTTCCGAGTACTCAGATATATTTAATTGATTCATTGGTGCAGGGATAAGAGAACTAGGCTTGCTTCTAAGCTTTTGAGCACTTCTGGAGTCTGTAGGTTGCCATGTTTCAATATGAGGACCAGAGTTGTGCCAACGTAATGTAAGGTAAAACATCATGAGATGGGAATGTGTAGGGAGTTACCCTGTGCAGGGCTGTAACAAGATGTGAATGCATCCTTGTACTTACAAGATAAGAGAGACATTGATGGATTGAGAGGCAGGAAGCTAGCAGGGAAAGGATAGCAACAGTTTTAGTCATTGGACAAGTAATGATATGATGATGTTCTAAGCATGTATCCAAGGGTATAAAAAATCACCATTTTGCTGATAACGGCAGAATGCATTCTCCGACTAACTTTGTTAGTCGCAAGTGTTACAATCCGGTAATAAAGAACAAAGAACCCTGATTTCGACTCAGCCTGGTGTTTGTCTCACTCATTCATGAACAAAGCAGACCTAACAGTAAGTAGAAGAAGCCAGTATGAGGCTGTAAAACAAGAATAAAGCAGTAAAAGACATTGCCCAACCCTTAGGATTCCCAAAATCAACAGTTCGGAAGATTATTAAGAAGAAAGAGTGGATTTGTGAGCTCAATAATCACAGAGGGATAAGTTTTCCAAGGAAGATCTCCCCTGCTGATGACAAAATAATTCTCATCATAATGAAGAAAAATCCACAAAAATATGTCTGCCAGATCAGAAACACTCCTCAGGAGGCAGGTGTGATAATGTCAGTGACTACTGTCTGCAGAAGACTTCATGAAAGGTAATACAGAGGCTACACTGCAAGTTGCAAACAATAAGTTTGCCACGAAAATGATGGTTGGATCACAGTTGGCCAAAAAGTATTTAAATGAACCTGCAGAATTCTGGAAAAATATCTTGTGGACAGATGAGTCCAAGATTAACCTGTATTGGAGTGATGGCAAGAACAAAGAATAGTGGTATAAAGGAACTGCCCAAGATCCAAAGCATACCACCTCTACCATGTTTTGCATCTTGCAGTGTAGCCTGTGTATTTCTGTTCTTGAAGTCTTCAGCAGACATCTGCCTCCTGAAGAGTGTTTCTGATTAGATGGACATACTTTAGTGTATTTTTATTCATTATGATGAAAATTCTTCCGTCATCAGCAATGGAGGTCTTCCTTTGTGATTACTGAGCTCACCAGTACACCCTTTTTTTTTTAAAGATGTTCCAAACTCTTGATTTTGGTAATCCTATGGTTTGGGTGATGTCTCTTACTGTTTTATTTATGTTTTTCAGCTTCATAATGGCTTCTTCAATTTTTGTTGACACAACTCTGCTCCTCGTGTTGAAAGTGTCAACTTCAGACTCCAAAGGTGATCAAAAGCTTAAAAGCAAGCCAAGCTCTTTTATTCCTCCACCAATTAAACATACCGGAGTACTCACTTCCACCTGTGAAAGCCAAATGTCCCAAATATCATTGCGCCCTGTCATTTCCACATGGTCAGACCAAAATATTCACCAATAACCTTGAATACAATCTGGAATGTGCACCTTAATTAGATGTGAATTACTTTGGTTACAATTATAAAACTGTGGAGCACAGGGGCAAATAAAGGAAAAAAAAAGTCTTTGTCCCGAACATTATGGAGGGCACCTTTTATGATCTGAGAAATTGAATTCTCCCAAAGGGAAGGCTAATCCCACACAGCATGGTTAACGTATTCATTCTGGTGCAGTTTGGAGGTGGAGTCAGACTGAAGGTGTGGTGAAAATGGCAGGCATGTTGGAAGTACCAATACTTCCTTCACCTGTGGAGGTCTTGCTGATTACTTTAAACTTATCGCAGCTTTTGGACTGAATTCACGTCATAATGCAGCAGCATTTTGCTGCAATTTTTTTTAGAAAATAGCTAAGTTTGAGGAAAGGGTGCCAGTTGGTCACCATAACCTCCTTATCTTCATGGAGGAGAGAAGGTGCCAGGAAATTATCATACAAATATCAAAAGGAGATTGACTGAACGCAAGAAGAGAATGGTTGAAATGTAGTTCCTCACCCATACCAAACGATTCATCAGAAGGAAATCTAGTGCTCTATTGTGCTTGGAACAAGAAAACACCATTCCTCCACCATTACTCTCCACCATTACTCTCCACCATTACTCTCCACCATTACTCTCCACCATTACTCTCCACCATTGCTCTCCACCATTACTCTCCACCATTACTCTCCACCATTACTCTCCACCATTACTCTCAGGCATTAATGCAAACAAATAAGCAAACTCACTTAATTTAGAGATACACCATGGTAACAGGTACTTCCGGTTCATGAGACCGATCTGCCCAAATACACCCACATGTCCAATTAACCTACTTAACCTGTACGTCTTTGGAATGTGGGAGGAAACCAGAACACCTGGAGAAAAACCAGACATGGGTAGAACATACAAACTCCTTACAGGCAGCGCCAGATCGAACTTGAGTTGTTGGCACTGTAATAGCATTGTGCTAACCGCTGAACTCACGTTGAATGTCATTTTTACTTTTGTCTTTCAGGCCCCATTCACATAGGATAGGATCTTTGGAACATAGATGAGGAGGAATTTATTTATTCAGGGTGGGGAGGGGATTGAATCTATGGAATTCATTATCACAGACAGCAGTGAAGGCCTAGTCTATTTAAGACAGTTAGACAGGTTCGTGATCGGGAAGGAAATTAAGGGTTTCAAGAAGAAAGCAGAAGAATGGGGTGGAAAAGGATACTAAATCAGCCATGATGGAATGGTGGGGCAGATTCAATGGGCCAAATGGCCTAATAGTGCTCCTATGTCTCATGCTCTTAATTCATCAGGCAAGTGTCAGATCCTCCTGCACCCAGATACTCACCAGTTTGGTTTCTGTTCTCATTCACACCATACACACTTCCCTCACAGCAGAGCATGTTCTCTCTGCATAAACCTGGAATGTCGCTCACCAATACTACAGTCTTATCTTCACCATTGCTGGTGAAGATATTGGCACTGTGAAGAATAAAGGACCTCACTGGATATGGGGAGAGCTCACACCAGCTGGTCACTGAGCTTGTGTGCTGCATGCTTAAGTGGTGGGACTAACCCATGGTACTTTCTTGAGGATAATGGTGAGAGACAGACTGAAGAGGACTCATTCCCAAATTCTTGAACAGTATCTGGCCAACCTGCATGAATACAAGAGATAGATTCAGATTTTAGATTTCAGATTTCAGATTTATTGTCAGAGAAAGACATGGGTGACACAGTTAGCATAGTGGATAGCACAACACTCGTAAAGCTCCAGCAATGGAAACCAGGTTCAAATCCCATGCTGTCTGTAAGGAATTTGTGCATTATCCCTGTGTCTCTATGGGTTTTCCCCAAAGGCTCGGTTTTCTCCCACTCTCCAAAATGTACTGGCAGTAGTAGGTCAATTGGGGGTGATTGAGCAGCACAGACTTATTGGCCAAAGGGGCTTGTTACCTTGCTATATGTGTAAATTTCAAACTTAATTTGAAATTTAAAATGTATGACATCACAAACAACACTCAGTTTCTTTTTCCTGTGGGTGAAGCAGAATTACTACTTATAGGTAATGCAAAAATAGCTGTACTCAACGTAAAGATGTAAATAAAAACAAACTGACTGTGCAGTACAGAGAGAACAATAAAGTGCAAAAGTAAAAGTCCTTAAATGAGTCCCTAATTCAGTTTGCTATTGAGGATGATATAGGGGTACCAGCTGTTCCTGAACCTGGTGGTGTGAGCCTTGTGGAACCTATGCGCTTTTCTTGATGGTAACAGCGAGAACAGAGCATGTGCTGGGTGGTGTGGATCTTGATGAATTCTGCTGCTCTCCTATGGCAGTGTTCCATGTAGATGTTCTCGATAGTGGTTAGGGTTTTGCCTGTGATATTCTGGGCTGTGCCCAGTACCTTTCAGAGGGCTTTACACTCCCCATACCAGACCGTGATATAGCTGGTCACTACACATCTGTAGAAATTTGGCTACGTTTCTGATGTCATATCAAACCTCTGAAAACTCTAGAGGAAGTTGACGTGCTTTCTTCGCAATGCCATTAATAAGTCCATTATAATGGAGGAATCCACAGTCAACCTCACTCAGGGAAATCCAGGAACTCCAAAAGACCACCATGCAACACTGGACTTCTGCCACCATGAAGGCACAGTCAGCTCACATTTCAAAGACTTAGTACTTCCACGCATTCTCAACCCATTTCAATTAGAGCTCTTTCTGTTGAATCCAGAAAAATTTCCAGCATTAATTTTCACATCATATTGTTTGAGAAGATATTGCCACAGCATTTAATTTCCATAGAAATCTATTTTCCTCCGCTCTTTCTTACTTCTCTTGACCTAAATTTTTAAATGCTATTTCTGTGTGAGTGATACATATATTTTTCGATACTTTAATTTATTTAATAAATCCTTGACTTTCAAATTCTTGGCTTGCTCTCTCCTGATTTCTCTGGCTGACATTTTGGTAATGACAGCAATTTAAAAAGTTCATTCAAAAGGTCAGACTGACTTTGTACAATTAAACTGAAGGGATTTACTGACGAAAGAGGATTCTCAGCCATGGTTTCAGAGCCAGAATTCCTGAAATTTAAAATTTAATTAGACAAGATTAAGGTTTATCATCTTAATACTGCATCCTCCCCCACCAACCCCCCCACTACTCCTCCCGCCATTGACTGTAGCTATGAATCGTTCAAATAAAGCCTTCACAAGAGAGCTACAAAAGAGACACCAGGAGTAGCTCAGTGGTAGAAGTCTCACCTCTCAAGCAGAAGACTGTGGCTTCAAGTCTCATTCTGGGAACAGCCTTGAAGATTGAGAAATATTTCTCTAAGAATGTGAAGTTTTATCTTTTCGGCTTTACTAATATCGGGAGGGAAATTTTCCATTGAAAAGTGTTTCTGAATCTCAAAGGCACAAAGCTGCCGAGCACTGGTCAAAAATTCTCGCTTCTATTGTCAATCCCGATAAATCTCACTCAACAGACACAATTTCAGTGGAATGAGAAATATTGAAATAATCCATCTTAAGATAATAATTACTTAAGAACAAGGAGCAGAGCTTGTGTGAAAGGTCGTTGTGAACTGGATATGCTGTTGTTGAGGTGCAGGTGCATGTTAAGCTTTGGAGAGAAAGTCGAGGAGAGGTACAGGTAAGGACAGGTAAAATGTCTTAGCTTTTCATAAATTAGTGTTTTGGGATGTAGTGGCATGCTCCACCTACAGGAAGAGGCGGTCAGGGAATCTTGAAGTGTTTTAGGTAACTACATTTCTAGGAAATGTGTCCAGGTGCAGGTCATGACTGATCCAATCAAGTTATTGGTGCTGAAGTTAGATGTATGCAGGGTTATTCGGAATTCTAAGAATATGATAAGTGTCACACCTATTGTGCAGGCTGCAGGTAATTTGGACAAGAAATTTAAAGGTAGCTGGCAGATAGTGCAGGGTTCCCCCTTGGCTATCCCTCTCATTAATAGATATACCACTTGGATAGGGTTGGGAACATTAGGCAGGAACTTGCAGAGGTTTTTTTTTTGTAGGAGGCTGTTTGTAGGTAAGGGGTTAGCTAGCAAGAGGGAAGATTTTCAGAGTAAGATTGGGAGGGTTCAGGGACAGAACATTCATGTCAGGGTGAAGGGCAAGGTTGGCAAGTTTAGGAAACTGGTTGAGGTTCTGGTTGTGAAATGGAAGCCAGATTTAGGCAGTCCAGTTCAAGCGAATCCCTTGGTGAGTAAAAGATGAGTAGATGTGTCAAGGTTGCATGGTTAGTGTAGTCGCTAACACTTGGGTTCAAATCTGCTGCTGTCTGAAAGAAGCTTGTACTAAGTGCGTCAGGCAGTATCCATAGAAAGCAATAGACAATCGGGCCAAACATCCTTTATCGGTAATGAAGAGTTACTTCTCTGATTGAAGGCCTGTGACCTGTTGTTTAGTCTCTGTATTAACAATTTGGATAGTTAGATAGTTGGATGTATAATACATTTGAAGATGGCACCAAAATTGGTGGTATAGTGGAGAGTGAGAAAATATGTAGATCAGTAGGGAAGGTGGGCCATGGAATGGCAAATGGAAATTAACTCTGACAAAAGTAAGTAAAACCAGGGAAGGACATTTGTTTAAAACAAGATCACCCCTGGATTGTATTGCAGAAGAGAGAGAAAACAAAGTGCATAATTCCCTGATAGTAATGACTCAAGTTGAATAGGAAGGTGAAGGAAGTATTTGACATTCTTGCCTTCATTGAAATGGGTATCAAGTATAAAAGTTGGGTCATCATGAAACAGCTGTTCAAGTTGCTGGTGTAACCACACTTAGAATACTGAATGTGACCACCCAGTGACACATTAAGTTAGAAAAGGTGCAGAACAGATCAGCCAGGATGCGACAAGGACAAGCTGGCTTGGATTATAGGGAGAGGCTGAATAGGTTGGGCCCAGGGTGCAGTGCTAATTTTTTTAGATGCCGGAGCTCAACAAAAATGGCGACAAGGAAGTCTCTTGAGACCTGGCCTTGGTGGCCACCATGTTGTATTTGGCATTGTGTAATTGAGAGCAAACTGTAAGACGAGGAAGGAGGACGACCGGTCATGGAAGAAACAGGTTCCTTGTATGCCCACAATAGAGCTCAGCAGGGTGTGGTGGGGGGGGGGGGGTGCCACCCAGAGCAGCCCCATGAGGTGCCGGAGCAGTGCTCTGGTGAGTTCCGTCAGCACTGCACCCCTGGTTGGACCTTTATTCCATGGAGCATAGGAAGCTGAGGGGCAACGTTATAAACTTTTCTCAAATATGAAGAAAAGGAATGCTTAGTCTTTGGTTCCAGGGTATGTAATTCCAGAACTAAAGGCATAGGTTTAAATCTTTGAAAGGGAGCTGAGAGGGGACTCTTCTCACCTTATCTGGAAAGAGCACCAAAGGAAGCTATAGAAGTGGGAACAAGACATTAGGACGAATATATGCATCAGAAGGGTTGAGGATATGGGCCAAATGAAGGCAAATAGGAAGAGTCCAGAATGCCATCATGGTTGGCACGGGCGAGATGGGCTGCAGGGCCATTCACATGCAGCTCTGTGAATACATGACAAGACGTGAGAGAGAAAAAATATTCCTCAGAGGGATTTTAAATGGAAAGGAGACTGAAAAAATATGCTCATCTTCAAGCCAAACTACTTGCCTTGAATATCAATAGTTTCTATGTCAGATCACCAAGCTTCACTTGAGCACATTATACTCAATAGTTAGTAAATTACTGACATGTAAAGCCTCAAAGTAGTTTAAGAAGAGACTTACTCATAAGTAACAATCTTAGCAGTTCCACTGAACCAAACTGGCAAGTTAAATGGCCAGATTCTAAGAGTTTTATTTTTCTTTCTAGGAATGATAGAAACTTTTTTACAATTTTCCAGCCACTACAAAATTCTGGTTGAGTACAGTGAAAGAAGACGTATCAGGTTATAAACTTCAATATGGGTTTGCTGAAATAAGAGATATGCATTAACTCTGTGAAGTCAAAGAGATGTGCTGTTATATGAGGGGTTTAGATGGACTGAAATTAAATGCATTTATAAAGGGAGAATTGCCTACCTATTCAATAGCAGATGGACGGGTTTGATCGCAATTGCAGTGGCTTGTGCATTTAAGCTGAACACCAGCTGTAACTAAGATTTAATGCAACTTCCACATTCCAATGCTCATATATTGAAACCCATAGACAAACTGAGATTAGAAATGATATTTGATATTTGCGTGCAACTAGGATAAATTATTTAATTATGTTACAACTTTAAAAAGTGTTTAAACTGTTCCCTCTTGAAATGTTTGTTAATGAGCTATGGTAATCTTATACCATTGGTTCAAAGCACATAGCACCATGTAACCTCACAATTCTCCATTCAACAATGAATAAGTGCATGGCTGTGAGTGAGGAAATACAAATTTCATTGACATAATATTGCAATGGTTACTGTTCTGTGGGTTTTGAACATCACGGTTTTGTTCCCTATATTCCCGTGGTTAACCATTTCTCCCACGTACTATGATAAAATGTAAGTTGCCTATCCAGTTAACAGAGTCTTCTGTAGTGTTAGTCCTTGTCACATTAGCTTCAGAGCCAGCTCTTTCCTGAGTTTCAGGCCTGTGCCCCACAACCTAGATGTTACAATCAACCTGACCTCTTACTTTACCACTGAATCCAGGAGCTGAAGAGCATTTGACTAGGTTTGCCAACTTTGATTGAAAAGGTAAATAAAAATGGTGTTATACTGCAGTTTATTTTGCTTAATTTTAATTTATCATATTTCTAATCAAGTCAAGTGAAGTTTATTGTCATCTGATTGTACAAGTACAATCCGACAAAACAGCATTCTCCAGTTTTCGGTGCTAAACACGCAGACCCACAACTAGACTTAACACGCACGCACACAAACGATACAGATGCAGCATAAGTATTATATCTCTACAAATAAATAAATAAATAAACGTTTAGTTCATGAATATGAGAGTGTTGGATGGTTAGTGTGAGCCATTCCTTTGGTTGTTCCTCAGCTTGGTGGGGCTGGCTCTGATACTCCTGTAAATCTTTCCTGATGGGAGCAGCTGAAAAATGCTATGTACAGAATAGAAGGGGTCCTCAATGATTTTATGTGCCTTCTTCAAACAACGATCCTGATTGATCATGTAGATGGGGGAGAGAGACTGCAGTTATACTCTGCTACCCTTATAGTCCTGTAGATTAACCTTTGATCCATTTCTCTCCAGCAACTGTACCATACTGTGATGCAGCTGGCCAGGACACTCTCAATAAACTCCTATAGAAGGCTGATATAATGGTGGCCAGTTATCTTGTCCATTTCAGTCATCTCAGGAAGTGTAGCTGCTCTTACACCTTCCTGACTAGTAAGGAGATGTTGAATGTCCATGATAGGTCATAGTTAAGTGAATTCCAAGAAACTTGATGCTCTCCACTCTCTCTACTACAGAGTTGTTGATGTGCAGTGGAGGGAGGTCATTCCTGGACCTCCTGAAGTTCACTGTTATGAGTCCAGAGGACCCCAAAACCCAGCAGCATTAGAAATTCACCAAGACAAATGGTTACTTAAACAAAAGTTGCTTTTAATTTTCGATAAACATAAGAACAGGATCAAGCTTTAACTTATTACTATTAACTTAACCTCCATCTAATTCGAAGTGCACCTGTATGTAATGTGTATATGTTCAGGAAAGTTCTTTGATACACAGTCCATGTCACTTCTCACTCCTCCAAGTTCATCGGTATCAGGCAATTCTTATACTGTGCATTGAATTTAACATTTATGAATTTTCACCAGACTCTGGTGTTTAAAGGTAAGTGGTTAGCATTTCTCAAGATTTTCCACCTCATCCCTATAGTGCAACTCATCGTTGTTGCTGATGAGAACAACTTGATGGCACTGTTGGAGCTGGTTCTGGTGATGCAGACGTGGGTCAATAGCATGCAAAGAAAGTAAAACATGAAAGTCTGCAGACATTGTGGTTGAATTAAAAACACAATGCTGGAGAAACTCAGCAGGTCAAGCAGTGTCTTATACAGCAAAGGTAAAATTACATAGCCGATGATTCGGGCTTAAGCCCTTTATCAAGGTATGGAAAAATATCGTGAGGCATCTAAACTTTAAAATAAAATTGGGGTTGTTGTAGAGCAGAGTGTTCAGAGGAAGTAAGATTAGAATATGGGAGGGGAGTGGTGAAGTTGAGATAAGTTGAGGTCTCAGTGACAGTTGGAAATACAAAGCTCCAGAGTGAGCAGTAGGCCAGGATAAGGTGTCCAGGTGGAGGAAGAAGGCTTAAAGTGGGAGAAGGGGTCTTGGGTAGGGGGTGACTGGAGAGTCAGAGTCATGGAAGAAAGCCCAGAGCTGGAGACGACGGAAGAAGAGTTTGGCATCATGGCGTGCGCGGAACTCATTAAGATGTGGGTAGCGGGGGGATGAAGGTAAGGCCTCTGCTGAGGAATGAGTGCTCGCCTCAGAGAGGGGAAGGTCAGAGGGGATAGTAAAGTCCAAGCAGGGGTGACTCTCGGAATCGGTGCTGTGGAGGGTGTTGGGAGAACTGGGAGAGTTGGGGAGGTCAGGGGGTGGAGATGGAAGGTGGGGGAGGGGGACAGAGGAGGTGGTGGGTTGGGGGGTTGGCAGGGAGTGGGGGGAGTTGTTAGGTCTGCTTTGTTCATGAATGAGTGAGACAAACACCAGGCTGAGTCGAAATCAGGGTTCTTTGTTCTTTATTACCGGATTGTAACACTTGCAACTAACCATGTTAGTCGGAGAATGCATTCTGCCGTTATCAGCAAAATGGTGATTTTTTATACCCTTGGATACGTGCTTAGAACATCATCATATCATTACTTGTCCAATGACTAAAACTGTTGCTATCCTTTCCCTGCTAGCTTCCTGCCTCTCAATCCATCAATGTCTCTCTTATCTTGTAAGTACAAGGATGCATTCACATCTTGTTACAGCCCTGTACAGGGTAACTCCTTACACATTCCCATCTCATGATGTTTTACCTTACAGAGTTTGAGGAGGTCACGGGGAGGTGGGGGGGTTAGCGAGGAGAGGAGGAGGAAGATGACAAAGGTCAGAGGAGGGAGAGTAACCAGAGAGGGACAGAGATGATTTCTGAATGTTAGGGGCTTGGGGAGGAGAGGTGGGCAGTGAGGGGGAGATGTGGGTGGAGTATGGAAAATCTTTAACTAGGCCTGTGTCAAGAAAACATGCTATATCAAGAGGTCCCACCACACTTGATCACTTCTACACCAAGATAAAGAGGGCCTACCATTCTTTCCCAAGATCACGCTTTGGCAATTCTGATCACCTGGCTGTGCTCCTTGTGCCTTCATATAGACAGAGCCTTAAAAGAGAGCCTCCGTAGAACAGGACAGCTAGAAGGTGGTCACAGGAGGCTGAAGAACATCTACTGGACTTCCTCAAGTAGATTGGTATTCAAGGACTCTGCTGACAATCTGAACTTGTTCACTGAAGCTGTCTCACACTTTATCAAAACAGCTGTGGAAGAGTATGTCCCTACCAAATCATTCAAGGTTTTCCCTAACCAGAAGCCCTGGATGAACAATGAAATCTGGAACCTGCTGAGAGCCAGATCACACTCCAGAGAACCAAATCAGTACAGCAGAAGCAAGTATGACCTGCAGAAAGTAATCCCCCAGGCGAAGTGAAGATTCCAGATGAAAATGGAAACAACAAGGGACACCCTACAGCTGTGGCAGGTCCAGGATGCCATAACTCCTGTTATAAAACCAATCCGGTAAATTAACAGATGGCAAAGCTTCTCTCCCAGAGAAACTCAATGCCTTCTACACCTGATCTGATGACAGTAAGAATGAAGAATCACCCCTCTGCACCCCCACATCCCCTAATGATTCCATCGCATCAGTATCTGAAGATAATGTGCGTGATACCTTCAGGAGAGTGAATCTGAGGAAAGCATCCAACCCAGATGGGGTATCTGCCCGAGTATTAAAGATCTGTGGTGACTAACCTACCAAGATATTCATGGATATTTTCAATATGTCACTCTATCAGCACTTGGTACTCACCTGTTTCAAACAGGTGTCAATCATGCCAGTGTCCAAGAAGAGTGCAGCAACCTGCTTCAATGACTATCAACCAGTAGCATTTACATCAACAGGGATGAAGTGCTTTAAAAGGCTGGTGTTGAAGCAGATCAGCTCATTTCTGAGCAGTGACATGGATCCATTCCAGTTTGCCTATCGGAGAAACAGATCTATGACACAAAGCCCAGGACACATGGACAGTAAAGATGCATACATCAGGATGCTCTTAATCGACTACAGTTCTGCATTTAACCCCATAATTCCCTCAAAACTGATCAGCAAACTCCAAGACCTGGGTGTGAGCATCCTACTGTGTAATTGGATCATGGATTTCCTCACCTTCAGACCACAATCAGTGAAGACTGGAAGAATTTCTCCTCCACAATCTCCATCAGTACCAGAGCACAACAGGGCTGTGTCCTTAGCCCCCTGCTCTACTCACTTTACACCTACGACTGTGTAACTCGGTACGACAATAACACCATCTATAAATTTTCTGACAATACCTCAGTAGTGGGTTGTACAAAGGAAGTATATGAGTTGGCATACAGGAGAGAGATTGAAAACTTGACTGAATGGTGGACCAATAACAATCTTGCACTCAATGTCAGCAAAACTAAGGAGCTCATTGTTGACTTCAGGAAAGGAAAGCCAGAGGTAGACAATCCAGTGATCATTGAGGGATTCAGAAATGGAGAAGGTGAGCAAATTTAAGGCTTGGGGAGTTATCATCTCGGAGGATCTTTCCTGGACCCAACACACCAATGGCATCATGAAGGAAGCACGTCAGTGCCTCTACTTCCTCCGGAGTGTGCAGAGGTTTGGCAGAGGTGCTGGCAAATTTCTACAGAGGTGCAGTGGAAAGTGTGCTGACTGGTTGTATCATGATCTAGTATGGAAACGCCAATACCCCTGAACATAAAGCCCTTCAAAAGGTAATGGACAGAGCCCAGGACAACACAGGCAAAACCCTCCTCATTATTGTGTACATCCACAGGGAACACTGTCATCAGAGAGCAGCAGCGATCACCAAAGATCCACACCACCCAGCACACACTCTATTCTCACTGCTTTCATCAGGAATGAGTTATAGGATTCACGGGTAGTGCATTGTGCCTGATGACTGGCTCCTCCCGGCTCCATCCCCATCTGCTCACATATAACCCTGGCCTAAACACAGAAACCTTCTGAAGACTACTGTGAAACCCTAACCTAAATTATGAGCTTAATAAAAGCATTTTGTTCTCCCTCCAGTCGGGAGAGCTTTTATTCATGCTACAATTTTATTAGCTTACACCCTAACGATGGAAATGCTACTCAAGCCAGGAAAGCTGCTGATAGACCCTGTGTCCCCCAAAATGGCTGAGGAGTTCACATACTGGCTAGACTGCTTCCAGGCCTACCTGAATGTAACCAGAGATGTCTTCCACACCGATGAACTCAGGAGGTCTGCACTCGTTTCGAGGGTAGGACCGAAAGGGTATGCAGTCATCAGGAACTGCACTACATAGGATGCTTCCATCGAGGCATTGAAGGCTAGGTACCTGAAGTCACAAAACAAAATCCTAGCAAGGCACTGACTCGCTCTACGTCATCAATAGCCAGGAGACCCCATCGATAACTACCTGCTGGATCTGTGGACACTTGCCAAGAAGTGCAGGTATGAAGTGGCTATGGGCCACGTTCATGAGGAAGAACAGATCCGGAACACTCTAGACGTGAGGGTCCACTCGTGGTACATGAGGCAGCACCAAGCCCCAAGCCGTCTCCCCAGATTCACCCAAGCCCATTTGCTGTGCTACATGCCGATGGAGGGTGGCAGTGGCAGAGAGGAAAAGGCATGAAAAGTCTCAGCGACCATCTTGCCATGACCCAAATCCAAACTCGGCGCCATCATCAGAGGAGGAAGGATGGCGGCCATCTTGTTGTGCCTCAAGGGCGATGCTATCTTATCCACGCAATGCAACCCAGGTGGAGCCACTCGAGTGAGGAATATGGAGTGTCTGGAGACCTAGCCTCGATGGTCCTATATCAGTACGGACCTCACCAAATCAGCAACTCCGTAGAGGCTGTGAAGGTAAACAGACATTCGACTAAATGCCAAATTGACCAAGCTCTACTAAAAGCTTCATAGACTCACGAACTATGGAAGAATACAACCTAAAGATGTATCCTTCCAATTATCACAAATTCTTTGCATCTCATTCACATTCTACGCGTATTCAACAAAATCTGTCATTTGAAGGGGGGGGGGGATTTTTCTAAATTTTGCCTGTAAGTACTTGATGAATTATGTGCTCTGGTGTTGTTGGGTCTGGACATCCTGTGTCACCTTAAAAGCGTGACCTTGGAGTATTCTGGTCCCCTCCCCCCTGTAATGGTTTGGAATGGAGTGCCCCTAAAATCAGAACCCACATCCAGCCTCTCCACACTGAATACTGACCCCCCCCCCCCACCTCTCTTCCTGGTTTTGTCCTCAGACTGCAAACCTATTACTACCAAGAGCAGGAGGTACAGTACAACAGACTGACATTTCATAAAGTCTGAGACACAAAGTCTGCTCGATGAAGGTATCAACAAACCTAGCACCAGCCTGTGGAGAGCGCAAGTAGTAGTGGTAAAAGGGGAAAACAAGTTAAGGCTAGTAATTGACTATAGCCAAACTATTAATCGGTACACACTACTGGGCATATACCCCCTCCCTCGAATTTCAGACATGATGAATGATATTGCGCAGTATCGGGTCTATTCGACCATCAACCAAAATGTTGCTTATGACCAGTTGCCAATTCGTTCCGAGGACCATCCATATATAGTATTTGAGGCTAATGGTTGTCTTTATCAGTTTCAGAGGGTCCCTTTCGGTATCACTAACAGGGTTTATATCTTCCAGGGGAAGATGGACAGAATGGTGGACGAGTATGGGTTGAAGGCTACCTTCCCCTTCCTCAATAATGTCAGCATCTGTGACCATACCTTGGAAGACCATGACACCAATCTCCAGAGTTTACTCCATGTGGCGAAAGCCCTGAACCTCACTTATAACTTTAACAAGTGTGTGTTCAGGACAAAAGGCTGGCTATCCTTGGCTACGTGGTGGAGAATGGCATCATTGACCCTAATCCTGATAAGATGCACCCCCTGTTAGAGCTCCCCATCCCTAGGACCACAAAGGCTTTGAGGAGATGCCGGGGGATTTTCTCAAATTATGCCCAGTGGATCCCACAATATGCTGATAAGGTTCGCTCTTTCTTGAAAGCCACTAATTTCCCCCGCTCAACTGAAGGCCAAATGGCTTCTAACTACCTCAGGAACCACATTGCAAAAGCTGCCATACACGCAATGGACGAGAATGTACCTTTTCAAGTGGAAAGAGATGCTTTGGACATAGCCCTGGCCGCTACCCTCAACCAGGCGGGCAGACCGGTTGCATTTTCTCTTGGACATTACAAGGCCACGAGCTTAGGAATTCCTCTGTGGAAAAGGAGGTTCAATCCATTGTAGAGGCTGGCAGGAAGTTGCTCCATTCCATCCAGTTGCTACTATGTTACGTGACCAATGCTACTTCTCACTAGCTCCTATTCAATTTTGAAAGAATGTCGGCATTGGAAACTACACACTGTGATGAATCTGTGTCATGCTGTCAGTCTTTCGCTGTGCTTAGTCTGCTCTCCTGATATTGAACATGTATTATCTCTACCTCTAGAGACACTCCCCTTGGGTATAACTGTGTATGCGCCCATTATCATTCCTTATTTTATTACTAAGTTTCTACTAATAAAAGCCATGATTTCTGGTTAACTACACAGCCTTCAGTTTCTTCATTAACTGGCAACACTCCCAACCTGGCTCACCACTCCTGATCCAGTCCTTCTCAAGAAGAACATAAGGAAAAGCAAGACTGACGCCCCTGTGGAAAGAGTGAATCTGCTCCACGCCAATCCCATATATGCCTATGTGGAGTATCCGGATGGCAGAGAGGACACTGTCTCCATCAGGAACATAGTGCCGATCAGAACAGAAGATCTATTGCCTCAAGTGCCCTGCGAGACATGGAGAACATTCTCGCCACCCCCATTCAGGGTTCGGGGCATCTGGTTCATGAGGAAAGTGCATCTCCCTCTTCCGTTGAGCCAGAGACCCAGCCCACCTCTCCTCCCTCACAAGGGGACCAGGAGACCCAAGCAGTCCAAGACCCCCAATGCTAAGGCACTCCACCAGGGTCTCCAGACCCTTGGACAGCTTAAATCTGCAAATGTGTAAATAACTGTATATTTTTCAACTTTTTTTCTGAACCCATGTTCTCTGTCTTCACTCACAGACTCTAAATTCTACAGAAAGGGGTGAATGCAGTGAACTGGGATTCACTGGTAGCATGTTGTGCTATTGGCTGGCTCCACCCCCATCTGCTCACATATAACCCTGGTTTCCTGCCTAAACCCAGAACCCTTCTGGAGACTACTGTGAGACCCTACCCATAGTTATAAGCTAATAAAAGCATGTGTACCCCCTCCAGTTGTGAGAGCTTTTATTTGCGCTACAATGTGCCACAAGACTTGTATCACCAGGTTCAGGAACAGCTGCTACCCCTCCACCATCAGTCTACTCAATGACAAATTCAATCAGAGACTCACAAACTCACATAAGGACTCTTATTTGTGCACTTTATTGATTTGCTTTGTTCTCTCTGTATTGTACAGTCAGTTTATTTACATTCATTATCTGTTTACAGTTCTTTATTGGTTCAAATGTATACACTGTGTACAGTTTTATTGCACTACCAATTAGTAATAATTCTGTTGCGCCTGCAGGAAAAAGGAATCTCAGGGTTGTATGTGATGTTATATATGTACTCTGACAATAAATTTGAAATCTGATATATCAGGTATAGGGGGTAGGGAAGGGTAAGAAGTAGTAAGGGAGTTGAGTAAGTAGGATCCAGCTTGGAGATTGAGACTACAATAGGAGTCTGTGTCAGGAGTCACTTAGTTGGAATTAGCATGGGAAGCTGTGGGCCAAGGGTGTCTGGGGCTCAGGTGAGAGTCAGCCACATCAGCTCTGAGATCTCCTGCAGGTAGGTGGATTGATTCAACTCTGGAATTGGTGGTCCAAGTGTCAGGAGCTACGGTGGCCAGAGTCTGGGTTAGAGATTGAGGCCGTGGTATTGGGAACTCTGTCGAGTCAGCAGCCAGGGCCAGTGTTCAGGTCGGCAGTCATAGCGCAAGGAGTTCCTGTGAGTTGGCGGCCTGGGCCAGGGTTCGGGTCGATTGCCATGGCATCGAGAGCTCCATCGGGTCAGTGACCAGGACCAATATTCAATTTGGCTGCCATGGCGTTGGGAGATCCAGTGAGTCAGCAGGCCTGGGCCAGGGTTTGGGTCAGCATACATTGCATCAGGAGCTCTGTTGGTTCGACGGCTGGGACCAGGGCTGGAGTTGGAGGCCGAAGCTAAGGGTCCAATGGACAGACAGATGGTGCTTCAGTTGCAGGTGGTGGAAGCATAGGGAGCTCCAGAGGGCAGGTAGCTGGGGCCAAGATGGGAACCTACGTTGATGGTTACAGAAGCTGCAGTCTCTAGGGAGTTGAGCTTATGATCCTTGACAAACACCAGGTGGTTGAATAGCCGATGGTTGAATACGTGAATTCGGTGGCGGATGTACTACAGGCGTGGGCTGCTGCAGGCCATGCCCAGTGAGGTCCAGAGGTGTGGCAGTGAGAGAGAGAGCGAGTTGCCACTGTCATCTCCACATCAAGGTGAGGGTGGTGCATAGGAGTCATCTGGAGAAATGGAGAGAGCAGCAGTCGGTGCTGTGTAGGTACTTGTGATCCTTGTGGGGGCCAAACTATGAGGCCTGGAATTGGAGCTGGGAAACCATGAGGTACAAGATGCCAGTGGAGGCAAGTAGCAAGGAAGGCAATGTGGCTGTGGAATTGAGTCTAGGTGAGTATATGGTTGTAGAGCTTGAGAGCAGCAGCATTACAGATGGGGAGCAGTGAGAGAGAATCCCACAAACTCCCTTCAGAGATCAAAGGAGAACTTCTTCAGGGTAGCATCCCTTGAAGAAACTTCACAGAGTTTTGCAGTAGTCAGAAGTAAAACCCAAAATTCTGCAGACACTATGGAGCAAAAATACACAAATCTGGAGACACACAGCAGGTCCTTTATATGGCAAAGGAAAAGATACATATCCAATGTTTCGGGCTTCAGCTCTTCATCAAGGTATAGAAAAATGTCACTAGGCCTCTGAACTTCTACTGGATGCCTACCAACATTTTTCTATACCTTGATGAAGGGCTTAAGCCCGAAACATTGGATATGTATCTTTTCCTTTGCCATATAAAGGACGCTGCTTGACCTGCTGAGTTTCTCCAGCTTTGTGTATTTTATTGCATGAAAATGAGCGGGCTGACCACACAGTCCTGAGGTGTGCCAATACTTGAGGTTCCGCTACTGCCCCAGACAGACTGTCGTCTTTCTATTAGGAAATCCAGGATCCAGTCACAGAGAGGGGTGTTAATTCCTAGCTCAGATAACTTCTCAACCAGCCTCTGGGAAATAATCATATTAAACACCGAGCTAAAGTCAATGAACAGCAGCTTCACTTTGTACAGATGTCCTCCATTCAACCCATCAAGTCTCCACTTGCTCTTATCCATCCCATCACCTGCAATATCTCCTTGCAATCTGTTGTCTCTGACATCCCCTTTAACTTCCCCAATTCTCCTGTTCCCCACTATACCATGAATGATTGTAGAAGTAATTAATCAACTGACCAAACTGTACAAGTTTGTAATGAGAGATGAAACCAGAGCACCCAATGGAACCTTGCACATTCATAGAGAGAATAAACTTTTTACAGATTGAAGATCAGGATCAAACTCAAGTTCCTAAAGCTATGTACAGGAGCAATAACTGCTGCACGACTGTGCCAAGCGACTAAACTTCAAGTTATGTTTTTAATTACTTTTATCCCTTATCTTTAAGAAAGAACAAGCTCTGAACTTCAGAGACCTTTGGAAGCACCTCCACTGGCAGTAGTCAGAAGAACATAAAGGCGATCTGAGAGAAGTTGGGCCTCAGGATCTGTCACATAAGGCCAGATTGTTTCTCACAGATGCTCTTTTTGCGGGATAGTTGCAACTGCAGAGTCTGGAGGATAATTGGATTAGCACAGGCAACACACCTAAATGGTCAGCCCAACTGTGCAAAATCCAACCCTTTATCATTTTTATAGTTTCTTCCATAAATCATAGAACATTACAGCTCAGTATAGGCTCTTCAGCCCACAATGTTGTGCTGACCCATATACACCTACCAAAACAAAACCTTCTGATGCATCATCAATAATCACAAAAGACTGGAGTTGTGGATCTATCAGGCTTTTATTAATTATAGCCTGGAACAGCCGTCAACCTTACTGACTGATCAAGGCAGAGTGGCATGGGGAGCGTGCAAAAGGCTATGGGTAGGATTGGTCTCAGGGGGCGTGTCCAGCCAATCATATTATAACAGTGGTTTACCACAATCTCCCTACCTCATAATCCTCACATTTTCTCTCATCCATGTGACTGCCCAAATGTCTCTGAAACATTCCTACTGTTCCAGTCTCCTCCTCTACCCCTGGCAAGGCATTCCAGGCACCCACAGCTCTTGGTGTAAAAAAAAACTCCCCTAAACTTTCCTCCCTTCGATTTGTACAGATCTCCTTTGGTGGCTGCCACTGCTGCCCTAGGAAAAAGATGCTGATCTTATCTGTGTCTCTCAAAATCTTGAAGACCTCTATTAAGTCATCTCTCATCCTTCTTAGTTCCAAGGAGAAAAGCCCTATCTCTGCTAACCTTGCCTCATAAGATATATTTTCTAATCCAGGCAATATTCTGGTATATCTTGCCTGTACCCTCTCCATTGCTTCCACATCCTTCCAGTAACGATGTGAACAGAACTGAATGTTGTTACCTCAGATTTTGCTTATATTATCATACAAGTTTTACAGTCTGGATATCTTGCATGTTATATGTCTGCAGGAGGACTGCCTGCCAGATCAAATACTTTTTGAACCATGGAGTCACAAAGAAATAGCACAGAAACAGGTCCTATAACCCACCGTGTTCACACCACCCATCAGCAACCACTTTACACAAATCCTATGTTAATCCTAATTTTTATACTCCCCACATTCTCATCAATTGGACTACCCCACACCCCACCCAAGATTCTACCACTCACTCACACACTTGGGGTAATTTAAGGGAGGAAAATGGAGCACCAAGAAAAACCCCTACCCCCCCAACCTCCATTCTAACATGGAGAAGGTACAAACTGCCCGAGGTCAGGCTTGAATCTAAAACTCTGGTGTTGTGAGGCGGCTGCTTTACTTGCTGTGCCATTGTTCAACTGTGATCTCTGAATTCAGGCAGTTTTCCAGGAACTAGATGTTTGTTGAGGGTTGTTATTTCCCCATTTCTAGAAGATGCAGATGTAGTTCTTGTTTTCTGTCCCCAATAAGTAGTCCTCCAACTCTGAAGGCATGTTTGCCCATTCACAGACATTGAACTTCAGAATCCATCACTGAGCAGGTGTCCAATTTAGTGGCACTTAATATATCAAAAGAATCATGACAGAACTGTATGATACCAGTCCTTTCAGTTCAGAGTAAGGCACACCACTGCATATGACAATGGAAATTATCAGACAAAACGATCACATCTCTGTCCACCATCATACAAACTTCCTGTCAAGCATGAATAAGGCTTAACTTCAGCTCATTTACTTTCCTGGCTAAAAATTCAAGGAACATGCGCTGGAAGAGTGGAGATCAATGCAAATCATTTTGGAACAGAAAATTAAAGTAGTTGGCTCATGTTTGACTATTATATATTATTCATTGCATTTTTCTTTATATATGGGCTGGAACACCATGTATTTGAACAGCTAATATTTGGGTCAGTTAAACAAAATGCTCAAACATTAAAAATCAAACACTATTATTTTGGCCTGCAAAGTTCAGAAAATTTTATAGTGCATGAATTATTGAAATAAAAGCAGAAAACTGGCTCACATGCAATGGTACATATTATCTCCTTTACAAAAGGCTTAGTTCAGTTTAATTGGGCTTTGTGAGTACTGGCGTTTACACTTGTATCAATCGTTAATTCTCGAGAAAGAATCATTGCTCACAGCAATGCTTGCAGGATACAAAACACATATTCAGTTGTGAATCATGGCTTTGAGACCAATGAATTGCCAATAGAATTTTAGACTGATTTTAAACACTATGAAATGAAAATAAGGACATTTTTGGCTCCTTCCCGTCCTTGAAGTTATATATTTCAATAGAACGGTGGTACTTCCAGGATGGTTCCACTTCCTTGGTACTTCCTGTTGAAAGGCAGAATGTGAACTCTGCCAGTTCTCAATGGCCACCCAACTCAAATGGATCAGTGGCAACTATTTTCAGAACAGTTCTGATAGAAGTGTTTTCTCTGTGCTCACTTTGAGCAGACAGCTACCTGGGAGGGATCCTAGTATCCAAAGACAGCAGGCCACTGGAACAGCCAGTGTAAATGGCATGGGAGCTGGGAGTATTCAGACAAACACGTTATAAAGGATAGATTCATTGCTTAGACAAGCAACCATTTTGAAGATTCACCATCATGTTTCCAATCTGAAATAAGATGGAATATCCTGATAGCTCTAATCAAAAGGATCAACAGCTGGTTTTGCACCCTCCCATTCCAGCTCATGCCAATCCCAGTGGATTTCCAGGTGTCGGCAAAACAAAAATAAACACTAGAACTGCAGATGCTGGAATCTTGAGCAAATCTCCTGCTCTGAAACATTGATTGTTCGTCTCTCTCCATGGGTGTTGCCTGACTTTCTGAGTCCCTCCAACTTCTCATTATTTCATCAAGCAACACCTGATCAGAGGCCTGTCTTGGACAGGGGAGTGGGCAGAAGCAGCTGTGACTCCCTGCTTCGGATAAACTGTGTCCTAACATAGAGGACAGCAGGGTAAGAAAAATCTGACACCATTTTGTTTTAAAGTAAAACTACTGATTGCAACCAGTCATTTGTCAAAACACAGAAATGCTGGAGGAACTCAGCAGGTCTCGCAGTGTCCACAGGAGGTAATGATGTATAACTGATATTTCGGACCTGAGCCCTTCTTTAAGGTATGAGCAAAATGCAGGCAAACACCTGAATTAAAAGGCTGAGAGAAGGAAAAAAAGGACAGGAGGAGGAGACCAGATCAATAGACACAAGATGATCATTGGACATGGAGAGGAGGACAGGAGATGAGAATTGATTGGGGAAGGGTTGGCCCTGTGAATGCAGAGCTGAAGGCAAGAAGACAGAGGGAAAAGGAATGAGAGAGAGAGAGAGCAAGCTAGAGGAAATGAGAAATAGGGATAGAAAGGGGGAGAGGGGGAAATAACAGAAACCAGAGAAGTTGATGATAATGCTATCTGGTTGGAAGATGCCCAGACTGAATATGAAATGTTGTTCCTCCAATTTGCGATTGGTCTCAGCCCAGCAGTGCATGTGACCATGGACAGACACGTCAGCATCGGAAACACAGAAGTCTGTCAGTGTCTGCAGACTTTCATCTTTCACCCAATGTGCTTCGAGAGTGGAATCGCACCACTGACCTCTGCTCAAATGCCTCAAGGGAGATCAAAATATTCTTTGCTTTGTCACCCAGGTGACTTTGGGCTCAGTATCATAATTATGCACATTCCAACCCATCTATTTCCAAGCAGAAGAGTGACCTTCCATTTTTGTGGATTGTTCACCATTGGTGGCGTATTGATTTGTTCTTTCCACAATCATTCTATATACCAAAACCAACTGAGGTATGAACAAACAGCAATTAATGTTGAAATATGCAAAGTTATTTAAAAGCAGCAAATATCATTACACAATTATAAATGAGGTAATGTACAGCTGGAAAGATATTTAGATGTATTAATTGGTAAACCTGTTAAAATGCTGCCATATTGTATGGGAGTAATTGCCAAGTCAAGAAGAATGTGTGGTGCAGAAGTAGTATCATGTAAAGAAGCATTACAGCCTAATATTAGTACAGTAAAACCCCTGGTGTCTGGAGTTTAAGAAACTGGCAGCCTCAATCAACTGGCATATAAATTAAGGAAAATATTTAAATAAATAAGAATAAAATAAGAGGCAAAAAAAATTGTAAATTTAAAATTGTAAAAGTAAATGTTCACTGAAGTAACAAATAAACCTTTGGTGATGATGGGAGCAAATATTAAGTCAGCGGAGTGCCTTCGTCATGCTTTGCTCATAGCAGCTGTTTGAATAAAATGGTGTGAAACAACAATGGCGTCGTCCAGGATGAAGCGGCTCACTGTTGGAGTTTCTCTTTATCCCTGCTTAGTAAGAGATGACCCCAGGCAGAAGTTTTATCTGTAAACTTTGGGGATTGGGGGGTTGTAAGGCTATTGTTCGTCTTTCTGGTGGCTCTGTAGAGGGAGAGGAACCTGCAGATGTGGCAATGGTCAATTGTTTTCAAAGAATGTGACTGAAAATAAAATTAATTGCTTTAAGGATTATATATTCATGCAAGTGAAGTTTGGTCAATGTGCATACAGTCTAGTAGTTTTGCCTTTTGAACTGTTTATTCTTAATGCAGATGTATTAGTTAGACATTGCAAAAGTAAGTCTCAGCAATCAGAAAATACAGTTATCCACCATCTACCAATCCCCATAGGTGCTGAATACCAAGGATTTTTACTGTTCCTCCCAGGGATCTTTCCAAGTTACAAAATGTTAAGCTTGTACCTTGATATTTTTCATGCAGGATAAATTTATCTCACTATTCTCATGGAAGGCTTGATTCTACCTCTTGTCTCATGTCCTCTCCAAGGAGATGCAATGGCTGTATGATGTACTATAATGAGGCATGAGAGTGGTGAGCATCTCTTGTCATGCAGTAAGCATTCTTTATACTGTCGCCATTGACAAAATTACTAGGTGATAATTACCAAAAAGTGGTACTTAATGTTGCACATATGTTGGACATCTAGGGGTAGGAACCATCTATAATTTAGAAGAATCTTTTCCCCTATTCAAATAAATCAGGTCCATCTGTGATTTAAATCCATGCATTGACATTTCCATAGGTTCTTAAATGTATGGAATTAGCAAAGAATTGTTAATGATTGAAGAAGATTCGTAAGTTCTATTACTCTGTGTTCAGACATATATCCTCACTTCATCATTGCAAGGACAAGCCTTATTTTTTACACCATGAACCCAGTCAAAGACTATCCAAAAAACAGAAAGTTTCTCATTATTTATCCTCTTAAGATCATGAAGACATTAAAAAAAAAGGTATCTTAGCTTCCCTTATTTAACTGAAGTTTGAGATCCAGGTAACATTGAGGTAAAGCAACGTTACAGTTGTTGATATATCTTTCCTCAGATTTGATGACCAGAACTGCTCACATTACTCCAAATGTGATCTCATTTGGCCTCTGTTTCACTGAAGCATGACTTCCAGACTGCTGTATTCCTGTCCTCTAGATAATAAAGATTAACATTCTTTTTGGACTTTGTGTAATAACTGTACCTGTCCATAACATTTTATGATCTATTCTTTCCACAACTGTTTGGACTACTTTGGACCACCAATCTTTTTGCTTCACACCATTTAAAAATAACTCTCTTCCACCTTTATAGATTCAAAGCGAACAAACTAATACTTGTTTATATGGAAATCCAGCTGCAAGGAGTTAAATCATAGATGAGCCAAAATAGATTTCCCTATCATTCTCAGTAATTGTTGACCTTTTTGTACCAATTTTTCAGGTCAGGTTTGTGGTGGGGGGGTGGGGGGGTTTGACTTTTACGCAGGTCAAACTTTTGACAGTGGTTCAAGGCATTGGGAACTCAGATAGCTAAAACCAGGTGGTAAGTCTGTGTTCGGGGTGACAGGAGCTCAGATGCGTGGGTGGCCAGAGCCTAGGAGAGAGTTTGTGGCTGGGGCATCAGGTGCCCTGATGGTTGGGTAGCTGGGGTGAGGATCCATTATCAAGGTATCAGGAGCTTGGCTCATTGGGTAGCCAGGGTGAGGGTCCATGGCTGGGGCATCTGGAGCTCCGTTAGGCAGGTGGTCAGGGCAAGGATCCACCATCGGGGCATCAGGAGCTCCAGTGGGTGGGCAACCGGATCGTGGATCCATGGTGGGAGGGCGACAGGGGCATGGATCCATGGTCAGAGCATCGGGAGCCATGGCCAAAAGTGGGGGGGGGAGGTCAACTTTTACACAGGTGATATTGCACAAGTATATATGGTGGAAAAGTGTCTTGGGGCCAGGTAGTCTCTTTCTACTCCCAATGTTCCTCTCATCTCCCAATAGTTTTGCTCATTCACTCAAACTATGAATATCTCTTCAAAATGTTAAGTTCTACCTATGCTGGGTCTGTTTGTGGCAATGGCAAATCTGGATTCTTGACTTTGCATCACATTATTCAAGGCATTAATAATTGTGATGAACGGTTGCACTCTAACTCAAAGCACTGAAGGACACCATCAGTCATTTTCTTCCAACATGAATATCAGGCCATTAACACTGCATGGTCTTTTGACATTCAGCCAATTACTAACAAAGTCAATACATTGTCTTCAATTATTTGGCCTTCTGCCTTACCTAACTGTTTCTGTAAATCTATTGTAACTAATATTCAAATGTATTTCTCTATTGTGCTTGGTTACCACTTTAAACAACAGCTCTGCGTTCAGTCTCTCTGAGCAACTGATAATTTTCAAAGTTAAAACATTCTAAAGTTAACTGAGAACTCTCATAAATTCCCAATAACGTTTGTAAGACTATGAAGACCAGAAATCTCTGAAATATTGTTCTTCATCTTTATTTAATCAGCAAATTTTATTGGCATTTCAACCCCAACTAATGATTTGGAAATGATGTGGGGCCAAGTAATGGACTCACAGTGAATAAGATTATGGATCAGTGTCAAATAGTTCTGTACACATTCATGTGAGGAACCAAGATAGCAAACCACACAGCTTGCAGCCAC
This sequence comes from Narcine bancroftii, assembly GCF_036971445.1. Lineage (NCBI taxonomy): Eukaryota > Metazoa > Chordata > Chondrichthyes > Torpediniformes > Narcinidae > Narcine > Narcine bancroftii. The sequence continues at coordinate 125,032,594 of NC_091473.1, read as the reverse complement.
AGGAGTCTAGCCCCACAGCTCCACCAATTCGGGTTCAATCCTGACCTCCGGGGCTGTCTACGAGTATACACATTTTCCCTGTGTGTTTTCTCCAGTTGATTTGGTTTTCTCCCACATCCCAAAGATGCATTGGAGTAGTGGATGCAATGTTCTAGTCTAAAGCAGCATTCCTCCACGGGGGTCATGAACCAGCCCTCCTCTCACCCCTGCCCATGGGGCCTCAGTACATTTAAAGGGGACCACAGACTGAAATTATAAAATAATTTTTATGGTTTTTTTAATGTAGTCGATAGGTGAGAAGTATGGAAGAAACCAAACAAAACTTGACTGCTTCACAGGGAAGGGGGCCCATAAATTAGGTAGAGTAGAGAAGGGACCATAGCCAAAACATGGATGAGAATAGCTGGTCTACAGAAATGGACCCTGAATCAAAGGATTTTGTACAATGAAAATGAGCACACTTGCATTATTCTTCTCTAATTCCTTTAAAGGCCAGGGATGGAGATTTGGAGGAATTATTGATGGTGGCTGTTACGCTCAATTCCCGATGAGTTGGAAACCTTCTATTCCCACTTTATTTTATCTTATTTATTTAGACATACAGCATGGGAACAGGCCATTTTGGTCCAAGAGTCTGTGCTGCCCAATTTACTCCCCCCCCCATTTACCCCTTAACCTCGGGACATTTTTGAACAGTGGGAGGAAACCGGACCCCCCAGAGATAACTCATGCAGACACAGGGAGTACATACAAACAACTTGCAGATAGTGCAGAATTCCAACCCCAGTCCGGTCCCAATCGCTGGTGCTGTAACGACATTGTTTTAACCGTTACACCAATTGTACTGCCTTAAAAGGGTGAAAAGGCAAACACAACAGTGCCTACTAGAATCCCTGCATAGGCTGAGGACCCTGAGATATGGGTCTCTAAGGCAGATGTCAGAACATCATTCAATAGGGTGAACCATCGAGAGGCACCAGGCCCTGACGGCCTACCTGGCATGTTATTAAAAATCTGTGCCAACCAACTAGCCGGAGTGCTCACAGACATTTTTAATCTCTCACTGCTGCAGTTGGAAGTTCCCACCTGCTTCAAAAGGGCATCAATCATCTCGGTGCCCAAGAACAGCAGAGTGAGCTGCCTCAATGACTGTTGTCCAGTAGCACCAGTATCTGCTGTGATGAAATGCTTTGAGAGGATGGTCATGGCAAGAATTAACATATACCTAATTAAAGGACTGGACCCACTACAATTTACCTATCGTCACAATCGCTCCACAGCAGACGCAGTATCACTGGATCTCCACTCAGCTCTAGATCATCTAGAAAACAGCAACTTGTGGCGGCCCGCAATTGTGGAGATTGGGCCGGCACATCATGTGGCAGCAGATGCGGAGAGCGATCACTAAAGCGACTCCCAGGACAATGAACCGGCGGGAGTAGAAGCTGGGGCAGCATCAGACCAACAGCCCTAAAATGGCCTTGGTCAAGCTGCCCAGCTAACTCAGCAGAAACAGGCTGGGGAAGAAGGGCATTCATATGCATGGATGTTCCTGCCCACTGTTATTCATATGGATGACTCAGTCAATCAGCAAAAATGGCGAGAACTTGAACAGTCTAAAAGCAGCCTTTCCAGCCCTAATAAAACAGTGAGCAAAACCTGCTGACACAGTGTGTGTGTGTGTGTGTGTGTGTGTGCTTCTTTGTAGCAGTCGGCTACAAACTCATACATACAACTGCTCTTCATCGACTGCTCTTCATCGACTGCAGCTCAGCCTTCAATACCATAATTCCCTCAGTGCTGGACAACAAGCTCCAAACCCTGGGCCTCTCCACCCACCTCTGCAACGGGATCCTTGACTTCCTCATCGGAAGACCACAGTCAGAGAGAAATGGAAACAATGTCTTCTCCTCCTCAATGATGATCAACACAGGTTTACCTCTACTCATTATACCCCCATTACTGTGTGGCTAGTCACAGTTGGTATAGTGGTTAGCACAATGCCATTACAGCGCCAGTGATCGAGACCATGGTTCGAAACCCATGCTGTCTATAAAGAGGTTGTACGTTCTCCCTGTGTCCGTGTACGTTTCCTCCCACTGTTTGAGACTTACAGGGGTTGTTGGTAATTGGGTATAATAATTGGGTTCATGGGCTAAATGGCCTGTTACAGTGCTGTTATGTCTAAAATATTTTTTTAATTAAAATTTAATTTCAATGCTATCTGCAAATTTGCTGATGACACCACTGTTGTTGGCAGAATCACAAATGGCAATGAGCAAGTGTACAGGAGGGAGATAGATCAGCTCATTGAGTGGTGTCACTCAAACAACTGTCCACTCAACATTAGCAAAACCAAGGAGATGATTGTGGACATCAGGCGAAAGTCAGGAGAACACGACCCAGTCCTCATTTAGGAGAGTGTGTGGAGAGGGTTAAGAACTTCAAACTTCTGGGTGTGAACATCTTCAAAGATCTGTCCTGGAGCCTCCATGTTGGTGCAATCATGAAGAAATCTCACCAGTAGCTATATTTTGTGAGGTGTTTAAGGAGATTCAGTATGTCACCGAAGATTCTCACAAACTTCTACAGATGTACCGTGGAGAGCATTCTGGCCAGTTGCCTCACTATCAGATATGGAGGTGCTAAAACCCAGGACAAAAGCAAACTCCAGAGGGTTGTAACACAGTGACAGCAATAGAAATTCAACAAGACAATGGAGTCTTAAAAATAATAATTTTTATTAATAACTATTAATAACATATCACTTCTTAATTAACTCTAAACTTAACTCTAACTTAAACTGACTATGTGCAAATGTATGTGTGTGTGTGTGTGTGTGTGTGTGTGTGTGTGTGTGTGTGTGTGTGTGCGTGCATGTGTGTGTGTGTGTGAGTGCGTGTGTGTGTGTGTGAGTGTGTGTGTGCGCGCGTGTCAGTGAGAGTGTGGCAGCTTCCAAAACAATTACTGTTTAGGCGCAATGGTGAAAAGAATCCATTTTTAAAGTTCAGTCACAGTCACAAGTAATTATGGAGTAGGTGTGAGGCATCAGACTTCTCAAAACTCAAAAAAACTCTTGTAGAGTTGTTTTCAGAGAATAGCTTTTTCATAAGAAAGATTTCCCCCTCTTGCATGGAGGTTACAGTACCTGTGTTTCACATGATGATTTCTCAAACTCAGGTATGAGTTATGATCCAGAAAGAAGAATTACCTTGCTTTCTTTTACCAAGAATTGAGTGAGTCTCAAGGAACTTTTTAAAATGCCACCACTGCACTGCTTTCTCTCTTGACCAAGAGAAGCAGAAAAGAGGCCATAATTTCTGAAGCTACTGCAATTCTGTGTTCCTCCCTGGACAAAGAGAATACAATGTCAACAGTACCCCTCTGATTGGAGGCTATTGCATTTCTAACCCCAGATGAATCTTGGTGCAAAATATTCAAATGCAGCTTTTTGAAGTGTCAAAATCACATGACATCACTGCTATCTTTGAAGTTTCTTCAAACCACTTCAAAATTATAATTCAAAGGCAAATAACTCCTCTCTCTCTCTCTGTTGGCCACTGAATCAGAAGTCCTCTTTGTGTACACAGGTGCTTCTCTGAGTAAATGGCATTTTCTGCAACATTTCAATGAAGAATCACTTCACGTTTAATAACTGTTTACACAACTTTAGCCAACAATAGTTTAACAGACATTTCAACTTTTAAAATGGTTTCTGTGTGTAAGGGTCTGTGGTGTCTGTGCCCCTGACTACCCACAAAATCCCTTTACTAAGATAAAAACATATAATAACTAAAGATTAATAACACAATTCTATCACAGCAATATCATAGTCACTGGTCTTTGCTCCATCAAGGACATCTACAAGAGGTGGTATCTTAAGAAAACAATTTCTATCCTCAAGGACCCTCACTATCCAGGCCACATCCTCTTCACTCTGTTACCATTGGGGAAAAAGGTACGGGAGCCTGAAGATGAGCACTCAGTGGCAGAAGGACAGCTTTTTTCTTTGTACCATCAGTCTCCTGAATTAACAATGAACCACTGACACTACCTTACTTTGACTTTTCCTTGCACTATTTTTTATTTATTTTGTAAAATGGTTTATATAAATGTTTGCACTGAGACGCTGCTGCAAAACAACAAATTTTGTGACATGTTCATGACAATAAATTCTTGTGAGACAAGATGGCGTCAAGGCTGAAGCCCCCAGCAGCATCTCTGGACAGGGTGCTGCAGGAAACCCCCCCCCCCCCCCCCAAGCAGGTGCCGTGCTGACGAGGATGGAGCCTGAAACACAAGGAGTCAGACGTTGAAATCTGGGGAAGTCCTAGCAAGAGCAGTCCTTCGAAAGTGGTTGCCAAGTAGACAGACAAGATTACTGGGGGTCGGAGTTTACATTACTGACTCAAAAGGCTGAAAGGATCAAGGCCTCTGCTGGAGCAATGTGGCCTTCATTCTTCGGCACCGGAGTTGATGTTGCCTCTTTCTGGGGTTTGTGGAGATGTAGCGACAGAGCCGAAGGAGGTGTCCGAAGGTGCTGGGAGCGGCAGAGCTGGAGGAGATGTCCCGAGTGGCAAAGTCGTGGGCCCAGTTCAGGAGTCTTGTAGAAGCATGTCTAGGATTGCTGGGGCCTCATGGGGGAGATGCCATGGCTTTGACCTCGAGAGATGGTGAACTGTGAGAGTGGGTTTTCCCTTTAAAAAAAAAGACAATTTAACATCCAGAGACCAGCAGATGCAAGAAAACCTGGCCTTGATGGCAGCGCAATAGGAAAATGCAGTGGCCTCCTCAGATTGGGTAAACAGTCTTTAGCGGACATATTTACACCAAAAGACATATTTCATCCTGTGTTCTGCAATCATGGAGCCAGCCCATGAAAATCAATGTATTGTGGCACTGCTTTTTGTATATACATTTTAAGTAGTTGTGTGTAATTGGAAGTGTGTGTGTAAGAGAAACAGTAGAGAGGCATCTAGGCAATCCCAGCTGGTGGAAAATGTGTCTGCTTTGCAGCAGGCAAAGGGGAATTTCATGTAATAGGACGCTGTTTTATTACTATGACAAGAAATTGAATCGTATCTTGAATCTTCAGTTTTGATTCTGATTCTGAATCTGAATTGCCAGAAGGGGTCATTTAATGGTCCTGACAACATTTCCGAGAATCAAGAAATCCTGGAAAAAGAATAGAATTGGCTTCTCAGTCATCCATTATGAAATAATGTCAAATTACATATCAGCAATGGTGACTTGCCTTACAGAAGACATTTCCCAGGACTCCTTGATATCAATTTCTGACTCTATTTTTAAGCCACTAACATTGAAATGATGATTATTTGAATCACTGTTATTTTAAAACTACTATCATTCTCTAATGAAGTTCCTGCTTTTGTAATAAACAGTGCTCTTCCAAAGGTTTATATCTGAGCAATTGGCATTTTGGCACATCTGCACAGATAGGGGCCATAAAAGAGACCTGGATTAATACATATATGGCAGGGTTTCCTGTGATGGCACAATTCTCCTCTGGTGTCTTGATGATCTAGCTTCCTCCATGGTACCCTGGTCTTCTACAGCCATTGTATCACTCAAAGATTTCAGAGGTTCATCACGCAGTGCACGCCACTACTTCAAGTCCAGGTTTATTACTAAGTTGCAGTGAGGAACTTTGTAAAATAAATATTATGTTGCCCAGGTAAAATGTGGAAGACATAGCAGTGGAAGATATTTTAATTCTTCTCATTAATCCCCACATATGGTTACAAGGCTTGACAAGAAATTAAACAATAGCAAATTTTCTCTATTCTCACCTTAATAACTAACCATATTTTTTAAACAGTTGCCCACACCCACAGGCAAGCACCAGAAGCTGGAAATCATAAAATCTGTGAAGATGATATTTATTCACAGATGGATTCATTTTTAACATGTCCTAAATGTCCCACCCACCCAGTTGATAAATGGTCGGACTCAGGGTCGGAGGAGGCAGTGAGTCAGTGTCGGGTGAGAGGAGCAGGAGCCAGGAGACAGTATCAGAGAGGTGAGTAGAATAAACAGCTGGACTTACCGGGGCTCGGACTTAGAAAGGTCGGACTCGGGGTCGGAGGAGGCAGTGAGTCAGCGCCTAGTGTCGGGTGAGAGGAGGAGGAGCCAGGAGTTAATTGGTAAGGGCTAATAAAAGGAGTAGAAAGGGAGGGAGCGACCAGCAAGGAGCGATGCAGTGAGTGAGTGGCCCAGTGAAGGAGTGGGGACTTGGGACTTTGGCTCGAGGGACTTCGGCGAGCAGGAGCTCCTTGTGTGGAAAGGTATCTTTGAAATAACATATTTATAGTAAGAAAGGAGGAAATGGAGTCAGTTGGGGTAGTTAAGTGCTCCAGTTGTGGGATGTGGGAAATCAGAGACAGCACAGCTGTTCCTGACGACTACACCTGCAAAAGGTGCATCCAATTGCATATCATGAGTGACCGTGTTAGGGAGCTTGAGCTGCAATTGGATGAACTGAGGATCATAAAGGAAGCAGAGGCAGTGATAGAGAGGAGTTACAGGGAGTCAGTCACCCCTAGAGGGCAGAAGTCAGGGAATTGGGTGACTGTGAGGAAAGGAGGGAGAGGGCCTGTGCAGAGTACCCCTGTGGAAGTGCCTCTCAGCAATATGTATTCGGCATTGGATACTGCTGGGGGGAACAGCCTATCAGGGACGAGTCGTGGGGGTCAGGTCTCTGGCACAGGGGATGCCCCTGAGGTTCAGAAGGGAAGGAGGGATAAGAACAGGATACTTGTAGTTGGGGACTCATTTGTCAGAGGGACAGATAGAAGGTTTGTGGGATGAGAACGGGGATCCAGGTTGGTCTGTTGCTTTCCTGGTGCCAGGGTCAGGGATATCTCTGATCGAGTTCATAGCATTCTGCAAGGGGAAGGAGAACAGCCAGAAGTCGTGGTCCATGTGGGGACCAATGACTTGGTTAGAAGTGGGGATGAGGTCCTGAAACAGGATTATGTGGAATTAGGTAGGAAGTTAAAAAACAGGACCTCCAAGGTAGTAATCTCTGGATTGCAGCCGGTGCCACGCGCTAGTGAGGGTAGAAATAGGAGAATGTGGAGGATGAATGTGTGGCTAAAGAGATGGTGCAGGGGGCAAGGGATAAGATTTCTGGATCACTGGGATCTCTTCTGGGGAAGGTCGGACCTGTACAAAAGGGACAGACTCCACTTGAACTGGAGGGGGACCAATGTACTGGCAAACAGATTTGCTAGAGCTGTGGGGGAAGGTTTAAACTAGTTTGGCAGGGGGTGGGGAACAGAGTGTGAGAGTAGTGTCAAGGGAGCATGGCCACCTAGATAGGAATAATAACAATAACAAAGGTAGGATGGAAATTAGGGTAAAAGGTAGAAAAGAGAATATAGGTGAGGGTCATTCTCTGAAATGCATATATTTTAATGCAAGAAGCATAGTGAACAAGGTAGATGAGCTTAGAGCATGGACAGATACTTGGGGTCATGATATTGTGGCAATTAGTGAGACCTGACTACAGGAGGAGCAGGACTGGCAACTTAATATTCCAGGATACATTTGTTTTGGATGTGATAGATCAGGGGCTAAAAAAGGGGGAGGAGTTGCTCTGATTGTTAAGGAGGACATTACTGTCATGAGGTGGCAACATGGTCTGGAGGGATCGTCCAGTGAGGCTGTTTGGGTGGAATTGAGGGGTGAAGGAAGCTTGAGGGTGCTAATAGGGGTGTACAGACCACCAAATGGACCAATCAAATTAGAGGAACAAATTTGTAGGGAGATAACGTATATGTGTGAGAATCATAAGGTAGTGATCATGGGAGATTTTAACTTCCTTCACCTTGATTGGGATACCCATACATTTAGAGGGCTGGATGGGCTAGAGTTCGTTTTCTAATATGATTGTTTTCTAAATCAATTCGTAGAAGAACCGACTTGGGACAGTGTAATACTAGATCTCCTGTTAGGGAACGAGCTAGGTCAGGTATCGGACATTAATGTTGGAGAACAAATTGGGTCTAGTGATCATAACTCTGTTTGTTTTCGGGTAGTTTTAGGGAAGAGCAAGGAGGGGCCTAATGTTGAGGTTCTGGATTGGTGAAGAGCAAATTTTGAAGGAATAAGAAGGGATTTGGGGAGTATTGAATGGGACAGGATATTTTCAGGTAAAGATGTAAATTAAAAATGGAGGATATTCAAAAAAGAAATTTTGAGGGTACAGAGTAGATATGTCCCAGTGAGGATCAAAGGAAAGGCTGGAAGTCATAGCGAGGCTTGGTTTTTGAGGAATATTGGAAATTTGGTTAGGAGAAAAAGGGAGGTGTACAAGAGGTATAAAGAGCAAGGAGCTGAGAATTTGAAGGAGGACGACAAGGAGTGTAGAAGGAATCTTAAGAAAGAAATTAGAAAGGACAAAAAAGGCATGAAGAGGCTTTGGCAGACAGAGTAAAAATAAATCCAAAGGGTTTCTATAGGTACATTAAAAGTAAAAGATTAGTGAGGGATAAAATTGGATCCCTTGTAGATAGCGAGGGTAGGCTGAGTGAGAAGTCTGAGGAAATGGGGGAAATTTTGAATGATTTCTTTGCCTCGGTATTCACTAGGGAAAAAAATATTGAACCAGTTGAAGTAAAGAAAAATAGTGGGGAGGTCATGAAGCATTTAAGGATAACCGAGGAGGTAGTGATGGCTGTGTTGAAAAAGATAAAGGTGGATAAATCTCCGGGACCGGACAAAATATTCCCAAGGACACTTATGGAGGCTTGTGGACAGATAGTGTGGCCATTAACAGAGATATTTAGGATGTCACTGGCCACGGTGGTAGTGCCAAAGTATTGGAGGGTTGTGCATGTAGTTCCGCTGTTTAAGAAAGGGTCCAAATGTAAACCTGGGAATTATAGGCCCGTGAGTCTGACGACTGTGGTGAGCAAGTTGATGGAAAGTGTTCTGAGGGATGGTATTTACAAATATTTGGAGATACAGGGATTGATAGGGAGTAATCAGCATGGTTTTGTCAGAGGTAGATCATGCTTGACAAACCTGATTGAGTTTTTCGAGGAGGTTACAAAAAAGATTGATGAAGGGAAAGCTGTGGATGTTGTCTATTTAAACTTTAGTAAAGCTTTTGACAAAGTTCCCTACAGGAGGTAAGGAAAAAAGGTGGAGGCATTAGGTATAAATAAGGAGGTAGTGAAATGGATTCAGCAAAGGTTGGATGGGAGGTGTCAGAGAGTAGTGGTAGAAAATTGTTTGTCCAATTGGAGGCCAGTGACTAGTGGAGTTCCTCAGGGATCGGTCCTCGGTCCACTATTGCTTGTTATATATATTAACGATCTGGAAGTAGGGGTGGAGAATTGGATAAGCAAGTTTGCGGATGATACAAAGATTGGTGGTGTTGTGGACAGTGAGGAAGATTACCATAGATTAAAAGGTGATTTAGGAAGGCTGGAGGTGTGGGCTGAGAAATGGCTGATGGAATTTAATACAGATAAGTGTGAGGTGTTACATTTTGGAAAGGCAAATCTAAATAGGTCATATGCAATAAATGGTAGGCTATTGAGATGTGCAGAGCAACAAAGGGATTTAGGAGTTGTGGTAAATAGTACCCTCAAGGCTGATACTCAGGTAGATGGTGTGGTGAAGAAGGCATTTGGAATGTTGGCCATCATAAATCAGAGTATTGAATTCAAGAGTAGGGAGGTTATGATGAAATTGTACAAGGCATTGGTGAGGCCAAATTTGGAGTACTGTGTACAGTTTTGGTCACCAAATTATAGGAAAGATATAAACAAAATAGAAAGAGTGCAGAGAAGGTTCATGAGAATGTTGACAGGATTTCAAGGTTTGAGTTATAGGGAAAGGTTGTGCAGACTAGGGCTTTTTTCTCTAGAGCATAGAAGATTGAGGGGGGACAAGATTTTAAAAGGGACAGACAGAGTAAATGTGGATAGGCTTTTTCAATTAAGAGTGGGGGAGATTCAAACTAGAGGGCATGGTTTAAGATTGAAGGGGGAAAATTATGAGGGGAACATGAGGGGAAATTTCTTTACGCAAAGGGTGGTAGGGATGTGGAATGAGCTTCCGGCAGATGTGGTCGAGGCAGGATCATTGGTTACATTTAAGGAAAGACTGGATAGTTACATGGAGAGGAGAGGACTGGAGGGGTATGGACCGGGTGCTGGTCAGTGGGACTAGGAGGGTGGGGATTTGTTCCAGCATGGACTAGTAGGGCCGAACTGGCCTGTTCTGTGCTGTAAGTGATTATATGGTTATATGGTTATATGGATTCCTCTTGTTGACTTCTGCAATGAAATCTTGGTGTATATACCTACCACATCTAAGGAATAAATATGAACTCGAGTTCTCAATCAACCTTGGGGTTTGCAAAGATCTTCCTTTCTCAATCAAAGCAAATTAACTTACATAAATCATCGTTTAGTGATACCAATCTAGACTCTGAGACCTGAGTCATTTTTAAAGACTTGTTCAAAAAAGGTCCTAAACACAAAATGAACATGGTTAAATCTGTGCAGTATTGAGGGTATATTGAACAAATAGAAATGTCCTTGGGTTGATGAATGGTTTTGTCTTCCATTTGCATCGAGAAGATTTGTGGCCCAAGTCAAAGAAAACCAAGATACTTGGACCTATATTTATTCCTCAAACACAGATTATATGCTTCCTAAAATATATCACTGCTTTACAAGTTCAGTTCTATTTGCTTAACTTAAAACAGAGGTTAGTCTTCATGAAGCCTCCTTGAAAGTTCCTGAGATCATATTGGATGCTGAATGCATGGCTTCAAAGTTCTCAGTACTATCCTGAATGCCCCATTCTCATTGAGGGTCATTGGTTAGAGATTCCTAGGAGTCATTGGAGATGTTGCAATTCTCCAAGAAATCTTTGATCCCATTCTTGACTCCTTTCCTCTGTGCTCTAAGCAATCTCATGCAACTCAGAATAAGGCATTTCAACAGACTGATGTCAAGTGGACAAATATTTTGGCCAACGCATCTTATCTTAACAAGGGCCTCCATGCTGAGGATGAAACACGATATGATTGTAGTAAAAACACAAACATGCTGGAGAAATTAGGCAGGTACCATAGTGTCCATAAGAGGTAAAGATATATAACCAATGTTTTAAGCCTGAGCCTTTTGTCAAGGAATGAGCAAAAAGCACCTACCTGGTTATACATCTTTATCTCCGATGAACACTGCAAGACCTGCCAAGTTCCTCCAACATAATGGTGCTGAGGATGTTGACTTGTGAGATGACATCATTGTCTCTCCAAAACAACTTGCCTTCTGGGCAATACACTAGTAGACTTAAAATATGGCAGGAAATTTTAGAATTTTAGAATTATTTTAGAATTTGGAAGGGTTTTTTCAGTGATATAGTGTTAACTGTATATATTTTCCAAGCGCCTTGGAGAATCTGATCCATTGAACAGTTGACAAACCAAAGTATTAACAGCCAGCCACATAATACGACGAACAATGCTTGATAGAAAATTCAAGTTTTAGAAACTGCATGACCAGGAGCCAAATCTCTAACAATATGGTAAGATTAACTGATCAGTGGACATTTTATTTTTCAAAAGATTCAATTCCTGAAAAAAATAATTGTTGATTATGATAGACAACTTCAAAGTGAACACAATAACTTCAGATATGTTGTATAATGTAGGATGTTGGTGAAACATTAGATGAACTTTTATTGAATTTAGCATTTTGAATTGCATAATGATGCCTTGCATTAATTCAACTGACCTAAAAATATTTTGCCGCTGATTTTTGTTTGCACTCAGCATCTGATGCCTCTCGTGTCAGTATCCAACAATAGTTGGCCAGCATTGCTGGCTGATACCGCTTTTCCATGGTCACAATGTCCTGGTGAAACCGTTCACCGTGTTTGACATTTACTGCACCAAGGTCAGCAGCGAAGAAGTCCAAGTGCAAATGCAGAATATGAGTTTTCCACGACATGCTGCTCTTCATAGTTTCGTCCGCTTGAAGCATGTGGACAATCAGGTTGTTATTTGAGGATTGTGGAGGAACACATGCCCTCCCTGTTGGGAATATTGCAAATTGTGTAAGGTCAAATGACCTTCATGTCTGAAACTTTTTCAGAAGATCATCACCTCTCAATTAAGGTTGGACTCTGGCCACCCATTAGTGCACACCTTACTGTTGGCTCATTTAAATGATTCAGTGTTATCATTGACCTGATGTCCAGCTCAGAACAGTATGAAACATTGATGCTTGCCACATTCCTCTCTCTGCTTCTTGGTCCAAGTCCCGGACATCACTCCACATCAGGTTGTTATTGTGGACATCGCTGGAGGAGTCGTGGGTAAGGTGTGCTCTGCACTGAGTTGATCCATAGTATCAGTACTGCAGAGAGCTCCACCCCTGTTGGTACTGGGAATCGGGAGTGTGTTTGAAACATCATACCTGTGGCATGTGTAGATGTGAGGGAGAGTGTAGAAGGGTAATCAGCCACTGGTATCAAAGTCCCTTGTGCCCAACATGCCTAGTTGCACCTTAATAGTTTTTGTCTCATACTGTGTAGAGGATAGGTGGCCCAAGTCCAAAGTGGGTCTGATGTGAATGTCTCTAAAGTTATTTAGCAGTAGAGTAATTAAATATCGTTTGACATTTTCCCCTTTTCCTCTCCCGTGTGTTCAATAAAGTTACCTTTGATTGTAACACTTGTGTACAGACTCATCTCTCTGTGAGCCCATGGAATCTGATACCTTCCAAACACAACACAGGTGGATGCAGTTTGATGCTCTGTCATTGCCAAGAAAATTCTTAAAAGCATCTTTAAATGCCTTCATGCTATTTTCTCCATCCTCGTGAGCAGATGCTCGAACTGCCTGTCATTGATAACGTGTCTGATTTGTTGTCCAACAAAAATGCCTTCCTTAATCTTGGCATCAGTTATTCTTGGAAGCATAAGTCTCAAATAGCAAAATCCATCACCTTCTCTGGTGGCTTCAGAACTGGAAAACTGACATCATTCGGTATTGGTCTCATGGCTGAAGGCAGATATACTTATTATTTTTAGCAGAGAAGCCAAACTCATTGGTCAGGCACAAGTAACAGTACATCATGTGATCCTTCTGTTTTCACCATATCATTGACACTGCAAATGGGATTGAGTTCTGAGTACATTTGAGCCAAACTCTCAGGTTAACTGCACATGTTGCACAACAAACGTGAGGAGCCGACAGTTTGTCTTGGTCATCAATTTTACAACCAAAGTAGAGCTCATAGGCTTTCTTAATAAGTGCAGTCATGCTGTGTCTTTGAGCCTTAAGCATATATTTGCCACAAATGTAACAGAATGTATTACAACTGTTGCCAGCTTGATGAGACATTTCAGCTGCATTGGATCTTCCTGAAAACAATAAATGCTATTGCTAAGTACACTCACTATTGCCTGAAAAGCATATGCATCAACATGTGTTCAATCTATATCAACGTAAGGCACAGCATCTGTATATGTGATCTGCTTTTTTTTTTAGCAGTGGTTTAAACTTTTATTTATTTAGACATGTAGCGTGATCTGCTTTTTTAGCCTGTCTGCATCCATCCTGATTCAGCTTGTCCAGGCATAAGAGAACATTTGTATAGCACCTGCACTGAATGCATGCCCAGGCATGCTTGGACTGACCAAAACAACTTGCCTTCTGGGTGATATACTAGTAGACTTAAAATATGACAGGAAGTCACAAAAATAGGTTATATCTAAAAAGAGGTATATGATAGGAAAGTTTCAAGGTGATTTTTATGATCAGCAGCCCAAAATCCATAAAATACACCCCAAAGTGTTCAGGAAGCATAATCTTCATTGTCCTGTGTGACAGGATTGGAATGATGGTCAGGATAAGGAATGCTCTTTCTGAAGGTCTCAGTAAGAGATGGGCAACATATTGCCACACAATTATTTTTCAATTTTACTGGTGAATGCATCATAATACAGTTTCAGTCTCTGAAGGTAATTATATGTACAAGTGCACACAAAGATACATTACCTAGGTGACTTTGAAGTTTAATTTTTAGTTTCACATTTACACCCCACCTTTTGGTTACACATATTTTCCTTTACCATTCTGAGCCGAGGTTTAAGTACATTTATTATTATTTTTTTTTCTTTTGTAATGACATTGAACAGATATGGTCTAAATGTTGATGGGAATTCCACCAGTTGGTACTTACTTTCACATAAATTTGTGAAACTTTATTTGGTTACCATTGTAATTGCACTGAATGGATTTTTTTCTCTCTATTAGATCACTTATTCCTGATAATGATCACACCTTCCATACCAGAAGGATGTTTGGACTTCACAGGAGCCCAAGACTGCAGATTACAATCACAAATATAAAAATAAATGGCCAACTTTGTGAGATTGAGTGGAGGAATTCCTTCAGCACAAGAATAATGAAGAATTGTAGAATTAGTAGAGAGTTGAAGCCCATTGAATTTATTATATGCAATCAAGAAGAAGTTATATATAGACCTAATTGCGAAGGAGGCGGAGGCGATTGGAGACAAGGTAGCAATGGGATATTCCATTTGGACAATCAGCTTTAATCAGCCTGAATGATAGAACGGAGCCAAATGGCCAATATCTCTGTGCTTTTGTTATAACCTGCAGTGAAATTACTCTAGGTTCTGGTGCCAAATTCAAAATTCAATACACCATTTATTAAAATTTTACAAATCATTTTTAAAACATTTCTCATTGTCACAGTTAGCTGAATAATCCAGCCGTGTGACTCATCGACCCAATAATCTCTTGGGAAAACATTGATAAAAATGAAAAGTTTCAGACTGCAGAATTTCACTAGTACATTTGAAAAGAATTGTTTATTGTCACAAGTACACAAATAAAGTGAAACAGTTAGCATAGCGGTTAGCACAACACTATTACAGTGCCAGCCATCGGGACTTGGGTTCGAATCCTGTGCTGTCTGGAAGGAGTATGACATTCTCCTCATGTCTGTGGGTGTTTCCTCTGGGTCCCCCGGTTTACTCCCACACTTCAAAACATATGGTGAACATAGGTCATTTGGGTGTATTTGAGCGGCTGGGCTGAAAGGGCCTATTACCGTACTGTATATTTACATTTCAATTTAAAATATAGAAACGGACAGTTTTGCCTGCTATCCAAGCAAGTCAACTCACATTTTAAATGCAGTAGGTCATTCAATAATAAAACAAAAAGCAGGGTATGGTTTTACATTAAGACAAAAAGTGCAGTGTTTAGTGCTACTTGGTTGAAATGAAGAATATTGAAATGTACAGTTAAACAGCAGAAAATAAACTTTCCTTGAATCTCAATGTTTGTGTTTTCTATCTCAAGTATCCCTTTCTGAAGAAAGCATGACCATGATAGGATGGGTCTCCATTTCTCTTTGAGTGAAACACAAAAGTCTGCAGATGCTTGTGATGTTTCTTTTATTGCAATAAAGAAACTTGGGATCTTTTAAAACAACAATATTAGCTAAAGAACTCACTCAGGTCCATGTGGAGGCATCCATCTTGAATCCAATCAAAGCTGTCACAAACTAGTCTCCAACTCCCTCTAGTGATCAGGAGGATCACTAGCATTCTATCACTACATCCCAATTCCTTGAGATGTTTAACAACATGACACACTAATGCAGCATTCACTTCAATTTAAAGTTCAACAGAACGTAAACACAACATCATCAGCACAAACTTTTTAAATGTGCAGTTCCTTTTCTTTTAGAGATTCAGTCTGTCAGGTGCTGTGATAATGCATCTGTATCTTCTTAACACAAGTCCTTGTGTCGGCTCTGCTGGTGCACTATGGTACAGAACTAGTGGTGTTTCCTCTGTTGCAGCACAGGTTGAATCCTCTGCATTTGTCTGTTTCTGCAGATTCTCTTTTGTTTTCAGCAGGCTCTTTCAATTCCTCCTCAGTATTTGACCATCCTCTGTTCTGACAGTGTAGGATCTTAGATTTACGTCCTCCAAAAAAGTAGTCCTTTTTTTCCCCCAAGTACCTGAATCTCTGAGTCTCACTGTGTCATATTGTGCCAGTGGCCCTAAGCCTCTTGCTGACTTGTCATAGTTTGCATTTTGTCTCCATTATAGACACTTTTGATTCCATTCAACATTTTCGACATCTCTGTTCTTATTTGGGTCTGCAAAGTAGGGAAGTGTGGTGCATAGTCTATGTCCCTTCAGAAGCTCGGTGTTTGACATGCCATGTTCAAGTGGTGAAGCTCCATAACTCAATAGAATGAGATACGGATCTGAGCCACCATCTAGTGTTTTCTTGAGCAACTGCTTAACTATGTGAACTCTTTACTATTTGACTCTGGATGTAAAGGATGAAGTAACATGTTGAACACCCTGTAGCATGGTCCACTGTCACTGTCGACAATTTGAGGAGTTCTATGTCTTGCAAAGATCAATTTCATATATTGGATCACACAATTAGCAGACATATTAGGAAGCAGCGCAATCTCCAGATTGTTTGATGAATAATCAATAACCAGCAAGTAATTCTTTCCATCCATGTGGAACAGATCAGCCCCAACTTTCTGCCATGGTTCTGCTGGCACATCAGTTATTATCATGGGCTCCTTTGCCTGCTTTGTGTGATGTTTCAAACAGGTCTCACAGCTTGAAACCATTCTATCAATGTCACCATTTATCCTTGGCCATTAAACATCTTTAGGGCACACATTGTAATACTTTGCAACTGTTGTCAGAACAGTTCAATCCAATTAAACATCCACTTCTTCCTAATCCAGACAAGGCCTATTGCTTTTCCCAACACAGCACTTTGGCAAATCTGATCACCTGGCTGTGCTCCTCTGCCTTCATAAAGTCAGAGCCTAAAAAGAGAGGCTCCAGAGGTCAGGGCAGCTAGAAAGTGTCATAGGAGACTGAAGAATGGTTGCAGGACTTCCTCAAATCAGCAGATTGGGTGGTGTTCAAGAATTCTGTTGGGAAGCCACATACTTCATCAAAACAGCTGTGGGTGAGTGTGTCTCCACCAAATCATTCAGGGATTTCCCCAAACAGAACCCTTGGGTGAACAATGAAATCTTGAACCTGCTGAGAGCCAGATCGCAGGGATTTATCATATGTTTACACATAAAACAGATGCATTATATGCACATTTTACAAACCAGGTACACAATATGTGCGTGTGCATTATACAAGAATATTTTTACCTGTTGAAAGAATGTGCACAATTAATAGCAAGTATAGGAAAGATGCACCGGAGGTTCATAGCGAGTGTGGAAATATTATAGAGAGTATGAGAATATAATAGCAGCAATGAAAGAATGGGCACAATTTATAGTGGCCGTAGGAAGTATGAAATTTATAGTGAGCGTGGGAATATTACAGCAAGTATGAGAATGTAAAAGCGGCAATGAAAGTTCACACCCAGTTTATAGTGGGCATAGGAAATTTTGATCTTGTGAATATCTCTTTGTACTGAATGCCATGGTATTCCTATAAACAGAACATCCTGGCTAGGGTGCTGGACCTTATCAATGTTAATTGCCATGAACCTTGTGGTCACCTCCACAATCAGTGAAAATATATATAGGCTCTGTTATTTATTTCCCTCTTGCTGATGTTTATAGCATATTAATTAGCATGCATCAAGTTATTCAGTATATACTTCTTAACAAATATATTTTCATTAGTTTTTTCCAACTTTATTTAATATTTTTTAAAAAACATACAAAATACGTAATATAAAAAACAGAAACAAACTACAATTTCCCCTCCCCCCTCCCCACCCACCCTCACCCTCACCTGGCAAGGGGAGCATACAAAGAGCAATAAAAAAACTTATACAACACTTTAAGATATTACTAAACCCATAGAATTCAAATAAGGTGACCACATCTGAATAAAAAAATCATAATTATCATACAAACTGCATGTTATTTTCTCCATATAAATAGAAGATTTCAACTCATTATTGCTAACGAATTATATTCACCTCAACTTCATCCTTCCATGAAATAGCCTCGCATTTACATGTTACTGCCAACGCTAGATGAAGAAAATCTGTCTGAAACTTATCCAACCCCAAATCACTAAGTACAACCCAACAGGAAAATTTTTGGATCTAATAAAAATTTAATCTGAAACAATTTTTGAAGAAATTCCCTAATTCTTTCCCAAAATGGTTGAACCTTATCACAAACCAAACTGAATGTAAAAATGTTCCTACACATACTCCACATCTAAAACAGACTTCTGAATTACTAAATCCATATTTTTTTCAATTTCTCAGGGGTCAGGCACAACTGGTGCAAAAAATTATAATTAACCATACTATATCTACATTGAGCAATTTCGTCACTCCATCATGACATATAGTCTCCTAATCTGCCTGATCAATATGACAAATTAAATCACTTTCCTACTTAGACCTAGATTTATCTAAATTCATTTTATCCATTGTGTCTTGCAACAATGTGTTCATCTCAGAAATAAAACCCTTATTTAAGGAATAAGAAATCAAGAACTCAAATTTCATTAACTTAGGAATTTTCATCTATCTTCTGAAATGATCTTCTGCTAATGCTCTAAGCTGATAATACACAAATAAAGAATTCACTGAAATTCCAAATTTCTCTCTAAGTTGATTAAAAGATAAAATTTACCCTCTTCAAAACAATCTCGCAATAATTTTATTCCCTTAATCTGCCAATCTTTTAAAAATCTATTATTTAGTGAAAAAGGAATCAATTTAATTTGATATATTGGAGCCTGGACTGTTAATTTACCATTTGTACCTATCAATAAATTCCTTTTAGTCCAAATCTCTAACAAATGTTTTAAAATTGGTACATTATATCCCTGTAATAAAATAGGATTCCACTTAAATATAAAGTAACATGGATAAGATTCTGAAATACTAGCCAATTCTACCCTAGCCCAAGTAGGAGGAATCAAAACATCCAACATACGATTAATAAATCTTAAATGGGGCAGCTTCATAATAATTTTGAAAATTAGGCAATTGTAAACCTCCCAAAGCATATTTCCAAGTCAGTTTATGTAATGGTACTCTAGCTAACTTCCCCCTCCATAAAAACTCTCATACTACCTTATTTAAATCTTGGAAAAAAAGATTTAAGAAGCAAACAAGGAATCGACTGAAAAAGATATTGCATTCTTGGAAAAACATTCATCTTAATACAATTTACTCGACCTATTAATGACAAAGGTAAATCCTTCCATTTAATCAAATCAGCCTTAATTTTTCTCATTGATGGTACATAATTTAATTTATTTAATGATTGAATATTTACATCAATCATTTTACTCAAGTATTTAATTTTATCGGTCCAGTGAAGTTTAGTAATTTGTCTACACAAATCATAATTTGCATCAGAAATTGTTAATATTTCACTTTTATCCCAATTCACCTCATATCCTGATAATACACCATATCATTCTAAACATTCCTGCAAATGAATTAAAGAATGTTCCGGATTAGTTAAATATATCATCAGCAAATAAATTAATCTTATATTCATCTTCCACTATTCTTATACCTCTAATATTCTCATTCTGCCTTATAGCTTGAGCTAATGATTCCAATGCAAATAGAGCTGGCAACAAAGGACAACCTTGACAAGTTGAATGTGATAGTTTGAATAACGAAGATGTTTGAGTATTTGTCGCCACCTTAGCCACTGGATTATTATATAGAGGCTTAACCCAACCAATAAGAAGGGTCCAAATTTAAATTTCTCTAACACCTTAAATAAAAAATTCCATTTGACCCGATCAAAAGCTTTTTCAGCATCAAAAGCAACTACCATTGGTAGGTTCGGCTGCTGACGTGATGCATTGATCAATGAAATAACTCTTAAAATATGATCAGAAGCATACCTATTTTTAATAAAACCAGCCTGATTTTTATGTATCAATTGAGGCAAATACTTACTTAGCAAGTCTATTTGCAAGTATTTTTGCTATTATTCTATAATCTACATTCAATAAAGAAATTATCTATATGAAGCTACATTCAAAAGATCTCTGTCTTTTTTTGGTATACCGTTATTATTGCACTCAAACACGAATCTAGTAAAACTTGTTTCTCCATGACTTGTTGAAAGACATCCATAAATAACTTTATAAAATTCAACAGTAAATCCATCATCTCCTGGTGACTTCCCATTGGGCATTTGTTGAATAATGTCCTTTATCTCTAAATCTGTAAAAAGGAGAGACTTTTTTCCTCACTTCATCTTCCTCCAATCTTGGCAAATTTAAACTAGACAAAAAAGCTTCAATCATCTTCAATCACCATCATCATTTTCAATCACCAACATCTCGAACTCCCTCAGAAGTATATAATTTCTGGTAAAATTATAAAAATTAGTCATTGATTTCCTGAGGTTTATAAGTAACTGAGCTATCTTTACACACTGCATTGATAGTTCTTGATGATTGCTCTGTTTTCAAGTGCCATGCTAAAACTTTATGAGCTCTAACCCCTAACTCATAATAACGTTGCTTAGATCTTTGAATCAATCGTTCAAACTGGTATGTCCGTAACATATTATATCTTAACTTTAATTTAGTTAAAGCAACTTTATTATCTTCTGTACAATTCCTCTGAAATTATTTTTCCAAATCAGTTATCTGTTTCTCCAACATCTGACTCTCCGCCAGAAATTAATTCTTCTCTTTTGATGCATAACTGGTAATTTGACCATGTAAAAACACCTTCAAAGCATCCCATAAAGTAAAATTACTCTGAACTGAGCTCCTATTCAAATTTAGAAAATAAACAATTTGATCTTAATAAATTTTACAAATTCCAGCTTTTTCTGTAACATTGCATTAAATCTCCAATGAAAAGTTCATTGAGTGACTTCCGGCTCAGCACAGGAAATAAATAACAACGAATGGTCTGAAACTATTCTACTATTATATTCAGCTAGAATAAAATGTGATTGCAAATGTGCTGATGCCAAACACAAATCTATCCTTGAAAATGAATCATGACGCGAAGAATAAAATGAAAAATCATTCTCAGTAGGATTTAACATTCTCCAAACCTCTGTCAAATTTAAATCTTTCATCAAAGAATCCAATTGAACTGCTGCCTTCGACTTTTTCACATTTTTCAGAGATTTATCCAATAAAGGGTCCAATACACAGTTAAAATCTCCCCCAATCAAAATATTATCCTTAACTTGACTCAGTGTTAGAAAAGCTTTAGACATGAATTGTTCTTCATCAACATTAGGCGCATACAAATTTAACAAGGACCATAACTCAGCAAACAATTTACAATTAATCATTAAAATTCGACCAGCTGTTTCCACCGAGGATTCAAGATCAAACGATATTTTCTTATGAATCAAAATCGCCACTCCTCATGCTTTTGAGTTGAAAGAAGATGAAATAACATGGCCAACCCAATCTCTCTTCAATTTTAAATGTTCTTTCTCAGTTAAATGAGTCTCCTGCAAAAAAAAGCAACATCCACTTTCATCTTCTTTATATAAACCAAAACACGCTTACGCTTGATCGGAATATTTAACCCTTGCACATTAAATGTTGCAAAATTCAAATTAGACATTATTTTAATAATAAAAAAACACCCCCTTCTTATCAAAACAAAATAAAGATCCCCTTACTTAAAATAACCCCTTAATTAACCAAATACTAACCCCCTCCCCATAACCAAATTAAAAATTACACAACTAAAGAAAAGGTTTTTTAAGCATAACTAAAAACCACAAAGAACAGTAGTAACTCTCTAATTAACTGGGTGTGGAAAGAAATAACCCCCCCTCCACCACAGGTGGCAGATGATTTCCAAAAGCTTCAGCGTCATACACCCACCCCCCCCCCCTCAAATGGACTTACAAAATTATAAATCAAAATCAGTTCATAACCCCAATGAATTCAGTCCCACAGCTTTTTCTGGATCATCAATATTAATCAGACTTTTTGACGTATCTGCCTTTCCATCTCCATTTCCATTCTTCTTATCAGAAGTCTTCCTCTCAGAAGAAGAATACCTTTCAGTAGCCCTGTCTGGCAAAGAGTTAGCAAAAATTAAATCATCGTAATCATTGTCAAAGAACTGTGATTGAAAGTTGCCATAAAAATTCTTCAAAACTGCAGGATACCAAAAAGAAAACTTGTATCCATTCCTCCACAGCACTTCTTTAGCAGAATTAAATTCTTTATGCCTCTTAATAATTTCCTGGCTTAAATCTGGGTAAAAGAATACCTTATTACCCTGAACCATCAACGGAGATTGATATCGACACTCATTTTGAACCGCAAACAGCAAAATAGTCTCCCTATCTTGATGCCCCAAAGAGCGTATCAACTCTGCTCTTGGAGGTTGACCTGGGTATGGTTTAATTCTCAAAACTTTATGTGCCCTGTCTAATTCCAAACTTTTCACAAAAAAATCAGATCCTAATGCTTCAAGAATCCACTTCTTAAAAATTTTTAATGGGTCTAAACCCTCAATTCCCTCTGGAATTCCCGCTATTTTAACATTATTCCAACAACTTTGATTTTCCAAAGAATCTATTTTCTTCTATAAATCCTTAATCTGAATTTCCCATCCAACAAAGGAAACTTGCACTTTTTCTATTTTTTCTTTATTACGTTCCACTTGTTCTCTGCAATCTTGAAACGCGCCTTCCATTTTCTTAAAATTATCTTGCACTGTATCCACCATATTCAAACATCTGTTAACATCAGCTTTAACAGCAGAAATTGTCTTTCTTAACAGTAGTAACCTCCTCACAAGTATTATTCATTTTGTCAGTGATCTTCATAAATCCCTGGTCAATCTGAGTAGGCATTTGTGTTGACATATTGCTCATCTGTTGAGTTATAGATTCCAAAATTGTAAACACAGCATCAAAGGTAGATTTACTTGTCTCTCCTTGAGGCCTGCCTTCACTCAGTTCACCAGTAATCAATGTTTCCTCTTCCAGCCTTTCAATTTGTACAGGAACTTTTCCTCCCTGTTCCCTCACTCCCATCAGTGGTTTCCCGACTTTGCTTCGTGTCTGCATGCCGACCGACTCAGAGCTGACCTTTGGCTGGCCAGCGTCACCAACGGCCCAGACTCTTTCCAGTAAGTCTCGGACCCGCGACGCACTGCGCATGCCCACCAGCGCCGAGGCATATATTATCTTTAGTGTACCACCATTTATTTTCATCAGTGTGATAAGATAGCTAATTCATTCCCACTGATATCCTGCAATTTATAATATATACTGGCATGTGCTGAGCAAATGCAGTCCCCATTTGTTAAAATGTAATTTCATTAATTGTTACTTACTTTTAATGTAATTTGCAGATTTCATAACTGCATCAAAACATTTTGACTTCTAAGTATTTGATCATGGCATTTAGTGGCTTGAGGCACGTTCAGTGAATATTTCTACAAATGTAAGATAATTTCCAATAATGACTATGTGCAAGTCCAATTCACAGAACTCACAGGTTTACATGACAATTTTCTTTAATGTTCAATCTTTGCATTGAAATAAATTACCAGAGAGAATTCGCCAAGGAATCATGAGAAGTACATAGATGTCAAATCAATGAAGGTGGGGTTAATGACTCTACAGGCTAGGGATATAGCCACCCAAGAGCACTGCTAATAATAGTCACAGAGTTTGCCATTCTATCTATACCCAGTGTCATTAATTTGCAATGTCTTCAAGAATTATGTGGATTTAAGGTATAAAATCTAGGATACATTAAACCAGTCAGACAATGTTGTCATTCAACAAAAATACACCAGAAATTCTACTGAGTCCATTCTTTTCATTTCCTTTTCCTTTCGTTAACTTAGGTAATGATTGTCCCCGGTAGGTTTTCGCTATTGTATTTAATGTAAGGCTCCCATATTTGTTCGAATATTTCAATATTATTTCTTAAACTATATGTTATTTTTTCTAATGGAATACATTTATTCATTTCTATATACCATTGTTGTATTTTCAAATTATCTTCCTGTGTACCATGGTTAATGTGATTTATGGTGTGAAAAATAAAAAAAAGTTTAAAAAAAATTATGTGGATAACATACATTAAATCAGAAAAGAACCAGTCTTCAAGAAAACCCTGTTCTCATTTAAATTTCAAAGTGCAGTCACTTTTGAAATTAAACAAACAACACTGTCTGCAGGCTATTGTTTACGGCAGGGGGCTGCACAAGAGATGTGGATTGTAATATTCTGATATGACCAGAAAATGCTCTCAAATGCATCAGCCAAACACAAGACAATGGAGTTACGATAATTACCCGACATCAAATTAGATACCAGCCATCTTCAACTCAGTTACTTTGCATCCTTGTGCCACAGATCAAGGAAGATACAAAAATGGATTGATTTTGGCTTGTTCACATAAAATATGGTCAAAGATATGTTTGCTGTGACTACCAATAATTGGGATATTTGTGCTCTCACCATACTAATGCTGGGTTCTCTGTCCTCAGAAAGTTTTAGACCATCTCTATGAGCTACATTGTCCCAGCAACGACAGGACGTTCAATTTTTAAACACATCTTGGGAGGCGGGATCGCAAACCCCCTCAAGGTCCGACCTGACTTCTGCCACCATTCTGCAAGCAGGGCAAGCATCTGAGGAAATGCTGCCCTGCCAAGGATGTCACCTGCACCAACTGCCGGAAAAATTGACACTTTGCGAAGGTCTGAAAGTCAAAGCAAAGCCCCAAGTCCAGCAGCGCCGCGTGCAAACAGGGACTGCCACTTCCGGGGAATGGGCATGCCCACGCATGCACGCTATGGAGACCACCAACCACCATGATGTCACTTCAGTCTTCTCCCTCACCACTTCCAGCGATTACATCACCTCTGCTTTCTTCTTCTTTTCTGGCGAGTGACAATGGGGCTGTCTACGGGCCATGGGGACGGCCATCACGATCGCCATCTTGTCAGATGACCGGAAGATGACAGAACCCCTCGGACAATGAGCTGACATTGGCATCTCTAAACCTGGATCAACACCAACCGCATCAACTCTTCAGGACTATAATGAGCATCCAGGTAAATGGCCACTACACCTCATGCCTATTTGACAGTGGAAGCATCGAGAGCTTCATTCACCCTAACACTTTGCAGCAATACACCTTGGAAGAGCAGCCCACAGAATACACATTTCCCTAGCCTCACAAGCCAAATTGGCAAAAGTTCGTGGAAGAAACAGTGTAACCCTGATGGTTCAAGGTACTGTATACACCGACTTTGTGCTCCTTGTTCTGCCACAGCTCCATGCACCCGTCATCTTGGGGTTGGACTTCCAATGTAACTTAAAGAGTGTCACAATGAAGTATGACGTTTCTCCCCCCCCCCCCCACCCACCTCAGTCTGAAATGACCAATTGGTGAACCAGTAGCCCCAAGTCAGATCACCATGTCTGACATGTGGCCTTTCCACGCTCTGGATCCCCACCGCCCCTGTTCACTAATATCACCCCTGACTGTAAGCCTATCACCACAAAAATTTGGTGATACAGCGTCAAGGACAGGGCATTCATTAAGACAGGGTTGTGAGGCCTCCTGACTGAGGGGGTGATAGAACAAAGTACAAGTCCCTGGAGAGCTCAAGTAGTGGTAGTAAAGAGTGGTGAGAAACACTGGATGGTCATAAATTACTCCCAGAGCACCGACAGGTTCACCCTAGACACCTATCCTTTACCTCGCATTGCCAACATGATGAACCAGATTGCACAGTACAGGGTATTCTCAACCATTGAACTTAAGTTGGCATACCACCAGCTCCCCATTTGCCCTGAGGATCGCAGTCCACCGCCTTCGAGGAAGATGGTCGATTGACCCACTTCCTTAGAGTCACTTTTTTGGTCACGAATGGAGTGTCTGTCATCCAAAGGGAGATGGATCCAATGGTGGATGAACATGGGTTGCAGACCACCTTCCCGTACCTTGACAACGTTATAATCTGCGGCCATAACCAGCAGGACCACGACAGGGATCTCCAGAAATTTCTCCACACCACGAAGCACCTTAACCTGACATATAACACAGGGAAGTGTGTCTTCAGCTCACGTCGCCTGGCTTTACTAGGCTAACCCTGACTGCATATGCCCAATGTTAAAACTCCCTCTCCTTCACTGCCTCAAGGCCCTGAAAAGGTGCCTGGGGTTTTCCTCTTACTATACCCAATGGGTCCCCAGCTATTCAGAGAAGCCGTCATCAGGGGCTACCATTTTCCCTCTTTTGGCAGAAGCCCGCAAGGCATTCAACTGAATCAAAGCTGACATTGCAAAGGCCATGATGCACACAGTGGATGAATCCATCCCGTTCCAGATGGAGAGCAATGCATTGGACTTTGCCCTGGCCACCACACTTAACCAGGGAGCAGGCCCTTAGCGTTTTTTCGTGCACCCTCCAGGGCCCCGAGATCAGGCATTTCTCCATTGAGAAAGAGACCCAGGCCATCGTTGAGGCGGTATGGCACTGGAGGCATTATCAAGCTGGTAAGCATTTTACCCTGCTGACTGATCACCAGGCAGTCGCCTTCATTCTTAACAACCAGCAGCAAGGTAAAATAAAAAATGATAAAATCCTGAGCTGGAGAATTAAGCTCTCCACCTACAATTATGGACATTCGGTAACGACCCAGAAAGCTCAACCAGCCGCCTGACGCCCTGTCTCGGGAGGAAATGTACCAGTGAGCAGATGGACCAACTGCAGTCACTGCACAATGGCCTCTGCCACCCTGAGATCACCCTTTTTCTCATTTCATCAAAGCCCTTAACCTCCCCTATTCCAATTTCGACATTAAGATGTTGACCCAAAAATGTCGAGTGCAGCCGCGCTTCTACAGCCCGACGGGTAATTGGGCAGCATCACACCTCCCCCACCCCCAGGAATTCTTTGTAAAAGAGGGGGTGATTGCGGTGAAACCGCTTGTGTGCGTAAATACTTTGACCTTATATGCTTGACCCTACTCTCACTGGCCGGCTCATGACTCCTCCCCTTTATTCCCCATAAAGGTTGTCATGCCACAACCCTGCCCCCAGTTCAAGCTTGGGTCAGTGTGAGCCAGCAACTCAAGGGATACTGTCCATCTCTAACTAATAAAAGCCTTCTGTTTCAAGACTTCAGACTTTGGGTTAATTGATTGTGCATCAGAGTGAAAAAAATATTCTCAGATCCCTTGGGGCAAAGGAAGACGTTACTGTGCCAAATGAAGAATAGAAAGTCAAGGAAATTATTTATGGATTGCAGAATTAATGAGGGCCGAGAAAACATTATTGTCCACTCAAATGAAGGTGGATATTTAATGTTATTAAATTTAAATTTAGAGATACAGCATGGTAACAGGCCCTTTCAGCCTAAGAGCCCTGCCACCAATTACCCTAATTAACTTACAATCCCCATTTACTTTGAATAGTGGGAGGAAATCTGAGCACCTGGAGGAAATCAATGCAAGCATGGGAAGAATGTACAAACTCCTTACAGACAGTGCCGGATTCAAACCGGGTCACTGGCACTGTAATAGCGTTTTGCTAACCGCTACGCTAACCGTATTCTGCTTACAGTTACTGGAGCTTGCATTGCTAACTTTGGTTAGAGGTTTTGAATGCATGCAGCAGGAATGGAAGGCTAATCCAATTTACTGAAGCAAAGAGTGAACAGGTAAAATGGGCATGAATTTGCATTGGGAAATTACATTCAATGATTCTGAAGCAATTTGCAAGCACAGATACTTCAAAGATGAACATTTTGCAGAATGTTTTCATTGATAGAGATGGCAATCCTGAAAATCACGGAGAATGTTGGGAAATTTGTTATATATTCCCATCACTTTAGCAGTCGGTGTTCGATTGCAATAGTAAACATTTTACCTTTTATGATAAAATGATTATTTAATCCAGAGAGTATTCTCTTGAAGGACCTGATTATTCCAGATTGGTGATGAGAGATAGAATGGAATTTAAGAGGTTTTTTTTTCACTTTTCCTACAATATTTAGAAATGACCTCACTGAAGTGAGGGTTGCGCAGTTAGCATAACGGTAGGTGCAGTGGTGTTACAGTGCCAGTGATTGGGTCCAGGGTTGGACTGTAAGGAGTTTTCCCCGTGTCTGCGTGGGTTTTCCCTGGACACTCCGGTTTCCTCCTACCATTCAAAACGTGGCAGGAGTTGTAGTTCATTTTGGTGTAATTGGGTGGCACACGCCCATTGGCCGAAAGAGCCTGTTAATGCTGTATGTCTATATTTAAAAATTTAAATTTAAATAAAATGTTCACATAGTGTCCATGGTTTTTGGAATGATCTTTGCCATGGTAGGGTGCCAAGGAACAAGGATCACAGGTTCAAAGTAAGAGTTGGCCTTTTTGGACAGAAATGAGAAGGCACTTATTAGCCCAGAGTGTCAAGACTTTTCAGCATTTTCTGTCCAGAAGGGCTAGGGGGCTCAGTCACTGAGTATATTCACGCTGAGGAGTAATAGATTACTAGGTATTAAAAGAACTAAGGGATCTGCAGATCCTATTGTGTTGCTGGGCAGACGGAGCATCAAAAAGCCTATTCTTATTGCAATTTATTTTATTCTTATGGAAAGCTATCCTTTAAATAGTTATAATATTTGCAGAGCTCTGGTGAAAGAAAGAGTTAAGATATTTGTGAGAGTTGTATGCAGTTGCATTTCAGAGCAGCAATGTTCTGGAAATCAATCTGGCAACTAACGAGTGAAATATAAATTCAGTCATGGCCTATGCTCAAGAGAGACAAATTCAGGTTAAGGATTATTAGTAATCACTGTTTAAATCATTTTGTCCATTTTCCTTTTTAGAGATAAAGTACATATTAGTTGCCTTGAGCTGGGTGAAAGGTTTATACTGACAAACATTTGGGTGATACAGGTGGCAACAAATATTATTTATTTTCTTTTTTAATTTAGGCCTACGGCACGGTAACAGGCCCTTTAAGCCCACAACCCAATAACACCCAACCTCCATTACATTTTTGAATGGTGGGAGGAAACCAGAGCACCTGCAGGAACCCCACACAGACAGCGGGAGAACATGCAAAGTCCCTACAGACAGCGCAGGATTTGAAGCCCCAGTCCTAATTGTTGGTGTTGTAACACCATTACGCCAATCACAATGGTTAACTGTTGCCTGGAATAAAAATGCTGTACTGCCTGGTTGTATTCTTTTTTTCACATTTGAGAAAAATGCGAGAAGGTTAAGGGGTGGAATCTGAGATCAGAATGCACATAGGCAAACAAAGAATTCTCATTTCTTTTCACAGTGAATTAATTCAAGACCAAAAATACTTGTTAATGTGTTCTGAGCAGGATTTGTTCGGAAGATGGAAGGAGAGGTGCTTATTTAATCTACAAAAATAGTCCAGGCCTTAAATTAGGCACTTTACAACAGCAATGCAGACATTATTAGATTCCATCTGTTTCTATTTTATTGTTAAATTTGCAGAACAGTCATTTGTAATCCTTTGAACTCCATAATGAAATACTGTTATCTACTTGAGCATGTTGTACTGTCTGGGTTTGGCGAATGGCTCCGTCCTCATTATGAGGAGCTGCTGGTCCACTTTATTCATGAAGTTTATCTATTGTTGCAAGTGAAAATATTGACAGTCTAAAGTCACAGCCAGAATACAGAAGATTTCTGCAAGTGTTAGGATTTCAGTGCACATCTCCATTTGTGTACATGTCTGTTCCCATAGGGCCATCCCAGTGAAATACAAAAAACACTGACAGCCTCCTCAGACTGTTGTGTCTTTTTCAGGTGGGTGCTCAGTGTGAAAATCAAGATCACAGAAGAATAAATTCAGACGAATACAGTATATAAAACATTACCTTTGACACTTCATATTTGAACTCTTTTTAAAAATTTGAAGGACCAATATTCTGGCAGGAAGCAAATGAGGTGGCAAACATCCAAGATGGTTTGTGCCAATTGTATGTCAGCCCTGTATTGGTATGTGATTGCTGATCACATGTGAAGCAAAACAAGTGAAACATGTGACACGAGAAACAAAAACAGTCTATTGGGTAGGATTGCGTCAATGGCTCAAAGGGGGTTCCATAAAGAAGTGCCAGCTAACTGCTCTGCGATTGTGCAAGACATGCTGATGTCCCTCTGGGTTCCCTGCACTATTCTCGACCTCATCTCTGAGTGCAGTGACATTCCTTGGATTCTGGGCAGGTCCCGGCAGACTGGAAGACAGCGAATGTCACGCCACTTTTTAAGAAGGGATGTAGGCAGAAGACTGGAAATTATTGGCCAATTAGCTTGACGTCTGTGGTTTGAAAAATGCTTGAAGCCGTCATTAAAGATGAAATAGTGAAACTTTTGGAACGTAAGGGTTCATTCAGGCAGACGCAGCATGGTTTTAGAAAGGGAAGATCTTGTTTGACAAACTTGTTAGGATTCTTTGAGGATATAATGGGTGCGGTGGATAGAGGGGAACAGGTTGATGTTGTATATTTGGATTTCTAGAAAGCGTTTGATAAGGTGCCGCACAAGAGACTTCTCAGTAAGTTACAGGAAAGTGGAGTCCGGGGAAGTATATTGGCCTGGATTGAAAATTGGTTGTCTGACAGGAGGCAGAGAGTCAGGATAAATGGGAGTTTTTCAGGTTGGCAGAGAGTGACAACTGTTCATCATTTACATTGATGACTTGGAGGAGGGGACAAAATGTGGTGTAGCCAAGTTTGCGGATGACACCAAATTGAGTGGAAGAGCAAATTGTAATGAGGATGTGGAGAGTCTGCAGAGGGATAGAGTTAAGCTGGATGAGTGGGCAAAGGTCTGGCAGATGGAATACAATGTTAGTAAGTGTGAGGTTATCCACTTTGGCAAGAAAAATAAAAGAGCTGAATATTATTTAAAGGGTGAAAAACTACAGCATGCTGTTGTGCAGAGGGACTTGGGAGTGCTTGTGCATGAATCGCAAAAAGTTAGGTTGCAGGTGCAGCAGGTTATTAAGAAGGCAAATGGAATGTTGTCCTTCATCACTAGAGGAATTGAATTCAGGAGTAGGGAGGTAATGTTGGAACTGTATAAGGTACTGGTGAGACCGCACCTGGAGTACTGCGTCCAGTTCTGGTCTCCATATTTGAGGAAGGATATACTGGCTTTGGAGACGGTCCAGAGGAGGTTTACTAGGTTGATCCCTGGGATGAAGGGGTTGACTTATGATGAAAGATTAAATCGTCTAGGATTGTATTCATTCGAGTTCAGAAGAATGAGAGGAGATCTTATAGAAACATATAGGATTATGAAGGGTATGGATAGGATAGATGTAGGAAGGTTTTTTGAGCTGGCCGGGGAAACTAAAACGAGAGGACACAGTCTCAAGATTCGGGGGAGTAGATTTAGGACAGAGATGAGGAAAAATAGTTTTTCCCCAGAGAGTAGTGAATGTTTGGAATTCTCTATCCAGGAAAACGATTGAGGCTGCTTCATTAAACATATTTAAAATTTGGTTAGATAAATTTTTACATGATAGAGGAATTAAAGGATATGGGGAGAAGGCAGGTAGGTGGAGTTAGGTCATAAATTAGATCAGCCATGATCGTATTGAATGGTGGAGCAGGCTCGATGGGCCATTTTTGGCCTACTCCTGTTCCTACTTCCGATGTTGCTATGTTTCCTAATCTTAATGAGTTAAAGGGCTGGGTACACATTACCCTGAGCATAGCTTGGCCCAATTCATTTGGACAGCGGAAGCTAGGATTTTTTAAAAAGATGTTAACCAAGTGTCTTTATTTTTTTAGAACCACCGAACCATAGGCCACTTCGGCAAAGGAACAAGTCTCTTAACCCTTTCTAGTCTGTGGTGAACCTTTTTTTTTTGCCAAGTCCCACTGACCTGCACCCAGTCCATAGCCCTCCATACCTCTCTTATCCATGTTAAAATTGAGCCTGCATTCACCACTTCAGCTGGAAGCTCAATCCACATCCCCACCACTCCAAATTCCTCCAAACCTTTCCCCTTTTCACTCTTAACCCAGGTCCTCTGGTTTGTATCCCATTTGCGCTCAGTGGAAAAAGCCCACCTACATTTACTCTGTCTATTCCCCCATAATTTTAAATACTTCTATCAAATCTTCCTAACCTGTTTAATCTTTCCCTATAACTCAGTTCTTGAAATCTGAGCAATATGCTAGTAAATCTTCTCTGCACTTTTTCTATCTTATTGATATCTTTCCTGTAGTTAGGTAACCAAAACTGCACACAATACTCCAAATCTGGCCTCATCAATGTCTTATACAACTTTAACATGACATCCCAACTCCTTTTCTCAATACTTTGATCTACAAAAGACAATATGCTAAAAACTCTCTTTACAACCCTATCCACTTCCAGGGAATTATGTTTCTGTATTCTTTCTGTCTTACTGCACTCCTCAGTGCCCTACCATTCACCGTATATGCCCTTTTTCGGTTTGTCCTTGCAAAATACAACACCTCACACTTATTTCCATTAAATTCCATCTTCCATCTTTCAGCCCATTTTTACAGCTGATCCAGATCCCTCTGCAAGCTTTGAAAAGCTTCTTTGCTGTCTACAACACTGCCACTCTTAGTTTCATCTGCAAACTTGCTGATCCAATTTATCACATTATTATTCAGATCATTGATGTAGATGATTAAAAAAAACGATGGTCCCAGTGCTGATCCCTGAAGGACACCACTAGCCACAGGCCTCCAGTCTGAGAAGCAATCATCTGGCTTCTCCTCTCCAGACATTGTTGAATCTAGTTCACTACTTCACCATGAATACCAAGCATCTGAACCTTCCTGATGAACCTCCCATGCAGGACCTTGTTAAAGGCCTTACTAACATCCATGTAGACAACATCCACAGCCTTTCCTTCGTCAACTTTCCTGGTAACATTCTTGAAAAACTCTATAAGCTTAGTTAAACATTGCCCACCACACACAAAGCCATGTTGACTGTCCCTAATCAGTCCATGGCTATCCAAATAATTCTATGTCCAATCTCTTAGAATGCCTTCCAATAATTTACCTACTACTGAAGTCATGCACAACAGCCTATAATTTTGAGGGTTATTTTTGGAGCCTTTTTTAAACAACGAACATGAACTACCCTCCAATCTACCGGAACCACATCCATGGCTAAGGACATTTTAAATCAGTGGAGAGTTTGGACTGCACTTATGCTCTCCGTGCTTGCATCACACTGATGCAAGCGCGCACACCAACTTCCATCATAGAGATGGAAGAACATCACCATCTCTGCTGTGACTGCCCCATCGATGGCATGGAACAAGCAGTTCATCGTGGCAGATTTGTGCAACACCACAATGTCTCCAATCTCTTTTGGCTCCATATAAAACCAACCAACCACTTTGATCTTCCAGGGGACCAATTTTGTCAATTACTATTCTATTGCTCTTAATATGTCTGTTGAACCCCTGAGGATTTTCCTTCACATTGCCTTCCAAAGCAACTTCATGTCATCTTTTAGCCTTCCTGATTTCCTTATTGAGGTTTTTCTTGCATTTGTTAGACTCCTCAAGTACCTCATTTGCTCCATGTTGCCTATACCTGTTATACAACTCTCTTCTCCAGGACCAGATCCTCAAATCCTTAGAAACCCAAGTTTCCCTGTGCCTTCTAACCTTGCCTTTGATCCTGACAGGAACATACAAACACTGTAGTCTCAAAATTTCACCTTTGAAGGTCTGCCACTTACTTCGTACATCCTTGTTCAAAAACAATCTATTTCCAATCCAAGCATTCTAGATTCTTTTTTCATTTCCTTAAAATTGTCTTTTCTCCAATTTAGAATCTCACACAATGCCCAGACCTATCCTTCTCCATAATTAACCTGAAACTAATGACATTATGATTGCTGGACCAAAAATGTTCCTCTACGCATATAGTACTTCTGTTACCTGTCCTGTCCCATTCCTAATAGGAGATCCAGTATTGCACTCTCTCTAGATGGCACCTCTATATGTTGATTTAGAAAACTTTCCTGAACTAATTTGACAAACTCCAGGCCATCCAGCCGTTTACAGTATGGGAGACCCAGTAAATATGTAGAAAATTAAAATCATCCTACTATCACAAATGTATGTTTCCTGCAGCTGTCTGCTATCTCTCTATTAATTTGCTCCTCCAATTTTTGCTGACTACTGGGAGGTCTATAATACAACCCCATGAGTATGGTCATACTTTTCCCCTTCTTCAACTCGACCCTTAGAGCCTCAGCAGAAGAGCCCTCTGGTCCATCTTGCCTGAGCAGAGCTGTGATATTTTCACTGATGAGCGATGCCACTCCTCCCCCTTTCATCTCCCCCATTCTATCATGTCTAAAGCAATGGAAGCCTGGAACACTGAGCTGCCAGTCCTGCCCCTCCTACAACCACATTTCACTAATGTCATAATTCCACATGCCAATCTACTCTTGGGAGTTCCCCAGGAACTAATGATGCTAAGGCTTCTGGGAGCCACATCATTTCAGAGAGTCACATGATGCAAGGACGCACGAATCTCGGATATTTAAATGGCTGTAAGAACACCATTAAACCAGTCAGCTGATCAGCTCATAGCGTCTCTTGTGTTCTTTGTAGCTTCATCACTCACTACAGTGGTGATCTGACACAACATCATACTTTCCCTCCTCCATTACTCTATTTGCTCTGGCACTTCAGTTCCCTTCCCCCTTCAAATCTAGTTTAAACCCATCAGATCAGCACTAGCAAACGTTCCCGCAAATGCTATTCTACTTAAGATGCAAATCGTCCCATCAGAACAGGTCCCATCTTCCCTGAAAGAGAACCCAATGGTCCAGTTATTGTCTTTCGCCATATGTTAAGCTGCATTATCCTTCTATTTCTAATCTCACTAACACATGGCCCTCACTGGTAGAAATTCTGAGACCACAACCCTGGAGGCTCTTCAACCTAGCACCTAACTCTCCTTGCAGGACATCCTCAACCTTCCTACCTATGTCATCGATCCCTACATGGACCATGACATCTGAGTGCTCATCATCCCTCCTGAGAATGCTGTGAACTCGATCTGAGATAACTCAGACCTCAGCATCAGGGAGGAAAAATATCATCCGGGATACTTGATCTCTTCCACAGGATCTTTTATATGTCCCCTTAACTATGGAATCTCCTGTCACTTAAGCTCACTTCTTCTCCTCCCTTCCCTTCTTAGCCAAAAGGCCAGACTCTGTGCCAGAGACCTGATTTCTGTGGCATGTCCCTTGTAGGTTGTCCCCCTCAACAGAATCCAAAATGGTATACTTGTTATTGAGGGGGATGGCCATAGGAGTACCCTGATCTGCCTGCCTGTTGCCTTTTCCTCTCCTGACTGTCACCCATCTACCCTCTTCCTGCCTCCTAGGTGTAATAGTGTCCCTGTATCTCCTGTCTATCACCTCCTCTTCTTCCCAAATGATCTGGTGTTCACCCAACTCCAGCTCCAATTTCTTTACTCAGCTTATCAGGAGCTGCAGCTGGATGCACTTCTCATAGATGAAGTCATCAGGGATACTGCTGGCTTCCCTGATGACCCACATTCTGCAAGAGGAGCATTCCCCTGCCTTGGCTGCCATTCCCACTGTTTATGACTGATGATCAAAATATATGACATCTAAAACCTGCCCTTACTTGTGCCTACCTGCTGAATCCTTTTTGTTCCTTGAATAGAGTGGCCCTTCCTGACTTCAACTCCGACTATTCACCCTACCTCTTACCTATTGTCGCTGAAGCCTATTGAGCCAAAGCCTTGCCACTCTGACAGCCCACTCCAAAGATTTCCACTCCCCCTTTTCCTTCTACTGTTGAACTTGATTGTCCAATCAACTTGTTTTTCATTGCACTAATGGAGTCAATACATTTTTAATTATATTAAGTAAGCAGAACATTATGAAATAAATAACTTATTATTTTACTTGTTTTAAATAACATTGTTTCTAATTATTCAAATGATGATCCAAAGTATCTCACTGTATTTTCATCGTCGGACAGCTAGAGAGTGAAAAAGAGTTCTAGGCAGCTCCTGTGGGGAGAAATAATCCAGTCCAAAAATCACAGAAGAGGTAGAATTAACATTTTTTTTGAATATTCTTAAACATTTTGGTTCTGAAGATGCAAATCATAGTTAGGAAAATTAGCCTCAATAAACACAAGGATTCACGTTGATATGTGGTAGAAACAGTTCTAATAATAATGGCTGTTTAAGTGTCACCGTTGCATTGGAGCAGAATTTTCATGAGCCTATATAAGCCTTGTATTTACCTCCCTCATGACTCCTTACTTTTGCAGCTCCTAACAACCTTGAGGCTTTATTACCATGGCTGTTTTGCAAGGTGGGTTATGAACAATAACTTGGCTTCAGGCAATCAGATCTCTTTCAAAAGTTTGTGTCTTCCTGTAACTTGTGTTTTATTGTTGGAAGGCCATCTCCACTGTTTGGAGAGCTGAAAAAAAAAGAAATGAAAAATAAAAATAATAGAAAATAGAAAGCAGGAACAAAAGTAAGCCATTCCACCTTTTGAGCCTGCTCCACCATTCTTTCCAATCATGGCTTGTTATTTACTTACTTTTTTAAAGAGATACAGCACGATAACAGTTCCTTGTGGCCCACGAGCCCACGCTGCCCAAATATACCCCTATGTGACTAATTAACTTACCTAACCTGCATGCTTTTCTCTCCCATAACTTTTGGTATATTTGGTATCTATCTCTTTCTTACATCCTCCTGGCTGCTTGGTTTATTAATTGAAAAATAATTGCA
This sequence comes from Narcine bancroftii, assembly GCF_036971445.1. Taxonomy (NCBI): domain Eukaryota; kingdom Metazoa; phylum Chordata; class Chondrichthyes; order Torpediniformes; family Narcinidae; genus Narcine; species Narcine bancroftii. Next base: position 124,995,764 of record NC_091473.1, on the reverse strand, counting down.
ATATATAAAAACATAACTGAGAACATGAACATTAATTAATGTTAAAAAAAAATCTCTAACTTCTTTTTATCGACGTATTCCATTTTTCGGATGCTGTTTCAGACGGCTGGGGGTGCTCAGACTGAAGACCCTCAAGACTAAAAACAATAGATTTTTAGACACTGAGGGAATCAAAGGATGGAGTGACCAAGCAGTAAAATGGGCTTGAGCTGCAGTATCAGCTGTAGTTTTATTAAATGGTGAAGCAGGCACAAAATGATGTAAAGCAAACCTCTGCTTCAATTTCCTATGTTCTTATCACAACATTTAGGAAGAATAAAAAAAGGGTTGAAATATTTTGATGTGATCCTTTTTTGACTGTATTTCAGTTCGCGGAGAACATTAGTGCCCTTCCCTTTCCTATCCTGGTAATAATTTGGTTTCATTCAAGAGTTAACACCCAATTCAGTAACATTTTCCTTTTTTTTTCTGGGGTTGTGGGGTGTGGTCAGAATGGGTTTTTCACCTCTATCATCAGATTAAGTTTTGGCTGTGATAAAGGAGCAAGAAGCCCCTTTCACACTTGCCAATGTTCCCAGGAATCGAACGCCAGTCGGCCTTTAAAGTGGCAAGTGTGAAAGCAAAATCTGCTCAAAGCCAGCGTCAGATGATGTCATCTCACGCCGGGGATTGCTGACCTCGACCCCTAGTACAATCCCCGGCATCTGCAAACACTGGCGTTGAGGTCAGGCAAGTGTGAACAGACCAAACGCTGGGGATCAACACCTGCAAATGTGAAAGGATTCGGGGTCCCAGTTAGGAGTGGTCTAGTGTGAAAGGCCAAACCCCCATTCCTATCCCGGGACACTGAATGGCCGATTTACTGGAATGCAAGTGTGAAAGGGGATAGAGAGAAGGAAGTGACAAAAAAAATTGAAACCTTTAAATCTAGAATGGAAGGGTTAATGCTACAGAATAATAGGAAAAAAAATGAAAGAACTTCATTTATTTATCACTGTCATATTGGCACTAATTTTCAGTGCAATGATTCAGGGTGTTCAAACATTTTAAAATAACCTGACATTATTCTTTAGTGCCATATATAGCCATTAGCCATTGAATATTTGAAAAGAGCTCAGTTCCATATACTTATTGCAATCAGACTTGCTACGGCATTTGGTATTAGTCATACATCTTCAGCACGTGTCACCAGAGCCTCTCCTTTAAAAGAAATTAAATAACCTCATTAATTTTTTAAAGCTAATACACTCTATGGTTCACAAAAGCATTAGACTCTCCTGTCTGTAATTGATCTTTTCACATTGACTATCGAGCTCCTCTCCCTCAGGATGTGATCAGAATAAAGTGGATTACATAGTTGGATTCCATCCATTAAAGAAAATGTGAGATCTGCATCCAATTCTGCCTCACATCTCAACATAAAAACAAATAAACACTACAGAGTATGTGCAAAATTAATTTCTCACAAAGGTTTAGAAAGACAGGAGATCTCAAAGCGTAACATCTAAAATATTTAAAAAGGCGTAGGCAGGATACTCATTTTAATTAGAATCAAGTCACTGACACGAGAATTAGTAGAGAATCTCATTGGAATCCTGGCGATGTTTTGAAACCAGTTTGTTCCATAAATAGTAACATTTCAGTTAAGATAACATGAAAGCATGGAAACATCTATAGATTGCAGTTTTTATTTGTGCATTTGTAGCTCAGGCATGTGGGTGTCTTAAATGAAAATATTTTTATCTTTCACTCCACAGCAAGGAGGCCTATGTTCTTTCAATTGCACAGTTTTCCTTAAATATCCACATATTCTGACAAGGAAACCAACAGGAAATTGGCTCCTGACACTGGGTGGATTCAGATTTTAATTTATTATCAGAGTACATACATGGCATCACATACCACCCTGAGATTCTTTTTCTGTGGGTGAGTCAGAATTACCACTTATTGGTAGTGCAAATAAAACCTGTATACAGTGTATATATGTACGCAAATAAAGAGGAAATCAGGGTTTTTAGTTTCCTCCCACCATTCGAAACGTTTGGGGGGTGTAGATTAGTTGGGTTTAAATTGGGCAGCATGGACGTGCACCAAAATGGCCTGTTATTGTGATATATGTCTAAATTTAAGAAATTTTAAATTTGAATTTAGATAATGAATGTAAGTAAGCCAACTGTGCAATACAGAGAGAACTAAAATAAAAGAATAAAGTGCACAAGTGAGAGCCTTCAAATGAGTCCCTGATTGAATTTGTTGTTGAGATGTCTGATGGTGGAGATGTTCCTGACCCTGGTGGTGTGAGTCTTGTGGCACCTATACCTTTTTCCTGACAGCAGTAGTGAGAACACAGTGTGTGCTGGGTGATATTGGTCTTTGATAATTTCTGCTGCTCTGAGACAGTAGTACTCCCTCTAGATGTTCTTGATAGTGGCGGAGATTTTGCCTGTGATGTCCTGGGCGGTGTCCATTACCTTTTGCAGGACTATATGCTCGGGGGTATTGGTGTCCCCATACCAGATCGTGATGCAGCTGGTCAGCACACGTTCTACCACACATCTGTAGAAATTTGTCAGGGTTTCCGTTGTCAAAATAAATCTCCACAAACTCCTGAGGAAGTAGATGCACTAATGTGCTTTCTTCGCTATGCCATTAGTGTGTTTGGTCCAGAAAAGATCCTCTGAGATAGTGACTCCCAAGAACTAAAATTTGCTCACCTTCTCCACCTCTGATCCCCTAATAATCACTGGATTGTATAACTCTGGATTTCTCTTCCTGAAGTCAACAAACAACTCCTTAGTTTTGGTGATATTGAGTGCAAGGTGGTTGTTGGTGCACCATTCAGCCAAGTTTTCAAACTCCGTCCTGTATGTTGGCTAATCACCTTTCTTTATGCAACCCACTACAGTGGTATCAACAGCAAATTTGTAGATGGCGTCATTGTTGTACCGAGCTACACAGTTGCAGATCAGATTCAGGGATATTTACTGGGCCCTTTGGAAAAGAGAAGCTGTTGTTTGTGGCACAGAGGGCCTAAACATGCCTTGTTGGTTTGGAAGGAGATCTCATCCAACGTCAATTGCATTCGGTCCTTTGAAACCAAATGTGAAGAAGGATGCTACTGATTTGTTTGGCTGTTTACTCTCTCTGCTCACTGATAGCTGGTGAAAATTAGCAATTATCAATTCCTGCCGACTCTGGGGAGTGCAAGTAAACTGGGCTCACTGTGTTTGCATGAGGGAAGGTTAAAATAAAAGTTGCTGCTGTTAAAGTGGAGGGTGGGATAGCATCACCAGAGTTGATAATGATGTTGGTACAGTCTTTACTCCCTCAGGAGGTTGCAGAGGTTTGGTATGGCATCATAAATGCTGGCACATTTCTGCAGGTGTATGGTGGAAAGTGCGTTGACTGGCCACATCATGGTCTGGTTTGGGGACACCAATACCCCTCCAGAAGGTAGTGGACACAGTCCAGGATATCACAGGCAGAATCCTCTCCACGCCCCACCCCCACATCGGGAATATTAAAAGGCAGCAGCAATCACCCAGCACACGCTCTGTTCTCACTGCTGCCTTCAGGAAAGAGGTGCAGGTGCCACAAGACCCGCACCACCAGGTTCAAGTACAGCTGCTCCCCCTCCACCATCAGTCTCCTTAACAACAAACTCAATCAGAGACTCATTTAAAGACTCTTACTGTTGCACTTGATTGATTTACTTTTCTCTCTGTATTGCACAGTTAGGTTGTTTACATTTCTTTATTTGTTTGCATGTATACATATTCTGCATGACCAATAAGTGATAATTCTGCAACAACTGCAGAAAAAAAAGAATCTCAGAGTTTTATGTGATGTGATGTATCTACTCTGACAACAAATCTGAACTTTGGATTCAGGTTTGGGGATGATATAGCAAATGGATTGTTTTTTGAACAATAAATAGATGGAGCCAAAAATAAATGCCAGGGATATGCCCGAATGATTAGACATCTGCCAACTTCAAAACCCAACAAAATAAAAACAACAAAAAATTTACACAATTCTGGCAAAGCTGATAGTTCAAAAGTAAAGAAAATAGGAGAGATTGTAGTTTCTGGAAAACTGGAGCAAAACACAAAGTACTGGAGGAACTCAAAAGGTCAGGCAGCATCAATGGAGAAAGTAGGTAGTCAACATGTTGAGCCATAACCCATCATCAGGAATTGTAACGAATAAAATGACGGGGTGGGGAAAACAAACTTTCTTCTTACTAAAAAGTGGGTGGGAAGAGGTGTAGTGCAGTTAGTCAATTCTTAAAATATGTCAGTAGGTTGTTTGTCTCCTTTGGTGGAGACAGGGAGATCGAGAAAGGAGAGAGAAGTATCAAGGATGGACCAAGTGAATTTGGGAAGAGGTGTAGTGCAATTAGTCAATTCTTAAAATATGTCAGTAGATTGTTTGTCTCCTTTGGTGGAGAAAGGGAGATCGAGAAAGGAGAGAGAAGTATCAAGGATGGACCAAGTGAATTGGAGGGCAAGCTGAAAATTGTTAGGAAGGTTAATATATCCTTAGTTTCTATGGATGACGCAAAACCCGCTGAGTTTCTCCAGCATTTCTGTGTGTTGTTACTGCAATCAGAGCATCTGTAGACTTTCGTATTTCACTCACGTTAATATAATTGATGAACTCTTCATGGGTGTGTGGTGGAACATGATACTGTGGGCATATCCAGGCATATCTTCACTGGGCTGGGCAGGCTGGTCTGCCTTCTGTACCTGAGCCCCCCCCTTAATAAAGACTGAGAGCCCTAGTCTCCTCCCTCATATCTGCTTTGGACGTGAGCCAGCAGCATGTAGCGGCATGTCTGGATCTTCGGATTAATAAAGCCTTTGACTTCTTGCTTTGTGTCTGCGAGTGGTCATTGATCTCACTACAGGATGAAGGATGCAGCATCAATATAACATGGAAATAGCTGGGGAATATTGCCAGTATAGATTTGCAAACATAGATTGTTCCACATCGCCAACAAAAAGACAGGGATAGCTGGACCCTATGTGAATATCATAGCTACCCCTCTTATCCGGAGAAAGTGGTATGAGCCAAAGTTGTTAAGGTTGAGTACCGATTCTGCTTGACAGAGGAAGGGATGGTGGAAGGGAGTGGTAGTGGAGGGCAACTAGTTATTGAATAAGGCTTGTGCTCTGTGAGATGTGGAAGTCATATCTTAAGCTATTAAACAGGCTTCATTAGGGTTCACAGAATAGAAAATTAGAGGACACAGAATTTAGAAATTACTCGCTATAAACCCTGAGACTTCAGTCTCCTTGGAAACTCAACACAAACAAGTCAGAAGATGCCTCAACAAGCTGCACTTGTGTCTGTAATCACATATTCAAAATTGCTTCCTTCTGGTAACCTCAGCCTGCTTCCCAATTTGTCCTTCAAGTAGGTTTTCAGTTGGTGATATGCAAACATTGTACCGTGAGTTATACCATATTTGTCCTTCATTTGTTCAAAAGATAATAATTTATTTCCCGAAAAACAATTTTCTATTCTTTTGATCCCTTTTCTCTCCCATTCTCTAAAGGAAAGGTTATCTATTGTGAAAGGGATTAGATGATTTTGCGTTAATATTAATTTTGGTAGTTGATAAGTTGTTTTATTCCTTTCTACGTGAATCTTCTTCCAAATGTTGAGCAGATGGTGCAGTACTGGTGAATTCCTATGTTGCACCAGCTTTTCATCCCACTTATATAGTATATGTTCAGGCACCTTCTCCCCTATTTTATCTAGCTCTAATCTGGTCCAATCTGGTTTTTCCCTTGTCTGATGAAAATCTGATAGGTATCTTAATTGTGCTGCTCTATAATAATTCTTAAAATTTGGTAGCTGTAAGCCCCCTTGTTTGTACCATTCTGTTAATTTATCTAGCGCTATCCTTGGTTTCCCCCCTTTCCATAAAAATTTCCTTATTATTTTCTTTAGCTCCTTGAAGAATTTCTCTGTTAGCTGAGTTGGTAATGATTGGAATAAGGATTGTATCCTTGGGAAGATATTCATTTTAATGCAATTTACCCTTCCTATCAGTGATAGTGGTAAGTCTTTCCAATGTTCTAAGTCGTCTTGTAATTTCTTCATTAATGGCTGATAATTTAGTTTGTATAGATGGCCTAGATTATTATCTAGTTGAATACCTAGGTATCAGATTGCTTGTGTTTGCCATCTAAATGGTGATTCTTTCTTAAACTTTGTGAAATCCACATTATTCATTGGAATCGCTTCATTTTTATTTGCGTTGATCTTGTATCCCGATATTTCTCCATACTCCTTCAATTTCTTATGTAATTCTTTTATTGATATTTCTGGTTCTGTTAAGTATACTATGATGTCATCTGCAAATAGACTAATTTTATATTCCTTCTTTTTTATTTTTATCTGTCTTATTTTCTGTTCTTATCAGTTCTGCCAGTGGTTCTATAGCTAACATGAACAGTGAGGGAGATAGTGGACATCCCTGCCTAGTTGACCTGCTTAATTTAATGATAATTAAAAGATTTATAACAAACATGTACATCAAACTGCAAGAGAAAGAGAACGAGGAAACAAGCTGCAAACCCAAACAAAAATGGGAACAAGATCTAAAGATAAAGATAAAGAATGAAACATGGGAAAAGCTATGCTCTGGAACTATGAGAAATACAATAAACACGAGGTCACACATGATACAATATAATTGGTTACACAGGCTATACACCATACCACAAAAGTTAAATAAATGGGACCCAACAGTATCAGATAGATGTTTTCGCTGTAAGAAGGAAACGGGAACAACAGGACATGCAATTTGGGCATGTGAGAAAGTGGAAAAGTGTTGGGAAGATCTAAGTCAGGTATTAAATAAAATCACTAAAAGCAACATACCAAAAAATCCAAAGATCTAAGTAATATAAGAAGTAAAGAACTTGGATTCGATTTGGATGAAGCACAAAAAAGATTTATTATGATAGCCTTAGCTGTAGCAAAAAAATGTATTAAGTCAACCTGGAAATTAGAAGATAGCCTGAGAATATAGCAATGGTACATAGAAATTAATAAATGTATTCCATTGGAAAAAATAACATATAATTTAAGAAATAACATCACAGTATTCGAACAAATTTGGGAACCATACATGGAACACAATAGAGAAGTCCTACCGCGAACCTCCACCCCCTAAAATGACAGAAGGAGAAGAAGACAAAATGAACTGACCCAGTATGTAAAAGTAGATGACACAAATTTCTTGTTTATTTTCATTGCGTGATGACATTGTTTAATGGGTTTAATGTATCATATATGTTGAACGTTGAGTGGGTGGGGAGGGGGGGTGGGGAGGGGGAGTGAAGGAGGGAGGGAATGGAGGGGGGAAATGGGGAGAAAATGACACTGTGTATATTCAAGAGGGAAATGTTTGTGTGTATTTTGGTCAGTATGGTTCATAGTGTAAAAAATATTTTAAAAAAAACAACCTGCACATGTAGACTAGTGGATTCCTAGGGGAGTTAGGCATGGCAGAAGATTTGAATGGACTGTAATTTATTTTGTCAATTCTTTTAGTATTGGGAAGCTACTATCATCTAATCTTTCAAAGCCAAAGAATTTCCACAGGTTTAAAACTGGAAATTAAAAAAATTTGTTGAATTGAAGTTAATGTAATGGAAGACTTTGTTGTAATAAAAATGTGTAGATATGTTACAATATTACATTTTTGCTAATTCAACAAAGCACAATGTTGAGACAATGAACTACCTCATATTTGACAGCAAGGCATATTCTTTGAACATGACGTTCTATAGTAATTTTGATGTTGACATATTCCCAAGCTATGACAGTGGAACAAATATTCAGGTTTGTCACTGTTGGGATTGTCTACAAGGGTTCTGAGACTGCAAGTTCCAGTCCTCATATGGTGGAGGGAAGGTTGCTTGGATGTGGCTTCTTTTAATATGGGGTCATCCTTGCACACCAGAAACCACATGGGATCCAGTAACAAGAGGTTCCTCAGTGAATGGAGTCCTAGTTCTCTTATATGAATACAGTAATAACACTCACTCACTTGATGGTTGGGCATGCTAACCGAGTGCTGACCTGTTAGTTCACATTCAAGCTAACACAGATACACATCATAGAGAGATACAGCATGGAAATGGCCCTTTTGGCCCATCAAATCTGCGCTAATGATCACTACCCATTTACATTAATCTTACATGAATCCGATTTTTTTATACTTCCTACATTTTCATTAAATGCGTCTAGACCAGGGGTGTCAAACTCAAATTCACGGAGGGCCAAAATTAAAAACTTGGACTAAATCAAGGGCCGAACTAAATATTTATTGAAAATTTTCAACAACATCTGCATATTTTCTCTTCTTTCAACATATATAATGTTAAACTTTTTCTTATTAAAATAAATGTTTAATAATAGTTTTGGATAAACTCTTTCCAGAAGCATTAACAAATGAGAAATAAAATATTCAATAAATAATATTTCTCCTTTAGAGGATTTGTCAAATGTTGCTAGCGTGCTGTCGAATAGTAAAATCTGAGGGCTATTGAGAATGTGGGAGAATAACATGATTCCTGAAACAATCAAATGGGTGACTGATTGTGGGCATGAACTCTAGCAGGGTTATTTTCCATGCCCTTTTTCCATTGGTACAGATATCCTTTGATTTACACACTTTTCAAGTTTTATGCCTAATGAGCTTGTATCCAGGTGCAAGACCATTTTTAACCAGGAATATATTTATCACTGTGATATGAAACTATTGGAAGATCGTTTTATCCTGAGATTAAAGTTCATAATACTTACTCAGGCCTGTGTGCAGGAGGGCGGGGGTTTGCGGGCGATCGGGTTGGACAACGACAGTGCGGGGGCATCAGCTCTCGCTGCAGGGCGGCATCTCGGCGGATCAGTGGCCCCGTCACCGTGAGTCGTGGATTGGCCTGCGGCAGGGAGGGGGAGTGGGCAACGGTCCTGGTGAGGTCAGGCCTGAGGCCTCCGGTTCCGGGCGCTGGGAAGCGGCCTTGGCTTCCCCTGACACCGGCCAGGCCCTAAAACCAAAATCCACGGTGAAACCCTGCAACGTAAACAGAGGAGGTGGGGGCGATTAGCAGACTGACGCCAATGAATTCTGGGATTTGTTATATTACTGTGCATGCGCTATACTGGCGCGGCGGCCAGTGGGCCACCTCTAATACATTTTTGAAATGATCTTGCGGGCCAAATATAATTATATTGCGGGCCAAATTTGGCCCACGGGCCAGAGTTTGACATGTGTGCCCTATGCCATCGGAACTCTGTAATTAGTAAGGGATTGCTTAAGGTGGGATGTGAGTGGGAAGGAAAGGGTGAGAATCACTGTTCTAGACCCAATTGTTACTGAAATATTTTGCTTGAGAAAAATTGTCATTGGCCCATTTCCTTTAGAGTTCTGAAACCATGCACATGACGAGTCAATGAGGGATGATTAAAGCAGTGGTCTTCAAACTTTTTCTTCCCACCCACAGACCACCTTAAGCAATCCCTTACTAATCACAGAGCACCAATGGCACAGGGATGCGAGTGGAAAGAAAAAGGTTGAGAACTATTGTATTGTGGTAACTCCACATCTGATTAGGTTAATTGTTAGGCAAGTGGTCAGAGAAGGACCCCCCACCCCACCCCAAGAAAGTCTTAAATCACAGGAACAAAATAAGCTTCCGTCTCACTGCTCCCAATCTTACACTCAGTCCTGATGTGGAATGTGGGGTCGCAGCTCCATGTTCACCCGAGTTCAGGTGCTGTCTGTGTGGAGTTTGTATGCTCTCCCCTTGTCTTGGACCAACAGGTCGGTCGCCTGACGAAGGCACCCGAACCCCCCGTTGAAATGCCGGCGTCCGGGGTGGTGGAGGAATTGGCTGAGAAGAGCGCTTTGCTCCCACCCCCCTCCCATGGTTAGAGAGGGATTAAACTGCGATCTCATGGCGCCAGGCTCATCTCCAACAAAAGGAGCGGGAGGCAGGGTCCGCCGTGCACGGAGCGAGGGGGAAGGCATCGCCAACGAGATGTTCGGTCCGGCGTCACCGCTGAAGCGCAGACCCAGTGAGGATGGTTCCCAACTCCAGCCGTGTCTGTGTGTCCGGGAGCCGGGCGGGCTGAGTGCGGCACTCCAATCCCCGGGATTCAGGTCTCTGAGATCCCTCCACACCTCCGGTGTCTTCATTTTCACCTTCAGTGTGCATGCCCTATACTGGCACGGCGGCCAGCGGGCCAACTCTAATATATATTTAATATGATTTTGCGGGCCAAATATAATTATATCGCGGGCCAAATTTGGCCCGCGGGCCAGAGTTTGACATGTGTGGTCTAGACTCTCCCAGTCTTCTACACATTTGGAAAATTTAAGAATTAACTAACCTATCTGAATGTTTTTAGAATATGGAGAAAATTGGAACACCCAGTCAAATTTCAGGTCAACCATCCCCAGAGTCAGGACTGAACTCAGTCTGGTTCTCTGATTAGGAGCACCAGATGGGGCTCAAGCACAGGAAGCCCATCCTCCCACTCTTCCTCACTTCTGCTCGATAGATGTGGCTGCAAACTTGCTCATGTTCCCAAACCCCACTCCCCCCATAACCCTGATAGCATCCGCTATGTGCCTGAATAAAATGACAGATAAAGGAATGTGAAACAAAGCCACTGAGCAATTGTTATGGCAACCATCAGCAATAATGTACTGCTCTTTTATTCTATAAATAGTATTTATTTTCCATTGATAAGGAAAATAATTTTACACTGCTAGCATTACGAATTGAAGTTATAAAAATGAAGTGCCAAGATAGGCATAAAGTGCTTCTCTACATAAGTGGGTGTAGGTTCTTTATTTGGTCTTTACAAGGCAATAATCACATCTCAACCATGTCCATTTAAAAAACAAACAAATATAATGCCTCTTGGTTACAGAACATAACTGAACACCATCTGCAAATCAATAATATTGGACAATGAAGATTTTTCTTCCTGAACATTTTTGGGTGTATTTTATGGACTTTGGGCTGGTCAGAAAAACCACCTTAAAATGTTCCTATCACATACTGTTCTTTAGGTATAAACTTTTATTGTGATTTCCTGTCATATTTTAAGTCTACTTTAAGCATATACCACCCCCGCCCCCCGCCCCCATGAAGTGCAGCGTGTCATTTAAAATTCATTTTCTGCATTTATACTTGGACGTCTTCCCTGCTGATCTTGGTGCAGTCAGTGACGAACATGGTGAAAGGTTTCAACAGGACATTGCAACCACGGAAAAGCAGTATCAAGGCAAATGTAATCCATCAATGCAGGCCAACTATAGATGTTCATGTAACTATTGTTGAATTGTTACACAAGAGGCATCAGATGCTGAGCCTCTCAACCTTTTTATTTCCACTCACTGACCACTTTAAGTATTCCCTAGGCCACAAGTGCTCTGTGATTATTAAGGGATTGCTTAAGGTGGCAGGTGGATGGAAAGGAAAGGTTTGAAAACCACTGTTTAAATCATACCTAATTAACACATTATGTGCACGGTTTCAGAACTCCAAAGGAAATGGGCCAATGCCAATTTTTCTCAAGCAAAATATTTCAGTAATAATTGAGTCTAGACCAGTGTTTCTCAACCTTTTTCTTTCCACTCACATACCACCTTAAGTAATCCCTTTCTAATAATAGAGCACCGGTGGCATAGGAATTATTTAAAGTGGTACGTGAGTAGAAAGAAAAAGGTTGAGAACCACAGGTCCAAATGAAAATTAACAGCAAAACATTTTTGGGGGGGTCAATTCAACTACTGCAATGTGTCAGCATCATTATGCAATTAAGCATGCTAAATTCAATAAAAAGTTAATGTTTCCCCAACTTCCAATGTGATACAACAAATCTGAAATCTTCTTTGTATTCAGCTTGAAGTTGTCTATCATAATCTCCATTTTTTTTTCATGAAGTAAATGCTTTGAAAAAATTTTGTTGTCTAGTGTAGTGCGTAATATAGAAAATCCTCATTCTACATAGCTCCATATCACTTAGCTAAATTGACCGGAAGTTTCAACACTTTGATCCCATGGCTTGCTCACTCACCAAATCCTCACATGAACTGGATGTGTAGGAGGGGAAGGTGGCATTTTGGAGACCTGATCTTCATGTACAGAAACATTTGGCCTCCTTCAACCATACACATGATCACCACACTGAAGATTAAAAGCATCTGAAGTCATTGTTTTAGATCTTGCCACTGTTTTAGATGGATGCAGTGAGCTGAGAAAAGGGACGATAAATGGAAATAATCTTTTTAAGTAGTGGCTGGTTGGTCAGAGGATGTGGAAATGCACCTATTTGGCCACGTTGGGTTAGTTACTCCATTCCAATCCCTCCAGTACCCAAACGCATCTTAGTATGGGATTTATTTCCACAGAATGCATGCTCTGCCCTTGTTTCCAGGTTAAAAATCAGCTTTTATTTCCGAATAATTACTCTATCAGGTGGTGCAGAATGTGCCGTAAGAGCAAATTAATACATTTAGGAAATACATCCTATATCTCAGAGGGACATAGCTGCACCCAGCACATGCTCTATTCTTGCTGCTGCCAGCAGGGAAGAGGTATAGTTGCTGCAAGACTCGCACCAACAGATTCAAGAACACCTGCTCCCCCTCCACCATCAGACTCCTCAATGACAAACTCAATCAGAGATTCATTTAAGGACTCTTCCTTGTCCACTTTATTGATTTTCTTTTTGTTCTCTTTGTATTGCAGAGTCAGTTTGTTTACATTTGTTATCTTTTACAGTTCTTTAATTGTTTACATGTTTATGGTGTGTACAGTTTATTTTTGCACTACCAATTAGTGATAATTCTGTCATGCCGGCAGGAAAAAGGAATCTCAGGGTTGTGTGTGATGTCTCTGACAATAAATCTGAATCTGAATCTGAACCAATCCTCTGGAAAAGAAATAATTTTAAAACAAGAGTCAAGTATTGTCCAAACAATTCCTTTCTGTAAAATCAAATAATTTTTAAAATTTGCATTAATTAGATAGTCTTTTTACATGACTTCCTTAAAAGAAAAAAAAAAGTAAAATAAAATAATTTCTGACCAAGAACCTCAATTCAGTTTTGACTGCTACAGATTGGTGCTCAATCATTCATCTGACCCTGCAGTTTCCCATCTGCCAACTGATTTAATTATTTCATATTGACAACCGTTCATCACTGGAAGAGAGAAGAGGGCTAGAGATTTGAAGGAGGTGAAGTGAAGCCAGTTATGTTCATGAAAGGCTGACAGTCTGACACATGGCCTGAAAACCAGATATCAACTTAAAAAGCTGACAGTTGACATGTGTGTGACTGGTGTCTCCTTTCTTCTTGTATGTAGTTGATGCCTTGTGGTAGCTTGCAATTGCACAGAAAAGCAGTATCAAAGAGGTGAATCTTGAAGGAGAGATGTTGGAGGGATTCAGAACGCATACCTACTTCACTTGCAGGTAATAGTTCCACTTCAGAGATCCAATCAGAGTAAGATTTACTAATTGAATGGGGAAAAAACCTCTACTCATTTCACAAATCAGAAATAAAAACAGAAAATGTTGGAAATATTCAATAGGGAAATGTGTGCAGAAAGAAACAGTGTTTCAGTGATGATATTCTCTGAAATTCATGTACTTTAATGCAAGAAGCATAGTGAACAAGGTAGATGAGCTTAGAGCATGGATTGGCACTTGGAATCATGATGTTGTGGCAATTAGTGAGACCTGGTTACAGGAGGGACAGGACTGGCAACTAAATATTCCACAATACAAATGCTTTAGATGTGATAGAACAGGGGGTAAAAAAGGGGGCGGAGTTGCTCTGCTTATTAAGGAGGACATTACTGCCATGAGGTGGCAGGATGGTTTGGAGGGATCGTCCAGTGAGGCTGTTTGGGTGGAATTGAGGGGTGGAGGAGGCATGAGGTCACTAATAGAAGTGTATTATAGACCACCAAATGGGCCAAGAAAATTGGAAGAACAAATTTGTAAGGAGATAGCATATATGTGTAATAAATATAAGGTAGTGATCATGGGAGATTTTAACTTCCCTCACATTGATTGGGATACCCATACAGTAAAAGGGCTGGATGGGCTAGAGTATGTCAAATGTGTACAAGATAGTTTTCTTAATCAATACATAGAGGAACCGACTCGGGACGGTATAATACTGGATCTCCTGTTAGGGAACGAGATATGTCAGGGTTCTGAGGTTAATGTTGGAGAACAAATTGGGTCTAGTGATTTAGTTTTAGGGTAGTTTTAGGGAAGAGCAAAGAAGAGCTGAAAGTTGAGGTTCTGGATTGGAGAAAAGCAAATTTTGAAGGAATAAGAATGGATTTGCGGAGTCTTGAGTGGGACATGATTTTTTCAGGAAAGGATGTAAATGATAAATGGAGAATATTCAAAGAAAACATTTTGAGAGTACAGAGTAGATATGTCCCAGTGAGGATCAAAGGAAAGGCTGGAAGTCATAGGGAACCTTGGTTTTTGAGGAATATTAGAAACTTGGTTAGGAGAAAGAGGGAGGTGTACAAGAGATATAAACAGCAGGGTGATGAGAAATTGAAAGAGGACTACAAGGAGTGTAGAAAAAATCTTAAGAAAGAAATTCGAAAGGCCAAAAAGAGGCACAAAGAGGCTTTGGCAGGCAGAGTAAGAATAAATCCAAAGAATTTCTATAGGTACATTAAAAGTAAAAGATTAGTGAGGAATAAAATTGGACCCTTTGTAGATAGCGAGGGTAGGCTATGTGAAAAGTCAGAGGAGATGGGGGAAATTTTAAATGATTTCTTTTCCTCGGTATTCACTAGAGAAAAAAAATATTGTACCAGTTGAAGTAAAGAAAAATAGTGGGGAGGTCATGAATCATATAAGGATAACCGAGGAGGTAGTGATGGCAGTGTTAAAAAAGATAAAGGTGGACAAATCTCTGGGACCGGACAATGTATTTCCAAGGACACTCAAGGAAACTAGTGTACAGATGGTGGGGCCATTAACAGAGATATTTAGAATGTCACTGGTCACGGGGGTTGTGCCAGAGCATTGGAGGGTGGCGCACGTGGTTCCGCTGTTTAAGAAAGGGTCCAAATGTAAGCCTGGAAATTATAGACCTGTGAGTCTGACTTCTGTGGTGGGTAAGTTGATGGAAAGTGTTCTGAGGGATGGTATTTACAAATATTTGGAGGTACAGGGATTGATAGGGAGTAATCAGCATGGTTTTGTCAGTGGTAGATCATGCTTGACAAACCTGATTGAGTTTTTCGAGGGGGTTACAAAAAAGGTTGATGAAGGGAAGGCTGTGGATGCTGTCTATTTAGACTTTAGTAAAGCTTTTGACAAAGTTCCCCACAGGAGGTTAAGTAAAAAGGTGGAGGCATTAGGTATAAATAAGGAGGTAATGAAATGGATTCAGCAATGGTTGGATGCGAGGTGTCAGAGAGTAGTGGTAGAAAATTGTTTGTCCATTTGGAGACCGATGACTAGTGGAGTTCCTTAGGGATCGGTCCTGGGTCCACTATTGTTTGTTATATATATTAACGATCTGGAAGAAGAGGTGGTGAATTGGATAAGTAAGTTTGCAGATGATACAAAAATTGGTGGTATTGTGAACAGTGAGGAAGATTACTGTAGCTTAAAAAGAGATATAGGAAAGCTAGAGGAGTGGGCTGAGAAATGGCTGATGGAATTTAATATGGATAAGTGTGAAGTGTTGCATTTTGGAAAGGCAAATCTAAATAGGTCATATACATTGAATGGTAGACAATCGAGGAGTGCAGAACAACAAAGGGATTTAGGAGTTATGGTAAATAGTACCCTCAAAGTTGATACTCAGGTAGATAGAGTGGTGAAGAAGGCATTTGGAATGTTGGTCTTCATAAATCAGAGTATTGAATTCAAGAGTTGGGATGGTATGATGAAATTGTACAAAGCATTGGTGAGGCCAAGTTTGGAATACTGTGTGCAGTTTTGGTCACCAAATTATAGGAAGGATATAAATAAAATAGAGAGAGTGCAGAGAAGGTTCACGAGAATGTTGACAGAATGTCAGGGTTTGAGTTACAGAGAAAGGTTGAGCAGATGGGGCTTTTTTCTCTGGAGCGTAGAAGATTGAGGGGGGATTTGATGGAGGTGTTCAAGATTTTAAAAGGGACAGGGAGAGTCAACGTGGATAGGCTTTTTCAATTAAGAGTGGGGGATATTCAAACCAGAGGCCATGGTTTGAGATTGCAGGGGGAAAATTATAAGGGGAACATGAGGGGAAATTTCTTCACGCAAAGGGTGGTTGGGATGTGGAATGAGCTTCCGGCAGAGGTAGTTGAAGCAAGGATGTTATTTACTTTTAAGGAAAGACTGGATAATTACATGGAGGGGAGAGGATTGGAGGGGTGTGGACCAGGTGCTGGTCAGTGGGACGAGGAGGGTGGGGATTTGTTCCGGCATGGACTAGTAGGGCCAAAGTGGCCTGTTCTGTGCTGTATATGGTCATATGGTGAGAACAAAGTGAATTGGTTGCAACGAAGTGTGCGGATTTAATTGGTTTATTGCAGTGTGAAGCCATGGACGTCCAGCGTTCTTGTGCTGCATAAAGATCACACTCACCACCCGTTCACTTCTGAAATTTTGATCAATCTTCATTAACAAGTGAAAGAGGGCATCTCATGCTTTCTGCTCAATTATATAGTCTTTGATATATTTTATGAACAAATGTTACATCATTTTCTAACATCTCTTATCAGAAAAAAGCAAATGAACTCATGATAATTCATTGACATCACTGATCCTGTTGCTTTGTAGGCCCTTCTTTGACCAGGAATGTGCTGTCCTGCCATGATAAAGTTCTATACCAAAAACATAGTCTCATCTTCCACTTTTTCATTCTTAGATGATCTTCATGGTCTCTTACACATTTGTTGTGGACAAGAACACCCTGTGGAATTTCAATCATGATTAATCCTTGTCATGTGACTGTCCTGCCAAACTCTTGTGTTTTGATTGCAAAAGCCTCTCTTCAGTTGTTGAGATGAGGGTTTGCATTGTCCTTGCCTATCTTTCTATCTTATTCTGCATACTTCCTTACAACCTCTCCAGGATTAGCTGTTAATTAACTAACACACCCTTTCAAAATATTTATTCTGACAAAATTAACTACTTATGTAATTATGTCTGCCTTTACAATTCATGCTCATATTCACACAAACATTAGCCCCCTCCAAGTTAAAAAACCAACCACACCGTCAAGAAGTGGCAAAAGGTCATTGACCTAAAAAGTTAATTCTCTAGTTTCCATCTCTATGGATGCTGCCTGACTAGCTATAAATTTTCAGCTTTCTCTCTCTCTTGTATTAAATGATATTTTTTTTTCATTTACTCTAAAATGGCCTGAATGAAAATGAATGCTTCCCCTGAATTGCAAATACAGTAGCAACAAAACTTTGACAATTGAAATTACAACAGGGTATCACAGAAAACTGATTTTTTAGAAAATCAATCTGTGTGAAAGGTCATTTTAGATCTGTTCTATTTAATCCCTGTGACATGAACAGGAGATATCGGCTGAGTGTACCATTATGACTTGACTGTATGACCTGTAATTGACAGATCTCCAAATATTTTCCACAATGAAACATCATAGAACCAGAACACATTCTGTATGTTTTAAGTGTTTCACTTTTTTTAAAAAAACAATGTACACTCTGCAACTCAAACCGCACTGACTGTAATAATAAATGCATCTCGACACAATTGGGATATAGCTGTGTCAAAGGCATTATTATGGGAATCAGTTAGGGACTTTAGCATCTGAAATTGGACGTGCAAATGCCAAAATGAAGCACTATCTGAGCATTTTTCTTGCAACCCAAATGCTATTTACTGCTCTCCCATCACCATTATTACCTCAGCACATTACCCTGGACCACAATTTTTTTCAAAAGGTTTGCTAACTGAAAGAAAACTTCAAGTTGAACACAAAAATAATTTCAGAAACTGGAGAAACATGAAATTATTTTGATTGAATTTAGCAGGTTTAATCGCATAATGATGCTGACACGTTGCATTAATTCAACTGACCTAAAAATGCTTTGCCACTGATTTTCATTTGTACTCGGCATCTGAGTATTGTGCGAGTGTCCAACAATAGTTGGCCAGAATTGATGGATTTCCATTTGCCCTGACACCACTTTTCCAAAGTCAAACTACCCTGGTGAAACCTTTCACAAAGCTCGTCAATGACTGCTCCAAGATCAGAAGGGAAGACGTGCAAATGCGAATGTCGAAGATGAATTTTCAGTGACACGTTTCCCCTCATGAAATCCGTGAAATAGACTTAAAATATGGCAGGAAAGCACCAAAACAGATTATTTCTAAAAACAGTACACAATAGGAAAATTTTAAGGCAACTTTCAAGATCAGCAGCCCAAAAATCTATAAAATATACCGAAAAGTATTCAGGAAGAAAAATATTCATTGTCCAGTATTATCTGCTGCCATTTACTGCTTTACATTAATTTTAAGCCTGCAACCAAGCTGACAATGCTAAACAATAGTTTGGCTACTGAATTCACTGTTCCCTGCAAAGGAAAGGAAGGCTTGCCATCTAGTACATTTTTTCATGGCCTGGAAATATTCCCAAACAATGCACTTTGCAGTGTTGTCACTGTGTTTTCCTACAAGCTGCAACATGATAATTTCCCTGATCATCTGTTTTAATAAGATTGACCTGCAGATGAATATTGAGCAGAACTCCTGTGCTTTTCAAAACATGGTACTGACATCCCACCCAAGTCAGCAATTTAATACCCTTTCAAAAGAATGCAAATCTGGAAGTCAGTTTAGTTAAACATATGGATACAGGAAATGGAAAAATCCAAAGTGTCCCTGGAGTGTTAGTAAGTCTCAGTTTGCCTTTCAAATCATCTGCAGATGATCGAATCTGAAATAAAGAAAATGATGGGAACACTCAGCAAGTCAGACACCATCTGAGGAAAGAGAAACAGATAATGTTTCACATTTGAAATACTGGATATTAAATTAAAAATGAATTACTGATTTGAAAAAAAAAATCACAGCACGTTTTCTGGATCCCGATTAAAAGGTCTCGGACCCAAATTGTTAAATTTTTATTCCCTCTTCCCACAGGTGTAGCCCTGTTTTCAGCATTTTCTATTTTTATTTCTAATGTTAGCCTCTTTGCCATACTTTGAAGATTGGGACATTTCTATTTGGGGTTCACCGAAGTTGTTTCTAAAATCCAGTGCACACGATTTTAAGAATTTATCCTTTCAAGCTGTTGGGTCCCAATGTCACCTTGGATCAAATCAACCACGTAAATATACTGAAAAAGCCATTAGTCTGCTTCATGAGACCATGTAATGTGTGGATACGCTGCACTGCTTAGATACCATGTGCACTGTGGCATCATCTCACAAAAGGTTACATTTGTAGTACATCACAACCTGTCTTTATTCCTTTCAAATGCTGATTTATCCATTGCATTAACTTTTTATTTGAGGTTCTTCTTTCATATTTGCCGCATTTTCTTTTTATTTTAATTCTGTTTATTCTTACCATTCTGTGGTGTGTAGATAATATTAGTCCTCTCCTATCTTCAACAGATTATCATGGATCTTACTATTTCTAAGTTCAACCATGACTATAATTACTTTGGTTTTGGAAAGTAGCATCATATCTATGCAAACATTTTTTTTCTAACCTCTTACTCCAGGCAGCTCAACATTAAACTGTCCTGTCTGGTTCTTTGTGCCTAGTTCAAGCCAACTCACCAGTGAACAACTGCATTAAAAGTAAAGTTCCAGGAAAAGATATTAACAATATGCACCCAGCATGAGCCAAGAGTTGGATCAGTTGAATTGTAATAAATTGGATCCATACTGTGCATAAAAATGGCTTTGCTCACATTAGATTGCAAGAGTATGCAATAGCAATTGTTTCAGGTCAATTAGCAACCATCAGGAAATTGGCCTTGGCGCTTCTTGTGGAATCCCCCGAGTTTCATGTCAGTTACACACCTAATGACATCCTCACAAGGGCAGTGATTTTTTTTCCACAATTACCAAACTAAGTTGGGACATAAGGTTGCAATCTATGTTTATTCTGAGTAAAATTAAACTAGAAGCAAATCCCGCAGCAAATCGACAGAGATGTGAATTGGAGAATCCTTGATGATTTACTCCCAACCTAAGGATGTTGTGATGAAAGGTCATCTGTGGCCATGATTCAGAATTCCCCTCAGGATTGCTTAGTCTACAATATACACCTTGGAGTAATGTGCTGTGTTGCCTTAAATCTTGATCAGCCCTCACTACTCAATAGCTTGGAATTACACATGACCAAATGGGTTTTCATTGCAAGGGAACATTTAAGTCACACTGAGGAACTCTGTGTTGCCTCCATTCTTGCCTCCAGAATGCTGCGTCCTGCCACAGTACTGTGGCAAGATCAGGAGAGAATCCCAGATTCAGGTCAGGCTCTTTTATCTACCTGGTTTGCCATCTACACAATTTCCCCTTTACCTGTCATTTGAGTGCATTCCAGATTTCCAATTTCAGATTTTAGATTTATTGTCAGAGTACACATGGCATCACCTAGAAGCCTGAGATTCTTTTTCTTGTGGGCGAGGCAGAATTGCCGCTTATTGGTAGTGTAAAATAAACTGTACACAGCATAAAGAACTGTAAACAGATAACAAATGTAAACAAACTGACTTTTCAAAACAGAAATAAAGTGCACAAATAAGAGCCCTGAAATGAGTCCTTGATTGAGTTTGTTGTTGAGGAGTCTGATGGTGGACGGGCAGCAGCTGTTCCTGAACCTGGTGGTGCGAACCACCTTTCCTGATGGCAGCAGCGAGAACAGAATGAGTGCTGGGTGGTGTGGATCTTTGATGATTACTGCTGCTCTCCGACCGCAATGATCCCTTTGGATGTACTCAATAGTGGGGAGCATTTTGCCTGTGATGTCCTGTGATGCTGTGATGTCCAGCAGGCATCACAGTTGAAATGGCAGCTCTGTGCATAAAGATTCCAACAAGAACCACTGTGCCTGTTTTATCACATTAATTGGTGTGCAAAGTACATGAACTATTCTTTTGTCTTTTTCCAATTTTTTTGTGGGAATTACCACCTCAAGCAGAATATGCACTAAATACTATATGCCTTGCCTGGAGTGATAACGGTTCCCTTTAGTTTTTAGATTGAGATATATATGGTGGACTCACCACA
This sequence comes from Narcine bancroftii, assembly GCF_036971445.1. Lineage (NCBI taxonomy): Eukaryota > Metazoa > Chordata > Chondrichthyes > Torpediniformes > Narcinidae > Narcine > Narcine bancroftii. The sequence goes on along the minus strand of NC_091473.1, from coordinate 124,974,469 downwards.
GGATTCTCATCTGCCATCATTCTTCCCCACTAGAAAACCAAGGTACTTCACTAAATCTGACAGTATCTCAAATGTTTCAGGATCCCGAGGTGTGAACAAAACTGCAGAAGAGGAGAAGAAAGAAAACTAAATCATTACTCCTTGAGCCTGCTTCATTGATCAATCTAATCATGGCTGATCCTACACTTTCCTGCCTGATTCCCATAACCCATCATGCTCTCCATGAACAAAAGTTCAATCTCAGACATTCTCACTGGCTGGGCACTTGAAGGAAATTCCAAAAATATTTCTCATCTTGTTCTTAAATGGCCTGAATCTATACACTTTAATTCTGGACTTCCCAGTGAGGAAACAGCATTGTGACATCTTTTAATTCCTCCTAGAATTCTGTATGTCACCAAGAGATCAATTCTCATTCTACTATTGTGTTTGGGCCAATCCAATTTTACTCAATCTCTGTTCAAAGAAGAACACTCTCATCCCTGGATTAACCTTGTGATCCCACATTGCACCTACTCCAAAGTAACTATTCCCTCTTCAAATACAGAGACTAAAACTGTACACAGTTCATTAAATGAAGTCTCACTAAAGCCCTGTACAACTACTTCACTTTCCCACTCAAATCCTTTTGCGATAAAGGCCAAGTGACATCACCTTTCTATTTCTTGAACATTTCCTTTCAGCGTTTTATGAACCTGCAGATGATTATCCTTTCCTACTCCAATATTGACCAGTTTTTTTTTTACTATTTGAAAAGTATTTTATTTTTCTATCCTAACAAAGTGTGCCTGATTTCCCATATGTCCCACCTGCCATCTTCACTTCCACTTAACCTGTTGATATCCCTTGGCAGATTCTTTGTGTCCTTCTCACAGCTCACCTTTCCACTTCATTTTGTATCCTTCCCAAATTTAGATGTGTAACTTCATGTCTTTTCATGAAAATCATCAATATAAATTGTGAACATATTAAAGCCTAACATCTGCTAATACTGTCTGCCAGCCTGAAAATTATCAGTTTATTCCCACCCTGCTTTCTGTGCTTTTCTTTAATCCATTTTCTATTGTCACATCAATAATAATGCCAAATCCAATGCTGATTGGGTGAGATTCTATTTCCCTTCATAAAGCGCCAGAGATACATTGCTACCTTCCAATGTGCTGGCTCCAGAATCCCAGAAATTTTGGATTATTATCCCTAGAGTATCCACCATGTTGAAACACTTATCAACTTTAGAACAACTGAGCAGATCAAGGGCTTTT